>NC_000077.6:94984120-95706620 GCF_000001635.26 Mus musculus
GCCAATGAGAGGTCCCATCGAAAAGAAGTGGACAGCTGTGCAGGGGATAACACTGAGTTGTCCTCTGGGCTCTGCATGAGTGCACACACCCATTGTGCACTCACACATACATCCAAATAAAAGAAAGGCTAGGAGCTGGGCATAGCAAGCCACCCTTTAATCCTAGCCTAGGAGGAAAGTGCAGGCAGAGCTCGGAGGTTTTGACCAACCTAGTCTAGATAGTGAGTTCCAGGTGAGCCAGGGCAAGACCATGAAACCTTGCCTCAAAAAAGGGGTGGGGGGAGATAGCAAATGTTGGCCAGATGTGGTCTTGGCCAGATGTGGTCTTGTACAGTTGCTGCTGGTAGGAGGAAGGATGGAGACTCAGCAGCTGTAGAGAACATCTTGGCAGTTACAGCCAAGTTCAAAGTTCAGTCACCCAGTACCTGAACTACTGCTTCTAGGTAGACATCCTGAATGGGTTCAGATAAAATCCCAGGATGTTCTCTGTACCCCTGCCTAGAGCAGCAAAAACAAAAACAAACAAACACCCCAGATGCAACTCAAACACTGTCAATAGGTGAACTGGCAACAACTACATCGTCCTTCATTCAGATGATAAATATAAATTAAAATGAGCAAACCACATAGGGATTGTGATGGTTTGTATATGCTCAGCCCAGGGACTAGAAGGTGTGGCCCTGTTGGAGTAAGTGGGTGGGTGTGTAACTGTGGGTGTGGGTTATCAGACTCTTATTCTAGCTGCCTGGAAGTCATTTTTCCACTAGCAGTCTTCAGATGAAGATGTAGAACTCTCAACAACGCCTGCACCATGCCTGCCTGGATGCTGCCATGCTCCCACCTTGATGGACTGAACCTCTGAACCTGTAAGTCAGCCCCAATTAAATATTGTCCTTATTTATAATGCTGCCTTGGCCATGGTATCTGTTCACAGCAGTAAAACCTTGACTAAGACAGGGGCCCACTGTCAAAAATCTTGAGTGCGGAAGGTACAAATGGCATATATAGTATTGATATTGTTACATAGGCTGTAAAGACTCAGAAAAGCACGACTGTTTCATGGACATGTAAATGTGTGTGTTAAAATTGTGGGCTGATACTTGCCATAGTTTATGTAAACCCAAGCAGAACAAGCCAGCCACAAAAGGACAGATTCTGTATGATGCTTACATAAGGTACCTAGAGGAGTCAAGTTCACACAGATACAAGTGGTTGCCAGGGGCAGCAGTGGGAGGGGCCAGGGAGTTACTGTGCTAGGCAATAGTTTCCACTGGGAAGATGGGAAACACCTTTGCAGTTTGATTTGAGCTCTCTCTCTCTCTCTCTCTCTCTCTCTCTCTCTCTCTCTCTCCCTCCTCCCCCTCTCCCCCTCTCCTCTCTCCTCTCTCTCTCAGACAGGGTCTCTCACTGGCCAGGAGTTAGGCAAGTAGGCTAAGCCAGCTGGCCTCTAAGCCCCAAGCCACTGTCTCTGCCTCCCCAGGGCTCGGATCACAAGCCTGAGCCACCAACCACTCAGGTTGGTTTTCTCTTGGATTCTGGGGATGCAACGTAGGCTTTCACGCTTGCACAGCAAGAACTGTACTGATCAAGTCATGTCTCCAGCCTCCCAGATTAATATAATTTCTATGGACAAACCTGAAGCAAACAGGCATTTGTAAATTCTGCTGTGATGCAGTTCTCTGAATTTTCCTTATTTTCTAGGAAAATTTTCAAACTAAATGTAAAAGAAAAGGTAAAAAAAAAAATTTTTTTTTAAACAAAAAAGAGTTCGGGGAAACAGAATTGCCTCAAAATCACAAGACTGCTTATGTTCCACTTTCCCCAACCCCTTCCCAAGGCTACTTGAAGAGCAAGGGAGCCGAGCAAGAAGAGCTGAAGGCTCTGGAGACTGAACCCGTGCCAGGTCCCAGGGGACCCAGCAGAGCCTGCTGCTGGAGCCAGTCAGGCTGGAGATGGCGGGCAAAGGACTATGGGAGAAAGTGATTTTGAAAGTTGTCTCTTCCTTGCACCCAGTCCAGAAAGCAGATGAAAAACCAGCATCCAAAAAAAAAAAAAAAAAAACCCAAAACAAACAAAACCACAGCAATGTGCCGGGTGTAGTGGCGCACGACTTTAATCCCATCACTCGGGAGGCAGAGGCAGGCAGATTTCTGAGTTCAAGGCCAGCCTGGTCTACAAAGTGAGCTCCAGGACAGCCAGGGCTATACAGAGAAACCCTGTCTCGAAAAACAAAAACAAAAACACCAAAACACAGCAATGTGAGTTCTTAGCAGTTGGAGCTCCTTGGATTTGCTGATGGCAAAATGCATTGCCTAATCTTTCCCGTTCCTTCTTTTTTCCCCTTTGACCTCTCTGCATGTCTGTAGAGCCCCCATGGCTACAACACATCTACAGGCTAAGTCAGCTAAAGATGGGCTTTCCTCTAAAACACCCGAGGACTTGGAGATATCTTTGCTGTGTCCCACCCCATCCCCCAACCTATACACACACACACACACACACACACACACACACACACACACACACACAGACTGAGGCTTCCCTAGTCTCCAAGAAGCATGTGATCTTTACAAGGTTACACAGGTGCTAGAGTACAGTGTGAGACTGATGGGAAGAAAGCCAGTAGCCAGAAAAGTTAAAACAGGTGGTAGCTATCTCCCAGCTGTGGGAAGAAGGGGCCCACAGTTCCTCTCTCTGCAGGTGCAGTGACAGACTTCAGGAATAAAAGACCCTTTGGGAAGTTTAGATGAAAGGTCACCTTCAAAAATTATCTTAGGGCAGGGGTGTAGTTAAGAGATGTAGTGTTTTCCTAGCATGCTGGAGGCCCTGGGTTCAGTCTCTACCAGGGCAACGAGAAAGGATTCAGGCAGATTTGGAGGAGCCATGGGCGGGAATGCTTATAGAGCAGAATTTCACATAATGGACCTTAAAAAGAAGCAGAGGCCCAGTGTCTCACTAAAAGAGATTCAAGAGCTGTAGACACCAGAGCTCATTCCCAGCCACGTACCTGCCCACACTGTGCATGCGCACCCCGATACATGCTCCAATACACGTGCATTCATTGGCAGGGGCAGCCCACACTAAGCTCCAACCTCTGCGCTTTCTGCATTCAGGATCTCTCTAGTGCCCTGGGCAGCTCCTTGAGGTTGATCTATTGTCTCCCAGCTTACAAATGAAGAGATCTGGTGAAGTCCTTTAGCTTGGAAGTGGCAGCTTGAGGGGGGAGGGGGGGGTCTGTTCAAACAAAAATGGCCTGATTTCAAAGCCCCGTTCCAGCCTGTGCCTCACAGGAAGTAGGAGACACCCAGGGTCATCCATGGTCAGAAGATTTCAGACATTCAGGTTGAACGTGTTAGGAACTGAGGAATCCAAAATAACTAGCCCAAGGTCATGGAGCAAATGGGAGGAGCTAGGACTCAATTCAGACCTGCAGAACCCTAGCTGGGACTTGTGTGAGCCGGTGTTGCTCACTCCTTCCTGTTCCCAGGGACTCTAACTCCTCACCACCACCCCACCCCGGCACCACCACGCTGGGTGCTGGGTGAGCTCTCCTATTTGGAAATGTGGGTACACAAGCATAGCTTCACCGTGGATCCCAGAACTAGCTCAAGGCCCTAGGCAACAAAGGGGAAGAACTGGGGTGAACATTATTGAGGAGCCATAGAACAGCCAGAGGGCAGGATCTAGATCAGAGTCTTCACAGTGGCCAGGAAACAAACAAACAAACAAACAAAAACTGCTTTCAGAAGTTCTCTCAAAGGCCCAGGGCTGGGAAGAGCAGTCAGCCTTGGCACCCAGCCCATGCCTGAGCCCAGGGTGCTGAAGGCTGGGACTTATCGCACATCAGACTCTCTCCACCCATCTTCATCAGCATCTTTGCTGTTACACCTGCCATTTAAAGCAGGCAAGCCTCCAGGCATGTCATCAAAGAGCGCCTTCTGAGAGGGGCCATCCTGAGAAACAAGGGCGTTCAGGCCGGGAGAGGGCGGATAATCATTGCCTGTTGCAGTTTCTATTTCTTAGCCATTGCCCGGGAGACTTCTCCTTCCTCTACACAGGGTCATACGTTTCTGGGCTGCTGGCACCTCTCGCAGGCCTCAGTTTATCCCCTGGAAGCACTGAGGAGATACACGACTTCTGCCAGGTCACCCAGATAATAAGTGGTATAGCCAAGATCCTGGCCCGACTTTGGGGACCACTCCCCTCTCCTCTCTATACGGGACAAAGGAATGGCAGAAAGTTCCATCCCAAGACCACCAGGTACATTGGCGATGGCATCAACAGATTTCCTCTACCTGGGCCCCCGGGGAAACCAGAAGGTTCAAATTATCCTGAGATGCTAAACAGTCAAGAATCAGTGAACTTACAGCCCGAGGAATGAAAGTTTACCTCAGACAGGCAGGGACAGGATGGAGGTGACACCCCGTGCCCCACCCATCTCTTAGGCAGATTGGGTCGTGCCTGATTCCAAGGAAAGAGTGATGGTTAAAGCGGTTACCACTCAGCTCCCTTAAACGCTTCTTCAGAAGTTCCGGCTTGGGTGCTGCTCAGCTCCATCTAGGAGCCCAGGAAAAAATAATCTCCACTCATTAGCGGCAGCCACCCAAGCTCCACACTCACCGTACTTTCTCACATCCCAAAGCCCTTAAAGGAGTTTTACTCTGAGAAATCACTGAACAAGGGAGACCTGAGGGTACCTTTAAATCCAGTCCATCCTAAATTTCTGCCAAGGGTGTTGGGAAAGGGACTAACAGCTGGTTCCCAACCCCTCCTCCCACCTGGCCAGGAGTGTGGGTACAGACCCCTTGGGCTGGGGCCAGTGAAAAATGACTCACCACAAAGGGTGTGGGAGATTCTGGGCAGAACACCCAGGGCCCTGGGCCCTCCACCAAGTCCACAGAGGAACTCTAAGAACACTGCTCAGATTCCCAACTGGCAATGGGGTGAGCAGAAGGGCATCGCCCAACCACTGCAGAGGGAGCTGGGGATGTAAAACAGTTGCTAAAATGCTTGCTGAGCAAGAAGGAAGCCCTCGGTTGGAGTAACTGCTCAAGCCTGTAATTCCAGCACTCAGGAGGTGGCGGCAGTTGGATCAGAAAAGTTCAAGGTCATCCTTGACTAAGTATTTAGTTCGAAGCCAGCACAGGATACTGCAGGCCCTTTCTCAAAAAACAAGCCACTGACTGCCGTAGCCGGGTTAGGGTGAAGGGCTCAAGCCCCAGACTTGAATTTGAGAACATGTCCTAAAGCTTGTTCATGAAAGATGGGTCAGGAGGGGAGACGGAACCTGGATGGCTTCTTTACCCTGCACAGATCCCCAAACGCAGAACTGGGGAGGGGTAAGTCTCCTGCCCACTGTGCAAAAATGCAGGGGGCATCCGAAAGCCTGAGATTTGGGTTCATCTCCGGCTCCAGATGAGAGCCAAAAAATCTTCCCTCTCCTGGCACACTACTCTAGGGAGCCAGTCCAGTGGTTCTTGGCTCCTCCCCATCCCAATCTTCAGGGTTCCCAGGCGGTTTCCCCACGTCCCATCCCCCCCATGCACAGAGCTCTTTCGCACGTGCCATGGGTTAGTGTCCCACAAAACCCACACACGGAGAACGGAAGGGTAGAGGGTTCCCTCTATGAGCTGGGCCAGGCCAACCGGAGAGAGTGAGAAAACGGGAAGAGGAGGAAGAGGATGGAGGGGAAGAGGGCGGGGGAGGAGGCAGAGGCCGCAGGAAGGCCTGAGATGCAGGAAGCAGCTGGGGAGAGGGGGGAGGCTTTGTGCCTGAGTTGTTTTCTGGGTCCTAGTGTCCACCCTGTTCAGTTCCTGGGAATCTACCAACGACTGGAGGAGCTACACATCTAGACCTGACTGAATATTGGACGGATCCTCACTGCTAGATTGGGGAAGGATAACGGGCATAACAAGGCCCCTTGTTGTGTATGTGAGGAATGAAGGAGCTCTAAAGAAGCTGAGTTTTCAAGGTGGGATTTGTAGGGTACACACACACACAAACACGCTTGCACACAAGTGACCAGAATCCTCTAAGTCTGAGACCCAACGTAGAACTCTCAATAGGGAAACTTTAGCCCTGGGACTCTAGAATCATTCCTTCCAACCTCCCCCAACACCTTACAAACCTTCCTGTTTCAGAGATCTTTTCTGGCAGGTTATGAAGGCCAGGATTCTATACCTCTCCCCAAAGGGGTAGGTGAACAACGTCATTTTAAGACTTCCCAAGGCAAAAAAGCATCTTTGGTAATCTCCTGCCATATGGGTGATGTAACCCCCAACCCTGTCCCTTTCTTCATTTCTCCTCCGGACAGAGCACCACAAAGATTGCTGGGCCCAAGTTTTACATTCTGAAAGATGAAAAAAAAAAAATTCCTATGGGGAATTGTTAAAATGAAGAATCCCAGGTTCCGCCTCTGAGATTCCCCTTCACCTTTGGGAAGGAGCTAGAAATTATGTACTTTGATCTAGCACCCAAAAGTTTTGTTGCTGGTACCCCTGAACACTCTAAGGACCTTTAGAGAAATGATTAAGGGCCCTCCCCACAGAACCCCTTCACTTTGTGGGAGGAGAAGGCCAGTTCCTGCTGTGGCTGGATGGCTCCCCGCCCCCAGGGTTAAATGAGGGGACGCCTAAGTGGATTGTGAAAAGCCGAGTTTGGGATGGGAGGGCTGAAGAAGAATAGCCAAGGTCGGTGAAGCTGCGGAAGGCTGTCCGCCAACTATGAGTAGGAGAGACCAGGCGACAGGGTGGAAGGGAAGGGGAGGGCTCACAGGCTCCGGCCCCGGAAATCCGATCCCTTTAGGACCCAGTGGTACCAGTCCCCCAGCGGCGGCGGCGAGAAGGGCAGCCGCTCGGTCTCCGGCAGCCGCGGTTCGGGCAGAGCTAGAGAAAGACCGAGGCTCGGGGCGCGGGGGGGAGGGAGGGAGGGAGGGAGGCGCGGCGGAGCGGCCCGGGTCAGCGGAGCAGCCACGGGCGCGGGGATGCCGGGCACCCCGAGAGCCAAGGCCCCCGGCCGGAGTAGGGGGCGCCTGCGCCGCCAGCGCCGCTGACACCGCCTCGGAGGATGTGAGCCGGTGCCGTGGCCGCTGCTTCGCGGGCTGGGCGCGCGGTCCCAGCAGCTCCAGCCAGCCTCCGCTTCTTCAATTTGGGTGGGGGCGACCGCACCAGGCCGCTAGAGCTTTCGAAGGGGGCTGGCTGTCTTTGGCAGCTTGGTTGGGGGAGGCGACCCACACAGGGCGCTCGGAGATTTTTTTTTTTTAAAGCAGGGTTAACTGTTTTTTGGCAGCTTGGTTTCTGGGGGACTCTATAGAAGGCCTTTCGGGATTTCTTTCTTTGGGGGGAGGGGGCGGTGGTCCCGACTTGGCCAGCCGCCTGCTGGAGGGGGGCAGCGGGGAGCAGGGGGATGCGAACCCGGCTCCCCCAACCATGATGAAGACGGAGCCTCGGGGGCCCGGGGGTCCCCTCCGGAGCGCCTCCCCGCACCGCAGCGCCTACGAAGCGGGCATCCAGGCACTAAAGCCTCCCGATGCACCCGGGCCCGACGAGGCACCCAAGGCGGCCCACCATAAGAAATATGGCTCCAACGTCCACCGCATCAAAAGTATGTTCCTGCAGATGGGCACCACCGCGGGGCCGCCGGGTGAGGCAGGCGGAGGCGCAGGCATGGCCGAGGCCCCACGGGCGTCCGATCGCGGGGTGCGCCTGTCCCTGCCGCGGGCCAGCAGCCTGAACGAGAACGTAGACCACAGTGCCCTGCTCAAGCTGGGCACCAGTGTGTCGGAGCGCGTGAGCCGCTTCGACTCCAAGCCCGCGCCCTCGGCGCAGCCCGCTCCTCCGCCGCACCCGCCGTCCCGGCTGCAGGAGACGCGGAAGCTGTTCGAACGGAGCGTCCCCGCGGCCTCGGGTGGCGACAAGGAGGCCGTGGCGCGGCGGCTGCTGAGGCAGGAGCGCGCCGGCCTGCAGGACCGGAAGCTGGACGTCGTGGTGCGCTTTAACGGCAGCACCGAGGCGCTGGACAAGCTGGATGCTGACGCCGTGTCGCCGACGGTCAGCCAGCTCAGTGCGGTCTTCGAGAAAGCCGACTCGAGGACCGGCCTTCACCGTGCACCCGGCCCCCCTCGGGCAGCCGGGGCGCCCCAGGTCAACTCGAAGCTGGTCACTAAGCGGTCCCGGGTGTTCCAGCCACCGCCGCCGCCTCCCGCCCCGTCGGGGGATGGCGCGACCGAGAAGGAGCGTGGCCCCGGAGGGCAGCAGCCCCCACAGCACCGGGTGGCCCCTGCCCGACCTCCGCCTAAGCCGCGGGAGGTGCGCAAGATCAAGCCGGTGGAGGTTGAAGAAAGTGGGGAGTCTGAGGCCGAGTCGGCTCCCGGGGAAGTGATCCAGGCCGAGGTGACGGTCCATGCAGCCTTGGAGAATGGCAGCACCCCGGCCACCACAGCCAGCCCTGCACCCGAGGAACCCAAGGCCGAAGCGGTCCCCGAGGAGGAGGCGGCGGCGTCAGTGGCGACGCTAGAGAGGGGGGTGGACAATGGCCGGGCCCCGGACATGGCACCTGAGGAGGTGGATGAATCCAAGAAGGAGGACTTCTCGGAAGCGGACTTGGTGGATGTGAGCGCCTACAGTGGACTCGGGGAGGACTCTGGGGGCAGTGCCCTGGAGGAGGACGATGAAGAAGACGAAGAGGACGGGGAGCCCCCCTATGAGCCGGAGTCAGGGTGTGTGGAGATTCCCGGGCTCTCAGAGGAAGAGGACCCGGCCCCGAGCCGGAAGATCCATTTCAGCACCGCACCGATCCAAGTGAGTGACCCCCCTTGGGCCCCCCGAGCTGCCCTTGCCACGTGCGTGTGGTCGCTCCCGCCCAGACATCCGTGTTTGGCAGGCTGAGTCAGCCCCTGCCACCCAGCCGGGTTCCCAGAAGTTCCCACAATGAGGGAGGCGTGGGGGAACTTCCAGCTGTTTGTCAGAGTGGGAAGGTTTTCAGGTCTGTGATTGTGAAGGTAGCCTGCTGCGACCTGCCCTCAGGTTCCTAACCCCGCCCAGCATCCCTCCCTACTCCACGCCTACTCTGGGACACCTGCTCTCTCTTCCTCCCCCAGACATTCTTTCTTCCAGAAGCTGCCAGAGGCTGGGACTTGGCTGCCCTGAAGGGGTGTGGGACATGTCCTGGGGATACTGTTCCTACACATGTGCTGTCAGGAAGAGAAAGGTGGGGAGCTTAGGGACGCTTCCTGCTTCTGGATGTGTGAGGCTTGGCTCTGTCTGGGGTGACAGAGGGGAGCTAGGAACTTCCCCAAACAAAGATACAGTGGAAGGCTGACCCTCTTCCCTGCTAGTACTCCCACTCCCACTTTGCAGAAGTGAAAGAAGGAAGCAGTCTTCTAGGGTGAGCTGGACCAAGGCCATGTGACTGGGGCTGGGAGAAAGAACCCTACTCCTTAAGTCTGTGCTGGGCCAGCTTCCCATATCCAGGGTTGCATCCAGGAAAGGGGCATCTTATATGGTCCCTGAAGGAGCAGGCCCTACAGGAAGAGGGGGGTGAGTTTGGAAGTTCCCCTAAGGTGCCTGGGCAGGCTTTTCATGCCTATAGCCTTCCATATTCTCTATGGACTTTAAAAGAGGCTGGGGGCTTGCTTGTTCAGCCCCTCTCCCCCTTTCTCTAGCACCACTATTGAAGATTGGTTTGTGAACTGTGCCAGCCAGTGCTTTGAGATCCTCTGAGTAGTGGTGGTAGAGAAAAGATGTCCCCTGGGGAGAATTAAGCTCAGGAGACCACTCCCATTCCCCCCTGCCCTGTGAGCCCAGCTGGCACGTCCAGCTTGGATGGTCTTTTCTTCCCTACCCAAGCTCTATGGAGCCTAGCACCTGGCCTGTCCCTGGGGGAGCATACAGCACCAAGGACTTTCGTTGGCCTCGACCCTGCTCCTTCCTCCTTGCCCTCTGAAGCCAAACCCCATTGTGTTTGTTACTCCTGGACACCAAAGCTGCCCAAGTTTCTCTCACTCTCCACCTCCTCCTTTCCCCCCAGGCCAGTAGAGGTCCAGGAGGTTAAGGGTGGCCAGCCTTTCTTCCCTCCCTGCTCTGGGGTTTGGAAGACTCTTCCATGCCCTGTTCCCCTTGAAGGCAGTGGGATCCAGGAAGGAGTGGAGGCTGGTGGGAGGGTGTCAGAGGCAGTTGTCCAATCCCCATGGGGTTTGTGAGCAGCCCCATGCCCTCATGGAGAGAGAATGTGGTCTGGGCCTCTGTCTATATCTGACGCCTTACCCTGATTTTTTTGGTAAAAAATAGCACATGATTTGGAGCAGTGCTCCGGACTCCCTGGTGACTCTGGAGCAAGCCGGCCACTAGCGTGAAAGCCAGAGCAGTGCAGATGCCCCACGTGTCTGACTTTTGGCCTTACTGGGGCTTTTAGCCTCCTCAGCCTGGCTAGGGCCCCAGGCTTTTTCTCCTTTGCCACCTCCACACTAATTCTGAAGCCAGGGTTCTCCGCCCCTCCCTGACCCAGTTGTCACCGTTATGGAGGTCGGGGTATCTGCTCAGGGCAGAGGATATGATTCCAAACTGTCAGCCGAGGAGATAGCTGAACCCAGGGCCTTCTGATAGGAGGTGTGGTTTCTGGTGGTCCCTGGCCTCTGAGCCTGAGGCCTGCCTGGGATTCCCACGGGGGGCAGGATGCAAAAGGTGATCAGGTTGTGGACAGAAGCCAAGGCCCAGATCAGTTCCCCAGAGTGTTTTGGGAGACAGCGTGGAGTGTGTGATGGGGTGTGGAGATGGGTTGGGTGATGGGAAGGGGCTAGGGGCAACACTGTCTCTGGGCACAGGGGAAAGGCCAGAGGCCTCAGGTAAAGAGATGGGACAAGGCCAGTTTGCTGACCCAGGCTGAGGCCATTCTTTGTCCTAAAGCTTGGAACACCTTTGAAGTAGGGAACTAAGTCACTAGTGACCCGCCTACCACAGCCCATCTAGAATCTGATGCTGCCCCGCTACTGGATGAGCAACCCCTGTGACCTTGGGTAATGGATTATATGTGGAATAGAGTCTGTTGCTTCAAGGCTGGGACCGCTGGCCAGATGTTGGGGACCGCTGTCCAGATGTTGGGGAGCAATCTGCTGACCCGTGCACAGTAGCTGGACGAGCATGAAAGTGTCTGATACAGTAGAGTCGAGGGCATTAACTAGGTGAGCCCATAAACCCCAGCTGTGCTGATGGCTGGTCCTAGAAGTGTCCTCTCTGCCTCCCACCATGACAGTGTGCCTCTGTGATGAGACTGGAGATTTGAATGGCATTCAGTAAGCCCCAACAAAGGGGTAACCCTGCCTGCAGGGTGCCCATGAGCATGCTCCTAGAGCAGAGGAGGCCCTGGCACAGGTCTTGCTGGAGACAGTGTCTTCCTTTAACCCTTCTGGTCCATACAGCTGATAAGAGCTGCCTCTACCACTCCTGCCCCAACTTGACTTTAAGCGATGCCAACTTAGCTACCAGTAAAGCCACAAAAAAAAAACCAACAAAAAAACAAAAACCACCGTGGTTCCTCTTCATGAACACCAGGTACCTACAAAGCCCGTCTCCTTTTCTCTGATCCTATGAAAAGGTCTGAGTTAGACACCTAGAAGGAGAGAGACAGCAGAGGGGCACAGGGACTGCCGTGCAGGGGCAGACAGATTCCCACCTCACATGATCTGTGGTCCCTTTAGAGCCCCAGTCTTGGGGCCTATGCCTGGCTCTTCCGGTACCTGTGGACAGGGTTATTGTTCTTCAGGGACACAGTTCTGGCTTGTGGGAGGGCCATAGGGGCTCCACTTTCTCCCCTACTCTTGCTCTCTGGGGCCTACCTGGAATTTCACAGCCTTCCCTTCTCCAGGGAAGTAGGAACTTCTCTGCTTCCTCCCCACCCCTCTGTGACGTCCATTTCAGCATCTGGGTAGGGAAGGGTCCTGGTGCCTCTTTCCTCCTTTCCTCCTTCTCCCCTCCCCTTCCCCATCTGGCATCCTCCAGTGTCTTCGCCATCTTTCCTCCCCTCCTCCTCTTCCTGTCTTCTGCTCAGCCCGTTCCTCCTCTGTGTCTGTGTCCACCCTCAGCTGTCTGGCTCTTAGGTCTTGTCTCTTCCTTTCTCTCTGCCCTGGTATTGGAGATTCCCAGACCTTGCAGCCTCCCTGGGAGCGTCCATCTGGTCCCCCCCAGACTATACCATGTGGAATGGATTTCTTGCTCTCTTGTTCCTGGGGCTCTAGAACTAGGAAGCCCTTTTGCTGGGAGGTGGATTCCTTGTGAGATCAGTGGAAGGGAAGGGCCTCTGGGTGGACGGACGGACAGACGGATGGACACGGGGCTTCATGCGACTCAGCTGGCCCAAGGGCCTTCTCCTGCCAATGTGCTCTTGCCCTCCTACGGGCCTCTGAGAACTGCTCCTCCCCAGGTATTCAGCACCTACTCCAACGAGGACTATGACCGACGCAATGAGGATGTGGATCCCATGGCAGCCTCTGCGGAATATGAGCTAGAGAAGCGAGTGGAGAGGTTGGAGCTGTTTCCTGTGGAGCTGGAGAAGGGTGAGAGACCAGGCCAATCTAAGGCACACACTGGGGTCTCCCGTGATGCTAGCCTCGGCCCCGCCACCCCTGTGGGTACCCGCATGCTAGGCTTCTTGACTCTATCTGCCTTTCTTGGCATCCCTTGTCCGCATCAATAGCCACCAGTGTCTGCAGTGTATTGCCAAGGGATGGTACGTGGTGGACACATCTCCTAAGTACTGTGTAGGTGATCCTGGGCTCTGTTGGAGGCACAGAGACAGGTAAAAGCAGGCTCCCAGGGAGATGACTCCTCTAACTTCTTACTTCAGTGCTGGGAGGAAAGAGAGGCCACGTTTGATAGAGCCTCACCAAGGGAGTACGCTCTACAGTGAGCCCTTCAGAGCTGAGCTTTAAAGAGGAACCGTTTGGAAAGTGGGGTTGAACACAGAGGTACCCTCAGCACAGGATGAATGCATGGCCAGGGTGGCATGGACCATGGTGAGAGCACGGTCATTTCTGAGAGGGATTGGGAGCTATTGTAGGGACGGGGAAAGCTCTTCTAGAAATTCAGCGTCCAGGCAGTGGTGGTACACATGCCTTTGGGAGGCAGAGGCAGGCGTATCTCTTGAGGTCTAGGTCAAACTGTTCTACAGAGCAAGTTTCAGGACAGCCAGGGCTACACAGAAAAACCTTGTCTTGGGGGTGGGGAGAGAAAGAAAAAGAAAAAAAAGGAAGGGGAAAAAAAGAAAGATCACCGAGGCATGGGTACAGAGAGGAGTCATAGTGGATGATGGCCTCCAATGGTGGGGTCAGCAGTCGCTTAGTGGAAGTGGATGCACGGGGCAGGATCAATCAACAAGTGCTTGGTGGCCACTCGACCTAGCAGAGCCCGGAACTGGGAGAGAGGAATCTGGATGCTTCCCAGGCCTGGCATCTCATGGGTAAAGGTGCCCGTCCTCAGGGAGCGTTGGTAAGGAAGGTCATATGTTTGGATGCCAGAGGTCCATAGGTCAGGCAGGGCAGGTGTAGCTAGGCAGTGGGTATCCACGTTTGGTCAGTGACGCTCTGGGCTCAGAAGAGAATAATAGGAGATCAAAGGCTCAGGGCTAAGACCTGGCTCAGTCCCCATCCCAGCCACACACCCTTATCTGTATGCACAATAGCCTACCACACCCCAGCCACCCCTCACACACCCTGCTGCCTGTCAGCTCGTTGGATAGGGCAAAGGGCAGGAAGTAACCCGTATGAGTTAGCCTGGCAAAAGGGAGGTGGGAGGAACCATAATTCTTTCCCATCATGGGGTGACTCGTAAGCTTGGGTAGAAGATCCCTGCCAGTCATGGCTTACCCCCCTTCTGCCTCACAGACTCTGAGGGCTTGGGCATCAGCATCATTGGCATGGGCGCCGGAGCCGACATGGGCCTGGAGAAGCTGGGCATCTTCGTCAAGACTGTGACTGAGGGTGGTGCAGCCCATCGGGATGGCAGGTACCACCCTCCCTCCGCTCCCCTCCCCTCCCCAGGTCTCTCTTGGCAGTCATCATCTGGGGTGGGGGGGCGGTAGCCCCTGGGAGGCCTGCGTGTGTGTTGTGTGTGTCTTCGGATGTTCACGGAGCACCGCTGTGCAGGTGCTGTGCCAGGCTTTGGGGTGACAGCCGCAAACAGATGGAAGCCCTCCCCAGGGCCCCACACATTCTGTGGGGGAGGGGTGCGAAGCTCAGCTGTACCTAGTACGGTGTGTACTGGCTTAGGGGGTGTGTTGGCCCTCGCAGGAAGTACACAGGCTGCGTGTCTGGAATAAGGCTTCGCATTTCTTTCCTTTAACAAATACTGAGGGCCTCGCTCCCACTGGGCTGGTGCCAGGGCCTGGCAGTCAATGTAGAGGGCCTTACCCTCGGAAAGCAAGCAGTGTAGTAAAGTAGACAGATACCAGACAGAACAAACAGACTGGAAGAGTGGAGAGGAATATATGAAAGCCCAAAGTAGGAGAGCCTAGCCAGGAGTGGTGGCGCATGCCTTTAGTACTGACACTTGGGAGGCAGAGGCAGGTGCATTTCTGTGAGTTCGAGGCCAGCCTGGTCTACAAAGAGAGTTCCAGGACAGCCATAGCTATACACAGAGAAACCCTGTTCAAAACACAAAACAAACAAACAATAAAGTATGAGGGCCTGACCACTCTGACAGGTGGGCTTCTTGGAAGAAGTGATATTGAAAGAGCTGCAGGCCAAGCAGGAGCTAGCAAGGCCAAGTGAGGATATATAAAAGGTTCCTTGTAGTCAGGTGGAGTGGCTTAAGCCTTTAATCCCAGCATTTGGGAGGCAGAAGCAGGTGGATCTATGTGTTTTGAGGCCAGCCTGGTCAACACATAATGAGTTCCCAGATAGCCAGGAGTACATAGTGAGATCCTGTCTTGAAAAACAAAACGAAAATAAATAGAGATAAAAGGTTCCCTGTGAGCACAGAGCATCATGCATGCAGCATGACTCTGCCAGCTGAGCTATGTGCCCCCAGCCAGGTGGAAACCAATGGGGCAGGAATGTAGATAGCCAGGGATGCAGGGATGGATAGGATTGGGCTAGTTGTGGCCATGTTCTGGAGCCAAGGCTGCTCATTGCGTGTGCATAGGTGTGTGTGCCTGTGTGAAATATCTGTGGCCAGAGGCCTGGGGTTCCGTAAGTCAGAAGGTTCTCGAAGGGCATTAGAGCTCTGGCACCCGGGCTCCTCTGTGCCAGGTTTTCGGTTGTGTGTGTTGCAGGGGGAGGAAGTGGGAACGGCTAGGCTTTCCCTCAGGAAAGCTGTGAAGGGTTGACACCCACACCCCCTCCACGTGCCAGGCATGAGTGGTGAGGGCTGGGTTACTGTAGGTAGGGTCATGTTAGAGGCATGGGGGCCCACGTAAGAGGGCTTTTGCCTGCTGCAGCATAGGTGGCAGGAAAGCAGCGGGGACAGAAAGGATGGCGTCCTTCGGGCACTTCCCTCCCTTTCCAGAGCTTGGCCATTGCCACCTGTGTGCTAGCAGAGCAGGTATGTCAGCATCCTGGGCGAAGGTGGCCTATAAGGGGGAAAACTGCTCGCCTCAGGCATTCTCTCTATTTCCACCTGAAGCCCCAAGAGGCTCAAAACCTCCCAGGAGGTGGAAGAAGATATCCAAGTCTTCCCCCATCTTCTGCTCTTGTGTGTGTGTGGGGGGCAGGACACCCCCACAGCTAGATTGTGCCGGGGTGTGCAACTTTGTGGATGTGGATTGGTGTGTGAGCAGGAGAGGAGAACGCTTGGGTTCAAGGCATTTGGGTGGGCATTGGGGTAGTGGCATATGTCATGTAAAAATGAGCTCTGAGCAGGTCACATCACCCCATTGAGTATGACTGGAGACAAGAGTATGGTTGTTCCAGGAAGTATGCTGGCCACCTTTCGTAGTCCTGGATAACTGCATCTGTGTTGCCTGGCTCTCTCTCGGTTCTCTCGGACCTTTTCTGGGAACCTTGTCGGGACTGAGCCTTGAGTTTCCAGTGGGAAGAGTCCACCTTTAACCCAGCTCCTGTCCCTCTCATGACCCCCTAACCAACCTCACTTTCCCTAGGATCCAAGTGAACGACCTGCTGGTGGAGGTGGATGGGACGAGCCTGGTGGGAGTGACCCAGAGCTTTGCAGCCTCTGTACTTAGGAACACCAAAGGCCGAGTGCGGTGAGAGTCAAGGGAACAGTCAGAAAGCTGGTCCTCTCCGCACCAGGTCCCTGCCCGGGGAATTGTGCCTGCAGCCCCCTGCCAGGCCTGCCTTCCCATCCTGAGATCCCTGATCACCACTGAGACTCAGGCTTCCACTCTCCTTGTTCCTCCATGTTCTCCTCTCGGTTTATTCTCCTCTTCTTCTGCCTCTGGCTCGCCTATGGAAAACCAAACTAGCTTCTCCCACCTAGAGCTTCATCCCAGGTCCTGTTGGGCTCCACTAAGTCTGTGTGCTCCTCTGGCAGGTCACCTGGGAACTGCTGCCTGCCCCACTTCTAGAGGGGCACTGCCCCCAGGAAAGGGTGTTAGAGAGAAACAGGATGTGGGTGGCCAGGGGAGGGGGGAGGAGCTGATGCCTGGAAGTCCCACTGTTTCCTCCCCGTGCTAATCTGCAGTTGCCATCATCCTGCCCCTTCCTGACCCGGGGCTTGGAGCACACCCAAGTCACACCTCTACAGGCTATTCCCCATTCCCGAGGATGGGCCATTTTGCCCACTCCTGTGCTGTTGGCTTGGCTTGGCTTTGTGGTTGTTGTTTCCTCTTTGGTGGGAACAGCTCCTATGCCGAGAGCCCCTGAGCCCATGTCCCCTGTAGCCCCGAAGCATGGTTGACAGCCCCTTCCCACAGCTGGCCAGGAAGGTGAGCAGGTCTTCCTGCTTCTCCTGGTAGGCAGCCATGTGAGAGCCCCAGCTCCCCTATTCATTATTTATTCTACAGCTTCTGGACTCAGGCTCTCAGTTCACCTCCCCTGGGAGGGCCTAGGTTTGGAGGGAGGGCCCCACACAACAAGGAAGGCAGTGGCATTCCCAGCTGTAGCCAGGCTGGGGTGACGCCAGAATGACAGATGACTCTGGTGCCCCTGCAGGTTCATGATTGGCCGGGAGCGGCCTGGAGAACAGAGTGAAGTGGCCCAGCTAATTCAGCAGACCTTGGAGCAGGAGCGATGGCAGCGGGAGATGATGGAGCAGAGATACGCCCAGTATGGAGAGGATGATGAGGAGGTAGGGCCGTGACTGCCCTCTGGTGGTTAGATGAAGCAGCGCACTCATTTGCCTCAACTACTTTTTCCAGGCTTGGTAAAACAAAAAGCAAAAAACAAAACAATAACAACAAAAAACCCCCAAGTCCCAGGGGAACTTATGGTCTGAGAGAGAAGCAGACCCTCCCCTCAGAGAACTCCGGGTCAAACAGGAGAGTCCCACTCTTCTGCCTCCCTATAATTAGAAGGAAAACACAGTCCTCTCTGAGTCTTTTCTCTGGGGGGAGCCCCTAATCTAGGGAGCCTGATTAGGAGAGCGATGGGTCCTCAAGGAAGCCGAGTTATGGAGGAAACAGTACAGGGGGTTCTGCAGGCCTGCAGTGTCCCTATTCTAGCCGTGGAGACCCCCCAGTCCAACATGAGCATACTGCTGCTGGTGTCCGGCCTGGCTGCAGGGTTGCTGAGGGAAGTGGAGTAGATGGACCCACATTGCCTGCATCCCTCCACAGACAGGAGAGTATGCCACCGACGAAGATGAAGAACTGAGCCCAACGTTCCCAGGGGGTGAAATGGCCATTGAGGTGTTTGAACTAGCAGAGAACGAGGATGCGCTGTCCCCCGTGGAGATGGAGCCCGAAAAGCTGGTGCACAAGTTCAAGGAGGTTGGAAAAGGGGGGCCCTGGGACAGTGGGGGA
This sequence comes from Mus musculus, assembly GCF_000001635.26. Lineage (NCBI taxonomy): Eukaryota > Metazoa > Chordata > Mammalia > Rodentia > Muridae > Mus > Mus musculus. The sequence goes on from NC_000077.6 coordinate 95,002,028, forward strand.
AGGCAGATGGGTAGCTGGCCCTAGGAGCTGAGTGCCACCCTCTGTCCGCAGCTCCAGATCAAGCATGCTGTCACTGAAGCGGAAATCCAGCAGCTGAAACGGAAGGTGAGGGTGCGCGTGCCTGTGTGCTCGTGAGTGCCTGCTGAAGACCCCGGCTGAACGCTGGAGGAGGGAGCTCTGCCTTCACACAGGCAGCCTCCTAACATACGACGGTTTACCATGGGCTACTGTGAGACCAGGGATATCAGGATTAAGGGCCCAAGAGCTCTGGCCCATCTGTTCCCCTATTCATTCACTTGGGTGTCTTCCCCCTCATATGTAAGGTGTGGTATAAGAGCATAGAGCTGGGTAGATGAGAAGCCACTGGGACGATATATGGAAATCCTGCAGCAGAGCCAGGAAGGCTGCAGCCTGCTTTAGGGTCAGTGCTCAGTCGAGAGTCAGTATCAGCAAGTCCACGGTGATGAACCAAGTCTTACTCCTTGTGTATGTGTGTCCTGCTCAGCAGCCATCCACTCTGCACGGGCCCTGAGATAAGATAGAGACTTTTTGACACAGTGGTGCATATAGTGACACACGCCAGCCTGAATCCACAGACCCATTCAGTTAGACACCTACACACTCCGTCTGCACCGATAATGATTTCCAGACACCCGTGATCGATTCTGTCAGGGGCATTGTGGCCTGAGTAGGTAGACCCATTCTGTCCTTGAGGTTCCAGAAGCGCACAGACACAACCACCATTCAGGCCACCCGGCCTAGGAAGAGTGTCAGAGGACGTGCACAGTTTTACCTGGGCCAGCAGCACACATGCTCGTACTAACAGCACCAGCTGGTAACCACACATGGCTACTGTACATGCCTACCAGATGCTTACAAGCACATTGGGTACCCACACGCTCCCAGGCATTGGAGACACACAGATTTCTATATATTGAAGGAGTCCCAACTCCCACGGGGTTTCCGGGATAGTAGGATAAACCAATCTCCAGGGGCCATGGAGATGCAGCACAATAGGAATATGTGTGTCCTCTCCCACATAGATGGAGGAGGGCAGGGGACGGGCATCCAGGGCAGTGCAGGGGTTTCTGGGAGCTTGCAGGCTGACTTTGGAAGGAGGCCTGGTAGGGTATGGTAGCTGTTCCTGCTGAGAGAGGTGAAGAGGCAGCTAGATGGTGGGAAAGCTAGAAAAATCGACACTGTGTAGACCTCACCCTTCAAGAACTGTAGCCTCGGTTCTGCAGGCACGGAGCTGTGGACCCTAGAATTGTGTTCGAAGTTCACCATCTAGGAAATGGGGGCGGGTGTGGGAAGGAGGCTTGGGGGTAAGAAAGACTTGAATATGGACAAACTGGTTAGAGGCTTTGTCGGAGGCTGTCAGGGAGAGTCAGGATACAGGCCAGGGATGAGAAGGAAGGACCAGGCTGCATTTTTTTGGGGGGGTGGGTGCTCTCAGGACATGAAGCAGACGGTGGGTCACAGGTGGTTTCAGGAGTCACAGGTGGTTTCAGGCTCAGAAAGCAAAGAGGCATTCAACTGACAGACATCTAAGGTAACTTCCAGACAGCTAATGCCACTTCAGGCACAGTTAGGAGTAAAGGCAGAATTGACCCTGGTCCTCGTGTGTCTTAATGAGTCTGCATACTGTTATGTTTCTACCTCAGCCTCTAGCTCAGGAAGAACCCTGTCCCGTTGCAGGGCAGGGAATGCTGCCCTACTGAAGTCCCAGCAGGCTTCTCTGGGAAATTGGTACACAACAGGCTTACAAGGAAGGGTAGATGGGGCATTCCTAGCAGAAGGAACTACCTGAAAAGGCCTTGTGGCAAGTGTGAGGGTCTGCAGGAAGGCCTGAGGCATCTAGGCTTAGAAAGCACGAGGTGTTTGCAGCAAGCAAGACAGAAGTACAACCAGGACCCGTTTGGACTGCTGTGGGACAGCAGCATCTTCCACCAGGCAGGGAAGTGATAAGAGCAGGCTCAGGCTGGGGGGGGGGGGGGTCCAGGGAACAGTGCCGTTTGGGGCATGGTACCTCAGACTTCGAGGTGGGTCTAGATTAGGTACAGGATCCTGCGGGAGCTCAGGACTTGGGGCTCTGTGCATAGAACTGCTGTGTGAGGTGCTGCTGTTTGAAGCTACAGAGAGCAGAATGCAGACTGAGCTGTCAGGAATCCAGTCCCCTGGGAGCTGGAAAGGGGCTGGATTATTCAGGAATCTCCAAAGATAGGGACTGGTCAACAAACCAGGGCTACAGAGGGCTGGCTCAGAGCTGGTCTGGTGGTGACTGTCTTTCGTAGCTACCATCTCCCTAGCCCTGAGGCATGTCACTCCCATCTTTAGGATAAGGCAGAAGTTGCTAATTGGTGGTGACTCATGGGTGCCTGCTACCGCCCCTAGCAGAACTCTAAGGTCAGCCTCAGAGAATTAGTAGCTGGGGGCCAGTTGGCTCCAAGAGTGCAGGAATCCTTAGAAGCTGTTGGCTCCCCCCAGGGCTCACTCTGGTCTCCTCCAACCCAGGGCTGCTCTTTTCTCACAGTTGCAGAGTCTGGAGCAGGAGAAAGGGCGCTGGCGGGTAGAGAAGGCCCAGCTGGAGCAGAGCGTGGAGGAGAATAAGGAGCGGATGGAGAAGCTAGAGGGCTACTGGGGTGAGGCCCAGAGCCTGTGCCAGGCTGTGGATGAGCACCTGCGGGAGACCCAGGCCCAGTATCAGGCCCTGGAGCGCAAGTACAGCAAGGCCAAGCGTCTCATCAAGGACTACCAGCAAAAGTATGTGTCAAGAGCGTTGGGTCTAGGCCCAGGCAGGTGGAGGGGCCTTTAGTGGTAGTCCCCACCCCAGCCTTCCTCCCGCTGAGGAGGGAGACAGTGGACACAGAGTTAGAGGGCACCACGATGGGGTACCAGACTCAGCCCTATGGGCCTTGGGAAAGCCTGCTTCTCTCTGGACCAAAGCCACACCATTCACCCGAACCCACCATCTGTTCCTTGCCTGTCTCCAGGGAGATCGAGTTCCTGAAAAAAGAGACAGCCCAGCGTCGGGTACTGGAAGAGTCGGAGCTAGCCAGGAAGGAGGAAATGGACAAACTTCTGGACAAGGTAGCGCCCTGGGCAGCCTACAGAGTGAGCAGCATGGAAGCTGGAATCCAGTACTCACTTAATCCATGGTGTTTGGGAAGGATTGTGGTGCTGGCTGGGAGCTCAGGGTCGTAGCTTAGGGTGGGGGTAAAGTTACAGGGCCCGTGCTGAGTGGCCAGGCCTGATGCCTCCTCTCTTTGTTCTCTAGATCTCAGAACTGGAAGGAAACCTGCAGACACTGAGGAACTCCAATTCTACTTAACAGGAATAACTCCTTGGCCGGACAATAATAATCCCCTCCCATTATCCTCACCCCCTGTCCTCAATCCCCACCCCACCCCTACCAGCCTGGGGACAGGTGCCCCGACTTCCCCTACTCCTCCACCCCACCTCCCCCAGCTTCAGGGACCAGAGGGCCCATATTACAGGCCCCTTTAGGGTGGCCAGGGCAGACAATGCTGGCTGGAAGAGTGGTCTCCTTGCCCTGTGGGGCTGAGGCGCAGAGGCCGAGAGAAGCTAAGAGCTGGCCTGGGTGGTGGATGGACACGAGGACCTGCAGACCAAACTGCCAGACTTTATAACCTCCAGCCTGTGTCTCTGGACCGGAGTGGAGCTGGGGCTCTCCCAGCATCTCACCACTTGGAGGCTGCTCCCTGCCCACAGGGTCCGTATGGCCCCTGGGCCTCTTGACTTGAGATTCTCCGTTCTTGGCCCTTTCCTCTTCCCCCATCATTGTGCTGTCTGTTGCATTCTGGCCTCCTGCTTGGAGGGGTTGCCTCAACATCTCCCACCCCTGCTCCCCATCCCAGGAGGGATAGAGCCCACCCTTGAGCCAGAGGCTGGGCCTGGGCCTGCACTGATTTGTATCCTTCAGGGGGAGGTGATTGGGCGTCGGGGGAAGGGTCAGTCCAGCACACCTGGGGTCCAGCACCCCTTTCCTAGGAAGGGCAACAGCCCTCAACTTCTCCTTGTGCCTCCCCTCTCCCAGGTGCCAAACAGCCATAGGCGTCCTCCTGGAACTGCCCTGAGGCCACTCTGGGCTTCTGGTTTCCTTGGTCTAGCCCAGGAATGCCAGGAGGGAGGGAGGTCAGCTTAGATGGTGTGCCTGCAGAGCTCTCCCTGGGGAGCTAGGCCCTGCCTAGGGCCACACCTGGAGGCCTTGTATTACCATCGAGGAGACTCTGCCTCCCCTCTTCCCCTCCCCCGCTGTTTTCCAACGTTTTCACTGGAGGGCAAAATTTTACTAATCTTTTTGGAGACCAGGGCTGCTTGCTGTCAGCCTGCTTTCTAAGTGAAATTGACTCAGTTTCCCCACTTTAACCCCAAATTGGGGCTTGGACCAAGGGAGGTGAGACCCCCTCAGGTACCCTCCCCTTTCAGAATCCATCTCTTGCCACTTCCACATTACCACCCTTGCCCTAAGCCTAAATTTCTGTTCCTTTTTTTCTTCTTTTGAAAACGACCCAGTTCTATCCTTTTCGGTTTCTCCGAGTCCCCTGTAAATAGACCATGCCATCAATCAGTATTTCTTGCCCGTCTCTTCCGTCCCTAGACGTGCCCCCGACTCCCCGGAAAGAGCTGGCTGTCACTGTGCCCGGCCCCTGCACTTCACCCAGGCAGATGGAGGGGGTGGAGCCGGGTGGGCGGGTCCTCGATGTACTTCCGGTTTTGACCGGCAGCGCTCCTGCCCCGCCCTTGGAGGACCCCGTCTCTGTATATAATATATATATGTATGTATTGTTCCTGGTTTTGTACGGACCATGCCCTCTGTCAGGTCGTCCCCATAAAAGCAGCCCCCAGAGCCTCGTCGCCTGGTTTCTTGATGCGCTGGAGTGGGGAGGGGAAGAGATGCTAGAAAGTCCTCTCCTTTTACTAATTTTGCACATGATCTAGAGAGGATCTTAATGCTGGTTCGGTTCTCCGACCCCAGCAAACTCACTTGCCACCACTCCCTAGTTTTCTTGAGCTCTCTAGACGATGTCTTTAGGTCTGTTTTTCACGAGGTCTTTAGAGTAGCCAGGGATGGGCTGCACACAGGGAAAGCAACTCCCCTTCCCTGAAAACCGAGCAATCTGCAAGACCCCAGAGGTCTCAAAGTACCAGGAGGACCAAAGATTCCCTAGGAGATAAGTTGTCAGAGCATTGTCCTCACGGTCAAAGAGAATGTTCTTTGGCCCTCCTGAGCTGGCTTGAGAGGCCTCATATAGTCCTAGCTGCCCCCTTAGCTAGCTCTCAGTTCCAGGAATCAGTTTTGGTGAGTCGCAGAAGTGAATTGTAATGAGACTTCTGCAGTACACAACACAGCCATTTCTTGTACAGATCCTTGGGAGGCAAATATGTTCAGTAGCTTGGGGTGGGGTTGGGGGGTGATTCTCATCTTTCCTTCTGTGATAAGCAAAAGGCCCCGTCTCCAGGCTCTTTGGTCACTTTGGTTAGCCCCTGATAATATCAGATATGAGTGAGTTCTCTATATATGAATGCCACTAAGCCCCTGGGGGAGCCACTCCCTAGCAGCTAGTTCCATTGCAGAGCTTGTTCCTGTCAGGCCAAATAATAGCTTCCTGTTAATCTACCCTCAAAACCGGTTCTGCACCTCGGAGGCCATGCAGGACCTGTCCAGCTCTGACACCTACTTTCAGGTCATCAGAAAACTAGCAATGGTGGTGGCCTCTCAGTGTGTCTCCTCTCTTCAGATCATCCTTGGAACATTGGGAGGCTGGGGAATCCAGGTAGATCCAGGGGTGGCTGAATCCCATGAAAGCAGCTTCCCCAAACATGAAGACTCAGGTCACCAGGTCACCATGCCTAGGTGAGAGGTCGCTGCTCAGGAGTCCTCGCCAAGAAACGAAGCAGCTGGCGCCTCCTGGGTGGGGAAACAAATGAGGGTCTGTAGGAGCCATGCCTACCTCATGGAGGGGACCTTTCCTAGATGTTCCAAGGAATGCTTGAATGGTAGCTCGTGTTTAAATATTGAGTATGTTGTATGGCTGACCATCTTGTGTGTGTCTTTTCTGGGAGTTTCTCAGGCCTGAGCTGTGTCTTACCCATGAAATATGTCCATTTGGGGGTCTGTCAAATGGTGTGGGTAGATTGTGGTCATATTAATTCCATCAACCAAAGTAAATACTCCATTACCATCATCTACTGAGGTTAGATTTGCCTTAACCCAGGCATGTGCTGTAGAGGAGGAGTTCAGGTAGGGTTCCCCCCATATCTCAGCACCTTAGGCCTGACTAGGAGAAACATTCCATTCAAGCATTGAAAGACACACACACACACACACACACACACACACACACACCCTATAATGGCCCTAGAGCCACAGTGCTTAACCTGTGGGCTGAGACCCCGCTTCCCAGGGATCATCTAAGACCATCTGAAAACATATTTACATTATGATTCACAACTAGCAAAATTATAGTTATGAAATAGCAACAAAAATATGGTTTATGGTTGCAGCATCAGGAAGATTGAGGACCACTGCCCTAGAGAGTGTCTATCTGCACAGGTGGTCGGTCACCAGAGACATCATCTCCTCCGTGTGAACCTACAGCCTAGCCAGACTTTCTGCAGGTTCTACATCTATCCAGAGGTCCGCAAGCTCTGGGATGCCCTGAGACCCACTGATGCTGTTCCTACTCACAGTTATCAGGAACTCCTGGCTCAACATGCTGCTGCCCACGGGCCCTTGGCAGTGTCCCATTCCCACAAGCCATCAGGAGTACTCTATCTCTCCAGACTCTACTACGCTAAGTCCTGGGCTCTCTCCAAGGTTGCCACCTACTCCTAAACAAGTCATTTCCTTTTTGTGAGTGTGTGGTCTGTGTACCTTAGAGGACAAGAGAAACCCCTAACTTAGAGGTTTATTGGGAGGGTGAAGTTAAAGAATCTGAGAAGTACCTGACATACCCCGAGCCTTGCTCCTCGGTAGCTAGCTGATGATCACACCCACCACCTCTGACCTGCCACCATCTCTGGCTCACCAAGTCCAAGTCTGAGCTCATCCACTCCACGTCCCACCCCTAGCATCAGAATTGCCAGGCCCCCAGCCAAGACCCACAGCCAACCTAGACTCCTCCTTCTCTCTCAGTTCTTTGTCTAGCCGGCTCCAAATCCTGTCTGTGTCTTCAATTCTATAGCCAGAATAGCTCTCAGCCTGATCTTTAATCTTCATGCCCACTGCTGTCATCATTCAACAATCCCTTGAGGCCAGCGCCCAGACTTCCGGTTGCCCTCTACAGTCCGTTCTCCACTGGGGTGCCCAAAGAATCTTTCTAAAATCTATGTTGGAACTCCTTCCTCCTCGGTTAACCTTTTATTGGGGGGCGGGGCAGGAAGTAATAGAATGAAGTATCAACCCTCCCACCTCAATTTTCTCTACTGGTCCATCCACCCTGCAATGCCCAGGAGTAAGTCTCCCATAGCTTGGCCAGCAGGAGTAGCCACACTTCTCTAGGAATCTTCCCTGTGTCCTTCTCCAGTGCCTCGGGTGCACGCCCCCTCCAGAACTTAAAGAGTCTTTCCCGCTCCTGGGCCCACAGTTCTCAGGCTTGGGAAGTCCCATTTGGCTGAATCAAGACTACACCGGACCACGTCTGTTCTGTTCAACGGCGGTCCCCTTCTGCTTCAGCGCCCCAGGCTGGCCGCTCGCCCGGCAAATGCTTGTTGAATAAGAGAATCAGAAGCCCTCACAGACCCTGCAGAGGAGATGGAAAGCCCCGTGCGTCCTAAGGCGGGACCGCCTCCCTGGTCGCTTCCCTGCCATTCGCGCGCAGACTCCCTAGCGCTGAGACTCCCGCGGTCCGAGAAGTAGCGGCAATTGGGATCCCGGGGCCGGCCGCGGGCACCCGCCGCCTCCTCCCCTCGGTCCTAGCTGCTTCCGCCCCGCCCGCCCTCCTCTTCCCTCCTTCCCTACCGTTCTTTGTCTCCCGGGCGCTCGGCCTCCCCATAAGCGTATCGCCCCCCCCGCCCCCCCCGTCGCCTTATCCCGGGCGACCCCCCACGGACCTAGCCACTGCGACGCTACACAAATCGGCCGGTGGCGCGAGGGTTCGCGACCCCCGGGGTTTGGCGGGGGCGGGGCGGGAGGTGGCGTTCAGGTTCTCTCTCTCTCTCTCTCTCTCTCTCTCTCTCTCTCTCTCTCACACACACACACACACACACACACACACACATACACGTACACGCACGCACACACGGAGCATCCTCCCGTCAGGTTTCCCCGTCCAGCCCCGCCCGCGCCTCCTGCTTCCCGCAGACCTTCTCCCTGCATCCCTACACACCTCGCCTCTCCATTCTTTCCGGGACTCTCCCCGCCGATCCCCCACAACACCCTGGAATGGAGCGACTCCAGCCAGCCCGGAGCCCCCCGCGACCGGGGTGAAAGTCCTTCGCCCCTCTCCTGCCCGGCAGTCGCCCCGAACACCATGGGCCTGAGGGGTTCCCGGGGCGCCGGACGCTGAAAATGACGGATGCTGGAGGTGAGGGGCCGGGTCCCCTAGGGTGGAAGGGGAAGCGTGGCTAGCGACTACTGGACTCAAGGTGGGACCCTCAGTAGGGCTAAATGGATTTAAGCCACAAGGGCCTTTCTTTCTCTATCCCTAGGGAGACCTCACTGGAGGGGGGAGCTGGGCTGTCGGGAGGGAGCAGAAATAGGGTTTGTGTCCCTAATCCCATTTCTCCCGCCTGAGGAAATTAATAAGAGAGAGAGGAGAGAAAGGGAGAGAGAGAGAGAGAGAGAGAGACAGAGAGAGAGAGAGAGAGAGAGAGAAGAGAAGAGAAGAGAAGAGAAGAGAAGAGAAGAGAAGAGAAGAGAAGAGAAGAGAAGAGAAGAGAAGAGAAGAGAAGAGAAGAGAAGAGAAGAGAAGAGGAGAGGAAAGAATGAAGAGAAAAAGAAATAAGAAAAACTGGTGTGGGGGCAGGGGGAGAGGCCTTAACTCCTTCCTATCTGGCAGTTAGACCTATGGGTTGAAGAAACTGTTCTATCCTCTGAGATTGGGGAGAGGGGATTCTATGATAGGTGTAGGTGCACTGTCCATTAACCCCATTTTCTAGGACGCTTGGAAGAGCTGTCAAACTCCTGCGGACAGCTCCAAGCCTGGGGCTGGCTGAAGACTGGGGGCCTGGGAGGGGCTCGGCTCCTTAGCTGCTCTACAACTGCCTCCCCCATCTCCAGCCTGCATGTCAACCACTTCTGGGACTTGTCGGCTCTGTGTGTGTGTGTGTGTGTGTGTGTGTGTGTGTGTGTGTGTGTCTGTGTGTCTGTGTGTGTGTGTGTGTGTGTCTGTGTGTCTGTGTGTCTGTGTGTGTGTGTCTCTTTTCTGACTCCATCTCTCTGTCTCTCTGTCTCTCTGTCTCTCTCCCTCCCCTACTCAGGATCCTTCTCCCTTCTTGCTTGTGGGGCAGGCATTCTGTTCTATTCTCTCACCCCATGATGGGGTGTCAGGGCTACCCAGCTGCTTTCCCTGAGCCTCCTGGGTCTGTTCTTTCTTGATCTTTCTTCCCAGCTCCCAGTGGACACTGCCAGTCTCTCCCTCTGCATCTGCTAGTTCCTCCTTCTGTTCCACCCGCAGGTTGTAGACCTTTTGTTTGGCTTTCTCCTTCCCTTGGGCTCCAGGTAGCTTGGAACTCACCTGCCTTTCCTTTTTCCAGAGAAAGGTCAGAGGTCCCTAATGGTCCTCCAGGAACTGGAAGCTGTTGGGGAAGGGAGTGGTCTGTTGACCAGGGAGCCCAGAGGTTGTCCAAGGGGACAGGTTCATTTGCATCCTTGTGTAGTTAACACTCCTGAGTAAGAGTGTGAGCCAAAGAGGGAAGAGAGGTGAGGTGGGGATTTAATTTTCCTAGGGTGTGTTTTAGGGAGGAGAGAGTTCAGTGACAGGGGCAGGTGACCCGAATACTATGCATCCATGGAGTTTTACATGGGACAGAGCGGGAAGGCTCCCTGACAGTTATGGGAGCTGGCTGTTAAAGATAGAGATGAAGAAAGCAGTTTGTGCTGAATCAGGATGGGCTGAAAGGCTGAGCTGGAGGCCCCAGTCTACCCAAGGGGGCCTAAAATAGGCCTTAGTGCACAGGCTCTCATCACTGGATTGGGACCATCAGGAAAGAACGCAGGCTGGCCTGCTCTGTTTAAGAGAGGAGGTGTCACCACTGTCTGTAGAGAGCAGCCACTCTGATAGGAGAAGCAGCTACTATCCTGAGTCTCCAGTCTGAAGGGAGGGCACATGGCTCATCTGTCAGGGAGAGATAAAACCCACATAGGAAACCAGTAAAGAAACGACAAGGTCTTCATTTCTCAGAATTGGAGTAGCTTTAGACAAATAGGGGCGGCATCCTAGGACAGGGATCTGGAGAAGGGACAGCTGGATCCTAATCAGAGAAAGTTTTGCAATCCAATGATGAGACACTGTTTATGTTGAGGACCGACCTACCTTAATCTGGCCTCTCAGGCCTGGAGAGAATATTCTAGATATTCAGGGGGCTGTTAGTCCCCAGAGTTCAAAAACAGCAAAGGGGTCCCTTGCTGAGACATCCTGGACCTCTCCTGTATGGCATTGTTTGGCTCAGCTCCAAGCATCCCTCTAGCCTAGTGGAGGTGGTTTTAATGCTTGCCTTAATCCCAGCCGGTGCAAACCAGATCCCCCCTCCCTTTACCCCAGCCCTCCCCTGAGAGTACCCTTTCCTCATGAGCAGCGCCAGAACTGCAGATCATGCATTCTGGATAGAGCTGAGAAACAGGAGACAGGGGTCAATGTCAGCATCTACCTCTGAGCTCTTGCATATTAATGTTCACACCTGTAAAGTGGGGATACCAAGATGCTAATAAGCCTAGCAGCTCACAGAGAAATGTCTGTGCAGCGAAAGGAGAGCTAAAGGGCACGTGGTCTGGTCCAGTGCCCTGCCCTTCTCCCAGGAACCATCGTATTAGAAGTAACTGGAGATTGTGTCTCAGCCATTCAGCGGCTCCCTACCCTAGGTTGTCTTCTGTATCAGGCTTCTATCCTGCTAAGAAGCCTGCCTGCCTGCCTACGGTGTTTCTGATGCATTCCCCCTGCTTCCCTTCCTTACCTGCCTGCTCTTCTTTGATTCCAACCACAAACCAAACCAAATGCCCAAACCTAAACATTACAACTCTGCCCATCTACATTCCTTCCCAGAATGCTTTAGAGATGTTCTGCTGTGGAAACTTAATGTCTCGATCCATCTGCAAGTCAAGAACTGTGGGGACTAGCTGGGCGTGGTGGTGCATGCCTTTAATCCCAGCACTTGGGAGGCAGAGGCAGGTGGATTTCTGGGTTCAAGGCCAGCCTGATCTACAGAGTGAGTTTCAGGACAGCCAGGGCTATACAGAGAAACCCTGTCTCAAAAGAAGAAGAAGAAGAAGAAGAAGAAGAAGAAGAAGAAGAAGAAGAAGAAGAAGAAGAAGAAGAAGAAGAAGAAGAAGAAGAAGAAGAAGAAGAAGAGGAAGAGGAAGAGGAAGAGGAAGAGGAAGAGGAAGAGGAAGAGGAAGAGGAAGAGGAAGAGGAAGAGGAAGAGGAAGAGAAAGAAGAAGAAGAAGAACAACAACAACAACAACAACAAACTGTGGAGACTGTGGTTCTGTGGTTCTGTGGACCTGCTGGTGATGCTGGCTTCCTGAATAGTTCAAAACAGCAGGTGGTGAGGGCCCTGGCAACTGAGGAAGAACTGATAGATACAAAGATGGGTAGAGACATGGACATAATAGATGTTGGATCGGTAGGGTACACAGTGGGAGGGAGGGTGGAGGGAGGACAAGCAGGTAGATAAAAAAGGTTGGTAGGTAAATGGATGCAAGAGCCTGGGTTTTAAATCTGGATTTGCCATAAATTGCCTCGAGATCTTGGGCCATCCACTCCCTCTTCCGTTTCTGTGTAAAATGAGAGATCTGGATTTAATCGTTTCCATGACTTCTAGATTGATGCGGGATACTTAGTGATGATGGAGGCTTTTAGGAAATGCTAGTGATTGGAGGGCCTTATGCAATGCAGGGACTGATGTAGCTGGTCCCAGCTCACAGAAGCTGGCTATGGCTTGATTGGCTTTGCTATCTATGGCTTTCCGGATTCTGTCTCCTGCCTCTGCCCCCACGGGCTTCTCTTCCAAGGGCCAGAGAAAGAGGACAGTGGGTGGGCAGGAAGCTAAAAGCTATTGACTCTTTACTGCCACAGCCAACTGGAGCCATTTATCCAAGATAATCTCTCTCTCTCTTTCTCTCTCTCTCTCTGTCCTTCCCAGCTCTCTTGAGTCATGGCTTCCTCAAAGCTCCGAGAACCTGTGGATGAAGTTTTTGGTAAGTTCTGTGTGACTCTGTGTCTAGCAGTAGACTTAGCCGTGGAGCCCCTCCTTTGAGTGTAGTGGGCATTGCGCGGGGAAGGGCAGATAGGGCACTTAGGGTTCTTCAGTACATGGTGTACGAGTGATCTCACATGCAGCGTATCATTTAATTCTCAATGTTAGATGTACAGAGAAGGGGTGTAAGGTGCAGATGCTGATGTGACCTGCCGTAAAGATCACAGGGAGGTAGGCTGGTAAGATGGTGCAGCCATTAAAGGCATTAGCTGTGCGACCTGAGTTGATTCCCACTCACATAAAGGTGAAAGAAAAGACTCAGCTCCACAAAGTTACCCTCTGACCTCCACATGTGTGTTCTGACGTGCACACCCCTATTCACACATCATGGTCACAGTCACACACATGCGCGCACACACTAATTATAAAAATAATATTTTTAAAAATAGCATGAAAGTGTGAAGACTTGAGTTCAATCACAAACACCCACATAAAAACTGGGCATAAGGTGTGTGTGGAGCATGCTTGTAATTCCTGTACTTGGGAGGCAGAGGCAGCCGGGTTTCTGAGTTCGAGGCCAGCCTGGTCTACAGAGTGAGTTCCAGGACAGCCGGGGCCACACAGAGAAACCCTGTCCTGACCTCAGGTGGAGAGGGATTGAAGCCACCAACCTCTGACTTCTATGCACACATGCATAGACACTCATGCATGTATATACATGAATAAATATGAATGAATAAATAAAGCACATGGCAAATTAGTGGCAGAATTGAGAACCCTAGAGAGCCGGGCTCCCAGCCCTTAGTCACTGGGCTAATCCTCTGTATACTCCAGTTCAGACACGCCTTACGTTTTCTCCAAGTCACACATATAATAAGTGCCTGAGATCTCATCCTTCACACACACACACACACACACACACACACACACACACACACACACCCCTCCATGCCTTCGGCATCCACTGGGGTCTGTGTACACACTGTCATTTTGAGAGATCACCCCACCAGGGCAGAGCTGTCTGCAGACTGTGTGGCTGTGTTCTGGAAAAGCTGTCCCTACAGCTTGATTTCAGTGAATGATTCCTGGGTACAACTCCGAGGGGCTCCTACCCATGGGATGCCACAGGACCCCCGGCTTCTGCCTTCTCCCATCTCTGCCTTTTCCTCTTCTCTTCCCTCCTATCATCACCACTGGTCCTGGTCCCTGCTAGTATGGTTACCTCAGTCCCTTTGGGAACACTGCTCCCTGGCACAGCCTCTACCCCCTCCCCCAACACTTCCTTATCTCTTAGGCTGGCTCTACACAGGTCCAGCCTAACCTTGGCAGGCCCATAGAGGTGAGCTTCTCTTGTTGGGGGGAAGGCTTTTCTTTCTCCTTTGACCCTCATCTCCTACCCCAGGCTCCTCACCAATCCTTGCTTGTTTTCCTCCTGTCTGCTGAGGTAGCTAGGCGCTGCCTGGAGTGCTTCCTCTTAGGAAGATAATTAAGTATTCATCTCTCCCACCACCCAGGACTCAGAGGGGGAGGCAGGGAAGGGCAGAGATGGAAAAGGGGTTTAGGGGGCCCTGGTTAGCCTGGCCCCACCTTGCCTTGTACCCCCAGTTCCCCAGGAGACCCCTTGCTCTCCACACTGTGGGTGATACCCATTTTGCCATGTGAAGCAAGGCATCACCCTGGTGGAAATGGCTGGATACTGGCTGGGTTCCAGAAGCGGAGAGGAGGTCAGAGCACTGGCCCAGGGGCCAGGAGACCTGGAGACCACGTTGACTCCCTCCACACAGCTGATCAAACCTCTCTTCTCTGAGTTCAGTTTCTCCACCCAGTAAATGACGGCTTAGACTCCATGTTGCCTCCTTCCCTGTTCAGAAAGGTCACAGCTGATCTGTTTGCTGTCTCCAAACAAGTCAGACTGCCTGTCTCTGACCCTAGCTAGCTCTTACCAGCTCTATGCTCTTGGGCAAATTAAGGCTGCCCTGGGGATCCCAAATCCCATCTTCCAAGATTGTAGGAGGTTTCAGTGACCGGTAATTGTGAAGCACTTAGAGCGGTGTGAGCTCTTACTGGCTCCTGGCTGCTTCCAGGGGCACTAGGAAGTTCTTCATCAGAAGTGAATTCAGGGAGCTACATCTGGATCCAAAAGAGCAGTAGCTGTCCCCTCCCACCCCTCACCACACCCTTAGACAGTTGCCATGGCCTCCGAGTTGACTTCCATCTTCAACCAGGCTGTTCCCTAACGCCTAACACCCAGAGCTGTACCATGCCCTCTCCTGAGAGAATCTCCTGGTTCTGTTTACAGCCCCAGCTCTGTATGGCTACCGGATGGGAGGCAGGAGCCCTGGTCGATATCGTTTCCTTGTTCATTCGGGATAGCTCCTTATGTGCCCTTTTCTTTTTTCCCTTCTTTCTGTTTGTTTGCTTTCATTATTTTTGTTGTTGGGTTTTGTTTGTTTGTGTTTTTGAGACAGGGCTTCTCTCTGTAGCCTTGGCTTTCCTGGAACTCACTCCATAGACAAGGCTGGCCTCGAACTTAGGGATCCACCTGCCTCTGCCTCCTGAGTGCTGGGATTAAAGGCGTGTGTGTGCTGCCGCCACCACCACCACCACCACCACCACCACCACCAGGCCCCTTTCTTCCTTTAAAAGAGAGTATGCTAGGCACCTGTTATGCGCTAGTCACAAACCGAAAACTCGATCCTTAAGGAGCCGACAGTTTAATAGATGGAAAGAGGCAAAAGACTTAAATGACAAAGGCATTCAGAATGCTGGAGAGTGACACACGGTATAAGAAACAACAGGAACGGTCCTTTGGAGTATATGGAGGGGAGTCGCATGTGCAAAGGCTGGGAGGTACAGGCTGGGAGGAGGGGATGGAGGCAGACGCTCAGAGATATAAGTGGGGCACAGACAGCCACTGGGGGGGGGGGCTGGCTCTGATTCTGCCTGAGATGGCTCTGAGCAGGGGACTGACAGCGTTGACACATCAAATCAGGATCACTCTGGCTGCTGTGTTGAAAATCCTCTAAGTGGGAAAGGGGAGAGGAGGCAAGAGAACAGCAGAGACCTAGTCCCCCCATCCCTCGCTCCTCCCTCCCCTTCCTCCCTCCCTCCCCTGTCCACTATGTGCACATGTATTCATGTGTATTCTCACTCATAAACAATATTTCACTGACAAAGCCTAAGAGCTTGGGCTGTAGAGTGGGCAGTTTAGAGCAGGCAATGCTCTTGTTACAGGATCCAAATTCAGTTCCTAGTACCCACCATCTGGCAACTCACAACAGCCTGTAACTCCACCTCTAGGGGATCCGAGACCCTTTTCTGAACCGTGAGGCTATCTGCAGTCTAATGTATACATGCCCCCCCCCCCATACACAAAGCTTAATAATAACAATACCCTCGGACATTCTCAGAAGTAGAGAGAAAAGCACAGTGCACCTTATGTAGTTGCTCAGGGAACAGGATTTAGGAGGGCTGAAGGGAGAAGGGTAGCTCAGAGCTGTCTAACCTGGGCAGATAGACCATTGGTCTAGGGGGCAAGATGCCTGATGATTAAAGAGCAAGCCAATGAGGGAAGGAGGGAGGGAGGGAAGGAGAGAGAGAGGGAGAGGGAGAGGGAGAGGGAGAGGGAGAGGGAGAGGGAGAGGGAGAGGGAGAGGAAGAGGGAGAGGGAGAGGGAGAGAGTCTTGGCTGTCCTAGAACTTGCTCTGTAGAGCAGGCTGAATTTGAACACAGAGATCTACCTGCTTCTGCCTTTCTGGGATTAAAGGCATGCACCACCATGTAGGGCTCTGATGGGTGGTGTTTGGCTGAGGCACTGGGGGGCTCTGGTTTGGGGGTTTCCTGGCGGCTGCTTCTGGGCTTAGGCTTGGCATTTAGTGGAGAAGTCTGGGCTGGGAATAGACAAAGTGGCCATTGAACAAGGGTGCCTTTGGGATGTCTACAGACGGGAGAGGAGCAGGCAAGACAGAGGGTTGGAAGGATGGAGTGGGGTCCCAGAGATATTAAGAGAGGATCGAACAGGAAGGTCTTGACCCATCCTGAAGCCTGGGGAGACCTCAATGCCGATGTCAGGGCCAGACCAAGGCCAGTGCTGCCTAACTGGGCAGGTGACAAAAGTGCATGTGAGCTTTCCTCACTCCCAGCAGGGCTCCTCCTCCTCCTCCTCCTCCTCCTCTTCCTCTTCCTCCTCCTCCTCCTCCTCCTCCTCTTCCTCCTTCTCCCAGTCCTCGAAGGACTTGGCACTGCGCTGCAGAGTCCAGGACCCAAGAAACAAGTTGCAGGGGCCTGTGGGAACTTTGCTCCTGGGTCTGACACTGGTGTGTGGTCACGAATAACACAGCTATCCTTAAATACAGCCTTGAGTGTGGCACAGCAAGACAGTGTCACCAGGAGGGACTGTTCCTAGAGTCACACTCCAGATGATACACTGTCACTAGTCAGTGGCTCCAGTTGTGACTTGCCTTCTTTGATCCTAGTTGGCTCAGCTATGAACCATGGCCCAGATGCTGTGACCCTCACCCCCAACCCAGGTAGCTCTAAGGAGGAAAGTGAGGTGTATAGCATTGGGTACATGAAGATGCCTCTTCATCCACCTGGTCTCCACTGCTTTTCCAATCCACTGGGGAGTACCTATTTCCACAGAGCTATTTCCTGCCACCCAGGGGTTCCATCTCTACTTCTTACTTCCCACCCATTCCAATAGTTTGCCAACTCTTACTCAAACTTTAGGATCCAGGTGGGTGTGCCTCCTCTTACCCCTGTTTCTGTGAGTGTCTGCACATAGGCCAGCCATGCCCACAGGAGGACCTGGGATGATAGCAGGTGGGGTTATGAGCCCAGCCCAACTGTGGGGCACCCACATTTCAACCCACAAGCACAGTAGGTGGTACTCCCAAGCACCAGTTAAATGACTGGGATGTTGGCCCATCTGAGGTGGCTCTGGTCTCCGTTTGCAGACCTGGACTTGGCTGTACCAGAGACCACCAGACTGGACAGCAGCTTACACAAAGCCAGGGCTCAACTGCTGGCCAAGGGCCGGAGACACCGGCCTTCCCGTTCCAGGCTACGAGACAGTGCCAGCTCTGCCGAGGACGGTGAAGGCTCTGATGGGCCCGGAGGCAAGGTTGGGGTAACATACACACACCAACATCCTACCCCTGGACCATACCCCCTCCCTCACGCTTCCAGGGAAGTGTGTGCCCCCGGAGATGCTCCCAAAGATCAGTTAGCAGTTCACTTCTGGCTCCTGTACCTCTGTACAGGAAAAGGGATTGTTAGCCCATTTTACAGATGAAGCTGAGACCAGAAGGTTCGGGAAGTCCCATTAACTGTGGGATGTGCAAATGAAGCAGGATGTCTTCACTTCTTGTGAGAATCCATTTCTCCAGCCCCGGGTCCCAGAATACCTGCTCTCCAGACCCCAAGAAACAGAGCTTCCTTGGCGCTCCTGTACAGCCGATGGGGGAAACTGGCCTCCATCCTCTGGGAAGTCAGGGGGGACGCTGAACCGCTGCCCCTCTTCTAGGTGACCGACGGCTGCGGTAGCCCGCTGCACCGGCTGCGCTCGCCTCTACATTCGGGTCCAGGCTCCCCAGCCAGTGGATCTTTCTGCCTGGAGCCCCCGGGCTTGAGGCGCAGTCTGGATGAGGACGAACCGCCGCCCTCGCCACTCGCTCGGTACCGGCCCCTGCACAACGCCGCCTCGCATGAGGGCCTGGCCGCCACCTCCGGCTCGCCACCACGCTCTGCACCCTCCTCCGACAGCTCCCCCAGCTTCGTGCGTCGTTACCCTCGAGCAGAGCCGCACAGCGAAGGTGAGCTCGGTAGGCGCGGCGCTGCCTGCCAACGAGCATCGAGCATCAGAATCGCAGCTAGGCCAGGCAGTTGGGGTAATACAGGGGAGACAGAAGGCTGGCTGGCCATCAGGTTCCCTTCTTCATTTACAGAAGCTTACTATATGCCAGACACCGCTGTGCCCATACAGAGAATAGAGACAGCCCTTGGCCTCTGGGGACGTGTAGCTTAGGAAAGAAACAACCAAATCACCCCATAATTACCGTATAGGTACAAGCTGTAATAAAAGCTATGCAGGAAATATGCACAGTTGTTAAGTGTCCTCACCTGACTGGAAATGCTTCCCTGAGGAGGCAACATTTGAGCCGAGATTGAAAGACTGGTTAGAAAACGGTCAAGATAAAGTCAGTAGTATGCCTAGCAGGCAGGAAACATGACAGAATACCAGATATGGTCATGTACCCTGGTTTTCAGTACTCAGGAGGCGAATACAGGAGAGTCAGAAGTCCAAGGCCACATAGGGAGCTCCAGAGACCCTGTCTCAAAAAAAGAACTAATTAATACTAATACCTTTGGCTGGGTGGTAGTGGTACATATCTTTAATCCCAGCCCTTAGGAGGCAAGAGGCAAGTGGATCTCTGAGTTTGAGGCCAGCCTGGTCTACAGAGTGAGTTCTAGGACAGCTAAGGTAACACAGAGAAACCCTGTCTCAAAACAACAGCAACAAAACCAAAACGGTCCTGCCTTCTCAGATGTAAAGTGCTTTTACAGTTTGTAAAAGGCAAAAGCCTAGGCTCCCATTAGATACTGTAAAATTGGCTCATCTCTGCTTGAAATAAGACACACAGACAGTGTCTTATCCTGGGTCACACAGCTAATGAAGAACCCTAGGGCCAAATGGCCTAATTCTACGTCAAGAAATGTCTACCCGACACAGGCGGCGGCAGGAGGCCAGCAGACCATTGCGTTAGCTGTTTTCCTCCCCTTCTCTTTCTAAAGATGACAGCCGGGATGCCAGCCCCCCTGAGCCTGCCAGCCCCACCATCGGCTTGGACAAGAAGACTCGCAGGAAATTCCTGGACCTGGGGTGAGTGGGGACAGATATTGCAAGTGTCCTTGGAGCTGTTGGGGTCAGAGCATCACAGTGGGCAGGTATGCCCTACTTCTCCCCCCCTGCCTCCTTCCAGGGTCACTCTCCGCCGAGCATCCACCAGCAGGAGCAGGAAGGAGAAGGGTAGCAACCGCCTGTCCATGGGCAGCAGGTGAGAGGTCCCCATGGCACCCACCCGCCCACCCACAGCTCCCACCCACTCCTGGTCACCCACACCATGCTGGATGCTTTCTCCACAGGGAGTCTGTAGAAGGTTCTGGAAGGACAGGAAGCTCCCCGTTCCTGCCCTTTTCCTGGTTCACGGACAGCGGCAAGGGCTCTGCTTCCTCGGGGAGTACCACCTCCCCGACCTGTTCCCCCAAACACGAGGGCTTCAGCCCCAAGAAGTCAGCTTCCCAGGTAAGCCCAGGTCTTCATTCCTTCTTTTTCTCCTTCCTTCTTCTCATCTATCCTTCCCTCCCTTCTTTCTTTTTCCCTGCTGAGGCAGTCTTACTCTGTAGCCCAGGCTGGCCTGGAACTACACAGCCTCTTGCCTTAGCCTTCTGTGTGCTGGGACTAGAAGAATGTGCCATCCTTCCCAGTGTAACCCCGGGACGTTCTTGCCCCACACTGGCTTCTAGGCTCAGGACAAGAACATACTTCATCGTGGCTTGGACTGGGACCCAGGTTTTTCTGGGACCCATAGTGTCCCTCTACAGAGCTGCCTGGTGACTCATGGCTTGCTTCTACTCTCTGGCTTCATTCAGTCATGCCTCGTGCGTTCGTACCCATTCGTATTTCATGTGTTTATACTGCTCCCTATACTCAGAACTCCTGTGGGAACACTGAGGCCCTCCACTGCTCACTCAGTCTGAGGAGCCCTTCTTCTTACTGTTCTGCCTGAGTCAGGTCTGGACTGTGCAGTGCCATCAAGAGCTGGCCATGTGCATGATGGGAAGTCTTGGAGATAGCGGAGATGAGCAGGACCCCCACGTAGTCTTCTGAAAGCTCCAGACCCTAGGCGATAGGAACCATCAACACAACCAATACTAATGTCTCCTTATGTTCACAAAGACCACTATTGTCTGTGGCTTTAACTGTGACTTAGGCAAGGTAGTCATTATTATCTGCATTGTACAGATAAGCAAATGAGGTTTGGGGAAAAGGGGACTCACCCACAGATGTGCACAGCTGTGTATGGTGCTGGGGCTTAGGGGAATCAGAAATCGTGGGATTCAGGGGAAAGGCCCGTCTGATGTGCAGCTTTAGTCTATAACCACCTGATAGTCTTCCTCAGTCCCTCCCTTTGTGCTGGTCCCAAGGGACACCATGCTGAGAGAGAGACAGCCCAAGTCCTCACAGAGATTCAAGGCCATTTGGGGGTACCCACCAGCCAGGATGCAAGAGTTCTAGGAGAAGGATTCTTTTGTAAAAGACTTATTTACGTATTATGTAAACAAGTGTTCTGCCTGCGTGTATGCCTGCAGGCCAGAAGAGGGCGCCAGATCTCCTTATAGACGGTTCTGAGCCACCATAGGGTTGCTGGGAATTGAACTCAAGACCTCTGGAAGAGCAGCCAGTGCTCTTAATGTAACCCGTGAGCCATCCCTCCAGCCCAGGAGAAGAATTGTTATGTAACAGGGACACAAGACCTAGCCTGGGGGGAGGGATTCTGGTAAGCTGCCTATAGGGAACAGCACCTAGCCCCCTCCATTCCTCTTCATCCATCAGCCTAACTTAATGCTAGGACTATGTCCTCTAGGTAGTCCGCTCCCTCCTAGAGGGCTCAGGTTCTGATATGTCACTTCAGTCATCACAGCCTGTGTCTGGCTGTCTAGTTCTGAGTTCCTGGTCCTGGAGCATTGAACGGCTGCTGGTGCCTAGTGTAGTATTTCAGCTTGCTCTGGTCAGGTGATGGGCTTGGGGTGGGAGGTGGACTTACTTCTCGGCACACGTCCCTTTCCATGTAGGAATCTACCCTGAGCGATGACTCCACACCCCCCAGCAGCAGCCCCAAGATCCCCGGTGGTCCTCGACAGGAGACCAAGTGTTCCTATCCCTACCACACGCTGTCCCAGTCTTCGGATGAGGTGAGTGAGGCTGGCCTTTGTGCCTGCTGGGGGGGACCCAGCCGCAGGCCAGGCTTCCTGTACTCTCCCCATCTCTATCAGTTCCTGGATGAGTCCCTCCCTGCCGTACAACACTGGACCAGCCAGCAGGTGGGCCAGTGGCTACACAGCCTCAACCTGGAGCAGTATGCTGCCGAGTTTGCTGCCCGGCAGGTGGATGGGCCGCAGCTCCTGCAGCTGGACGGAAGCAAACTGAAGGTGGGTCAGAGTGCAGAGGTGATGATCTTTCAGATTGAGATAGCTTTTAGGGACAGAAATCACCCTTTGTCCTGACTTTTGACCCTGACTTACCTCCTGGACTGACCTGGCATTGGCTCTCCCTGTGTAGCCTCTGACCCGGTGTCTGACCTCTATGCAAGGTACTCCTTTCGCAGTGTAGTACAACACCTCCATCTGACTTGAAACTCAAGCCTAATCGCTTCTATCTGACCTTCTAGCTCCAGCCCGGGTCTTTGGGCTGACCTTGATCTTTGGACTACCATCAAGGCCACTTTCTTGGCCAGCTCCATCCCATATTCATTCTCAGATCCTGGATACCACCAGGCTCTGGCGTGCTAAGTGGACAGTGTGGAGAGGTGGCCTCCAATATCTGCAGGTTCCTGGGACTGAGGGAGAGAGAGCCCCATAGGAACTCTCTTATTTATTTATTTATTTATTTATTTATTTATTTATTTATTTATTTATTATATGTAAGTACACTGTAGCTGTCTTCAGACACTCCAGAAGAGGGCATCAGATTTCGTTACGGATGGTTGTGAGCCACCATGTGGTTGTTGGGATTTGAACTCAGGGCGTTTGGAAGAACAGTCGGCGCTCTTAACGGCTGAGCCATCTCACCAGCCCCCCATAGGAACTCTTGAAACGGGAAGGGACCTAGCCGATAAGCCACTTGACCTTGAACAAGTCACTCTTCACTCTGAGGACCTCAGAGGTTGAGCAGGATCATACTAAGGCTGAAATCCTAGGTTAAGGATCTGGCGCCAAGGACGGGGTCGCAAATGGCCTAGTGCCAGAGAGTTGTCATCTCTGACCACTTGCAAGCCATTCCTCCTACCTTGGGACCCCGATCCCTAGGCAAAGGCCAGACTTCCGAGCAGACTCTAGTGGGTCTGTGGGGCAGCGTTCTAGGCCTCTTTCCTTCATTCTGGATTTCTTCCCAGAGCCTGGGGCTCAGCAATTCGCATGACCGAGCACTGGTGAAGCGGAAGTTGAAGGAGCTGGCAGCGGCTGCTGAGAAGGAACGGAAGGCGCAGGAGAAGACCGCAAAGCAGCGGGAGAAGCTGCGGCGCCGCGAGAACGATGCCAAGAAGAGCTAGGGATGGCTGGCGGGGCTGGCACCCCGGCGCACTTGCAGCCACCTACATGGGCCTCACCAGGGAGGCAGGGTCCAGGCACCAGGCTCTCGGAGCACGCGGCCCCCCTCTCACCCTGTTTGGACTGAGTCCTCTGGAGGGAGACCCCAGGGGGGAGGGCCCAGTAATAAACCCAATTTCGAGGACTTGTTTGGCGCAGACTTCCAGGGGGAAGCAGGTGGCAGATGAAGAGGGCAGAGGCCAGGAATGCAGCAAACGCGGAGCCCAGAGGAGCCTGGTTCAGGTGGAACCTCCGCCCTCTGACTAGAGTGGTCCGAGCAGGAAGAAATCTAGCAGGAGAGGCCCTACCATGGCCAGGATTCCTAGGTTTAGAGAGTAGCCTGGGCAACCCGACTGGAGACAGGAGACAGCTGTGTCTCCTCACCTTTTGAAGGTGGCTGTGTGGTGGGAGAACAGATCTCCCCAGAGAGGCCAGTGGGCAGTGCCAGTAGCACTCAGGGTGGATTCCCAGACACCTCCTCAGAGGAGAGAGAGAGCAGGGCAGGATAAGCTGGCCTCTGTAAGGAAGGCAGAGGGGGAGAAGGGAGCTCTCACTCACTCTCTCTCTCTTCCCCTCCCTCACCTGCAGGTTCCAGCACACAGGT
The DNA here is from genome assembly GCF_000001635.26 of Mus musculus. Taxonomy (NCBI): domain Eukaryota; kingdom Metazoa; phylum Chordata; class Mammalia; order Rodentia; family Muridae; genus Mus; species Mus musculus. The sequence goes on from NC_000077.6 coordinate 95,025,375, forward strand.
CTGCTCCTCTCCCATTGAGTCCCTTTCGCAGAGCTAAAATCCACTTCTTCGGAGAGTACTTGAGCCTTCGAGGGCAGGAAAAATTGAGAGCTGTTGGGGACACGGGTCACTCCCCCAACTAGTGTCTAGATGGTGAAGAGGCACACCCTAAGTGTGGCCTGCATGCTGCCAGATTGAAAGGGTCCATCAGCTTCCCTGGTGCCCTGGGTGTGTCAAGGCCTCAGAGGCCTGGGGCGGATGGACAGACACTGCTGGCTTAGGTTTGCTAGGCTACAGAGGGGGACTGGGCCAGCCCCGCGTGGGACTGGCACATGTCCTTTGTAGGGCGTGTTCAGAGATAGAGGGTCCAGGTGCAATGCTGACCCAGCTTCTTGGGTGCTGGTCAGTTACTACTAGGCCCAGGTTTTAGATGACAAACCCCCACCCCTCCCAGTTTCCTGGAGAGGTGAACAGGACCTGCATGTTAACTCCCTCTCTCCTGCCTGGGAAAGTGGCTGAAGGCCAGGGCCCTATGTTTGTGCTCAGTCACCTTCACTGGAAGAGGGGGCCTCATAGGGAAAACTAAGGTATCGGGGCACTGGCACTTCCTAGACTGGGTGGGGAGGGTGGAGGCTCTACTGTCCCCGAAGCCGTGAAGAGCCAAGTGTGCCCACCTGCATGTGAAGGGGGAAGATGGCTATCAACTTCTTTCAATAAATACTTACCACACACCAGTGATCTTCTTGTCTGGGACAAGGGACTAAGCTACGCCTGAGTGGACGGCCCTGCCTGGTGGCGTGTTCAGCTGGCCTAGGTCCTGAGTACAGTTAGTCCTAGGGGACCAGTCTTCACAGGTGCTTCATGTGTGGGCTCCCCCTCCCCGAGCAAGGAAGCCAGGCAGCAGTCACATTTCATCTGTTTACTGTGGATGTCACTGTCACCATCCCAGCCACTGGGAGGGCACACGGCTTTAACCCCTGTGTGTGGAGGGGAAGGGCAGGGCTTCTGAGATTACAAAACTGGCTATGTACATAGGGCTGTCCTAGGGGTGAGTCACTTGTGCACACATAGTGGGCATAGGGGTGGGGTGGGGTCTGAAGCTCAGGCAGCATAGGGTGGGTGTAGACTGGGCAGGGGAGGTGTGCACGTGAGGACATGCTGGGTGGGCAAGGCTTTAGGAAGCAGCTAAACAGAAACATTGCTAAGATCACCTTGGGGGCAGCTTACTCCTAGGCCTGCCCTCTCGGTGGGCCCCGGGTGAGAATCGCTACCTACTCTCAAGTTCCCAATTGCAACTTCATACCATCCAGAGTAGAGATAGAGGCTGCAGGATCAGAGTCAAGGGTGGACCCTATCTTCCCCCAGTCCCTCTCCAGACTTGAGGGCACTCCATCCTTCTTAACATTGACAAAGAACCCAGCCCAAATGTGCCTGTACAGTGTGTGGGCATAAGGCAAGCGGAGCAGCCACTTGGAAGGCCAGGACTATGCAGGCAGTGAGGGGGAACCAGGGCTTCTAGTAGAAAACAGACAGTTCTGATCTTGGGAGAAGTGTCTCTGGGCCACCCCATCAGGGAGAGCCATCCCCAACCCTCAAGCATCACTATGGAAACCGGGTTCCAGGGAAACCCCCTAGGGTTTCTCCACAGAGACATATTGGCACTTAGGGACCACCACAGTTGGGCCACTGAGATTTCTACAAAGACAGATCTGGCCATCAGGGAGACCCAGTTTCACCCCTTGTACCCTAGGGGATAGATAGGGAAGGTCCCTGTGGTGGCTGGATTCAGAGGTGGCAGCATCCTACAGGTGCCAGGGAGGGAAGGCCCCTAGCTGACCCGATACGTCGATGTGTTCTTGGGCTCTGTGCTGGGCACACACCAGTCGCCGGCCTCCTGGATGGTCTGGTAGTGGCGCCAGGCAGACTTGTTGTAGACAGGCAGGCGCTCCACTGAGTCCGTGGACAGGGCCTAGAGAGCATTGCCATCAACCTCCTGCTTGCCCACACCCCAGCTTACTACCCTCTCCCACCCAGGCCCTGATGGTCTCCATCCCTGGAGTCCTAACCCAGGTCTGAGTCAGCCTCATAACCAGGCATTAGCCTGAGACATTACCCCAGACCTGGAAAAGCCCCTAAAAGAGTCAGCCTTCTGTCTCTTGCCCTGGCCCATTCCATGAAGCTGGCCCCTCCACGATCAGGGGGGCAAAAAGGATCAAGAGGGAGGGAGGCTTTGCTGTGTGATCCCTATTAATCACCAAGGTACACTCGGATCAACTGAAGTTCAAGACCTGTAAGGTTCCCTTCCTTCTAGCCTAGGGTTTCTCAGAAGAGGGGCCTTACTCACAGACCTTAGACCCCCTGAAGTTGCCTACCACATTAGTTTAAAGTTACAGTGCTTGAGGAGCCAAGGCTCCTCTGAGTCTTGGAGAGCCAAAACTGAGTTTGGAGTCAGGAAGGATGAGGGATGGGTAGAAACCCGTTAGCAGCCAGCTTGCCCCTGGCGGGCCTCACCTTCAGATAGATGACAGCATCTGTCCCAAAGCCCTCCATAGAGAAAAGCTGCAAGTCCCCCTGGAAGTACTTGGCGTAGAGGCGGGAAATGGGGAGTCCGTACCCAAAGCCAGCCTACAGAGGAGCCACAGGTCATAAAGTGAGCCAGGAATGCTGGACTGGGGACAGGCAGGGGCGCTGGAGCAGGGGTGGAGAAGGGACATTTCTGAAGCAGATGGGAGTAGGTGGGAGGCAGGGGGACTGCAGAGGATGCATGGAGAGACGCTGGTCTGGGCGGGAGAGTTCTACCCAGGCCGGTGGTTAAAAGCTCCTTAGAGTCTATTCCCTAAGCCTAGGACTGCCTGTTCCACAGGAGCAGGGACAGAGGCGACAGCAATTAGCAATGCGGTGGAGAAAGAGGAGAGAGGGCCAAGGAGAAGTGACAGCTAAACAGATGGGCGGATGATCAGCAGGCAGGGGGCTATTAGCAAACGGTAGAGAGAGAGGAGGCCCTGGAGTCACAACAGGAGACTGTTGTCACACCACACAGCCATGGGGTGGGCTGTGGGGAGGGGGATATGCTTGGGAGTTTAAAAAGCAGGAGCCAGGGGACTGGAGGAAGGCGTCTATCTCACCAGCGGGGTACCCCCAGTGCCAGGCTGGGGTGTGGGAGCTGTGGAGTACATGTAGCTGAAGAGCCTCTCGATCTTCCTCAAGGGGACACCCCCGCCTCGGTCACTCATCTGGGAGACCAGGGGGCATGTGAGATACCCTCCAAGGTTATGTGCTCCACTCCTCCCTCTGCCCCCCGCCCCACCCTGTAACCTCCCATGGCCAAGTCAAGGGTCACATACTTTGATGGACAGATCTTCTTCACCGAGGGCCACCATAATCTTGATGGGGGGGAGTGTGAGGCTGGACTCGTGGCTTTCCACAGTGGCCCGCATGGCATTCTGGGAAGGGAATGAAGGATGATGCAGTGAGAGAAGCCAGCCCCAAAGGTACCTGCTGAAGCTGGGGGCCAAGAGCTGACCCTGCCCAGCCCCTACCCCCACCCCCGAGAAGGGTAGCCTCTTACCTTAAAGAGTTCAAAGAGCATGTGGTACAGGTGGGAAGGGACATAGACCATGTGAATGGGCTGGTTGGCGTTGGTGGCTGTGGGAATGGAGACCAGGGCCAGGAGTCATACAGCAAGGTCACCTTCAAAGCAGACCTTCCCTCTCTCCACAGCTGTACCTAGCCTAGGTGGCTAAGTGGCTGCACCCACTCCGAGCAGCCACAGCTAGTAACCCTTAGAAGCCCCAAGTTCAACCCTGCTTCTTCCTTCCTTCCAGGCATGGGAGGCCTGGGTACCGGCTCTGACCACCGGAAGCACCTCTCGATGAAGATGCTGGTTCTTGGGTTGGGGGCATCACGCATCACTCTCCAGTCTCCGGCCTGTTACCCCACACCCTGCCCCTCCTATCATTTGTGAGGTTTTCAAATTAGCTGGTGTGTTTGCATGGTCAGTGGTCACCTATCACAGGTCTCAACCTCCCTAGCACCAAGAATGTACGCTCTGTGAGGACAGGGGCCTTGCCTGTCTTCTTTACATGTTGAGTATATCAAATAGTGAGCAATTATCCAACAAATTGGTAATACAGAGCAGCTCCTCTCTAGGGGGGTCTGACCTCCTAGCTCCCCTACTCTGGCCTGCCTGGGTACATGCACACATACATGTACACACATATACATACACATACACATACACGCGTGTAATCATATGTGCACACACATGTAGATACACATGTACACACACTCATTTGCTTACCATTGACTTCCTGGATCTCCAGGTCAGGGGAAGCCATGTAATACTTGTCACACAGGAGCTTAGCCATGTCATAGGCGTCTGGGAGGAGACAGGACCACTCAGGTTATGGGAGGCTGACCCAGCAGCAGTCCCTTTGGCACTGACGTGAAAACTGACATGCCCCCCCCCCCCATCTGCTGGGAATGGATCACCTTCTGACCTGGCTATTTGGGAGGGGTCCCTGGAGCTCCTTTGTGGGCCAGGCCTATGGTGGGGGGGCTCACCTTTCACCACATCAGACACGCTGCAGTTGGGATCGATGCTGCCAATGTGTTTGGGGTGGGCTGGGTTGGTGCTGCCATCAAAGATGAGGGCTGTGGGCAGAGGGAAGGGCGCGGTTGGCAAGTTCACAGGATCTAGTTCTCCCTCTTCCTAAACACCCCACTCTTCACCTCATCTGTAGGCCTTTGTATGGTCCATGCTAACCATGCCCCCCAAGTCTTGTTTCCCTCTAGCTTGGGCCTTCCAGAGCTTCTGCACCTTACAGCAGTCCTTCCATAGTCCTCTCCACATCATACCCTGTTAAGTGTATGTATATGTATACATGTATATATGTATGTATGTGTATATGCATGTATACATGTATGCATATGTGTTTATGTGTGTACATATACATGTTTGTATATATGTATATATGTATGAGTATATGAATTATGTGTGTATCTATATATGTATGTGTTTATATATATGTGTGTATATATGTATAAGTGTATGTATGTGTGTATATGTGTATGTATATGTGTATTTATGTGTGTATGTATGTATACATGTATACATGTGTATGTATATATGTGTGTATGTATATGTGTATTTATGTGTGTATGTATGTATGCATGTATACATGTGTATGTATATATGTGTGTATGTATATGTGTATTTATGTGTGTATGTATGTATGCATGTATACATGTGTATGTATATATGTGTGTATGTATATGTGTGTATACATGTGTATTATATATGTATGTATATATGTGTATGTATGTGTACATGTGTATACATGTGTGTATATGTGTGTGTTATGTATGTATATGTGTATATGTATGTGTGTATGCATGTGTGCATGTATGTATATATGTATGTGTGTATACATGTATGTGTGTATGCATGTATGTATCTGTGTGTGCACATATGTATATATGCATGTATGCATACATGTGTGCATGTATATATGTGTGTGTGCATGTATATATGTGTGTACATGTATATGTGTGTGTATATATCTGTATGTATGTATGTGTGTGTGTGTGTGTGTGTGTGTATGTATTTTCTTTTTTTTTTTTTTTTCAAGACAGAGTTACTCTGTGTAGCCCTGGCTGTCCTGGAACTGACTCTGTAGACCAGGCTGGCTGTGAATTCAGAAATCCGCCTGCTTCTGTCTCCCAAGTACTGTGCATCACCAAGCCCAGCTTTAAAGGTACGCTTTGCTTTCATATCTTCACACAATACTGTAAGATAACTTCCATCAGCTTGCTTTTCTTAGAACATAAAGAACTCACTTAACTTAGCTCTGCTTTGTCAACCAGCATAGAAAACTCTGGACAGGAAAGGGTAAATGATAAACCGTTTTTGAATACAATGGAGTTCTTAATGTGTTGGGTGTGGGTATGGGTGGGTGGGGGACAGCATGTGTAAATGGCTCACAAGGTGGCTCAGTGCGTAAAGGTGCTTGCAGCCTAGCCTGACAACTTGAGTTCAATCCCCAAGGCCCAGATGATGAAAAGAGAGCGTAAACTGCAGGATGTCCTCTGCCCACAACATGTGCACATGTGCATAAATAAATAAATATAATTGTTTCAGAACACGTAGCATGTTTGACATTTACAAATATTTACAACAACAGAATTTCACCTCAGTGTTGCACTTTTTACTTTACTTTGGGAACCAATTACTTTTTAAATTTTCTATTTACTTAATTTTTTTGAGGTTGGCCTCAAACATATACTATTTTCCTGCCTCAGCTGCCCACGTGCTAGGGTTATAGACACATGACTTAAGCCACACTCTTCAGTTCCCAAATGCCACTCAGGCCTCTGAGCCCAGAGGCTGAAGTGGGGAGCCTGCTTTCTTGTGGGGGCGGTGCCCTTCTTGGCGTGCCCTGCCGGGCCCCTTGCCCTCTCCGAAGCAGCCAGGCAGGACTCACTGTGTTGATTGATTAGCATTCGGATGGAGATGCGGCTGAGGTAGAAGCGGTCCAGGAAGTACTGGATGTTCTGGTTGGAGACGGGGTCATCTCCATAGGTGTCCTTGTACTCCAGCACTCCCTGTGCCATGGTGGGCACCACGTCATTGTGCCGGTTCCGGATGGTGACCAGGGCATCTGTGAACCTTCAGAGAAGGCAGACACTTGCCTCTACCCAGTCTCAGGTTTGGGGACACCCTGGCTCTCCATTATTCCCAATGGCCTATCAGTTCCTTCATTTTCTCCTCCCCAGACCCACAGACACACGGAAGCTCACCCACTGGAAGCCCACCACTACTGTCCCAGCTCTCCATCCATCTTCCTGTTTACAGCTAAAGTTCTCGGTTTCTCTGAAGGTTTGTTCTGGGGGCAGGGCTCCCCCACATCCTCTTGCTATACTGATAATTAGCATTCTCGTCTCTCGCAGCAGACCTGGTTTTCCCAGAAGTAGCCTGTCTCCCCCCTTTCTTGGCACATCCCTGAAGGCAGGGCCTTTCCCTGTACCCAGCTGGCATTCCATCCTTGTGGCCCTGACCAAGATGTCCTTGCCTGCACCTGCCTTCTTGTCCCTAAAGAGGGTGCTCACTCACTGGCTTAGAGTCCGGTGGTCCTCGGGGTCTTTGTCCAGGAATTCCATGATGTCCAGCAGACTCTGGACATACCTGTGTGAAAGCAGAGAAGTTCATAAGCCCAGCTGAGACTACACAATGTTCCCTCTCACCCCTCAGATGCTATGGTAGGTGGCGCACAGAGCTGAACAGGCTGACAATCAACACCCCATTCTATCCGCTCCGGGTCTCCCTGACAACCTAGTAAGTTGTCCAAGAAAACCTTGAATTTGTCAGTTCCCTTAACAGTGCATGTCTTTGCTCCAGAACCCGATTAGCAGCAACCTTGGGAGGGTCCAGAAATCACCCCCTCTCTAGAGGCTGGAGAGAACAGGGGTCTGAGGCCCAAGTGTCCTACAGTAACAGAGGGCTCAGACATCTACCTGCCTCGCTGAGCCCCTTTATTGACAAAGATCCTGGTATCTCCATAGGGGGCTGAGGCTTCTAGTGGACAACGGGTGCTGCCAGCAGGCTAGCTGCTGACACAGAACCTCTTCCCAGAGTGATCTGGAACCTGCCTCGGGAACCCTCGGTTTAAAAGGTGAGTAGGTGTGGTTAGCTCTGTCCTCAGGGAGGACCAGGGAGGCTCATTCTGCTCTTTGAAGCCAATGAGCAGGGAGGGTGTGGGTGAGCCCTGCTGTCCGTACCACCTCTAGGCCTGGTGGGTGGGGCAGGCCTCCTCTCCAATTAGGAAAGGTTAATGAATAAAGAACGGGGGTGGGGGGGGAGTTGAGCCCTGAGCTTCTGCACGTGAGGTAGGGCTGCCTGAGGCAGTAGATGGTGCCAATCTAATGTCACTGTCCCCTTGCCTGACTGAGCCACGACCTTAGCTTCCCCTCCAGGCATGCTCCAGCCTGAGTCTTATTCTGGAAATGTGAACTGTGAGCCTAGGGCAGAAACACTTCTGGTCTGAGGGCTGGGAGGGCTACCTGGAGTCCTGTCATGGGGAGCCCCTGAGTCTCTAGTGGAGACACTAGGTTAGGACCTATTCGAAATCACCCAGAGCTCTGAGAGGAGAGGAAGGAATGGGCCCCGCAGCAGTGTCCCCACTGGGTGGGAGTACAGCCGAGCCTTGTGGAGCTCCAGGGCTCCTGCCACCAACAGGGCTGCCGTTGCTCTGGATCTCACCCCGGCCTCCCTTTCTGTGTAGAATGCCCTGCTCTTTGCACCCCACAACTGCTCTTTGCTGGTGCCGCTGGGTTCCAGTGTGGCCCTGGATTAGCTGCGGCACTTCTCTGGGCTTGTTTTCTCACTAGGAAAGGTGGGAGTTCTTATCCTTATCTCTCACTGCGCAGTGAATGCGCTTGACCGATGGCCACTCAAAACCTGTCTCCAGCTGAGCACACCCACTCAGCTCCACTACTGCCGCGCCTTAGGCTATTCGGCGCCGCCGGGAGCAGGAGCAGGCTTGGTCTGGGGCTCCTTCCTCTTCGTCCCAACCAGAACCTAACACAATATCTACGGGGGTCGCTGTGGATGGGATAAATGAAGAGGCCAGCTTCCTGACAGTCTCCCTTCACCCCTGCCCAGATACCTGCATCAGGAAGACCTTAGTCTCCTTAGACAGGCATGGCAGCTGGCGTTCACTGAGCTACTTCTGTGCCCTCATCACTGCTGCCTATCTGGGCTCAGAGGCCCACACAGGGCCTTTGATCACTAGTAGGTGAGGGGACTTTGAGGGAGAGGGGACTTGGGAGAGAAGCTACAAGTGTGAATGTGTATGGGGGGGCGGGGGAGAGGAAAGGACAGAGCAGTTGGAGGGTGGGCCACATGACTCCTCCTCAAGATCCACGGGGGTGGGGGGCAGGGCCCCAAAAGGCCAGAAGCAGTAGGCTCTGTGCTTGCCCAGAGGTGGTGGATGTGGGTGAGCCGTGGGTGAGCCGTGGGTGAGCCGTGACTGTTCCACCTCTAGGCCTGGTGGGAGGGGCAGCTCTCCTCTTCAACTAGGAAAGGTTCTCAGGAGTAGGATGCTCTGTGCACGCCCAGAGGTATAAACAGGCAGGGTCCTAGCTTCCAAGGCCGGGCAGGGCTGTAGAGTGAACTTTCAGGAGAAGACATAGAACTGGTGACATGGCCACTGCCGTGGAACAAGGGCCACCTGGATCCTTTGACAAAAGTCAAAACTGTCTGGGTTGCTGTGGGGGGATACTGGAGACTGACATCCCTGCCTGTCCCTCAAGGGGCCATTTTCCATAGGGAAAAAATGCTGGGTGCTCCTGATTCTCCAGGGAAGAACAGGGGAGGCTGCTTCTGCTCAGGGCCCTTGGTAGCAAGCCCTAAGGTGCCCGTGGGCCTGGCCTTCCATGTCACCCTGGGATTGGGATACAACTAGATCCTCCAGAGAGAGAGAGACACTGAGGTAGGGTTATGCTGACCCTTGGGTAGCCCCTCTCCAGAGCCAGGGAGAGGTTAAGGCACAGTATGAGTCCAAGTTGAGAGGAGGCAGCCTAGAGTCTAATCTACCCCCCTCCTTCTTGGTAAAATCTAGTGTCTCCAATGCCCCGGTATAACAGAGACACACACCCACTCCCTAGCCCATACCCTCCAGGGAGTGGAATGCAGGCCCGAGGGGAGAGGCGGGTAGTAGAACTAGAAGAGGGAGGAGGGCACGCAGCCACCTGCAGGCACTGTGTGGGAGCAGAGAGATGGCTGAGCCACGGGAATAAGTGTGTAAATGGAAAGAGTGTGCGTCTGTGGGTGTGTAGCAGCATCAACAGCTGCCGCCCACGGACAACAGTGTGAACCAGACCGCAGTCCTGGGAGGGAGGAAGGTGGCTACTCACACAAAGGGCGAGGGCAGAGGTAGCCCCCATCTGGAGTCACTCTGTGAATGGGCAGTGGGCTTGGGTTTGGACACTGGCTGTTCACTGAAGGCCACTGGGATGCTCCAGCCCAACTGCAAAATGCACTTCACAGCCGGAAGCTCGGGGCTCAAGGTTGGGTAGGGCTTAGCTTTAAAATCGCCTTGGGGATCACTCCAAGGGAGACTACTGGGTCAGGTGTGCTGGTGTACTGAGGAACCGGCTAGTTTAATGCAGGCTCCACCTCTTGTCTATGGACCTTCTGCCCCTCATTCTGCTCAAGACAAGGGCTTGCTGGCTTTTGTGGGATGGGAGTGGGACTCTTCACAGGCAGGGCTTGGGGTCCACATACCATACCCTGTGGACAAGCCAGGGAGAAGGATGTCCACTCTCACACACATACATACATACCCACCGAATCATCCGCTCCCACACACCCCTTACAACTCTACAAAACCCAGCGACAGCAGTGGCTCACTGGCTGTGTTTGGGGAAGCACCCTCTGCCTATCCACGCCTCTTCGGGTGGTCTTCCTCCCGAGAGGGTCCACTGGATACCCCTGTGCACCCTGGCATCACTAGGAGACATTCCACTCTGTAGGTGAGCCCTACTTACCCCCAGGCTTGCATGGGAACGTGGAAATCATTGCCCTGTGACATGACCCCATACCAAACTTTCCTGTCCCTCAAATGCAGCCTCCAGAACCCATGGGCCTGAATCTGAGTCCCAGACCCACCAGGACTCCCTAACCAACCTTAGCCAAGATGCCCCACTTCTTGAGCCTCCGTCTCTCATCTGGAGATGAGGAGGAGACTCGCTAGGGGATGCCATCCAGATTACAGGACCATCTGAGTTAGCAAACAGAGGGGAGCCTGATACTCCACGAGCCCTCAGGTGTGTTAGTCTTGGGGCGGGGGTGTCTACCCTGTGTTCTCATTGCTGTGTTGCCTCTGAGACCTCTGACATAATTGTGTCACCTTTGACTTGCGGGTACAGCTGCCCAGGAGCATAGGACTGTGGCCGGTACTGTTCTAGATGTGTGTGCTGGCTAGTTTTGTGTCAGTTTGACGCAAACGAGGGACAAGAGGAGGGAGCCTCAAGTGAGAAAATGCCTCCGGAACACTGGGCTGTAGGGAATCTGTAGAGCATTTTCTTAATTAGTGGTTGATGCAGGAAGGCCTAGCCCATTTGGGTGGTGCCATCCCTGGATTAGTGGTCCTGGGTCCTGTAAGAGAGCAAGCTGCGCAAGCCCCAGGAAGCAATCCAGTACTGATTTCTTCAGTGATGGGCTATGATGTGGAAGTACACACTGCATAAACCCTTTCCTCGCCGTGCTTGTGGCCCCGGTCACAGCAAGGGTAACCCTAACAGAGACAGTGTGCTTTACATTTTCAGTAGCACAGGACCCTGAGATACAGCATGGGACTCCACTATACAGCCCATGAAGCTGAGCCCAGGAAAGCCCTACTGTCCTGTAGTGTAGGGTACCTATCAAGACTCTACCGTCACATAGGTCACACATGCTGTTGCTAAGCCTAGGGGGCAGCCCCACCTTCTGGTAACCCCCCCAAATATGGCCCCATTCCTCCAAGCCTGAACAGGCTAAGAGTTGATCCAGTTTATTCTGAACTGGGAAGTTATCATGTTGAGTGTCAGCCCAGGCCTCGAGCGCTCTCCATTAACTATGACTGTGTAGTAACTACTGGGCTGCCAACAGCTCCCTCCCTCTCCACATCCCCAAGGGCAGGGTCTGCTCTCTAAGTCATCAGACTCAGGCTAGAGGACCTCTTCCCAGGCTCTCTGTGAAGTCAGGCCTTGTTCCTCTTCTTCTTGTGAAGGCCTTGCCCACCTCCGTCGCTCCACCATCTCAGCCCCCTTGAGTTTATCCTAGAAGAAAAACTCCACTCTCTCATAGAGAGCAAGTCCTTCCTGTTCTGCCATGTTAGCTTCTCTTGCTGTGGCTGCGGCCCACTGGCTCTGCAACCCCCCTCAGCGTCTCTCTTTAGTGTACCAGGATGACCGACCACCCCTTGGCAATGCCCTCCTGCATGCTGAATCCTGCGCTGCAAGAAGTGTTTTCTCTGACTCTACCCCTCCCTGCTGTGCCCTGGCATTCCTTCCAAGCTTTGAGGGGAAAATAATTCAAGCTATGCCTCCCTGTTCAACAAACCCTTGCCCTCCTCTGGTCCTCCATTTGTCAACCTTCCTGGCTGCCTCAGAAAACAGTTTCTTGGGAGGGGAGATCTTGTCGTGAAGTCAGGGACCAGCTGGTTAGTCAGCCACTCCAGTCAGCCGGACAGACTGGAGGAGGGCTGGGAGAACAGATGGTACCTTCTGGTTCCTCCCCACAGCCCCGCCACCCTGTGGGAAGACACGAGACTGGCTCAGAGGTCTTGGACGTCCTAGTGAGGGCTCAATGACAGGTAACTTAGTTGGGCCACCTGAAATTCAAACCCTGCCCTCCACCCACCCATCACCTTCTTGGGTCTATTCAGAGCCCCTCCTGTCTAGCTCTGAGTATCCAAGTCCTTCCGTGTGTACTTTTCCTTTTCCCACGTGTTTTGGCTTCAAACATGTTTCACTACAGTGCCTAGGCTGGTCTTGAACACTTGAACTCATGATCCTCCTGCTTCAACCTGCCAACCACCAAGAAGACTGGAATTGTCTCCACCCTGCTCAGTTTTCCTCATGACGTCAGTTAGCATGCACTGCATACCTACAACGCACCTGGCCTGGTGTGTACAATGCTATCCCTTACCGGAGCCCGTCTCTCTAGAATAAACCAGGGAGAGACATATCCACGCACAGACTCAATGCTGGAAGGGCATCGGAAAACCGCAGGACATTCTAGCAGGGGCTGGTGTGAAGGAGAGTAATGGTAGACATGTTCTATCTACACTTTTGTGCTTTCCAGGTGTCAAAAGAACATTTTACCCTTCTGTAAGTGGGAGACGTCATAATCAATGACGTCTTTCATTTAAAAAGAAAAATCGAACCTTCCATGATCGTGACTCCTCCACATGTTTGTATTGCATTTTGTTTAGCCTGTCTTGGCAGTCTCCCAGGAACGCCTTGGGCTCCTTGTGGGAAGCTGCTGCTGTCTTGGTGTTTGTCTGTGTGTGTGATATTGAGACTTGAACACAGGGCCTCATCTATACCAGGCAAGTGCTTTCCCGCTGAGCTACAGCCAGCCCTTTGTTCGTTTTGAGACAGGGTCTCCCTAAGTTCCTCAGGCTGGCCTTACAGTCGCGATTGTCCACCCTCAGCCTCTGAGCTGCGATTACTAGGCCCGTACCACCAGTGCTGCCTAGATCTATTGTCTCAGCTGCAGAGGAACAACAGCTCAGGGCAAAGGCAGCTTTTATCCCCGAGCCGCACAGTTAGCTGCTGCCACCCGCTTAGCCACAGGACAGTGCTGGGACCACAGGTATGATCCTCCCAAGCCCCAGAGAATCCTCAGTCAACCCATGTTGCAAATCCTGATGACTAGGTTGCTGCCCAGTTGTCACAAAAGTCTCTTGATGATCAGCCAGGGACGTGCCCAGTGACAGACACACCTTTGTTTGTTTCATGTGAGGCTATCTGGCCTCCAGTCACTCAGCAATGTCCCTACAGCTACCTGTAATGAACTTTTGATCCTTGCCCTCTGAACTCTTTGGGAAGGGACTGTATTGTCTGTATTTAACTGAGTGTTTCTTCAACATTCAAGACAAGTTAGATTTGCCACCGGGATAACTGAATCTTCACCTTTTTTTTTTTTCTTCTTCTTGTTTTCCCAAGTTACTGAGCAGGCCAAGGGTTACTGCTGATGTCAGCATGACTTCTGCTCTTGACTTTGAAAGCTACGCTTTCTTGAATGGACACTAAGTCCCCAGGGAAAGTGGGATGGTGAGAAACAGACTGAACTTGACCTTTGACCCTGCTCAGGCTGAGGAGTCCAAGAAATCCTGGCTAACTCTCCAGCCTCTTGGGGCCCCTGTGCCTTGCCTCTGTCCTAGCTTCTGACACAAGAACAGAGGAACACGGTGAGGATGGAGGGGTGGTGGCATGTGAGGGGGACCTCACCAGCTCTGCACCAGCTGCACCGATGGGGTGCCCAGCACTCGGTCAGGAAGCAGGTTGATCTCTTTCATGATGTTGGCCAGGCGAACGGGCAGCTCCTGCCGGAGGAAAGTGAATGACGTCTTCTCGCAGGCATTGCTGGATCCTGAGGATGACAGAGGGGTCGGTCAATCAATAGCTGCAAACCATGGGGACAGTCACCCATGTGGAAACTGGGCAGGCTGAAATGACCATGGGACCTATCTGTGGCACACAGCAAGGTAGCCCTCCTAGCCTTGCGATGCTTGAGTTTTCCCCAGACATCCTACCACGTGGATGTCAATTTAGGAACAGAGTGTATCACCCACTGACCCTCAGTGAAAACCCTGTTTGTTAACCAGGGAAACAAGATGTTCCCGGGGCTGACTCTGAACTGTTCTGGCGTGATTCACCTCACTTTCCTTTCCATCTCTCTAGGTGGGCACTCATCACAGGGGGCTAGCCCAGGGTGCAGAGGCACCTAAGAAATCCTTTTCTCCATGGGGTGCTAGGACTAGGTTCCCAGGACTGTAGGAACTCAGCATTATCCCTGAGGCAGGCCATCTCATCTAGGCTGAGGAGACAGATGAATGCCAATGTAGAATTGGCCATGTTAATGACCATCTGTGAGGCAAATGGGGACCTTGGTCCAGGGTCAAGATTAACAGGCAGTAGAGGAATGAGCTGTGTCAGCTAGAGACAGGAGACCTAGGATCAACAGCAGGCGATGCTTCTGTAACTTACTGTATATCATCAGCAGTTTTCCCCAGATAGGTGGACCGAACTACGGCCAAGTCCCTTCTAGCTGTGGCATTCATTTGGCGGGGACTTGGAGTGGGCCCTGGAGGATTTCCTACACAAGCAAAGCTCACAACTCCAACTGAACAGGGAGTAACAAGGCATATCCTGGAAAACAGGTGCCCAAGTCCTGTCGGCCATCTTCCTGTCCTCCTGCCTGTGACACAGCCAACTCTTGAGAGACCTGGGTCCACTCCCTACACCAGCTGGCACCAGGGAATACCTTGCAGACAGATGGGGGCCACACAACGTCTCCATCCTCCACTCCGCAAAGCTTTCTCCTGCCCCAAAGCCACCTCCACCCTCAGAACACCGAGTGGGTGATCTTCAGAAACCCAGGGGTAGCCATAGGAGGGTGAAAGCCACCTGACTACCTCATGGTAAGTTGGGCTCTGCCCAGCTAGGAACCGCTGCCAGGTCAGAACAGATTTGATCTTCAAGTGTCCTTGCCCAGTGGGCAGCTGCAGTGGGTGGAGGCTCACCAGTCAGGGGAGTTCCCCTGTTAGCACCTCCTACTTCAAGGGGCCCCCTTCCCACCTGCCCTGGCTTTTCTCCCTTGCTCTGTTCAGAAGTACCCCGCCCTTCGTGCACAGCACAGGTCTTCCAGATGGCTGAATCTCCTTAGCACTCCAACAGCACGTCTCCTGTTTACTCTTGGCTGCCCACTCTCAGTGGCCGGGATCTCCCACTAACTCTATCATGTCTGGATAGGGTCCTATGCCCTCACTGTCTCTTACTCTCCACGATCCCTCGCAACGCTTTCTCCGCGCCCCCATTCTTAGTTAACTGTGAAGGGGGCACTCTTAACTCTTTGTGGGCAGCCAGGTTGGCCTCGCCGTTTACCCATTCCTGTCCATACTCTTCCAAGCCAACCCTCCTACCACCCAGGACCTCTTCCTCCGATGTTAACCTCTCATTGCCAGGGTCTCCTTCCCCGCGCCCACAGCCCCCGGTGCCCGCCTACGCCGACTCCGTACCGAAGTCTAGAAACTGCTTCATGGACAACGGGGACGGGGAGAACTTGCTGAAGTGCTCGATGTACTTGGGTGCCCCTGCCAGGGACGCATTCTTCAACAGCGCCCGGACCCAGCGCATGGCGACGGCGCCTGCGGCTCGGGCTTGGATCTCGCTGCTGTCCCGGGGCTGGAGGCGCTGGCACCGGCCGTCAGCTCGGCCCAGCTTAGCCGGGAGACGGGCTTCGGCCGCCTCCTCCCTACCCTTGCCCTGGCGATGCCTCCAACGCCTAGCCAATCGGCTTGTCCCGGCGCCCCGACGTCGCCAATGGGCGCGCACAAACAACTCTGGGAGAACCAATAGCCTTGCGCTTCGACACGTGGCTCTCCTCGAGGCCCACCTCCTTAACCGTGAAGGTGCTGGAGACGGCCTGTTGTTTTCCTGGGCTGTGCTCAAGTCCCGCCTCCTGTCGCCAACTACACTTCTTGGGGGCCAGCCCCGAGTTAACCCTTTCTTCCCCAGAGTCCCGCTAACCCTTCGTTTGACGTTCTACTTTCCCTGGTTCTTTCCCCTGTCTCCTTCTTTAAAACCTCCCTTCCCTGCCCTGTCCCTTTCCTAAAGGCACCTGTTTGACCTGACAACCTGCTTACCTGCTCTGCTATAGGGGCTCACAGTGGTTTCTCACTCCTATGATGGACCCAGAATGAACACTTGCAAAATCCGAAACCAGTATGCGAGCTTATACTAAGCTATCCTATATGCGTGCAACCCGCTGACTTCCATAAATATCCAAAAAGCCCAAGAAAAGGTCTCTCTCTCTCTCTCTCTCTCTCTTTCGAAAAAGATCCGATATCAGGGTGGGAATGTAGCTCAGAAGGCATGGCACTTGCTCAGTATGCATGAAGCCCTGTATTGATCTCTGGTACTTGGAAAACAACAACAAAAACAGCCAGAGCCAAACCCCCTTAGGACTGGCAGAGGCGGGAGCAGGAGCTATGGTCAGTGCTAATTTTAGTTAAGTTCCATTTTATTATTACCTCGCTCATTTGACTGAGCATAAAACCTTGCGCGTCTTGCACAACCACCTAAGAAGGTAACCTTCTGTGCACCTAACCCGAGACGAGCAACTGTCTGTGCCGCTGGCTTCCTTATTGCGAGTCCCCAGGAGCTAAGGCATCTTAGTGGTTAGCGGCTTGGGAGCCCAGCCCAGTCTTCCTAGCAGTTCCCTGCCTCTTCCCTGAGAAATGTCATGCGCCCTCTTTTGGTAAAACTTGGTATGTGCCCCACTCTCTGGGCCTTCCTAGGTTCATTACTATTGATTATCCAGTGGTTTCCCGGCCTTTACTATGGCCCTGTGAAGCACAGACAGGATTGAGGTTTGGCCTTTAGGAAGTCCTGGTGCTCCTCTTGGAGGCTGAGGCAGGAGGAGATCTGTCCAAGGCCCACCTGAGGCAGTGTGAGTTTAAGTCCAGCCTGGGTAATTTAGTAAGATCTTTTCTCCAAAAGGTAGAGAAGGTGGGTTTGAGCTGGTAGTAACTCAGTAATAGAGTGTTTTCCTAGAATATGCAAGACTATGGGTTTGATCCTCAACCCCCCCACCCCACACACACACACACTGCAAGTTATAACAGTTTAACTGTAGCCAACACAAAACAAGAGTTCACCTTGGAAAGCGTAATGCTGTGGGCCAGGCACTGCTTGCTGGATTATTATATCGTTTCCTCCATTTTATAGGCAGGAAAACAGAATTAGCAAGCATTCTCAACTACAAATCTGGCCTGGTTGGTTCCAACACACAGAGCCTTTTCACTTGAAAAAAAAAAAAGTATCGGTGTATACCTTTAATCCCAGGCAGAGGCAGGAGGATCTCAGAGTCTAAGGCCAGTCTGGTCTACAGAATGAGTTCCAGGACAGCCAGGGCTACACAGAGAAACCCTGTCTTTAAAAAAAAAAACAAAAAACAAAACAAAAAAAAACCCAAAAAAAATTTTTTAAAGGATCTATTTATAATCTGTATGTGTGTGCACCCAAGTGAGTTTTTGCATACCACAGCACATAGGTGTCTGTGGGGCTGGAGGGCATCTGCTTGCCTGGAATTGGAGTTACAGGCGGTTACGAAGCTGGTGTAGATGCTGGGAACGCAGCCCAGGGCCTGTGCAAAAGCACACACAGTAAGTACTCTTAACTGCTGAGCCATTTCTCCTGGTCCACCTTTCCACCTCTTACTGGAGCCTTTCCAGTTATCCCAGTATCCACTTTGGCTCCATTCCTTAGCTTCATCTTTTCAGATTGCCAGGCTCAACAACTCCCAACTCCATCTACCTGCCGCCTTGCCCCAGCCTCTAATCTTTAAACCACTGACAATGCTATCTCTTTTTACTTGGAGAGGTGGTGGGGTGGGGGTGGGGTTCTGGATCGTTCTTCTCAACCTCCTGTACCTATTCTTCAGGTCTTGGCTGCTTAGCCATGTCCTTTTGCTGAGCTCCTGGGCTGGGCTGGGCTCCCTACGTGCCTCTCCTGATCTTAGGATGACATGAGAGCTTCTCACAAAGTGGGCTAACTGCTGATTCGTGGGTCTTCCCCACTGGACTTTAGTTTAAGGAGGACACGGGTTGTGTCTGACCTAGTCGTTGCTTTATTTGCAGTGCTGAACACACAGCCTGGCATGTAGTAGAGCAGACAGACAGAAGAAAGGAAGTGAGGTTGGCAGAGAGGCTTCAGGTCTGTGAGGGAGGATCGCTAGACATCGACCAGCCTAACAATTAGAGGTGGCGGGTAGCACAGAGGGTGTACTTTCAAGGGCCAGGCCAATTGGATGGGACCTCTCTTCCTCCCCCTGCCCCCTCTCTCCCTTCCTAAAGTCAGCTTGGGTCAAACCTGATGATGGACCTAGCACGGGAGAGGATGAGTTCAAGAAACCTGATACCCTATCACGGGAGAGGATGAGTTCAAGACCATCCTGATCCACATAATTTGAGATCAGCTGGGGGTGCGTCAGGTCTGTTCTCAACTCCCCTCCCTCCCTCCTTCCCTCCCTCCCTCCCTCCGTCCCTCCCTCCCTCCCTCCCTCCCTCCCCAAATCCAGGCCAGGAGCGTTTGATGTTAGAATGAACCCAGCAGGAACAGGCCACAACTCTGACAGGTAAAGAAAGCACTCCCCCATGTATGGCGCTCTCCCTAAAACTGGATTTCCGTGAACTCTGTGCTTGAATCAAAATCTCTCATGTGTGGCTTGCTGTGGGGTGCTAGGTCCATCGCCAAGGGACCAGCTAGGGAAGGGTATTACCCCTCCAGACTGAACGGAGATTGGTCAGGACGAGGGGCGTTGGGGCGGGGGCAGGTAGGAGCAGACACAGCAGTACAAACTGGGAACAGTTTATTTATTTTAGTGAGAAGCCCATATACAAAGAAGGCACAGGATCGGGGAAGTTGTTATAGTACCGTGGGGTGGAGGGGACAGAGCTGGGGAGTGGGCCTGCCTGTGGACCGGGATGGGGAGAGGACCTGGGAAATCAGCCTCCACTGCTAGAATGGGGATGCAGCCCCTGGGGGAGGGGAAGAAAGCCACAGGCAGCTCAGAATCTCATCTCTGTGGTCAAGGGAGCAGAGTTAAGTCTGGCCAACTGGGGCAGGGGCTGGGCCCTCCCCTGCCATGCTACATTCAAGTATCACACCCCACGTGGTCTCGTGGGGATCTCCAGGCCTTGCCCAGGCTGAGGTGGTCAGGATGGATCAGAAGTCTCTCCTCTTCATCCTACCAATGTCTGCTGCGCCAGGACCCTGCTCTCTGAAGGATGCCGCCATGCTCCAGGTCAGTCCCAGCACAGTGTGTGCGTCCAGGCTGCCCACGGTCTCTCTTTGTTCCTTCGGGCTGCGTTTCTTGCCAGCTCTCTCTGTAGCCACGATTTTAGAGATGCACCCATAAAGCCCATTCCGGCGACCTGCTTTCTAGTTCATTGCTCTTGCGTCTGAGCACGCAGGTCGTAAGAACATCCCCTGGGTAGCCTTTAGTGTAGCCCTGCGCTCCAGTGCCTGGCAGGAATTGCAGCTGAGCCTGACTGTCTCCTCCGCATCAGTAGTTTTATTCTGGACAGTAAACTCCATCCATTGACAATGGCTCAAGGGGGATTCAGTGTGGAGGAGCCGTGTCCCCACATCAGGGACCTTTTCCTCCTGTCTCCCAGTAGAGGCGCTTTGGCTTGGTTTTGGCACAGACAGAGACTTGGATACGGCACCCTCCATGATATATCAGAGCAGGCCATTAGCAGTAGGCCCTGTGTGTGTGTCCACTGTGCAAGGGCTGTGCTGGGCTCAGCATTGCAAGGTCTTGAAGGAGATTCCAGGGCCCCAGAAAACATGCCTGCACTGAAGAGGGATAGATGCCTGAGCCTGCTGGTGCCAGCCAAGGGCGTGGCCCCCTTTGGACTGTCGGAGTCATAATTTATGATAAATAGGAAGGAAGGGAGCGCCGGAAGGTTTGTCGGGGAGGGCATCAGTAGTATCGGTCCCGAATCTGCCAGCTGGTGACCCAGTGCTTCTTGGTGGGTAGCGTGCTCCCTGGAGGTGGGTAGCGGTCCTCCTCCCGGATACGCACTGCATGGTACTTGGGCATAATCCGGTAGTAGCGGGTCGGCTTAAAGAAGTCACACTGGGGTTTAGGCAGAAGAGAAATTGTGTCAGTATCCAGAATTCAAGCAGGAGAAGGTCTGCACCCCCCACCTCCACCGCCCCCACCCCTATGGTCCTTACAGCAGGCCATAACTCCAACATCCCAACTTCAGTATGAAATGGGCAGATGAACATCCCCACCCCAGGCCCAGAGGAAGGAAGGGCTGAGGAAGACACAGAGGAGAGCAGAGGCAGTGGAGACTAAGCGGCTGCAGAGATTGTGGACCAGGAAGATGCGGTGGTCTCAATGGCCAGTACTAGAAGTGGGTAAGACAGTTATCCTAGGGAGATGGTGGGACTCAAGACAAAAGAGATTGGCCTCCCTTGGCCCCCTCCTTGCTTGTGGGAGGAGAGAGGACTTAGAGTAACTGTGGCCATGCCTGGTGATCAGACAGAGACAGGGTCTAGCCTTGACTATTTCTCTTTTCCAGTCCTCCAGAAAGCAGCACGCTCATTGGGAGGATTTCCCAGCATACTCTTGGGATTTTAAGCTCCTGAGAGCCAGGTGGATGTGGGGGCACGGGGGAAAACCAGAATGGCCTGCACTTTGGGGTGGTAGACAAGTTGAGATCCAAGCAGACCCCAAGGCAAGAGGAGCAGACAGGACAGAATCAGAGGCCCCAGGCAGCTGGGGATTTGGAGAGGAGATTCATAGGCCATGTTACCCGGGTGGGCCGGGGCAGGGGGGCTGACCCCTCAGTAGTCGTCGGTCAGCCTTTCTGTCTCTGACGGCTGGCTCTTCATCTCAGCCTTCTGCCTCTTAGCTTCATACAGGGCACGAGTGCGGGCTCGCTTGAAGAAGCCGCACTGGAGGGAGGAGGTGGGGGTGGCCATCAGGGTTGCTGGTAGACCTGGCCATCAGCACTTGGGGAGCTGGGGCTTAGAACTGAGGAACCTGGAAAGCTAAGTCCTGAGCCCAGCTTCCTGGATAGCCAGATACCAGAGCCCCTATTCCCCTTTGCAGCCTGCAGCTCCCTGGGGCATGGGTGGGACTGGAAGCTATGGGGAGGGGCAGGGAGTATCTGGGATGGAGATGAGGAATGGGATGCAGAGCCACGGGATGGAGGGAGGTTGGGTGAGCAGTGCTGGCACTGGCGGGTCTGAAGTGGGAAGCCCCAGTAGGCTGGGAGGTTCTACCTTCCACAAGAGGAGGATGATGAGCCCCAGCAGCAGCAACCCAGCACCCACGGCCACAAGCACCAACCACAGCTCAATCTCAGCCGGCAGCTCCTCCACCAGCTCTGAGTCAATGTCCACAGAGAACTGCAGAGGAGAGACAAGTGCTGGGTTAGCCTGCTGAGACCCCACATTTGGCCATTTTCTCAGTCTCTGCCCAGCCCATGTTCCTGTCATTTGACCTACAGCCACTAGGGGGCAGTCAAAGAGTTAAAAAGCCCCCGCAGTACTCATGGACACCAGCAGGTCTTAGACAAAGATTTGGCCACAGGGGCAGGTTTAGATCTGGTAGGCAGCCTGATGTCTGAGTTTGTGACACACACACACATTTAGACTTGCGTGCCAACTCTGTTCCTGATAAGTTGTGTGACTGTGGGCTAGTATAGTAATTTCATCTCTCTCTAGTTCTTTCATGTGCTCTGTAGAGACTATTTGCAGTTATTTTACAGTATAGCCATGGCCAAAAGCATGCGTTGGGAAGTTGGGCTACTTGAGCTCATGCCCAGCGTTGCTATTCACACTGGCTGAGTGGCCTTGAACGAGTTACTCAACCTCTCTGTTATTGTCTGTAATCTGGGAATGCTAATTTCCTACCTCAAGGGCAATTGGACAGGATTAAATGGTGGTTAGCATGGGGGGACTGCTCCGAGTGGCACCTGTTACATGGCGAGCTCTTCATAGTTATTATAAACACAAACAACGCATAGCAATTGGCATGGTTTTTCCCCTCTGTGGTGGCATGTGTGTGGTCATTATGTTCCCGTATGCATGTGTGTGTATAGGTTAAATAGCCTTCTGATGCTTTGGATCTTAAGTGTTTCAAGTTTGGGATTTTGTTTTATTTGTGGCTCAAAAAGTTCCCGGTTTGGAACGTTTGCAATTCCAGTGTTTGGAGTCAAAGTTCTCTACATGACTATGCTTGATTTTTCACTTCTTTTAACATTATTTTGATTCAAAAAAAAAAAAAAGGTAACGGAGAAAATTAAGGGTCTCCAGTAATTCTGTGCTCTGGAAAAGACTGTTTCCACAATGAACAGTGGTTAGTGTACGCTGATGATCCCAGCAGGAGGAAAGAGGATCAGAAGTTCAAGGCCAGCCTGCATGACAGGCGGCCCCTATCTCCAAAGAACAAACAAACAAGCTGGCGTGGCCTTTGATCCTAGCATTGGGAGGCAGGGGCAGGTGGATCTCCATGAGTTAGAGGCCAGCCTGGTCTACTTAGGGAGTTCCAGGACAGCCTGAGCTACACAGAGTGAGCCTGTCCCATGAATGAATGAATGAGTGAGTGAGTGAGTGAGTGAGTGAATGGATGAATGAATGAATGAATGAATGACAGAAGTGCAGAGTAAATCTCTGTACTGAACTTTTCTATTTTGGGGAGAGGGTCTTGTTATGTTAGCCCAGGCTGGCCTCAAACTTTTAATCCTCTCTCAGCCTCCCACATGTTGAGATTATAGGCATGCATCTGTGTCCCCTCCCAAGCCATCTCCATATTTTTAATACACCTGGTCCACACTGATGGAATCACACTACATGCACACTTCTGCCAGCTTCATCTTCCCCAAGTTTTTTATGAATAACATCATCTTTCTGCCTCAATTGATAAAGGCCAATCTGATCTCTTCTGAGGACCGCACACGCAGTCATTGTAGAAATGGACCACATTTTATTGAGCCAATCTCCTACTGACAGACATTTAGAGCCTTTCCAATTCCCTTCTCTTATTAACAATGCTCTAAAATACCCTCACATTTTTATTTATCTTTGTATACTTGTCCTGTTAGCTCTTGAAATATATGAGCATGTGCCAGATCAAAGGGAATGCGTGCTTTAAATTTTAATGACTATTGACAAATTCACCTCCACAAAGGAGCCACCAATTTAGACTCCCGTCAGCAGTGTTTCCTGCCACTGAGCATCGCCGGATGGCATGTCTCTTTTTAGTATTTTCCAATCAGATGGGCAGACAGCTCTTCTTTGTTGTTTTTATTTCTTTGACTTTTAAGGTTTTTTGTTTAATTTGTTTGTTTGTTTTTGAGACAGGGTCTCAATATTGTGTAGCCTTGGTTGGCCTGGAACTCACAATGATCCTCCTGCCTCAGCATCCAGAGTGCTGAAATTTAAAGGTATACACCAGTATGCCCAGCTAAAGGGTTTTTTAGACAGGGTTTCTTTGTGTAACCACCCTAGCTGGCCTGGACTTTGCTTTGTAGACCAGGCTGGCCTCAAAGTCACAGAGATTCACCTGCCTCTGCCTCCATAGCACTGGGGCTAAAGGTGTGTGCCACCATGCCCAACAGGTTTTACATTTTAAATGTTAGAATTTAATATTAAATTGTGTATATGCATGTGTGTGCTGTGTGGGGATATGTGTATATTAGTGCAGACTCCCCTGGAGGTAAGGAGAGGTTGTCTGATCACCTGGAGGAAGCATTACAGGCTCTAAAATTAATGTATTAGCATCTTGTAAATTGTGATATTATTGATACATAAATCTGATTGGTTAATTAAGAATCTTGATTCTACTGGGGTATTGTGTATTGTGATGTGATGGCTGACCATGGGGTGCGTAGTAGCAAAAGGAACTTGGTGGGGGGGGTCCGGGGTGGGCACCAGAGAGATGACCCTGCGGGAGCCCTGTGGTCCAGCATGGCCAGAGACTTGGCTTCTCAGAGAGTTGACAGGTTCATTTTTAAATATTTCCCGCAACAGTAACACACAACTTTAATACCACCACTTGGGAGGCAGAGGCAGGCAGATCTCTGTGAGTTTGAGGCCAGCCTGGTCTACAAATTAAGTTCTAAGCCATCCAGGGATACATTGTGAGGCCCTGTCACGGAGGAGGAGGAGGAGGAGGAGGAGGAAGAAGAAGAAGAAGAAGAAGAAGAAGAAGAAGAAGAAGAACAACAACAACAACAACAACAACAACAACAAGAACAACAAGAACAAGAACAAGAAGAACAAGAACAAGAAGAACAAGAAGAAGAACAAGAAGAACAAGAAGAAGAACAAGAAGAACAAGAACAAGAAGAACAAGAACAAGAAGAACAAGAAGAAGAAGAAGAAGAAGGAGGAGGAGGAGGAGGAGGAGGACAACGACGACAAGGGAGAGGAGGAGGGAGAAGAAGAGGAGGAGGGAAGGGAGGATGAGGGAAAGCAGGAGGAAGAGGACGGGGGAAGAGGAGGAGGTCTGTAACATGACTACATTTCCAGTGTCCAGCCCTTTCCCCACCCTTCTTTGTCCCATTCACTTACTTTAGGAAATGCATCCCTGAGTCCTTCACCAGCCTTCCATAAACCCTGCTTTGTGTATCTCCTATGTGTTTTCACTTATATCCATTTCACAACAAATCATTAGGAATCTGTCATATTTCTTCTTCCAACTTAGAACATCCCCGACCTCCCCCCCCCCATCTCAGAATTTCCTGAATCTCACTTGGACTGGGATAATTTCAAAAAATCTGACGATGAGAGAATATTCCCTATCCATAACTTTAATTTTTTGTCGTATGTTTATCCCCAGGTGCTTTACGCTCTTTCAGCCGTACATACGCGCATTGTTCTTGTTCATGATTTATTGATTGGCTTGGTTTTGTGAGACAGCCTTGCTATGTAGCCCAGGCTATCCTTGAGCTCACTAAGTTGCCCGGGCCAACCTCCAACTTGAATCAATGCTTCTGTACCAGCTTCCAGAACACAGCACTCCAGCACGGCCAGCCCTTCTTAATTTTTATTTATTTACTTATTTTATTTTATTTGGGGGGGGGGGTGTTGAGACAGGATCTTTCTATGTAGTCCTGGTTGTCCTGGGACTCACTATGGAGACCAGGCCAGCCTTTAATTCACAGAGATCCACCTGCCTCAGTTTCCCAAGTGCTGGGATTAAAGTATGTGCTACCATGTCCTCTCCCCTACCTTTAAAATTGTTTGTTTGTTGTTTATTTTGTGTGTGTGTGTGTGTGTGTGTGTGTACATCTATGTGTAGGTCCCCTGTGTGCCCTTTTGGAAGCCAGAGGTCAATGTTGGATGTCTTTCTTCTATCATTCATTCTCTACCTTTTTAAAAGATGTGATATCTCTCAATGAACTAGTAGCTATTTTGTCTAAATTGGCCATCAAGTCCCCAGCATCTCCCTGCCTTCACTGACCTACAGCTGAAGTTACACACATGGGCCAACACACCCAGCTTTTAACTGGGTGCTAGGGTACTGAAGATCGGAATTCAGGTTTTCATGCGTGTTGAGAAAGGCCTTTGCCTGCTGAGCCATCTTCCCAGCCCCTCGCTTTTAGTTTTGAGGCAGAATATCAGTAAGTTGTCCGGGTTGGCCTTGAATTCACTATAACCTAGGCAGCCCTGTGACTTAATGATTCTCTTATTCTGTCTCCCAAGAAACTAAGGTGGCAGGCCTCCAGCAGCAGGACCAGCATCATTGTCCTCTTAGAGATGCTCTGTGCGGTGTGGCCTGGCCTGAGGCTGCTGCACACCTACTCACCCATGTGGTCTTGTTCTCCATGTTGATGGTAGGGATGCTGGTTCTCAGGAACAGGGTAGCCCAGCCATCTACCCTGACTCTGTCAAAGTCTTTGTAGTCCTACCAAGAAGACAGAGGGGTCACAACTAGCAGCTGAAGTCTCTCTTGGCCTCCCTCTTTGACTCTACACTCTCTACCCTCTTCAGTGCCCCACCAGACAACACCCTCAAAGGATCTGTTATCCAACCTCCCCTGCACATGCTAATGCCTGCCATTCACTCCTCTGCCATCCTGGGCCCTGTGCCGATGCCAAGACAGCAGAGACAGGGAAAGTAATGGTCTAGGTCAGGCTCCTGGACTAAATCTATCCAGCACCTGTTTCTGGTAGAGAGCCACGCCCCTTCATTTAACTAAGGTGACTTTTGTGGTCCAGTGTTGGAAACTGAGTAGATATGACAGAAACCAATCAGAAGGACTGATAGTCTAGTATTAAGAAAAGGTTAGACTAGGTAGCAAGAGAAGGCTGGTGTAAGGGTAACCATAACCTATCCCAGCAGGACAGGAGACCCAGGTAACTTCCAGGAAAGACGTGTTATTCAGAGGAGAGAACTCCAGCTGCTGAAGTTAGCTAGGATCTCAGAAGTGAAGGTTGCTGGAGACCTTGGTGACTGAATAGGGAATTCACGCACAGAGACAGAAAAGAAAACAAAACAACAAAAAAGCTGGCATTCCAGTGGGCAGGGAGCACCAGGGGCAAAGGCATAGAGATAAAATGTAAAGGACATATAAAAGGTTATTTTGGAAGTATTACACATTCACACACATACACGCAACCATAACACTGATGTGGTCACAGTAACAGACACACAACTGTGCAGAACATGATACCATTTTACACACACACACACACACACACACACACACACACACACACACACCATGGCTTCAATCCCTCCCTGTCATTCTCCTCACCCAAGTGGATAACAGTAAAGACCTCCAAACCCAGCACTTACCTCAATGAAGGTGCTGTTCCACACCCGTGCTTTCACGGTCACATTGGTAATGTTGGAGGTGTCTGGAAGGGGGCACTCCAGCCACACACAGCGGGCACGGCCATTGGAGCAGGTCTGAGGTGGACAGGAGGACAGACGGGGGACAGCCTGAATCTCTAGACGTGGTGCTGGCTCCTTACCTTCTACCCTCCTAGATTTCATCCCAGCCTGGAGTGACATGGGGTCTGGTCGTTGTTTTTCTCGTTCTCATTTTTCTACTTCACGAACATACATGCAAGATGGACTCTCGGACCAAGCTCATCTGACTCAGGGAACACAAGCGTGAAGCATAGCCCTGCTCAGGCTGGCAAGGTGCAGCCTCAGAAACCTCTTCCAAGCCAAGCACATTGAGCGTTGTCTATTGTCTTGGGATACCCCTGCAACCTCTCTAGCCAGTTAGGCTTCCCCTGGGTCCCCATATTTTCTTCTCAACCTCTTCCTGCATAGACCACTCTGCTCTACATATCCTCCCCACACCAAATGCCCAAGCTACACCCAACAGGGTGTGAGGCCTCAGAATCTGCCAGCGCTTCCTCTTTGGGTCCATTGTGTTGGATGTGCTCTAGGGTAGGAGGTAAGTCTGTTTTTCTGTCAGGAGGCTCTTGAGGCCCAGGTCTACAGCACCTCTCTAACTGATGTCTCTGTGTGAGTGGCTTCTATCACCCTTGCTTGTCGGCCCCTGATGCCCATGGGCCTTGTGTCAGGCTGAGCAGTCCTCCCCGCCTCTGCCCTGGCCACTCACCAACACAGTCTCAGACTTGGCTTTTTTGGCAGCAGCTAGTGTGACAGGCGGGGAACTCTGGTCTCCCCCTGGATCCAGTTGCCGCCGGCGGCGCTGTGGCGACAGTGGTGTGACTCCAGGGTCCTGAAGAGGGCAGAGATATGTTGGGAAGGCAGAGAGTGATAGAATAGCTGATAGGAGGGCTGGGGAGATGGCTCAGCGGTTAAGAGCACTGACTGCTCTTCCAGAGGTCCTGAATTCAATTCCCAGCAACCACATGGTGGCTCACAACCATCTGTAACGGGATCTGATGCCCTCTTCTGGTGTGTCTGAAGACAGCTACAGTGTACTCAAATAAATAAATAAAAATAAATAAATCTAAAAAAACATAGCTGATAGGAGATAGGAAAGGAACAGGGAGAAGCCAGGCTCCCAAAGGCCACCAAGGCAGCAGGGGAAGACACTGGCCTTTCTGCCCTCCGGCATGCAAATGAGACACACATGGAGCATTCCTGATAATGGACTTACAGAGAGAGTAAGGTTGAGAGGGTTGACAAGGTTTCCAGACGGCTGGCAGGGCCAGGAACCATTGCTATGGATGGTGATCTCCGTGGGGTACAGCAGCCACTTGCCATTGGTAACTTCATAGGGCCACTCCAGACCTAGAACCAGTGTGCCCAAGGCTGCCAGCCCATCTCCCACTGGGCTCACCTGTGGGCACACATGACCCGTGTGTCATGGTTACCATCCTTTGGAAAACCACCCACAACTCAACAACCCTAAACCCTTCACTTCTGAACCCCAGACTCCTTACGGTCTCCCCTCTGTCTTTCAGAAGAGTGGACATCCTGGATCCCAGAGGTGCCCTTACCTGGAATTCATATTTCAGGGGACTTCCCACATCCTCCGCAGTTTTCATGGCAGCCTCACCCATCACTGTGCCACCAAAGAAGCTCTGCAACCGATGATTCATTCTGGATAAGAAGACACCAGAGTCAAAGAGGACAGGAGGCTAGAGCCCTGCCAGAGGGGACTGCAGTGTGGATGCGGGTTGCCTACATTGCCCTTGGCACATACGACCCAGTTCTACTGTGGCCCAGCTGTGCGGCCTCACACAGACTACCCATCCTTCCTGAGCCTCAGGTTCCTCGCCTACGAGGTGGGGTTAGTAATAGTTGGTGCAGTATGGGGCAGTGATGCAAAAATCACTAAGAGTCTTTGACATCTTTGCACAGTGGGCTTTTAAGAAGGTGGGAGAGGGGCTGAAGAGATAGCCCAGGGGCTAAGGAAGGACACTTGTTGCTCTTCCAGAGAACTGAGGTTCAGTTTTCGGCACCATCTATAACTCCAGTTTCAGGGGACCTGACTGACACCCTCTTCTGACCTTCATGGGCACCAGGAATGCACATGGTGCAGAGACATACATGCAGTCAAAATACTCCATATATATGAAATATAATAAATCAGAGAAAAAAATTTTAAGCTGGGGGTGGCTGGGGAGGTGGCTCAGGGGGCAAAGCACTCGCTATGTAAGAGTGAGGGTCTGAGTTTAAATTCCCCCTCCCCCCCGCAGAACCCACTTAAAAGCTGAGTGTGGTAGCACACATCTGTAATCCAAGTGCTCCTTATATGAGGTGGGCAGGGGATCCCTAAGACAGAAGGATCCCTAAGGAAGCCCATGGGCCAGCTAGCCTGCATATGCATGCTTGTGAATGCAATGGCCACAGCAGAAAAACCCCCTGCCCCGCACAAGGTGTAGGTGAGATGCAATACCTCATACTGTCCTCTGACCTCCATATGTGTTTCATAGATGCACACATCTGCATTCTCACACATGCATGTGCTAACACACATCATACATACACATACACAAAGGTAAATATCAAGAAAATAAAGTGGAGCCAGGCGTGGTGGCACACACCTTTAATCCCAGCACTCGGGAGGCAGAGGCAGTTAGATTTCTGAGTTCGAGGTCAGCCTGGTCTACAAAGTGAGTTCCAGGATAGCCAGGGCTACACAGAGATACCCTGTCTTGAAAAACCAAAAAAAAGGGGCTGGCGAGATGGCTCAGTGGGTAAGAGCACCCGACTGCTCTTCCAAAGGTCCAGAGTTCAAATCCCAGTAACCACATGGTGGCTCACAACCATCCGTAACAAGAACTGACTCCCTCTTCTGGTGTGTCTGAAGACAGCTACAGTGTACTTAATATAATAATAAATAAATCTTTAAAAAAAAAAAAAAAAAAAAAAAGTGGAAAATTTAAAGAAAAGGGCAGAGACCATCACCTTAGCCCCAAGTGCTAATCCTGCCCCTCCTACCTGTGCTACATACAAGGAATACTAATGCAGCCATCATAGCAACCATGGCTATCAAGAAATGATGACCCAGGAGGGCCCGAGACCAAGAGAAGTGTCAGGGGAGTTTAGGAGGCTCCTTGAGGGTAGGGAAGCCCTGGCTCGGGCACAAAGGACTGGGAACAGAGCGGTACCCACAAGCTGAGCGAGGCCTGGAGGGTGTAGTCCACCTGCAAAGTCAGGAGTACGGGCTGCAAGTTGTCCTGGTGACTCGACCTGAGAAGAAAATGCAGCTGGTGAGCAGGAGACTCAGGATGTGAGCTCAATCCTGACCGGACTCCCTTCACTGGGTCACTCACGTGGACAGCTGAAGAAGTACTGGGAGGTCCCTCGTGTGCAACGTTACCCCGATGACCTCAAAGGCAATGAGCAGCTCCATCTAGCACCAGGGTCAGGGAAACAGAAAGGAGCGTTGAAAGCAGCAGGGGGCTATGGCATGGGGAAGATCCAGGCAAGGGGATCTCCATCCCTCCTCCTTATCCATCTCTGCCTCCTATCTCAGTGATAAGATCACTGGACATCGTTGCAGCTTTGGGAATCTCTGCCACTTTTGCGAAACCTTAAGCAAGCTACTGAGACTTTCTAAACCTGCATTTCCTATTCCGTGAAATATAGCTATTGTGTTAAGGTAAGTTAGGATGGTACATCAGATAAAAGACACAATGCTATCTATAGGGCGAGCATCAGGGCTCCTTGCTTGTGTCTTCCTTAGAATCATGCATAGATCCCTAGTGGCTCCATACTTTAGTCTCTGGGCCTCTTCTCACCCCCTGTTGTGCCTTCCCCTCCTCCACTCTGGTTCTTTGCTTCAAGAAATCCCATGAATTGGGCAGGTAAGATGGCTAGAAGCTCGCCAAGAGAGAAGGATGTGGCCAGGTCTCACCCTCTGGTTCCGTTTGAAGGGGTTTCCTAGCTCACACAGGATGGTCTCGTTATTAGCTTGGCAGGTCCCAGACTGAGGAAAGAAAGCAAATAAGGTCAGGGTTACACTGTCTTTCATCTACTAGGGAGCACAATTAGAAGCCCTGAAGGCTTGTCTACCGAGTAGCAGAGGTACCCCAGTTCCGAAAAAGGTCAGCACACCACAGCAAACGATAATTTAAATAAATGTCATATACAGTGGGGTGCAAATAGCCTGCCACTCACCGGGCGCACGGAGGACAGTAGCAGGGCGGATGGCACCTCTAGGGTGAGCAATGCCTCATGCGCATCTTCCCCAGCCCGTTGGCTGCTCGGTGAATTGGTCACATTGATGCTCAAAAACAGTTTCTTAGTGTCTCTGCTGTACTGGAGCCTGAAGAGAGAAGTCTGGGACTAAGCCAAAAGCCTCACTTCCACTAGGCTCCGCCCCTCGGGCTTCCAGTGCTAGGAAAGCCATTGGGGGCCAACCAAATCATACCGGGCAGTCTTAACCCTGGCTAATTAAAGCACCTCTGCTCACATCCCCCTACCCCTGCTTGCCCCAGTTCTGTCAGCCAGTGAGGCCCCGCCTAGCCCTTAACCAATCAGGGTCACCCAAATACCACCTGCTTAGAGGCTGCAGCTGCTCAGACAGGAAGGCTGCTCGCATCTGCAGGTTGCTGTCGCACTTGTTGTCTGGCCCGCACTCTTTCTGGAAGTGGACCTGGGGACAGTGGAAGGCTTGAGGAGGCTGTGACCCACACATCACCTTCTGACCCTGCAGCCCTCCTGGCCCAGAGAGGGCCTGCTCACCTCAGTGTGATTCTCCATAGCCTGTGCCTGGTTGAGGACTGGGTAGGCATCCAGAGACCGCAAGCCGAGCTTGAGGCGATCAGGCATGCGCAGAGGTAAGGAGTAGTTCATGGCAATGACGATAGGACGGAGTTTATCGCGAACATTGTCCTGGGGAAGAGGGTGCCGGGAACACAGTCCCCAAGCTAAATCCTCCCATCTCGTTAAACCCTAGCCAGACTAAGACCCAGGGGGGGTGGGGGGGCTGGGCTTCTTTCTACCCTAATCCCCTAAATAAGCTAAAACCCCATTAATTCAATCACCAGTCCTGCTATCCTGCGCTGCCCTGCCTCGCTGGGATGGGGCTCCCCTTTACTGTTTGGATCTCCCCGTCTACTTCCGCCTAACACCATGATGCCCCAAAGAGGAACTGAGCTTGTCCCGAATCAGGGTCCCATTCTTTCCAGACTGGGCCAGAGCCGACACCTCTTTTCCAAGACGATAAGCCCCTCGGCCCCATCTCTACGTCTGGACTTACCTCCCTCCTAACATGGGTGACCTGATGTGTTCGGCCACCATCGGCAGATCCATATTTGCCAGACTGACCTCCCCAAACTCTGGGGATGCCCCTATCTGTGAGCTTTGACTTAGAGGATCACTGGCCACCTCTCCCAGTGATCTCAGGGCCCCCATCCTCCCCCACAGCCCCTCTCTCACCATCAGCAGTAACTCCAGTGTCTGGCAATGTGTCTCTGGCATGGAGAAGAAGCCGTGGAAGACAGATGACTGGCTGCGGGCAAATCGGAGCCTGGGTGGGCGTCGGTCCCTGTCAGCCTCCAGTGTGTAAGCCAGGGCTGTGGACAGAGAGGGCAGTCAGCAGGTGGCCAGGTGAGCGCGGGATCGCGCCCATGAGCGCACACCCCATCTCTTTCCCACCTGAGCACACTGTGCCCAACACTTACTGATGTTCCGCCTGTAGTTGGGGTTCCCAGCGCTCTGGTTGTAGGCAAAACACAGCTCCACCTGAACACTGTTGTGGGTGGGGGACAAGAACGCATAGCAGGGCCTGGTCACAGTGGGAAGGATGGACACGTCCTGCTCTTCACTCCTGTGCTAGGCAAAGAACTCAGGACTCTTGTGGGGGGAAAAGGGGGGTCTACAAAGCTGCAGTGACTTCTCAGGACTTCTAGAGGTCACCAGTGGGGAACCTGAGGTCCAGGGAGCAGCAGGGTTTGTGTGATGTTATCAGGTGGCTGATGACCCAGTCTGGGTCTTGGGATCTCCAGATCTTACTTTTGTCTCCGATCCCCTGATTTTCAGCTCTACCTGCCCCCACCCCTTTTGCTACCAGACAGATATACACAAAAAAAGGCACTAGGGTCACTACTGATAGATCGCTCTATTAGCAACTGGGTTTTGTTTGTTTTTGTGTTTGTGTTTGTGTTTGTTTTTGGTTTTAGTTTTTAGTTTTTTCAAGACAGGGTTTCTCTATGTAGCCCTGGCTGTCCTGGAACTCACTCTGTAGACCAGGCTGGCTCCGAACTCGGAAATTCGCCTGCCTCTGCCTCCCGAGTGCTGGGATTAAAGGCGTGCACCACCACACCTGGCTGTTTTGTTTTTTTACAATTAAGGTATAGACTACTGTGCTTAGGATTTTTTTTTTAATAGCATCTCATTTAACCATCACAAGAGCCCTGTTAATTGGTTATAACCTTTTATACATTATCTGGAACTCAGACTAATAATTTGCCCCGGGGTGAATCTCCCTCCCCACGTCCATCCACCAAGAGCATTCCTCCCCCCTTCCTTCCATCCCTCAGTCTTCGGAGTTCCCCCTGCTCTCCCCTGGCAGTGAGTGGCTGCGCTTTGAGCCCGATGGCCCAGAGCTCCTGTTCCTAAGCTCATGCTCAGGCACTAGCTCCCACAAGGAACTTTGACTTTAAATGAGACTGGATAGGGAAGATGTTGCTGAGCCTAAAATGCAGCGGCTGATGGGACATCAGGCGTGTCCAGGGAAGGGCTTAGGGCCTGAGGCCTACGGAGGGGGTAGGAAGAGCTGGGCTGACAGTCTTACCAGGAGGTAGCTGTACAAAGCGCAGGGTCCAACACAGCTGGCCTGGCCACCAAGGTCCTATGGAGGATATTGATGACAGGCCGGGCCCTATAGTAACAAGAAAGCAGACAGACATCAGTATTTCCTGCCTACCCCAGGGCAGGGCTGGGGTTCAGGTTTCTGTGGATCACTGTGGAAGGTAGGCAGATGAGGGCGGAGGAGGGACATGACCCTGCCCAGTCTCTGAGCTCACCGCAGCAGCACGATGTGGTCCGACAGGCTCCCTACTAGCAGGTCTGGGTAAAGGTTTTCATCCACATCCATCTTCCCGCTCAGGGAGTAGCCGAAGGTGGCCAAGCCTGGCAGTCCGAGTTTCTCTCCATGGATTATCTGAAGCAGAGAGGAAGCGGTAGGGACAGGTTCTGAGACCTGCCTGGTGGGGGGGGGGTATCCGACTTGTCCCCACCCATTCATACCTGCTGGGGCTGCCTGAGGAGCCCCCCGGAGCTGCTGTGGTAGATGTAGACTTTGCCCAAGCCCTCAAATGGGGCTCCCACAGCGATGTCTGGGGAGGAGAGACAGGGCAGAGTCACCAGGCATACAGGGCCCCACAGCTCTTTCACTCTCTGCGGCAGGCCACTGAGCCCAGTGTGGCAGTGTTGCAGCGGTGACCTCACCCTGGCAGAAGTGTTCGGAGCAGCCAAGAAGGAATCTCAGCACTCCAGGGCTCTGGTGGCAATGGAGGCTCAGGAAAGAGGAAGAAACTTCCTCAAAGTCACACAGCAAGTGAGGGCCGCAGACAGAGGCCACATCCCCCAGTATAACCCAGGGTTCCCACTTTCCGTATCCCTACCCCCAACAGCCACCCACCTCTCTGGATATATTGGTTCTCCTAAATAACATTTACTCTCAGGACCAGAAAAGAAGCCGTTCCCCGTTGATAACCACCAACACAGCAATCACAGCATCCATTTCGTTTAACCCTTACGAGAATGTGAGTGTGTGTTGTGTGTGTGTGTGTGTGTGTGTGTGTGTGTGTGTGTGTATGTGTGTGAGTGTGTGTGTGGTGTGTGTGTGTGTGTGTGGTGTGTGTGTGTGTGTGTGTGTGTGGTGTGTGAGTGTGTGAGTGTATGTGAGTGTGTGTGTGTGTGGTGTGTGTGTGTATGTGTGTGAGTGTGTGTGTATGTGTGTGTGTGAGTGTGTGTGGATGTGTGTGGTGTGTGTGTGGTGTGTGTGTGTGGTGTGTGTGTGAGTGTATGTGAGTGTGTGTGTGTGGTGTGTGTGTGTATGTGTGTGAGTGTGTGTGTATGTGTGTGTGTGGTGTGTGTGTGTGTGGATGTGTGTGGATGTGTGTGGTGTGTGTGTGAGTGTATGTGAGTGTGTGTGTGTGGTGTGTGTATGTGTGTGTGTGGTATGTGTATGTGTGTGTATGTGATTGTGTATGTGCATGTGTGTGTATGTGAGTGTGTGTGAGTGTGTATGTGTGTGAGTGTGTGTGTGATGTGTGTGTGTATGTGTCTGAGTGTGTGAGTGTGTGTATGTGAGTGTGAGAATGTGTATGTGTGTGTGTGTTTGTGTGTGTGTGTGTGTGTGTGTGTGTGTGTGTGTGTTGCTATCATGTACTATTATTTACTCCCTTTATAGATGAGCAGACTCAAATCCCAAGGTCACACAGCCAGGAAACTGGATTATACATACAACACTACAATGGATTTTGCTTCAGTATAATGGAACTTCCCATGTCAAGACTTTTAAGATGCTAAGCAATGCCTCGTCAAATAAACTCAACACGTTCAATGATCTCAGCCTTTGCCTGACTCATCCGCTATGTTTGATCCCAGGCTGGGGTGACTGAAGAGGATGCCAAGGACAGTGAGTGAGCAGACCCTAGGCTGAAAAAACCTGACCCGTCTGTGGGAAGGGCTTGGGCCTGTGGGCTGACCCCTCTGGCATCCATGTCTGCTTTTCTTCCTTTGGCTCTCGGCTGTGTGGTGGGAACTGAGATTGTCAGAGGACTGACTTTTGGTAAGCTAAGTGCTTCCACAGTAATTGCACTCATATCATAATGCGTCCTCCCTGTGACTTCTCCCTGGGTCTGATTGTATTGTCCCTGGGTCCCACAGAACACTGGCAAAGGAATGGCACTATGCCTAGGACTCCCTCGTTGTGCCAGCCCTTTCTTATCACCTGATATGGTACATTTTGACCTTCCTCATGAGGTTTCTAACCTGCTTCCACCCCATACCACCCCACCCCCAGAATCACCCTCCAAAGCAACAAGCTATATCTCCCATCTTACTCTCGCTATGACCCAAACAGAAAGCCCCGTTTCCTCTGCCTGGCTCTCAGAGCATTCACCAGCTTGTCCCCAGTGTACGCTTCGGTAGTGTACATGACATTGCTCCTGTGTTCATGTTGCATGCTATGCCGACCGCTCTTTTGTGCACTCTCAACCCAACCCACTTATCACCCTCTATACATCCTCTCTGTTACGACTTTGAGCTGCGAGTCCTGTCAAGCTATGCAGCTGGTGCTCAGTCAGCGAGGGTTCTGAAGGAGGGATACTGGCTCCTACCCTGGAATCCATCCTGGTTGATGTCACCGATGCTGGCTATAGAGATGCCAAAGGCAGAGCGGCTGGGGCCGTGAAGCAGGAGGGAAGGTTGATCAGGGAAGGATGCGCCCGCCTGGTTCATGAAGACATAGACGGCACCCCCTACCTCCTCTTTCCGTTCGAAGTAGTAGGGAGCACCCACCAGGAGGTCCTGCCACCTGCACAGGGGAAGAGTGGGAATGGAAGTGTGAAGTTGGCCCCTGATAGACATTGAGAACGGCATCTAATGAGCATGATTTTGCCAAGGGCCATGCAATTAAGCAAACGGCAGGTCCTACCATGGTTCATGAGAAGGCCAGCACAACCCACCAAACAGAAAACACATGTCACAGAAAAATCACACAGGCAAAGATCACCCCCCCAAAAAAAAACACCCCTACCCCATTGGGCACCTTATGAATGACAGACAAGCAAGCACAGGTGTCATGCAAATGACATGCAAATATCCAGACTCATGCAAATGACATGCAAATGTCCAGACTTCCAAAAGGTGCAATTGAGACCTTGAAAACCGTGAACCGCAAAAAATGTGTGAACGGAAAAAGCTTCTACTTCTCTGATCTAGCTTGAGCAAGCCTGCTACCCACCACCTTTCCCCCTGGCCCCAGAGGATGCCCCATGTCCCTGGATTCTCACCCATCATTGTTCAGGTCTGCCAGGGCAATGGCACTGCCAAAATAAGCGCCCACCTGCGTGCCCTTCAGCACCTGCTTCCTCTGCAGGTCTCCACCTGACTCTTGCTTCAGCAAGAAGACAGCGCCCATATGTTGGTGCCGTGGGGCACCCGTCACAACAGTGATGATGTCCGTGGGATGTAGGATGGCGTTGCCTACCTGCACCGTGTACCCTGGGATGGGGGGGGGGGGAGTGTTCAATCAAAGCCCCAGTAAATCTATCCCCTTCAATACTGAACCTATCCTCATTGTCCACCCTCTATTATTTTTCTATTCCTCTAGGCCAAGTCGAGTAACAGATCCAGTCCTTGCACACTGGGTTTTGAGCTTCCTGATGGAACTTTGCGTCCGAAAGCTTAAACCATGTGCAGAGTCTCGCATGCAGGCGGTGCTCAATAAGTGTGTGCTAATTGAACAAAATGCCTCAGGTCACATCTGCACTGTACTTGCACCTCACAGCACACACCAGGGGTAAAAGGGCCAGTGTGTTAGGGATCAAGGTGGCTCCTCCCATTCTTCAGTAGGCCACCAGCACGGGGCTTACCAATATAAAGGTTTCCTTGCTCCTCTGAGCCCCTGTAGCTATATTCAGATAAATCCCAGTCCTTCCGCTGAATCATGTAGCTGTTTCCTGCAGAAAGATTGGGGAAGGAGAGTAGCAAGAACCAGTCACAACCTTTTCTTCTACCAAGCCCACCTCCCCACAACAACAACAACAACAACAACAACATGTGTGAGCACTGTGCTGATAAATCACTTCCTCATTTTTTTGTTGTTGTTTATTTTGTTTTGTTTTGTTTTGTCTTGATCTCCAAGACAAGGTTTCTCTTGGTAGTTCTGGCTGGCTTGGAACTCACTCTATAGACCAGGCTGGCCTTGAATTCTCAGAGATCTGTGAGCCTCTGCCTCCTGAATGCTGGGACTAAAGGTGTGTGCCACCATTGCCTGGCTGCTAAATCCCTTCCTCTTTGAGAATGTTTTTTGATGTAGGGGGTGGGTAGGTGGGATGGGGCTGGAGAGATGGCTCAGTGGACAAGAACACTGACTGCTGCTCTTCTAGGAGACCCAGGTTTGAGTCCCAACACCAACTGTAGCTCACAGTGGTCTGTAACTCCAGTTCCAGGGAATCGGACAGGCCCTGAGCTCATGCCCCTCAGGCCCCAGCCTTCCAGCTGTTGGCTGGTTTATGTGATTATAGGTATGGGTGTTTTGCCTACATGTGTATCTGTGCACCACCTGCATACAGTGCTTGCAGAGGCCAGAAGTGGGCGTTGGGTTCCCTTGGAGTTAGAGTTATAGACAGTTTTGAGCCACCTTGTGGGTGCTAAGCCATCTATCTCTCCAGCTCTTTAAGCAAGTATCTTGAGAGAATGAAGTATTCTGTAACCTGAAAAGGATGGTCCTGTAAGTATTGACCATGACACTGCTTTTAGCCTATGATGTACGAAAAGAGAATGCGGGAGGCCAGAACATTTCACTTGATCTCTTTGCTTTTAAGAAGATATTTATAAACACTAAAATAACGGGCTGGAGAGATGGCTCAATAGTTAAGAGCACAGGCCGCTATTCCAGAGGACCCAGGTTCTGTTCCCAACACCCACATGGCAGCTCACAACTGTCTGTAATTCCAGTTTCAGGGGATCTGACACCTTCCCACAGACACACACCCCAGCAAAACACCAATGCACAAGTGAAGTAAGTGTGAAAGGAGTCCTAAGACACTGTGAATGTTGGAAAAGGCATGAGGGAGGTGGAAGGACAGGAGGAGCTTTTTTTTTCTCTCTCTCTCTTTAATTTGAGGTACTGAAGGTTGAATTTTTTTTTTTTTTTTTAATCTTGAAACAGGGTCTTGCTAAGTAACCCACGCTGGACCTGAACTCACTGCACATCCCAGGCAGGATTATGGAATCCTCCTGCCTCAGGCTCTGAATAGCTGGAATCACAGGACAGTGCCACTGGGACTGGCCATTTTTGCTCTTGCTTCTAACAAATCCTTAGCTAAGATTTTAGTGCTGCTGTAGGCTGGAGAGATGGCTCAGTGGTTAAGAACACTGACTGTTCTTCCCTAGGTCCTGAATTCAAATCCTAGCAACCACATGATGGCTCACAACCATCCATAATGAGATCTGATGTCCTCTTCTGGTATGTCTGAAAAACAGTTACAGTGTACTTACATATAATAAATAAATAAATTAAATAAAAAAGATTTTAGTGCTGCACCAGCATGTTTGTGAAGGTTCCCAGCGGTTGAGCTGACTGACGTCAGACGGGTCGCAATCCAATCTAGGTTTCCTAATTTATTGTTGGCTTTCTCTAAGACAAAGTTTTTAATTAAGTAAAATGGGTGTAAAATGCTGTGTCACCGAGGACTTTAGAAATGCTAACACATATAAATATATTTATATGTGTGTTATATAATATAACATATATATTATATAGCACATGTAATTTTATTATATATATATATATTATATATTTTATATATAATTTCAGCACTCAGGAAATAGAGACAGGAGGCTTGCTTTGAGTTTGAAAATAGCCTGGGCTACATAGAAAGTTCATAGTATGATCTACCACCTTTCTCTCTCTCTCTCTCTCTCTCTCTCTCACACACACACACACACACACACACACATACACACACACACACACACACACACACACACACACGAGCGTTTTTCAGATTGCT
This sequence comes from Mus musculus, assembly GCF_000001635.26. Lineage (NCBI taxonomy): Eukaryota > Metazoa > Chordata > Mammalia > Rodentia > Muridae > Mus > Mus musculus. Next base: position 95,065,280 of record NC_000077.6, read on the forward strand.
TAAAATAATATGTGTAGGGAGCTGGGGAAATAGCAGTGAATTCTTTGCCATGGAAGCATGGGAAGCTGCATTCGGATTCCCAGCATCCATACAGAAGGCCAGGCACAGCATTACAGGTCTAAAACCCCAGCTCTGCCAGGCTAAAAAAACAGGCGCATCCATGGAGGTTACTGGCCAGCCACTCCCCTCCCGCTTTAATCAGTGAACTCCTGGTGTACCAAGAAACCTTGTTTCACAGAATAAGGTGGAAAGCAACTGAGGAACTAATGCCAGCCTCTGCCCGCTACAGCCACGTGCGCACATGTGGACATATGCAGAAGATTTAAAGATGGTGCATGTAAAGCCATTGGCACACAGTGAGTGCTTTAATACTGCTGTTGGCCTGGGGCCTTGTCTCTTGTGACCCTGACCCTGGATGGTCTTGACTGGCTGTGGCTTACTGACAGGTAGTCTCCGTAGCACCCCCTTCTCCCAGGTCCCCACCTTTCCAGTTGTAGGCACCAGGGGCACCGAAGTATACGGTGTTCTGGGTGAAGCCGCCGCTGGTGCCCAGCTGGCACATGCCGGTCTGCAAGTAGTCAGTGTTGCTGTTACACATCTCGTTGTGGTATGTCTGCCAGTCATCGCCGGGGTCGAGCTGTAGGTCATTGCCACGCACATAGCACTTGCCCACCATGCGCCGCTGGTCTTCTAGCCCAGACCACAGCACCTTGGTGTACCGATGGGCACAGACCTAGGGACCCACAAACACACACACATATGGCGTTAGACAAGATCAAGGAACCTATGGCAAGCTATAGCTCTCACCCTGGGCACTGCTGGCTTTGTGAGTCAAGGGCCAAAGTGGAAGTCTGGTTTCGGGCTGGAGAGATGGCTCAGTGGTTAAGAGCACTGACTGCTCTTCCAGAGGTCCTGAGTCAATTCCCAGCAACCACATGGTGGCTCACAACCATCTGTAATGGGATCCGATGCCCTCTTCTGGTATATCTGAAAACAGCAACAGAGTGCCCACATACAATAAATAAATCTTAAGAAAAAAAATAAGAGGAAGTTTGAAGTCTGGCTTCTTTTTCTTCCTGTGTGTATTCTGAAATCTGTACCTTCTTATCTATTATACTGGAATCAAGGGTCAGGAGTAGATCCGGGGAAGCCAGAAGGCATGAATTTGAGAGCAACTTAGAGGTCTTGGTGAAAGGAATTACAGGATGAGGGAATGTAGAACTTAGGCTCCTGGGTCTAAAAGGAGCTATTTACAGAGAGATTAGGGAATTCGGTTCTCTTGTCCCCAGGTAACCCTGCTGTTCAATGAAAGGGTCATTTAAAATTATTATTAATAATGATGATGATGATAATGGCATTAATAAGAGCAGTGAACGTTTGCTTATTTGTTTGTTTTGAGATAGGATTTCTCTGTATAGCCCTGGCTGACCTGGAACTCCCTATGTAGACCAGGCTGGCCTTGAACTCAGAGATCTACCTGCCTCTGTGCTACTACCACCCGGCTAAGCTAACACTTCCTGAGCACTTCCTTATACACCAAGCACAAGCTCTTCTCTCATAGCAACTTTCAAATTTTTTTAATCTTATTTTTTGTGTAGAGGTATTCTGCCTGAATGCATGTCTGTGTACCATGTATGTGCTTGGCACCTGCAGAGGGCAGAAGAGAGGGCATCAGATTCCGGGGAACTGGAGTCAAATCCAGCATTGGGAGGCAGAGGCAGGCAGATCTCTGGATTTGAAGCTAGCCTGGTCTACACAGTGAGTTCCAGGCAACCGTGGCTACACAGAAAGTGCTGTGAATTAGCCTCTGGGCTATACAGTATCTAGAAACAGGGGGTGTTCTTGTTTAGTGACTTTTTCTGTTACATCCCAGCTGTAAACACCACCAGCATTTCACATGAGCTTATCCTTAGGCACTGCTAAATCTCTGGTGCTTAGCTAAATATTTGTTGACCGAGTAAGGGTGGGTAAGGAGCTAATCCTAGCGTCTTCAACCACTTAAACAAACTTCGAGACACACACCCACAAACAACAGGGGGTACAGAAGGGTGGTCTCATGAACTGACTGACAGCCCAAAGCTTACAATAGCGTTCTCGGGACAGAAATCACAGTAGTGATGATTATAGGAGTGGCGACCACTCGGAGGTGGCTCAGAGAACTTTCTGGGGTGATGTAAGTATGCTCTGTTTCATGGGTGTTACTGACATAGGCTTATCATTGGTCAGAGCTCATAGAAAATCTGCCCTTTTCACTATAGGTAAATTTTATATAAACTTAAATAATGTCTATCCGGGACACAGAAATTGAGATTCCCAAGGGCTGATATTGAAGAACTGTCAGCAGCAGAAGGTGACAATTGACAGCAGGGAGTGGCACTCAAATCAGTGCCAGGGTGAGCCAGGGCCATCAGGGCTGTGCCTCTTCCGGCAGCCAGCCTCCCAGGAAGGAACGCCTGCCAGCGCCCAACTGCCTGAGGCACTCTCTGCCCTTTCTCCCTCCAAGTTCTCTCTGCTCTTTCCCACGGATGGTGAGCATCCATGCAGGTCGCCCAGGACCCACGCCATGTCCAGCCTCGGGAGAGTACCAGACAACCCTCTCCCCAGAGTTCAGGGATCAGAGAACCCACAGGCCTGTAAAGATACGAGGCCTGGGGCTGGAGAGGTGGCTCAGCGGTTAAGAGCACCAACTGCTCTTCTAAAGGTCCTGAGTTCAAATCCCAGCAACCACATGGTGGCTCACAACCATCCGTAATGAGATCTGACGCCCTCTTCTGGTGCGTTTGAAGACAGCTATAGTGTACTTACATAGAATAAGTAAATAAATAAATCTGTTTAAAAAAACAGAAGTGGACATTTGCAAAGGCCCCAGTCATCAGTGGATCCCCGCCCGACCACTTCTGCCGTCCTCCCTGGCTCGGGGGAGATGATATTAAGCCTTCACTTACCAGGACTCTACCTGCAGGGCCCTGGCTGGCCACAGTCACTCCAAGCCACATATCCTCAATAATGTGATGGTCAGGGTCACCTGTAAGAATGGGAGAGATCACGAGCTCCGGTCCCTTACCCCCTTACTCCATACTCCAGCATCCAAAGCCTCCTGAGGGCAGCAGCTCTCTGTCCTGTCTGTCACTGCTCTGAGCTCACACTGTATATGATCTTCCCTTTTTCCTGTTCCTCTTCCCAGACGGATGAGAAAGAAATCAGCGCTGCTTTTTTGTTTTGTTTTGTTTTGCTTTTTGAGCCAGGATCTCCATTTTACATCTCAAGCTATTCTGCAACCCACTATGTAGCCCATAGTAGATCTAGCCTTGATCTCGCTGTCTTTTCCCCTTAGCTTCAAATGTTGCCTCCCTAACAAGCTAACCTCGTATCTCCCCTTTGGGCCCCCTCTGCCAGGCTCCCGACTTAGCTCTGCCCTCAGGCTCGTCTCACTTTTCTCTGAAATGTCCATCCGTTCACAGTCGTCCTTGTGGGCCGTGAGGGGACACAGGTACACAGCACCAGTCCGGTTGGTATAGTCATCACCCACAGCGAGGTCCCGGGGAGCCCCGGCCAGAAGGCTGGAAAAGGAAGGCGGGTGGGTCAGCCTGGCTTTGCAAGCCTCCCTCCAGTCAGCCTGCAAATCCACACTCTCTGAACATGGGCTCCATACCAATGTCTGGAGATAGGACATCGATAAACCTTGCCTCTGTCTTCCAGGAGGGCCGACCACAGAGGAAAGTGGGCCAGGAAGCTCACACGCCGTAAGGATCTCACAGGGAAAGCATGGAGGTCTGTACACAAGGTGCCCTGGCCTCAGAGTAAGGACAATAGCCAGGGGTCACCCAATGATAAAGGGAGGAAGGACAGCAGAGACAGGGGTACAATATGTACAGGGGCCAGGAAGCATGAGCAAGCCAGTGATTCAGGCACCAGCCCTCTGGACAACGGGAACCCAGAAAGAATATTGGGGGAGGCATACAAGCCAGGACAAAGACCTTAGAGGAACCACAGAAGGGACCCCGGGCAAGGCAGCGACTTGGTTTTCTTTATTTCATTCTCTTTTTGAGACAGGGCCTCATGTAGCCCAGGCTAGGATACTCCCTATTCAACCAAAGACGACCTGGGACTTCTGACCCTCCTGTTTCCACCTTTCATGTGTTGGATTTTCAGGTATGTACCGCCCTGCCCGGATTTAGGTAGTGCTAGGAATTTAATCCAGAGCTTCCAGAAAAAGTACCAGATAGGCACTCTGCCAGATGAGGTTACGTTCCCAGCCCCAGCTGTGGGTTCTTAAAGGGATTCTTTGGCCTCAGAAGTAAAGGTAGTTGTGAAGGAATGAGAGTTATGAGTTCCAGGCCTGGGGGTATCAGAGAAGGCAGAAGAGAGAAGCTGTGTAAGGATGGATGGGTTGTTGGAAGCCTGGATCTCTCCTCTTGAGACTCTCAAGCACATAGCTCTGCGAGGCAGAGATTTCCAGGTGAGCTGAGTGAGGCCTCCACGCGCCCCACCCCCACCTGGAGACAGGCACACCGGTATGGGGTGGGGCTGGATACCAGTGTGGCCCAAGAACAGGGTTCTAGTGGTAGGAGTGGACAAGAGCTATCTGTCACCTTGTCCTCAGAATCTACCTTTAGGGACACCAAGAAATTCCCACAAGGGGGCTAGGACCCTAGAGTCCCATCCCACACCAAAAGGGTGACTTAGGCCGGGCAGACAGGGGATCGGTCCTGAAATCCTATCTCAGACAATCCCTGGGTATTTATAAAGGAAAATTTCTAACTACCACAGGCTATATGAATAGTATCTGGGGCAGTCAGCCCAGCTTCAGACCCAAGTTTTTCCTTCTATCTTCTCCCTATCAATATTCTTCTTAGAACATGCCCTCTGCCACCTTCCTGCCAACTCAGCTTTCTGGATAGCAGCACTTCCCAAGTTTGTCCCAGCAACACTGTGGCCCCGAGGCTCCCAGGCTCCAGGCCTCTGGCCAGTATGGAACTGCTGAGCAATGGCTGTACCTACAGCTCTGCTTTGGACCTGAGAGTGAGGCCTACAGGGAGTAGGCAGGGCAGGGCCCAGGCATGCTGGGGCTTGGGGTGCCTCCACCTACGAGGAGTCAGGAATGCATTGCCTGGAGGTACTAGGAAGTGGGTTGACCTGTATCTCATATAGGCAGCTCAGACATCACCCTCAGCGGCTGCTGTTCCTAAGGGCAGGGACAAAGCTTCCCCAAACAGAGTAGTGTTCTGAGCACCCTAGGGAGGGGTAAGGGAAGAGATAAAACAGGCAGGCCATTAGCCAATTTCTGTTCAGGCTAGGGAGGGTACCTGCCTGACTACCCTGGCACACCCACCCCCTGGCATGCTTGCCGAAGGAGAGAAGAAAAGGCCTGTGGGAAAGGAACACCTCAGCCTGAGCTAGGGCCCTGCTTCCAGAGTGATTTCCTTTCCTTGTGAGTCTTGAGTGTCTTATCTATAAAACAGGAATGCCAAGTGAACTCTCTATTCCAGGATTTGGAGGGAAACAAATGGGTTTCTGCAAAGGGACTCTCTGACTAAGAAGGCACCCGTGGGCACATCAACACTGCTGCTCCAGATTTCTGTGGTACCAGCCCTGGCCTGAGGTTGACTCCAGACTCTCCAGGGACCCAGGAATTCCAATACTGCAGGTTAGGGAACCTGACACACAGAGAAAAGGACAGACTACTTCATTGTTTAGAAGGAATGAGGGCTGAACAGAAGTAGAACTTCCACATCCTGAGGATAGTAGGCGGTCACTGGGGGGAAGGGAGGGATAGGCCCCCGTATCTGGAAGAAGCTCAGATTGGCTGGGGGGGCGGGGGGGGCTCCATCAATGAGCCTGTAGGCTTCAATGGATGAAATAGCCCTCTGGGAAGCATACAATGTAATATATGTACTACCATCATGGCTGCCACTATCCTGCCTAATTTGTCTAGCTGGAGGTGTCTGAGGAGCAGGACGGAACTGAGCGACCCCTCCTCTTAGCTCCTCTGCGGTATGGGACAGGCAGAGCCAAGCACAAACCGTGGCTGGATTAGAATAAGACTCCATACAATCTTCGAATTCCTGTTCTTGAGCGGTGCCAGCCTTGTGCCCACTGGTGGGGACTTGGGGAGGGGCCAGTTCCTAATCCCTAAACTCCTCCCTCCCGAGAGATTCCAACGGGAGCTCCCCCACACCCTTTGGAGTATTTTTAGCTCCTACTTGGCCCACTCAGAGGCCCTTTAAGGCCCTCTGGCTCCCAGCCCGGGATGCAGTGGTCTACAGCCAGAGGCCTGCACACAGATAGATGGAGGAAGGGGGTTCAGAGGGTAGAGTTCACATTCCTCCTGCCAAAGCCAGGTATGTGTAAGGTCAGGGTTAGGGAATCCCTAGACTGGAGCAAACCTTCATGGTATGTAAACTAAAATGTAAAGTACTATGTACTAATAACAACAACAACAAAATCTAAAAAGGGATCTCTTCCAGACCACCACTAAACCCACCTTCCAGGCACAGTCAGAGGGGGCAAAGACAAGTGGAGATGCCTAGACAGAGCTCTTGGGAGATAGGACCTCCCTTCTTGGAGTCAAGCTGGGCGGGGAGGGGGTGGGGAGCAGTGAGCACTCCAGGAAGAAATGGATGGATGAAATGGAAGACCAAGAGCTCTCAACAGCTGCCTGCTCACCCTTTCATTTGGCCCCAACTAGAAAGCCCCTCCTGGCCTCCAGGGAGCCCCTCAGCTCCAAGCGCAAGGAGTTGTGCTCTGCCCAGCCCTCTACACCTTCATTCCTCCCAAGCAGTTCAAAACTATAGAATAACTGCACAGAAAATGCCATTATCTGAGAAGGCCGGACAATGGAACCCAAGAGAACTCAGGGCACCAAGCTGGCTCACCCTGAAGAGGAAGAGGGGTTCTCGGAGTGTGGTGGCACTCAAAGAAAGTCTACCGGATTCATCTTCCTCTAGGGGTGGAGTGGGGTGGCGCCCATGGGGAGATCTGAGGAAGCCCCCAGGGACTTCTTTAGGGTCTTGGTTACTGTTCACCTCTGATACAGGCGTGGGAGTAGGAGTCGAGGCAAAAACTGCTCCAGCCTGGGTAGGAGGTAAGTCCGTTTGTGGATGCAAGCTCTATGCCAGGCTGCCTGATTTAGCCATCTCCCCAGAGGCTCTCCTATGGCGGCTGAAACTGCTGCCCTCGCCACCCTCCCCTCCCCCTCCTCATGCTGCCCACCCAGCCCCCTCTCCCCTGGTGACTCAGCCCTAGAACCAGAGCAACAAGCGGAGCCGGAGGGAGGAGAAAAAGATGGAGAGAGGACTGTCTTGGCGGGACCTTAGGTGGAAAAGGATAAAGCTGATTTTCTCATTTCTCCTCTTCCCTGGCTTTTCAGTAGGTATTCCGTATTTGACCTTTTGAATTGTCTAACCTCAGTCCCTTTACCGCAATGGACAGGGTCTTACTATGTAGCCTGGACTATTAGCAAGCTGCCACACCTCCTGCCTTCCTCTCTGAGTTGTGGCATCCCCCACTGCATGCCAATCCAATTCTTCCTCCGAAGGATCAGCCCTCCTCTACCTCCTTCCATCTTAAAGCTCTTTGGCCTAGGATGGCCACTGGAGAAAGCCAGCAGATAAAGATAAACCACATGCAGGCCTTGTGCCCACAGCCACAGCAGCTGTGCCATTTCTATTGGCACGAGCCGTGAAGGCTGCCAGGAACCCGCCCTGCCCAGGGAGCATGTTTTAGGAGAACACAGCAGGTGAGCCAGGTTCCTGCCTACCTCAGGCATGACCTCATTTCCAGGAGCCGCTCCCTCCCAGGTTTCCCAGACACCCTCACTTCCAATGGTGAAAGGGGGGTTGCACAGAGCCCAGAGGAATCTTCACACCTAGCCAATGGGGTCAGGCCAGAGCAAGAGGGAATAACAGAGCAGGTTCAGGAAGGGTCAGTTACCACCTCCTAAAGGAGCAGCTCTTCTCCCTCTAAGGGGCTTATGTAACAAGAGTGAGCCAGACAGGAGGGCACAAGCTTTTAACCATAGCTTGGGAGCCAAAGGAAGGCAGATAGCCTCTTTGAGTTTGAGGCCAGCCTGGTCTACAAAGCAAGTTCTAGGACAGCCAGAGCTACCTAAGAGATCGTGTCTCAGATAGATAGATAGATAGATAGATAGATAGATAGATAGATAGATAGATAGAGAGATAGAGAGATAGAGAGATAGATAGATAGATAGAAGTGAGGGGTCTATCTATTTGGGGGGTGTTGCTGCCTTTTGTTTTTGTTTGGGGGAGGCTTTGGCTTTGTTTTATTTTGTTTTGTTTTGTTTGTTTGTTCTCTTCAAGACAGGATTTCTCTGTGTAGCCCTGGTTGTCCTGGAACTCACTCTGTAGACCAGGCTGACCTCAGAGTCACAGAGATCCGCCTGTTTCTACCTCTGCAGTGCTAGAATTAACGTCATACACTACCACCACCTGACTGCCTCAGCTTCTTACTATCAGATATTGATATTGAGTTCTGAAAACCTGGGTTACGGGTGGGGTACCCCAGGATAGAGATTAAAAAGTCTATCTTGGATTTTTAACCGCTTCTAGGCTGAAATCTTTGAGGACATAGAAGCTCTGCTTTGCCCTCCCTGATCTCCCAGGGACTATGTGCAATCCCATGATTGTGCATATACACTCAGGGCTCTCTGAACAGCTAGCAGACCCCAAAGGAAGAACCGAGAGCCACTGCACTCTCCCAAGGACTCTATGAGACTGACAGAATCTGAGGCTGCAGTTTGACCTATTAGTTCCTTAGAATACTGGGGCAGCTGTTAACATCTGGCTACACAGCTGGCTATAGCGAATCCCAGCTGCTTCTCCCAAAAGGACGGAGAGCTGAACTCAGTAAAATGAAGACAGAGCCAAGACACAGAAGCAGATCTGGGCAAGACAGAGAAGACCCATCTGACCAGAACCACCTGCCCTCAGAGGTCTGTGAGCTTCGGCATTCAATGCAGCTGCCAGGAGAGGAAAGCAGACATCTTCCATATGGCCAACTTGGGTAAGACTCATAGGTGAAAGAAGTACACCTCTATCCAGTCTCAGCCCCAGAGCCTACTGGTGTCTGCTGGGGGACTGGACACTCCAGGACCATTCTAGACACACTATCACACTAAAATATTACTAACTCTGAGAAGATGTGTTCTCCAGAGCTGGGGAAACTAAAGCTCAGGTGTTGGAACCAGAGCCGAGACACAGCAGAGGAACTGGAACACTCAGCTTTTCTCGCTACAATGTCAGGTGCCTCTCACAGGTCAGCAGAGATAAGAGGGAACACACAGATCCAGGTATAAGCTCATCCCGGGGGGAAACCGGCCCCGGAGAAAGTAATATCATATCGTCCTCAAGGTCACAGAATAGAGCGGGAGATGTTGCAGAATCTCTTCTAGTGTGTTAGTTCCGGCCATGCACATTCAACAACAGAACATCTGAGAACTCTGGACTGGGCTGGGGGGAGGCAACAGCACTGCTGTAGCAACTAACTATTATCAGAGGGCCTCAGAAAGGTAGAAGGTTAAATCTGCCCAGCCAGGACAGGAAGGGTGTGGTGGATCCACCTTCTTCTGCAGGGGCCAGGTAGGGTAGAGACTAAGTCCAGGTGGGCAGTACGGACAAGGGCTGGGCCAGCAGGACAGAGGCAAAGACTGACGTTGAGTTGGACTTTGAACATTCCAAACTTCCTCAAGTTTCTACAGGCCCCAGTCAGAGCAGGGAGAGGTTTCAACACTTTTTACCTTGACTGTGTCTTCTGATTTAGGAACTGTCAGAGGCCGGGCAGGAGTAAATGCCTGGCAGACCACCCAGCTCAAAAAGGTAGGAGGGGCTTATATGATGGATCATCACTGTCCCTCCTGGGCAGTTTCACCACCTCTGGTCACCCTCTTCCCTCAGCTAGCCAACCTAAGCACACAGAACCTATGCAGAGAAACCTCAGACACCTGGACATGACCCGTTGGGCATGAGTGTGCTCAGGGAGGGGCAGGTGGCTGGATGCAATCTCCTCCCCTCCTCCACTCTGCTGGGCTCTTCCCGCTTCTTGCAGCTGTTGCAAAGAGCAGAAGAAAAGAGAAAACACCATTCCCCTCTTCAAACCAAAACAAACACACTCAGGGCTGCTGATTCAACATGAATCTGTGGAATGCAGGGAGATGTCTGGTGGGAGTACCCCCACTGCTTCCGGGTGGGCTCTGGCCTCAGAGTAGAAGACAGCGCCTCCTCTGTCTTCTACTGTCCGTTCCTCTAGGGGCAAGAGGAAGTCTCTGGACAGCTCCGAATGCCCAGCCTCTTCATCACCTCACTCTGCAATGCCAAGCCCTTGAGAAGTGTGGTCCAGCCTGGTTCTGCAGAGGGCGTGGCTGCTCTGGCCACAGGCTAAATGAGAGGGCTAATAGGGATTTGAACGCATATATTCTCGGTTCTCTTCAAGGAGGAGGGGAAGAGCGATGTAATAGGTGTTTAATATACAGAGTTCTCCTAGCCCGGGAAAGAAGCTAATGTTAGGTACTGGATTCTCAGGGTGCTGGGCAACAAAGACCCTACTTCCGAAGATGTCTGAAATGTGGAGCGGTCGCGTCTAGACAGGTTCTGGCCAGGTCAGCACTTGCCATGATTACTGCCCCCCTCCCCCCACCCCCTTCCTCCACTTGCCGCCAAGCCCCACAATCGGAGAACTGCCGTCTTACCCGCCCTCTTAATCCTGGCTCACAAGGAAAGGCCAGCAGCAGCAGGCCTGGAAGTCAGCGGGCCCAGGGCTCCAGTTTAGCTTAGGTCAGGTATCCGCGCACATACCCCTCTCTCTGCACCCCACCTCACCGCCGCCAGGCTGACTTACAGGTAGCGCTGTTGTCGCTCAGTCTGCCGATGGAGGGCGACCGAGTAGCCGAAGAGGCTACCGGGGTTCACCGCCTCCTTCACCACCAGGAATCGGGTGTCCAGGTTGAAGGCGAAGGCGACCCGGCCGCAAGCCGCCACCATCAAGGCCAGAGCGCGGAGCAGCCAGCCAGGGGCGCGGGGCACGCGGCAGGGGCCGGGGCCCATGGCTGCGGGCCGGGCCGTAAGGGGCCGGGCGAAATCGCTAGAGGGCTCAGCACCGGGAGTGATGAACGGTTCACCTGCTCCAGGCGCCACCAGAGGACACCCGAGCCCGCAGAGCCGCTGCACCGGTAGTCAGGCAATTTTTTACCCTAGTCCGGGTCACTTTCACGTCTGCTCCGGGTGCTTTTCCAATCCGTTTTCCAGATCCGTGGATCTACTCTCACGTTGGTTCGGTGGACGGGTCACCGTTCCGAGCTCCGAGCACCCCACACCCTAGATGGTCCCGGCCGCGCCCCCTTGGAGGTGTTAGCTCTTTGGACCTCGGCTAGGTGGAGGATTTAGAACGGCAAGCCCTCGATCACCAGGAGGGCAGGAGGGAGGGATCCTCCCCAGCGCGCCCCGCCTCCCCACCGCCCAGCCCCGCACCTCCCCACCTTGCGCGCCCAGTCCGGGCTCCGCTTTCCTTCCGGGGAAAGAGAAAAGGTCCCCGCTCGGCCGCCGCCTCTTAAAGGGGCAGCGCCGCCCCTCCCTCTCCATCTCTCCTATCGCGACTCCGCCCTCTCTCTCAGACACCTGTCGGGAACCCTTAAAGCCCGGATTTCCCCTTCCAGCGGAGAGCTTCTTCCTAGGAGCGTCGCCTTCGGTACAAGACGGATTGGACGGGCGGGGCCAGAGGTGGATTTGCTTGGCGCTTGCGGCGGCTGCTACTGGAAAGGCCGTTCAAGGCACCGCCAGCACCGCGATCCCCGCTGGACAAACCAGGCGTTGGCTCTTCGGAGAACGGTCGACTGTGTTCGGCTGCCTGGAATGCGGACCTCCGCAGTGATGTGAGTCCCTAAGAGGTGACTGCGGGTCTCCGGACTTAACTTCTTCGTGCTAAGTACACTCAATGTTATGTATGAAGGAGTATTTCTCCTGCCCACCCGCCTCCTCTCATCCTGTTCCCTGCTGGAAGCGGCTCCTCCGCAAAGCCAGACAGATATTTAGTGGTGGTGATGACAACCCATCAGAAATAATAATTAGCAAAGGGCAGCCTTTGTCTCGAAGCAGTGAATGGGACCTCAGCCCCCACAGGTGTGATGCTGGGTGGAGACAGGTGGGCTTGACTCAAAGATCTCACTATCCGAGGAAGAATTAGGGAACTCCAAGAGTGTATGGAATGTTGTTTTGGTCTAACTCAGATTTCCCCTAATGCAGAACAAGACTCATTTTCCCTGAGCATCGTTTTCTACATGTTTTTATAATTAAATAAGAACAGCACATGCAGCAGGCACTATGCTAACTGCTTTACAAATACTACTTTTTCAAGGCAATATACATGTATACAAGTATATATGTGTATACACACACATCTACACAACCACCAGTCTAAGGAAAAGGGAAAGCAGAAAATGAGCCCATCCAATGGGATTCTGCTCCGGTGTTTGAGGAACCAGCTCATTCTGTGTCTGATTCCCTATCTAGACATTGTGACCTTAGAAGGTACAATCATTTCCTCACAGCTGATCTTATCTCTTACACTCAAAGGTGCAGCCCTTAGAGACCAGGATGTCCTTTTGCTCATGACAATTACTGACAGTTTGTCGTTGCCACCACTATGTAAACCCAGGTCTGTACCTGTCTCTCTATTTACATATGGGAGCAGAGCTGTCTCTTCATCAGACACAGCCCTGGAGGGACCAGGGGGAGCAAGCAGCTTTCCCTGCATAAAGTAAGTTTGAGATCTTTGCAGCCCCATGTGGCCACATTGATGCAGGAGCAGCCCAGATGAGCCTGGAGTTAAATAGAAAGATGAGAAAGCAGAGGTGAGCCACCGGAAGGCGCGGGTCTACGATTATGAAATCCTTACACCAGTCATCAGGGAATTAGCTCTGCTTTTAAGATGAGAACACCAAGGCTCAAGGAAGTTACGCTATTCGGCTAAAGCCACAAAGCTAAGATTCTAATAGTGCGGTATCTAACCCCAGAACCCTTCTTAACCATTATGCTAATGATTAACCCTTAGGACAAATCAGATTTTGTTGAGACTTGGTGTGACCGGAGCCTCTCCTATGGGAGTGTCCTCTTCCATTACTTTCTACTTCCCTTTTGGCCTGGCAAATTCTAGATGCCCCGCCTAACTGGTTAAAATGGTAACTGCTAAACAATCTATCTTCCTTTAGCTTTGCAAATACCAGAAGATCTGATGACCTTTCTAGCCTTGTTCCTCTGTCTTTGCGTACAAACCAATGCATATTTACTACCCGGCTGTTTAGCTCCCGATAAGAAGCTTGTCTGCTTTAGGAATGGAACCGGTCCCAAGAGATAAAGTAGATTGTAGTGTTCTGGGCAGAGGGGGGAAAACAACAAACATACCAAAACCCCCAGAGATGTAAGCCATAGGCAGCAAAGACCACTCCCTCAGCCTATAGAACATGCTTCAGTCTGCATATGGAAGTCAGGACAACCTCATGGGCTAGGTGATTCTTCCACTTTTACATGCTTTCTGAGGTCAAACTCAGGTCATCAGCCTTGTACAGCAAGCACTTTATATGCTGAGGCATCTTGCCAGCCTGGTATGACTTCTGCCATGTAGCTCAGGCCAGCCTCAGAATATTGGCTACTGAGGAGCGAGCATCCTTAACCAGGTAAAGTTAGGAGCGTGGCTTTAGGATCTGCCCAGACTCCCACCTTGCTCCCATCCCCCAGCTACGGGCCTAGGCTGAGCAGTTTCCTGTCTTCTCCATGGGGAAAGTGGGGGTTAACGTGCAGGCCTCTGAAGCTTGGCGTCGTCACATCTTACAAATCATTTAATGTCCAGACTCGCGTCATCTTTCTGGGTGCCCTCTGAAAGTCAGGACTGCCGACCTTGTTTGCCTCGTGAGGGAGCAGCACTTCAGGAGTATACCTGGATGTCCAAAGTCACACAGCTCATGGGAAGGGAGTAAGGCACAGCAGGGACTGTACCCACTGACCACAGCTGTGTCTTTAAGAGACAAACTCCAGGCAGATGTTGTTCAGACAGTCAGACATACCTAAACAAGAGCAGCTGCGATAACAGTTTTCTCTGTGGCATTTGAGAGCAGACGCTTGTCCCTGGCTGCCCTTGGAACACTATTAGTCTGAGCTATGACTTCCAGGGCCACTCAGTGTCTCTCATGGTTTGACTTGTGGGCTAGAGCTACCAAAGACATCTGGGGTCAAGGAACAGGAAGCTAGATGGAAGTTGAGCCATTGCGTTTGCCCTTCTGGATAGCTCCCTTGGTTCTTGGCCCTATTCCTAGAGGAGTGTTGATAGCCAGAGCCAGGAGGGCCAGGGTGGGCACTTGGTATAGGCAAGGTTCTGGCCCAAAATAGCTTTGAGTCATGTGATGATGACAGATGGGCTCCACGCCAGGCCTTATCTAGTAAACCATCCCAAACAGGAAGGACCAGCATGTCCGATCTGGGGACCAGGAGCAGGAAAGGGACGAGGGATGGCATTTCCAGTCTAAAGGAGTGTCCAGAGGGAATGTGGGAGCAAGAGCAGAGAGAGCCATAGAAGACAGACCTACCTGAGGAATGTGGGAAGTGTCAGGCAGACCTATGGGGGATGGACTGGGGTGGAGGGAGACATGGGCTGCCTAAGTCAAGGCTGGAGATCTGGAGCAAGAACTCCCAGTTCCATGCTGTAAGGCTGAAACTCTTTGTTACTGAGTGTTTTATCTCAAGGGCCACATCTCACCCCTCTGGTTGCCTCTACACTGCCAGCTCTTCCCCGTGGAGAATGGATCAGCCTAGAAACACAGGATGTGTGGAAAATGTTGGGCCTCTGCTCAGCTTTTGAAGTGTAGCCTTTTAGCCCCTCCCTGTTCTTGTCCCTAATGGCTCACACCTGGACAAGCCCACAAGAATGGATGGGGCTACTCTTCATTGTCTGAGGGAAGGAGGGTCACAGAGCCCCTCCCTGGGTGAACCTTCACCACCACCCCCAACCACAGTGAAAATCCAGGTTAGTCTCCTCCCTGGCTCCCAAGTCATTTGGGAGCTGCTGACCTCAGAACCTGACATTATGTAAACAACTAAACCTTCCATGCTCTCTTGGTCCCTGAGTGGTCCCATCCCGTCCTGACGTTTGAATGAAACCTTTGATGAGATCCCTTCAGCTTTTGCAGGTGACTGCACCAATAGGCAAGCTGTGTGTTCTGTGTAGGAGTCAAGGAGGCTTCCGGGAGAAGGAAGAGGAGCTGAAAGGAGAGACAGGCCTGGGAGACCTCAAAAGAAGAAATGTAGTAGTTGGCTTAAGTTGGGGTAAAGTTTTCCCAGCTGGAACAATGACAATGTCAATATTCTCAGAAGGCGGCTTCCGTGTTCTTCTTGGGGCGCTTGCTGTGTTTGCACCAGCATGACAACACAGCCTCAGTCAGCTGCTGCAGGAATTACAGGGCCACATAGTGGCCTGCTGCTAGGGCCGAACACCGACTAATCTGTCTTCTTACCTGAGCAAAGCCACCTTCCTACCCCAGGCCTTGGAATCCCATCCAGTAAGCAAAAGGGCCTTCTTAGTATTCTCCATCAGCATCCATCGTGTCTCGTGTCCCAAACCTCCTCCGATCCGTAGAAGCAAATGGACCAGCTCTGCTACTGACCCTAAACTCAGGTCACTCCCTGACTCAGATTGAAGATACACATGACTTGGGAGGGAGAGAGGGAGTGGAGAGGGAAGGAGGGAGGAGTGGCCAAGCCTGAATAAATTTATCAGATTTCCTACTCCACTGACCCAGACTTAGCCTTCTCTACCTCAAACCCCAAGGCAAAATCCCTCTCTGTATCAGCTTAGAGCGGAGTCCTCCACTGGGACTAACAAAGGTGAAGATTTCTACGAGAAAGCAAGGGCTTCCTCTGGCCCCCTTCTCTGTCTTTTTTTGGGCTTGAGCCTAGTGCTTAACAGCTGAGACATCTTTCCAGCCTCTGCTGGAAATTCTGGGAACTTAATGTTAAACAGGCTAAACTGACAGTGTCTCGTGTTATAGGGTTGATGTGTGTGATCCAAGAGAGGCTATTAGAAACAGCATGTTTGGGCTGGTGAGATGGCTCAGTGGGTAAGAGCACCCGACTGCTCTTCCGAAGGTCAGGAGTTCAAATCCCAGCAACCACATGGTGGCTCACAACCATCCATAACGAGATCTGACTCCCTCTTCTGGAGTGTCTGAGGACAGCTACAGTGTACTTACATATAATAAATAAATAAATCTTTAAAAAAAAACAGCATGTTTACTGTATGGGATAAGAATAAGGGGTGGGGGCGGTGTTACAGCATGAAGTTGACATGGCCAGCACATAGAGGGGCTAGTATGGAACAGTGGAGACTATGGAAGACATGTAATGGTACCCACTGGGAGATAGGAAGATTGAGAGCTTGGGGCTGGCCTGGTCTAACTGGTAAGTTTCAGGCCAGCCTGGGCTACATAGGGGAGACCCTGTCTCAAGAAGAAGTAAATGATGGATAAAGATGTAAAACTGGCTGAATAGGAAGAGGGGTGTGGAAAGAGGGAGGGCAAAGAGTTTGTGAGTGGGAAAATGGACGTCAGACGCTGGAGCTGGGGGTGCTGACATAGGAGAGCCAAGGAGCAGGAGGGCTCAGCATTATTGCACAGTGGCCCATGGGGACCTAGTGAAGTACCCAGAAACAAAGGAAACGTTCCTGACAGCTGGCCACCTTCAGTCTTCCAGCCTCTTCCAGTAGGGTCTCCTTCTACTGCCTATGGCATAGCCTTGTGTCCACACTGTCTTGTCCCAACGTCCCTCTCCTTTCTTGTGTGGCTCCTAACTCTAATGGAGATCTGCTCTAGAGTCAGGATGGTCCCTTTGAGGAGAGACTGCTGGGCCCACAGGCTGAATCCTTCCCGTGTGTGCATGTGTGCATTCGTGCATGCTTGTGTGTGTGCATATGCATGTATTGGGCTGGGGGGCTGACTTCCCTTGGTTTTTAGTGGCCAGATTCTATGCTCAGGTGGAAAATCTGGGCAGGTGGGGACTTTATCCGCTCAATCCCACTCTTTTTTCACTAGGGGTAGAAAGTCCTTATATAATTGTTCACTAGGATACCTCTCTGCAAATGTTCTCTTGTATGCTATGATATATTCACACTGGTTTGCCTGTGTGCCTGCATTCCTGAATCTTTTACGTGTATGTGGAAAGGGACCTGGTATTTATTGAGCACATATTATGACCCAACTCTTTATGTGTGGTCTCTTCTAAGAGCCCTGTGGCAGAGGCATCAAGCAGTTTTCAGTTGAACTCACCAAGATGGCCAAGGTACAGCAGCTGTGAACACTCTCTGATATGACTGGAGCCAGCCACCCCCTAGGGCTGTCTGACTCCTCCTGCGGGTCCTTTTCTCCAGAGTAAGTTCCTCAGGAAGAGGGTATGTGTGGTTTGCCTGCCTATGTCTCACCAGTGGCTGACAGGTACAATGGGGAGCAAGTTCGCCCTAGCAAGTGGCTTTGGTGAAGATAATGGTGGCACATATCCACCTTGCACAAATACATCCTCCTGGTCTGGGCAATCCACATAACGAATGCACCCGGTCTTACCCTATGAGAAGCCGAGGTCCTCGTGTAGGAGGAGTTAGTCTTCTTTGTGGGAACCTATGTGATTTACTGTTACAGTTTCCATATGAAGTGTCACCGCAGGCTCCGGTCCCTAGCTTGAGCTGTCATTCTGGAAGGTGATGCAGACTTTGGTGGGGGGGGTGGTGGACCCGGCTGGTGGAAGTAGGTCACCAGGTGCGTCATCTTGGGGCTATATCCAGCTCTAGCCCCTTCCTGCCTCTCTGCTTCCTGTCTGTGATGAGGTAAGCTGCCTGACTCTACCATGTGTGCCACAGAATACAGAGTCCTGTGATGTTCTTCCTACCCACACCCCAGCAGCAAGGGAGCCAAGTGGCCAGGAACTGAAACCCTTGAGACTGAATGGATAAACCCTTCTTTTAAACTGTTTCGCTCAGGTGTTTGTCACAGTAACAGAATGAAGGTAAAACAAGACAAACAAGCAAACAAAAAGGACCACAGGCACACAATAAAGAAATAGGATTATGTGTTCAGGCAGGGATATAGATTACAAAACCACTGGGCACAGTCAGTCTCTTTGAGTTCTCCGTGCTTGGGAAGTGGAGGCAGGAAGGTTGTGAGTTTGAAGCCAGCCTGAGCTGCATGGCAAGACCTTGTCTCAACACAAAAAGTGGGAGGGGAGCTCTAGGTAGATTCTAGGGCGACGCCTGGCTTGGGGTCTCCAGTTCCATCTCGAACATGACAAAAACAAATGCCACCAAATCGGGAAAACCTATGTCCATGGGTTCTCCTTTTGGGTTTTGGTTTAGTTTTGAGACAGGGTCTCACTGTGTAGGCCAGGCTGGCCTCAGAGATCCATCCACCTGCCTTGGACCCCCCCAAGTTCTGAGATTAAAGGTCTGCGCCATTACACCCAACTGTTGTGTCTCCTCTACAATTAGGTAAAAGTTGTTCCAATGGCTCTTCATTTCCCATGTATGCAGTGTGCATGTGACATGTAGGTACCTGTAATCAAACTCAGGTTATCAGGCTTGGAGGCAAGTGCCTTAGCCTGCCGACCCCTCCTCTGCCTCCGTTTTGAGGCAGACTCCCTGTGTTGCCTGGGCTATCTTTGAACCCACAATCCTCTTTGCCTCAGCCCTCCAAGTACTGAAATTACAGTCACGTAATTTCATACCTAGCTCTCCCTGGCTTTTACTATGAGACCAAGGTTCTTAGACCTGAATCAGCACCACCACCCCGCCCCCTGCCCCCTGCCCCCTGCCCCCTGCCCCGGCAACCTAGTTGCAGTTGCTAAATGAAGTCCTGGTGGAGGACAGTGAGATCTCCTAGATGTCTTGCTTCTCAGGTGTCTGCTGGAAGCCTGGTGCCTGTTCCTTTTGCTCAGCGGCACACTGGGACAATGACTGCACCCCGCTGACCTCACCTCTTGTGTTCTTCACACTTTCACTTCTCTGCTCTCGGAGTCCCTCCCAGATCCCCAGGGAACCCTCTTCCTCCAGCTTCCTGCTGGTTCCCTGCTCTCAGCCCCCAGTTCTCTTAGCTTGTGTCTTTTCAGGGTCACAGTTTAGAACACACAGCTTCTGAGTCACCTGTCTGCCCTGTTCTGGAGCAGGGACCTTGGGTTATCAAGGCTCTCTCCTACCACTCCAATGTGGCTTCAGTCTCTCCATCTCTTGGAAGGCTCTTCTCACCCTCCAGAGGACGCTTTCTCAGGGGGACAGAGTCCCTGTCAGCTTTGGTCCATGGCTGACAGAGGCTCTAACCTCTTCAGGGTGGTAGCCATAACCTGTTGAGCTGGCCCTCTGCCTTTCTTTTTTTTTTTTTTTTAAAGATTTATTTATTATTATATCTAAGTACACTGTAGCTGTCTTCAGATGCACCAGAAGAGGGCGTCAGATCTCATTACGGATGGTTGTGAGCCACCATGTGGTTGCTGGGATTTGAACTCAGGACCTTCTGAAGAGCAGTCGGTGTTCTTAACCACTGAGCCATCTCTCCAGCCCCAACCCTCTGCCTTTCATTCAAAGCCCTGCTCTCCTGGGTTCTCCCTCACTGTCTCCTCCCACCATTCTTCCAGAGGTCACCTTCCCATGACCCCTATGGGCGAGTGTTCACCTGCTGATGACCCCTGCAGAGTCCCCCCAGGCTACAGCCTCAGACCCTACAAATCCCTCTCCATCTGCAGCCTGCTCCTCCCATCCCCCCACTGCCCCAGCCTGTCACTGAGTCTCATTCCACTCCCAAGGGAATTCCTCAAACAAGACCAGCCAGGCCACCACCCTTCACCTATGGCTACTCTTCCAGGGATGCCCTTTGCCTGCCAGAGCACTTGGAAAATGTCCACTTGTTTGTTCTTTGAAATCTTTTTTTTTTTTTTTTTTTTTTTTTTTTTTTGGTTTTTCGAGACAGGGTTTCTCTGTATAGCCCTGGCTGTCCTGGAGCTCACTTTGTAGACCAGGCTGGCCTCTGTTCTTTGAAATCTTTTGTGCGTTTCCACTCTCAGCGACTCTCTCCATCACAGTCACACGAACGCAAAACAGCAGAGACACACACTCACTGGAAACTTCCAGGCCTTGCACTGACTTCGAGTGT
Organism: Mus musculus; assembly: GCF_000001635.26. Taxonomy (NCBI): domain Eukaryota; kingdom Metazoa; phylum Chordata; class Mammalia; order Rodentia; family Muridae; genus Mus; species Mus musculus. The sequence goes on from NC_000077.6 coordinate 95,085,459, forward strand.
GAGATGGCAGTGTGGTTATTAGAGTTGTGGGATTGTGACCTTAAACAAGTCTCTTCCCTCCCATTAGCCTCAATTTCCTTATCTGTATATTGGGAGCAAAGATTCAAAACTCACAGGTTTCTTAAAGCAGCAAACCTAGGGCCCAGTCATTAACACCCTAGGGCCAGCTGTCATATTCCCTGTGATGACGCCTGTATTTCCCAGCCCTGTGACAGCCCTTGACGTTCAGCAGGTCTTCAACTTCCCATGTGTCTAGCTGGCCTCAGTCAGCCACATGCCCTTACAACCTTTCACCCTCAAAAAATAAATAAAACTCAATGGAACTGAGCGAGAGGCTCTGTCTCTTTAACTTCCACTGCCGCCCACCCCTCCCCCACCCCGAGATCCTGTTGGGACAAACGTTTTGGCTCAGTGGGTTGAAAAGGAAAGTCAGAATTTGGAGGCATGAATTGCTGTGCCCACTGACTCACTTCCTCCTCCTGGCCAACTCTGCATAACCTAGGGCCTGAGTAATACAGGTAGACACGTCCTCCTACCCCTCCTCCTGTTCTCCCCCCCTCCTCCCACTCCTCCTCCCATCCTGGGGTCACCTGGCAGGAAGGCAGTGGACATATGTACCACTGACCTGAAAACTCCTTGCAAGCTGGTGCAGAGCTGAGAAGGTAGCCATCCTAGGTCAGGCAAAATGGGAAACACAAACTGCGTTCCCAGAAGCCTGAAACTGGTGGTCAGGTCTGACTGGCCCCACGTGGGTTTAGAGCTGGGAGCCAGCCTCAGCTCGCCCGCCCCTCTGGTTCATGCTCTCTCCTGTTAGAATCACACAAAAAAAGCTCATCAATAGGACCTCTCTGGGATAGGTGAAGCCTGGCCTGTCGAGGACACCTACTAAGATGCAGGGAGTCCCACCTTAGCAGGGGTAGCCCTCCTCCTCCCTGGCAGGGAGTGGGCAGGATATGACAGCATTGCCAGAGATGAGGGCCCAGGGCACAGATGACTCAGACCACTGAGAAGGGGGAGAGAGGAAAGACCAGAGCCTGGGAGTGGGTGGAGACAAGGAAAGATTTAGTGGGGTCCGGTGGGGGCAGTCCATGGGGACTTAGATGAAGGTCTTACTTTCTGACTCTTTCTCTCTTGCCCATCCCCCACCCCGCCCACTCTACCCCTCAGGTGAGGCTTGGAAGGGCATCAAGGCTATGCCCTCAATGGCAGAACTGCTCTCTGTTATATTCTTGGGGTGCAGCACAGAACAGAGCTCACCTCACCTCCGTTACAGTGAAAAAGACAAGGGTTAAGAGAGGCAGATGTGGTGGGAGAGACGAGGGGACCGTAAGAGCAAGGGTAGACAGTAAAAACCACAAGCACAGATACTCCTGGGGATCGTGTTCAGGTAGCCCTAGGTGCTTCATCCAGAATAGGGCTTCATCAGTCTATACCCAAAGGGAACATTAGCTGGTTCCTTCAGGCAACAAGCTGACAACCTGGAGATTATTCAGAGCATCAAGGAGACCAGGTGTGTGTGAGTGGATGGAGGTAAGAGAGGATGAGGGGTCATAGAGATGTGGATGGATTTGAGAGATGTTTAGATTAGGATGTGTGAACAGGAGCTAGTACCTAGAAGGATGCGGAGGAGACAGAGAGGGCTGAGACAGGGAAAAGAGTCTGGGTTGTGAGTGTGGGACCAAGAGGGCCTTCTAGGTAGAAATCCAAGCTGACAACCTGACCAGGTCCAGGATGCTGATGGGGACAAAGAGTCCAGAGCCCAGAGGGACCCTATGACAGTCTAGATCCACACACCAACAAAAAGCTCTTTCCTTGTGCTGCTGAGCAGGCTATGGCTGGCCTGGCTTCCACAGGAAGCTAAACCAACACAGCCTCCCCAGGGGTGCCAGTTCCTGCAGGCCCTTAAATACTGCCCTGAATCCCTCAGTCCTGTGTAGCTCTCTAGGTGGCCTGGCTGCAGCCTGACTGCCTCCACTTTATTCATTTATGATAATCTTGTTTTCCTGTCCACAAATGACATCCACCCTACCTACCAGTGTGCAAATAGGGCCAAGGTCCTGGCCGGATGCCAGCAGGGTTGGGGGATGGGATGGGATGGGATGGGATGGGATGGGATGGGATGGGACAGATTTGGGGTGGGGGATTTTAGAGGGGAGTGACTCAGCCCAGTGCACATTCGACTCTAACCCATCCAGAGCTCCAGTCCCTTCCTCTGCAAAGAATGATAACCATGCCTGAGTCTCAGGACTCCCGAGGACTGGCTCCGGTCGGACTAGGGAAGCCCCTGGCATCTGGCCCAAGGCCGTCACTTCACTTCTGTTGGAGACGTCTCACCTGGGCACTGGGAGACCAGTCAGTTCCCCCTCGAGCCCCAGATTCGATGAGACACAGAACAATCCCTTCCCAGTCACCATGGTTCCTCCGCTGGTGACCCTATTGTCCTCCCCATGCAACCCAGGCAAGCAGGTGGCACCTCATGCTCACAGCCTGCTCTTGCTTTCTCAAGACCCGTAGCTTGGGTAGTCTCTGCCTACAAAGCCCCAGTCCTCTCCTGCCTAGTAGAAACCCACCTTCCCCCGGCTTCTTGCGGGCCCGCCCTACCAATGGATTCCACTCTTGAGAAGCATTTGCCATATTTGGTCACCTATTCGCTTTGGACGTGTGTGTGTGTGTGTGTGTGTGTGTGTGTGTGTGTGTGTGCTCTCTGTGCCTCACTTTTCCTAAGTAAACCATCGTGCCTTATAGATTCACTACAGTGTATTAGAACTTGTAAGGTGCCTTGCACTAAGTAGTCACTTAACAAATGGCATTTTTATTTGAGATGATAATGGTAACTGTAAGAGTGAAGGTGGACGTGGTGGACTTGCTTCTAAGAGCCAGGATCACCCGGAAAGCAAACTCAGACCCTCTCCCTAGGCACCATGCCTGGAGCTCTGACCAGAAGGCTCTGCCTGGTTTGGAGAGAACAGCGTGCTCCGTTGAGAACTGCATTCCCTGCAGGCCCCCCACAGGTTTGAGGAAGTTGATACTTAAGAGCTGACCAGCACATAGGCTACTGTCAGAGGTGCCCCCTGACACATAAGAGCCCAGAAAGCTTACCCCAGGACTCAGATTAAGACCCCTATGTGGTGACAGGGAGTTCTGAAAGGCATTCCGGAAGACTTTGTAAAGGAAGAAAATGCGGAGACACTGACTGAGAAAGAATGATGATGGGTTTTAGTGGACGGCTCCTTGCGTCAGCCCTTTGAGCGTCTACATTTCCTTTACGGTCTACAAAAAGCCTGGGAGGTAAGCCATGTTGATCCCCTTTCCCAAATCGGCTGCCAACACCCTGACTGGGTCAGTGAATGTCCAAGTTCAGGAGGTACAGTCTCACCGGCGTCTAGGGACTTCTGGGCTTTGAGGTAAGGACCCCAAGGGTGGAAGGATTCCAGTTCCAGGCCGGCTGCCCACTCAGACAGGGAGGCTGTGGGCGGGGCGGAAACAGCCACCAGAAGTCAGGGGCACGCGGCAAACAAGGGTGCCAGGAAATGACCCGGACCTGGGCCTTTCCTCTCGGCCCGCCCTGTGCCCCTGGCTGCCTGCCGCCTGCCTCATATTTTCAGTGCTCCATCCAGCTAAGGGAATAGAGAAGGCTGGGCTGGAGGCAAGGGATGACCCTACATGGAGGGGGTGCTCGGAAAAGGGAGGTTCTAGGAGCCCAAGATAGCTCTGCCAGGCTTAGCCCCCGCCCTAGGTCCCTAGAGGAGAGACCTAGGGCAAGGTTCCAGGGATCTTGTCCCTTCTGCTTTAGAAGATCTGCATTGGGCCTGACACAGGGGACCTCCTCAATGAATAGGCGTTGCCTGCCTAGGGGTGCAGAGCCAGCACGGGGTCAAAAGCATTGTGTAGGGAGTAATTAGCCCACATGGCCCTGTGCCACCTGATGACCCCGGGTGAGTCTTAGAGGCTTCAAACCTTCAAAGCAAGTTGCTGTCCTGGAACACACCCCACCACTTGGGTCCCTTCCAGTTCTGACAAAGTGGCCCCATTATTTTACACACTCCCTAACTTGTTATTTCAGCCAAAATACACGGCAGTACTCAGTAAATATATTTTGGTACAAATGAGGTGAGCGGAGTCATGGTGATAAGCAAAGTAGATGGGAGAACAGCATTGTGGCCAGAGCAGCAGCCCTCTCAGGTCACATGGCCTGAGGTCTTGGTAGGCTGGCATTTTCCAGGGCATTAGAGTCCCTTGAGCTTTGTAAACATACAAGGGGAGGGCTGAGTGACCACACAGAAAAGAATGCCACCAAACCCCTACTATAAATCTTGCACAAAAGTCAGCGCAAAGAAACGGTTCAAAGCCATAAATATGAGGTCTAAACCTACAAAACTCTTAAAACATGGGAGTAGATCTTTGTGATCTTGGATTTGGTAATAGTTCTTTGCTATCGCATCAAAAGCACAAGGAACAAAAGAAAAACTCAACTGAACGTCATTAAAATCTAAGATGGAAGTATAGTGCTGGAACTTGCTCTGTAGATCAGACTGGCCTTGAACTCACAGAGCTCTGTCTGCCTCTGCCTCTGCCTCTGCCTCTGCCTCTGCCTCTGCCTCTGCCTCTGCCTCTGCCTCTGCCTCTGCCTCTGCCTCTGCCTCTGCCTCTGCCTCTGCCTCTGCCTCTGCCTCTGCCTCTGCCTCTGCCTCTGCCTCTGCCTCTGCCTCTGCCTCTGCCTCTGCCTCTGCCTCTGCCTCTGCCTCTGCCTCTGCCTCTGCCTCCCTAGTGCTGGGATTAAAGGGATGCACCACCACCACCCAGCCTGCACTTACTGTTCTTATAGAGAAGCCAGGTTCGGTTCCCTGCACCCACATGGTACTTACAACCACCTGTAACTCTGGTTCCAAGGGATCTGACACCTTCTATCCTCTACAGGTTCCTGCATGTCCACATAAACCCATGCACGCATGCAGGCTTACACACACACACACACACACACACACACACACCAGGCCAGGTGTAGTGGCTCACACTTTTGATTCCAACATGAGGGAGACAGAGGCAGGAAGATTTCTGTGAGTTCCAGGCCAGTCAGGACTGCATGATGAGACCTTGTCTCCAAATAAATAAATAAAAACTGCACAGGACATTCTCCCAGGCTTAGTGACAAACACAACTAATGCCAACATTTGGGATTCTGAGGCAGGAAGAACTCCATCTCAAGGCCTGCGTGGGAACTCAGAAAGACTTTGTTTGTTTGTTTGTTTGTTTGTTTGTTTTAAAGTAGAACTTAAAGCTTCTGTGCTTCAAGAAAACATTATCAAGAAAAGGAAATATAAAGGACATGAGAGAATAAGAATTCTTAATTTGCCAGGTGTTGGTATTGAACACCTTTGATCCCAGCACTCGGGAGGCAGAAGCAGGCAGATCTCTGTGAGTCCAAGGCCAGCCTGGTCTACAGAATGAGTTCTAGGACAGCCAAGGCTACACAGAGAACCCTGTTTTGAAAAAATAAACATGGGGGGGGGAGTTGGTGGAGGGGTGAACAGGAAGTGGGGTAACATTGAGATGTAAATAAATGGAATTTTTAATAAAGTTAAAAAATAAACAAACAAAAAGAATCCTAGAGAGATGGCTCAGGAGTTAGAAACGCTGGTTGCTCTTCCAGAGGAGCTGGGTTCAATTCCCAGCAACCACATGGCAGCTCACAACTGTCTGTCACTCCAGTTTCAGGGGATCTGACACCTTCACACAGACATACATGCAGGCGAAATATCAATGCACATAAAAAATTTTTTTAAAAAATGAAAAATTTTTAAGAGTATTTTTTTCATGAATCTTATAGAGATTTGTAGGTGGAATTTTTTAAAGTAATTCAATAATAAAAACACAAACAGTCTAACTTAAAAACATGCAGGCTGGGAGCTGGAGAAATGGTACAGTGGTTAAGAATGCGTATACCCACCGGGCATGGTGGCTCACGCCTTTAATCCCAGCACGTGGGAGGCAGAGGCAGGCGAATTTCTAAGTTCGAGGCCAGCCTGGTCTACAGAGTGAGTTCCAGGACAGCCAAGGCTACACAGAGAAACCCTGTCTCGAAAAAACAAACAAAAAAAAAAGAATGCGTGTACCCTCTGGCAATGGGGAAAGAGACCCCTTGTTGGTGATAGCAGTCAGGGACAGAGCAGATGGCAACTCCTTTGTTCATCCTGGTGCCTGGCTTGGTGGCCAAAGCTGTTGTACTGGCTGGTTTTGTGTGTCAACTTGACACAGGCTGGAGTTATCACAGAAAGGAGCTTCAGGTGAGGAAATGCCTCCATGAGATCCAGCTGTGGGGCATTTTCTCAATTAGTGATCAAGGGGGAAAGGCCCCTTGTGAGTGGTACCATCCCTGGGCGGGTAGTCTATAAGAAAGCAAGCTGAGCACTAAGCAAGCCAGGGGAAGCAAGCCAGTAAGCAGCATCCCTCCATGGCCTCTGCATCAGCTCCTGCTTCCTGACCTGCTTGGGTTCCAGTCCTGACTTCCTTTGGTGATGAACAGCAATGTGGAAGTGTAAGCTGAATAAACCCTTTCCTCCCCAACTTGCTTCTTGGTCATGATGTTTTGTGCAGGAATAGAAACTAAGACGGCTGTTTTATGTAGAAGACTCATAAAAATCAAATCAAATCCAGGCAGCACAGAAAGAGGAAGACAGATAGACAGACACCTGCAGACCACCATGCCACCCCAGACCTGCCCCTCCCCCACCCCGCCCCCAGTGCACTGCACAGGCAGGTGACAGACACCTGCTGGCTGGTGTGTCATATAGCATGGATTGAGGATGTAACCCAGAGCCCCGCCAGCTGTGTGGCCAGCCTACAGCTAGAGCCCCCTCAGTGTGTGAGTATGCGGTGGTCAGATGGGAGAGAAAGAGAAGTGGAGTAGCTTGAACATTACAAAGAGAGACGAACCTGGAGACTCGAGAGTGGAGAGGAGTAGCCTGCTATGAGTGGCCAGCCATGCCACTTGGAGCCATGGTGAGGACGAACTGTTCTGTTACTGAGGGCCATGTTTGAGTCTGTGTAGCAGGGGCTGATGTCAATGTCTGTGGCTTGTATTACCACTAGAGAACATGGAGCTGTCCCTGGTCAGGGCAGCCACCAGGGACCACCGGGGTGTCCACAGGCTGTGCAGAACTAGCCCCACCCCTCACTGGATGCTGCACTCTGGAGAGTTAGCCCCATCTCTCACCACCGGCAGCACATGGGAGAATGAGCCCTGCGCCTCATCCAGGCAGCACAATGGTGCTGGCCCTGATGGGGGGTGGTGGTGAGAGATGATGTGAAGGGTCAGGGGTGCCATGGGGTGGCAAGGGCGCAGAGGTGATGCCCCTACCATTCTCCCATTCCTCACCACCTCTGGCAGTTGAGAAAGCCATTCAAAGGGTCATGAGCTCAGGAGAGCTATCCCTGCCTCTCACCAGCTTTAGCATTCAGGAAAGCGGGCCCTGAATCTCACCTGGACAGCACACCAAGGTCACCCCTGGTGGTAGGGGTGCAAGTGAGCCAGCCCCAAAGGCGTGAGAGCAGGAGAGCTGGCCCTGCCTCCGGTCAATGGTGGCATTGGAGTTCCTAGTCAGAGCAGTGCTGGAGAGCTTGCCCTGGTGGTGTGGATAAGGGAGAGCTGACCAGCTCAGCTACCAGCCAGGCCCACAGGCAGAGTTCTAAACTGGCCCACCTCAAAATCTCTATCATCTGCTAGTGGCTGGGAAGCATGAAAGGGCCAGTCCTGCTGTTCCAAACCTGCAGGATCTCCATGACCCAGGGCAGCAACAGGATAACCGGGAGGAGTTCAACATTGATGTCATAGAAGCCAGATATCTCGAACCAGACCAATGACTCATCGCAATGAACCTTTGCAAGATGTGTGGACAAAGGGCTATGCTGTGGGACACACTGTGACACACTACAGCGTCCATGATGAGGTGTCTTCTATGCTGTTTTTGTTCTTTGTTTGCACGTGTGCTTCCTGGGGGTGGGGGTGGGGGGAAGTTGCAAGGGCAAAGGGTGGATATGAGGGGACTGGAAGATGAGTGGGATTGGGGTGCGTGATGTGAACCTCACAAGGAATCAATAAAAGGTTAAAAAAAAAATCTTCCTGCTGGGCATGGTGGCGCACACCTTTGATCCCAGCACTTGGGAGGCAGAGGCCAGCCTGGTCTACTGCATGAGTTCCAGGACAGCCAGGGCTACACAGAGAAACCCTATCTCAAAAAACCAACCAGCCAAACAAACAAACAAAAAAAGAAATCTTCCCAGTATTTTATTTACTTACTTATATTTTTAAAAGTAAATCTTTTTTTAAAGACTTATTTTATTAGGCTGGAGTAATGGGACATGATGCCCTCTTCTGGTGTGTTTGAGGACGGCAACAGTATATTCACATATATAAAATAAATAAATCTTAAATAAATAAGTAATAGATGGGAGGCGGGAGGCAGGAAGAAATCAGGACCTCATCTGATTCTAATTCTAACAGTAAGAATAAGAAAATATAGCCTGGCATTTCTTCAAAGGGTTGGGTAGAGAGATGCCATTTGACTCAGCCTACCTGTGAGTCTATACCCAAGGAAAACAGAACAAGTCTACACAAAATCCTGGACATGAATATTCATACCAACAATATTTATAATAGCCAAAATATGGAAACAACCCAAGTATCTATTGACGAATGGATAAGCAAAATGTGGTTCACCCACACAGGAAACTTTCTTTGGCAATAGGGCATAAAATTTTATGCGTGGAGTATATGGGCAAATCTTGAAAACGCAGTGTCTTAGTGTTCTATTGTATAGAGACACCATGAGGAAGGCAACTCTTGGTTTGTTTGTTCTGTTTTTGATTTGTTTTGTTTTGACAGAAATTCTCCACGAAGCCCTGCCTGTCCTGAAACTAGTTTTGTAGACCAGGCTGGCCTAGGACTCAGAGATCCAACTGTCTCTGCCTCTGAGCACTGGGATTAAAGGTGTGCACCACTGCTACCACCACCCAGCAACCAAGGCAACTCTTATAAAAGAAAGCATTTTATGGTGGGACTTGCTTACAGGTTCAGAGGTTTGGTCCATTAGCATCTTGGAGGGGAGCATGGCAGCAGGCATGACAGAGGTGGTGCTAGAGAAGTTACATCCTGATCTGCAGGCACAGAGAGACTGAGCCTGGCATGCGCTTTTGAAACCTCAAAGCCCATTCCCACTGACACAGTTCCTCCAACAAGGCCACACCTCCTAATCCTTCTAATCCTTTCAAACAGCTCCACTCCCTGGTAACTAAGCATTCAAATATATGAGCCTATGGGGGCTATCTTCATTCACACCACCACACCCTGAACAAAAGAAACCAGGCACCAAAGGCTGCTTATGCTGTGTTCCATTTACAAGAACCATACAGACAAGGCAAGTAGAAACCACAAGGCAGATTAGCAGCTGACTATAGAGTTGAGAGTGGAAAAGTGACAGAGCAAAAAACAGTGGTGACTTTGAAAGACATGGGGTTTTATTTTGTTATTTCAGATGGAGATCTCACTACATTGCCCAAACTAGTCTCAAACTCTTGAACTCAAGTGATTCTCCTGCTAGGATTTCAGGTACACCTGGGGCTATTATCTCCATTTTACAGATCAGTAAACTGAGCCTTAGTTTACCATATTTGCATAATGAGATAGGGTCTCACCATGCAGCCCCAGGCTAGACTCATATGTACGATCCTCTTCGGGGTGATGGGATTACAGGCATTTGCCACTGGGTCTGGCTCAGATTTTCCCAGTATTACATGACAAGAAAGTTTCTGGCTTCTCTTCTAGAGGTCTGAGTTCAATTACCCAGCAACCACACGGTGGCTCACAGCCATCTATAATGGGATCCGATTTGCCTCTTCTGGTGAGCGTAAAGACAGAGCACTCAGATCCATAAAATACAAAAATAAATCTTTAGCTGGATGGTGGTGGCACATGCCTTTGATCCCAGCACTTAGGAGGCAGGTGAATTCCAGGCCAGCCTGGTCTACAGAGTGAGTTCCAGGACAGCCAGAGCTACAGAGACACCCTGTGCTCTGCCATTTGGGTTAGGGATGGCTCTGTACATAAGGCGGCAAACCTGGAGATATGTACACTGTTGCCATCCTTGGCTCCCATGTCCCTCACTCACTCCAGCCAATGCCCCAGACGCAGCTTCTTTAAATTCCCTAATAGTCCTTCTAGAGAACACGCTCAGACTTCCTCGGTGCGGCAGGTAGCGGGAGGCTCCTTTGCATTCTTAGCAATGGGCTGTGCAAAATGTCAGGCGCTTCCTTTGAAGACACGCTTGTTGCCTTGATCTCAGGCCAGAAAGAAGAGGGGTCAGAGGCGGATGAGAGCTGTGTCCACCTCCCTGCCCTGACGGACCGGCAGGAAACCCCACACAGCCTAGGGATGTCCACTCAGGCCCAAGGCCTTTCAGTTGAGTGTCAGTGGACACACAGTATGGGGGTGTCATGAGGTGGGGTGGGTGTCAAAGAGCAGTTGGAGTTCAGAGCTTCTGGGAGGGCAAAAGTTAAAGGTTCAGAGAGAGCACCCATCCCCAAAAACATCTGTGCTTCCTAGAGATGGTCTGGGGTTTCCAGCCTGGAGCCAACACAGATCAGCTGTCTTAGTCCCCACCCCCTACAAACACACCCCTTTAAAAGTATATTGTTTATTTATGTTTTTCTTTTTATTTCTTTTTTTAAAAGATATATTTATCTTTTTATGTATCAGTACACTGTTGCTGTCTTTAGACACACCAGAAGATGGTAGACGGTAGATCCCGTTACAGATGGTTGTGAGCCACCATGTGGCTGCTGGGAATTGAACTCAGGTCCTTTGGAAGAACAGCCAGTGCTCTTAACCACTGAGTTATCTCTCCAGCCCCCTTTATTATTTAATTTTTAAAAATATGCATTGGTGTTTTGTGTGCATGTATGTCTGTGTGAGGGTGTTAGGTCCCCTGGAACTGGAGTTAGAAACAATTGTGAGCTGTCATGTGGATGCTGGGAATTGTACCCGGGTCCTTTGGAAGAGCAGCCAGTGTTCTTAACTGCTGAGCCATCTCTCCAGCCCCTTAATCACTTTTCTATACCAGCCAAGAGGCTGGCGATAACTGAGATGGAGCTGCCCCTGTGGCTCCTCTCTATGGCCAAACTGGTCACACTGAAGCCTTGGGCAGCCTTTGTCTTCAGCGAAAAGCCAAGGGATGGCCACCAAGTCACAAAAGGGTTTCTGGTTGCAGGAAAGACTTGGCTGTTGGTGGGGAGGGGTAGGCATTATTCACTCCCCAAATATTTACTGACAGAGGTCCTAGTGCTGGGCCTGCAGCCAAGGACCTGGGGTCAGGCACTGCATTCTGTCCATTACTCTTGTCTCACTGAAGGAGCCCTAGGCACAGGGGAGGGACAGAGGGAGACAGGAGCCCTGGGGTGGAGGTTGGGGGGGGTTAAGGAATGGCAGCTTCTGCAGGGGCCCACCCGCCTTGAAGGAATCTGGCTGTATTCCAAGGCTCAAGCCAGCTCCCTGGAGAGATGGGGGAGTTGGGCAGGGAGGGGGCCTCCTGGGCTGGGGGTTGGGGGAAGGAGCAGCGTGCAGTCTTGCTAACTCTGTACCTTACCCAACTCCCAAAAGGGACTCCCCCAGGGCCAGGTGGGGTCAGACAAGCCTCTGCCTGCCTCACATCCTGGGCAGGAGGCAGTCCCTAGAGGCAGAGCAACAGGAACAAATAAGAGTCCTGACAGGAGTGGAGGAGTTGTTGTAGATGTAGCAACCTAACAACACACATGGTTACAGTGTCCTCAGGACACTGGTTACACCACACACAGCAGGCCTGTGACACACCAGAACTGCCTGCTAGTGGGAGACTGCGGTGACCCCCAGAAAGTTGAAGACCCTTTGCTGGGTGTTTTAGTTCTCTCTCTCTCTCTCTCTCTCTCTCTCTCTCTCTCTCTCTCTCTCTTCCAGGCTTATCTGGCCCAATCCCCCAGGGCTCTGCCCAAGGCCTCCTTCTGGGTCCTTCTTTCCCACTTCCCTGCCCCGTGACCTGCTTCCACCCCATTTTTCCTGTTTTTCTCTTCCTTAGTCCCTGTCTCTTCCAAACTCTCATGTCTGCAGACAGGCTGGGACAGGAATCCAGGTGTCACCCACCCAAAAGAGGCTTGGTAGGAAGAGAGAAAGAAGGTCAGAAGTGGCCATGGATTCTGAGTGTGGGAAGCCCATACGCTCAGTCATTCCTTTCAGTCCCCTGCAGGACTGGGGATGGGGTCTGAATAGACAAGAACACTTTTCTTCTTTGGTGTGGTTCATGAAGCTAGACTTGGATTTCAAGTAAGCCATTCCTGACAAGGCAGAAAGAGAATCATTTTCCCCCATTGGGCTTTAATAACCATGGGAAACCAGCCCAACACCATCTGCCCTCTAGTGAGTCCCGTTCCATTTTCTTACACACACATACACACACACGAGATAGATAGATAGATAGATAGATAGATAGATAGATAGATAGATAGATAGATAGATGGATGGGGGAGGGAAGACCCCCCACAGTATGCATGTGACAGTCAGTGGACACCCTGCCAGAGTCAGTTCTTTCCTTCTACCATATGTGTAACAAGGATTTTACCCACCGAGCCACCTACTGGCCTGAGCATGCCTTTCAAAGCGGCTGTATTCTTCGAGGGAGCCTGTGCTGGCACCTTTGCTGATCCTTCATGGTTTCAGAAGAGCATCCTCCTTGAATCTTCTCAGTCCTTCTGGACTCAGAGCCCTGAGAGCATCGGATCAATACCTCATTATCCCTTTCAGTGCCCAGTTTAGAGTAGAAACTCAGTAAAGAAGCCAGCGCTCCCTTCCATCACAATCCAGGGAGGCCTCTCAGGGGATGGAGTTCCTTGACTCTAAGGGCTCCCCTATAGAATAGGATCTGTGTGCTCCTTTCCTGTCTCTGGTCCCCCAAAACTAGCTGGGGCTAGAGACAGAGGCAAAGGTGGATCTGGCAATGGAGAAGTGCTGACCTCCATTCATCGGTGTCAGGGACAGCTGGTTACGGGTTTTTTTTTTTTTTTTTTTTTTTTAACAGCTTTTGTAGTCCTGAGACAACACAGCAAGAACAGGCCCTGAGCTCTTGGACTGGGAAATGGGGCTGCCACAGGAGACCTGAGCCCCCTGCTCTAGCCACAAATGCTTCTTCTACTTCTCTGATTCTGGAACATTCCTGTTTTATGACTACCACTCTCTGCCAGCCTCCACCCCCTTCAGAGCCAATTCCTCTCTGGTTAACTTAGAAAGTCCTGGAAGGACTGGTGGCTTAGCTCAGACCAGCACGCAAGAAGCCCTGGATTCCACCCCCAGTGCTGTATAAACTATCCATGGGGGCATGCATCAAGAGGAGGAGGCAGGAGGATCAGAAGCTCAGGGTCACATGCTGAGCTATATAACCAATTGAAGGCCAGCCTGGGATACATAAGACCCTGTTAGAGAAAGAAAGCAAAGGAAAGAAATAAAGAGGGTAGGAAGAAAGAAAAGGGGGTACAGTCCTGGAGGGGCAGGAGCCCCACCCTCTGGGATTATGCGGTTGACCCTGGGTTCATTCCAACACTTCCAGAGCGAAGTCCCCACTAATGCTTTGAAGAAGAGTCTAAGCCTCTTTCATGACAGTCATCAGTGAAGAGACACCCCCAAACAAGGCCTATCTGGGTATGGGTGTTCTGAGTGGCTAGGGCTATAAGATAAAGGTGGGATAGCTCCTCCAATGGAGACGAGTCTTGAAGAATAGCATCTTTGTTTGTTTGTTTTTTTTTGGGGGGACAGGGTTTCTCCGTATAGTCCTGGCTGTCCTGGAACTCACTTTGTAGACCAGGCTGGCCTCAAACTCAGAAATCTGTCTGTCTCTGCCTCCCAAGTGCTGGGATTAAAGGTGTGTGCCACTACCGCCTGGGGAAGAAGAGCATTGAATCACCGGACTTCCATCTTTTTGGTGGCCACGCTTGCCACATCCTGCAACCCCTGACTGGGACAGTGAAGGAACAAAGACACACAGGAGCACATACAGAAAAGCCAGGACCAAGTGATGGAACACACCTGCTACATACACAACAGCCCAGTACCTCAGGATGTTCGTTAAAGCCAGCACTGGGGTGGAGGGGGACATCTCAGGCAGGCTTTGGTCACCCAAGGTGTGGCAGCTCCAGTTGCTCGTTTTTATACACACTGGTAGATAGCTTGGACTCGTGGTCACCATTCACACCCAGACTAGAGCTTTGCCCTCTGCCTTGCCCCAGGGGTGAGGTGGAAGGCGTCGCCGTTCCCATGGGTCTGAGGCACTGGATTCCTGACATGGCTGTGCCTATGTCAAGAACACACATTCCTGAAAGAGCCTCCTTCACTCCCCACATATGCCCATCCCTTAGTTCCTCAGCTCATACCAGCTGAAGCCTCCTTGACCACAGCAGGCAGAGTTCTCTCAGCGATGTTACGGGCTCATGTGTGATGGCCGCCTCCATCCCTGTGGTGTGGTCCTCCAGCTTTTGCTTCAGCTCCTCCATGGTTGCACCACGATGCAACAGAGACTGTAAAACATGGTCTCTTGTGCTTTTCGTACTGATAGTAGTGGTCATCATTCTGTGAGAACTGTGACCCGTGGGGAAACATCACAGTCAAAGGTGTGAGAATCCGGGCTCACGGGACAGATGGACATGGTGGGCTCAGCCCCTTCACCTACCTCCCTGGCTTCGGCATCGGCTCTTCTAAGCACCTCTTGAGTTACTTTGAACATCTAGAACATCGTTCCTTACTGCTCAGGGCCAGCTGACTCGCCTGGAAGTCTGGGACCTACATAGATCCCTTGCTTTGGGGACAGTCAGGTCTGGTTGGGGTTAGAGGTGGGGCTGTCTTTGAGCTTCTAGATGTCATGACAGGCAAGTGGGTCTTGTGTGTGTGTGTGTGTGTGTGTGTGTGTGTGTGTTCTTGTCAGAGTGGCTGACCCACAACCCTCAGCAGTACAAGAAGGAGCATGGGAAAATCCCTAGCCTGTGCGGGGCTCAGGACCACATCTAATTTACCTAGTGTTTCTTTTTGCCTGTAACACAATGGCCTGCCACCAGGGCCCATGATTCTTCACATTCCTAGGTTCATCTGCCTCGCTCAGAGCCTGAGCTTGCCCACAAGTCTTGGCTCCTCCTCTCTGGCTGGCCTGCTTTTCAGCATCTGCTAGTTCTCATCTGCCTTAATAAGCCAGAGGCTCTGATGGTCAGGCCAGCTGTGGAATGCAACCGAACCCCTGCCCTTGTATTTTCCCCAAAACACTGGGTCATTTCACCCAAGGCACTGGGGGCTGCCACATCCCAGAGAGCTGGTAGTGGGGAGGCAGGAAGGAGCAGGATCCTGGCAGCCATGGTCCCCCAGCTTTCAGCCAGTGTGGACCCTGACAGCCATGCATGTTCTGTGTGCTCTTAGGTTAGCCTTTTTTTTTTTTTAAACAGGGATTCTCTGTGTAGCCCTGGCTATCCTGGAACTCAGTATGTAGACCAGGCTGGTCTCAAACTTACAAGAGATTCCTTCCCCTGCCTCTGTCTCCCAAGTGCTGGGAGTAAAGACCTGACCGCGGCCCGGGGGTGGGAGGATGGAGGAGGAGGGAGTTTCCTTCTTGTTCTGTCTCTGTCCTCATCTCTTCTCAGGAAGGCTGTGGGGCACGGGTCTCCAGAAGCCCCGTTTCTCCCACCACAAGGCTAAGCCGGCTTCTCTTGTACTCTTTACATCTGGAAGGCCTGGCCAGATGTTTCCCAACAAAGATGTCTTCCTCAGAGGAATCCTCTTGGCTAGCCGGTGCCTGTGTGGCTTTCTTCCTTCTTGGTCAATAAAGATAACAGAGCTGCAGAAGGGGAAACGACACGTGCAGAGTCACGCACAGGGAGGAGAAAATCCAAGTGAGAAGCTGCCACTTTGAACTTCCCACCTCGGAGCTGTGTGACTCTGGACAGAAGAAAAAAAATCTCTTCGGGTCACTTCTGTTTAAATGGAAATGTTTTTCATTTAGTTGGGGTGGGGTGGGTAGGCAAGGTGTTCCCATTCATGCGTGAATGTGGGCATGAGCATGCCACGGGGTGTTGTGGAGGTCAGAGGGCAACTTCCGGTGTCAGTTGTCACATTCCACTTTGTTTGTTTGAGACATAGTTTCTTTTAAGTTGCTAGCGCCTCCTGCCACAACCCCTTTTCTCTTTCTCTTTCTCTCTCTCTCTCTCTCTCTCTCTCTCTCTCTCTCTCTCTCTCTCACACACACACACACACACACTCCAGGCCCTAGAACTTCCAGGATTCCTCCTCCTGTCTCCACCTCCTTACCTCAGTGTAGGCGCACCGGGATTATAGATGCGCTGCTGTGCCCAGCTTTACCTGCCATACTTATAAGGCAAGCGCTTTACCCACTGGGCCATTTCCCCACCCCTCATTGGGAATGCTTTATTGAGATGTAAATCAAGGCAGGAAATTGCGTGGATTTTCACAAAAAAGATCTCCGGTGAGTAACCAGAAGTCAGGTCCTGAAATAGAATATCCCCACATCTCCCAAGTTTCCTGTGTTACCTGCCAGTCTCTTGCATGTCACTGTCCCCTTCATTCTGTCACCATAGACTAGTCATGCCCATTTTGAGCTATCAACAAACTCAGTGTCTAGATTTCTATTTTATTTTACCTTATGTGTATGGGTGTTTTGCTTAAATGTGTATCTGTGTACCACGGGTGTGCCTGTTGGCCACGGGGGCCAGAAGACGGCGTTAATTCTGCATCTGGAGACTCAGATGCTTGGGAGCCACCACGAGAGTGCAAGGAACCAACCAGGAGTCCTCCGCCAGAGCAGCCGGTGTTGTAGATCACCTTGGCATCTCTCCAGCCCCTGTGTGGATTTTTGCCATTGGTGTGGCGGTAATGGGTTACTTTGATTCTCCTTGTCAACGTTACACTTGTAGGATTGGTGCAGGTTGCTTCCTGTCGGAGTCCTGGCTTCCTGTGCCCTGTTGTATAGTATGCCATCATAGACCTATGACACCGTTCGGGCACTGGCCACGGATAGGCATCCGAGTTTGACTTGTTTGTCTCTTTTTAGTGTGGACTGTTGACAAAGGCGCTGTGGTGGACATTCTTGTATGTCTTCCAGGACACTGTGGGTGCTTCTCTGTTGGACACATGCCCGGAAGTGGAGTTGCTGGGCTATAGTGGACCAGATGCTGCCAAAGTAGTGTGCTTACTCTCCTAGCTGCCTCAGGCATGTGGGTCACTTACCCGTCTGTGGCCCTGTGGGGCCTTTTCGTTTTTACTCAATGTTGCTTTTCACTTCCCTGGCCCCCACCCCCTTCTCCTCTTTTTTTTTTTTTTTTTTTTTTTGTGGGTTTTTTTCGAGACAGGGTTTCTCTGTATCACTCTGGCTGTCCTGGAACTCACTTTGTAGACCAGGCTGGCCTCGAACTCAGAAATCCACCTGTCTCTGTCTCCCAAGTGCTGGGATTAAAGGTGTGTGCCACCATGCCCAGCTGCCATCTCCTCTTTTTAAGGACTGAAGAGGGACCCTGGCCATGTGAGCCCCTGCTCAGCCCTTTCTGCATCCCCAGCCCCCCTGTGACACTTGCTTAACAGTGGCTCTTCTTCCTTCTCTTTGAAACACAGACTAACTGGGTAGTCTCAAACTTGTGATCCTCCTGCCTCTGTCTCCCTAATGATTGCTTAACCCCAATTTTAATGAATAATAATTTCTCAAATTTTGCCTTTATACTTAAATACTTTTGGTGTCCTAGTTAAGAAATTTGTAAGACAGGTAGCATGCTATACACCTAGGGTCTCAGTAGGTAGGAGGCTAAGGCAGAAGGATTGCAAGTTCAAGGCCAGCTTGGGCCACACAGTGAGACCCTTTCTTCAACTAAAACAAAAGCCATGGGGCTAGAGAGATGGCTCAGCGGTTAAGAGCACTAGATGGTCTTCCAGAGGACCTGAGTTCAATTCCCAGCAACCACATGGTGGCTGGCAACCATCTGTAATGGGATCTGGTGCCCTCTTCTGGCCTGCAGGCATTCGTGCACACAGAACACTGTATGCATAAGTAAATAAACCTTTAAAAACAAACAAACAAACAAAAATAAGCACCAAGGAGCTAAGGGCTAGTAAGGACAGCTGCCACTGTTCCAGGTCACTCTGTGCTGGGCCAATGTCAACCTGTGGGTTGTGCCTAGCCTAGCATGACTCCATTTTTAAAAGCAACAACCTTTTGCCTGAGCTACCTCATTTTGAGTAGAAATGCAAAGAAACAATGATTCTCTGTTCTTTTTGTTGTTGTTGTTGTTGTTTTGACACGGACTCACAATATTACCTTGGGTTGGTCTGAAACTCTCTGTGTTTACCAGGCTGTCCTCAAACTCACAGAGATCTGCCTGCCTCTGACTCACATGTTTATGCATGTGTCTGTGCATGTGTGTGTATGCCTGCCATACCACACATGTAGAGGTGAGAGAACAACTTTGGGGAACTGGTTCTCTCCTTCCACTGATTAGAACCCAGGGCTGGAGTGAACACTATCAGGTTCCAGTGCCTTCCAGCCTGAACCATCTCTGTCCCACGACTCTCTCTCTTTACACAAATAAACAGGCACCAACACACCAGGAGACACAGTAAATTACTTATGCTAAGAAATGGTGACATCTGCGCCTAGGGTCAAACCATCACAAACTTCAAAGCTTACCAATCACTTGGGAAGCAGGAGCACCCAAGACCAAAACATGTCAGGTACACTGACGAGTCAGCTGGTCACTTGTCACAAACTCTGTCCAGGAAGATTATCCTATCCTAGGGCTCCTGCCCCTGTCTCTGTGCATCCGCTGTTTCTCCTGCTCGTGACATTCATCCTGCTTCAAACTGATCCTCAAATGGCCTGTCACCTGGACTTATTTATTTACTTAGCTTGACAGCTGTGTGGCGGAGTAGCTCTGGGCCTTTGGTTCATAAAATTTCTTATCTGGTTTCCTTCCTGTAGTAGGACTCCTTATCTGGTCCTCCACAGACTTCCTTGAACTTCAGGTCAGCTCTGCCTCCCGCAGGACAGTCAGTCGGCCTGTAACCTGTGCATCTGTGTGTTCTTGCGAGAAGTGTTAGTGTGGACTCTGACAGCTAATATTAGGAGTTGAGATTAGAATCAAAGAAACTGTTAACAACCACAGGAAAAAATCAGAACAACTGGCAAATCTCTGCCAACCGAACCAAGGCGGCTTGGGAATGTATTGTTTTTTTTCAATAAATTCTGATATTGTGGAGGACACAACGCTCTATGTTTCTGATGTAATATGTTGAGGATAACTGGGGATGTGGCTCATGGGTTGATGTTTGACTATCATACCCCATTTTAGCATTAGGACAACACTGTTGAAGTACTAACCAAACCAATACCTAGGTGCTTCTGAGAAGACTGGCAGGCATCTTAGCCAGAGAGTAAGTGACCTAGGTACAGGTGGGAGGCAGGAAGGCTGGCCTTCACCGTTAGCCTTGTAAAGACGGGAAGGGAGCTCTGAAAAGAAATCGCTCCAGGATAGAGAGAGTCAGGAAAAGAGAAGGAGGGGGGAGGGGAGAGGGAAGGGGGGGAGGAGGAGGAGGAGGAGGAGGAGGAGGAGGAGGAGGAGGTGGTAAGGGCTAGGGGAACCAGGGCTGGAAACCCAGAACACGGTGTTCCCAAGGGTGGAAGGGACCATGGCCATAGAAGGCAAGTCCTAGACCCAAGACACATAGAAAATGGTCAGAGCAGAAGCAGTCTGCACGAAATAAATTCTACTCACCTGTCTCTCGACTCACATCAGCATTCAGAGATGGAAGAGAGAAGGCAGCTGAGAAGGGCAGGGGGCGGGGACAGAACATAAAACAAAACAAAAAAAATCCGAGGGGAACAGAGCAGGAAGAGAAAGAGAGCCACCGAGAGGAGACCTTGGAGCAGCGCACAGTGTTGAAGAAGACCTCTGAGGGGTGCAGGGAAGGAGCGAACAGAGATAGCCCCGCAGAAGCCCAGCTAAAGCAGACCCACAGACCCAGACCAAGGACTTTAAGCCGCCCCCACCCCCACCCCCCGCCCGCATTCTTCCTTCCGGCTGACCTCCCCGACTCAGCCCGGAGGGAATGCGCGGAATGTGATGAACTGATAAAGAGCGGAACTCCCACTCCACCTGGCACCCGAGCGCTTGGCGCGCCAGGCCTTGCCCACCTCTTAGATGTACTTGCAGGGAACACAACACTAATGGGGAAGAGGACTGCTAGGGAGGTCTCAGTAGAGCGCCTCGGATGTGGGGCCAGCGGCCAGATGCCAGAGCTGTGGGCACAGCTAGATGCCTCCCAGCTGAGCTGTGCTGTGAGTCGCCAGACCCGGGACCCTGGATAAGGGAGGATGTGAGCTGGGGCAGAAGTGGCAGATCTCTTCTGGAATCAGAAACCTGTTCAAAGAATGGTTTCCAAGATACTCTCTGTCCCCTGTAGGCTCAGCATCCTTAGGGTGTAAACCCTTGAAGCCCCGTGGTTCTTATTAAGGTGGGAAGCAGGCACCTCCACGTTAGATCAGGGCAACTCCTTGGGCAAAGGGTGCCAGGTACTGGGTGAGTTCCTCAGTGCCGCCTCCTACACATCACCCTGCTTGGCACAGGTGGGTGGGTCCCCATGATCTCCTTCTACACATAGTTGTGTGCAGTAGACCACCTTCATCTGGACCATGCATGCAGGGCTCTGTGTGAGGAACTAAGGCCTGGGCAGTGTACAACCCCAAACTCCCTGGTCTTTAGAGGATGTCCTTAGGAGGGGACCCTGTCAACAGCCAAAGAGAAGATGCTTCCAACACACCGGAAACTAGTGACATGGGGGGTGGGGTGGGGGGACGGAGGAGGGGCAGCGAGGGAGATTCGAAGAAAACAGATGGATTCCCAAGCATCCCAGGCCCAGGCGTCTCTAGTACCCATCCTCAGCTCCCTGGCTACTTCTGAGAAAAGCTGCTGAAGAGAGCAGAAGGAAGCAGCAGGAGAGGGGGCTGGGATTGGCGGTTTGAGGTTGAGCGTGTTTAGAGGAAGAAGAGAGATGGGGAAAACCTCAGCCCCAGGGACCATTGTGTGGCTACACCTGAGACCCGCTGCGGGCGACCTGATACAGGGCAGCGATCCAAACATTGCGCAGGGCCCACTGCCTGCTGGCTCTGCTACAGAGGGAAAGGATAGGAGCACCATCCCAAGTGGCTGCAGCGGGAAGAAACCCAGGCAGTCCGCCATGTGGCTTAAGACCTGGCCCACAGACACCTGCCGCCATTGTAGGCCTGACCAGCGACAGCCTGTACCGCCCGCTGAGCAGAGAGGGAGGGTGAAGTGCCTAGAACATCCGTCCACCTTGTCCTAGCCACATCTAAAACAGTGCCTCCTGGCACAAAAATGTGCTTGGGGAATAGAAACCATGAATGAATGATAATCGAATAAATGACCGAAGGATGAATAAGCAAACCCATCACTCAACCGAGTTATCCTAATTCCCAGCCGCTAGTCCTTTGGAAGTGGGCGGGCCTGCCACCTGGTGGTGACCATGGTAACTGCAGTCACTATAAGCGCCTGCCCCCACAGTGTAGGTAGGATCTGGAATTGGCTCTTCCTCAGGTTAGCCTTGAATTCACAATCCTCTTATCTTGAGATCATAGGCTTATGAGTGTGTGGCGCGAGCCACTTACAATTCTTCGTAGAAAGAGACTTCTAGGGCTGGAGAGATGGCTCAGCGGTTAAGAGCACTGACTGCTCTTCCAGAGATTATTCATTCAATTCCCAGCAACCATCTGTAATGGGATCCAATGCCCTCTTCTGGTGTGTCTGGGGACAGCTACAGTGTACCCCTATACATAAAATAATTCTTTTTAAAAAATAAAAAAGGAAGAGACTTCTAATGCTTGGAAAAGTCCACCTCCAGTTTGATCTTTTTTCCTCTCTCTTGTCCCACCAAACAAAGAGAGGGTAGGCAGGGGGCTTCCTGCCCTCCCCACAGAGAAACAGAAGAGCTATAATGAACTCTGGCTGCTGCCCTCTGCCTTTTTTCCAACATCTGAATCTACAAAGTCAGTGGATGTCTCTCAACTCAAGTGAAGAAACTGCCCGGCTGCTCTCCCTTGAGAGGGCAGGTCCAGCCAGCCCAGAGCCACATGCCACTATTGGCTGGGACAGAGATGAGAACCACCAGAGTCAAGGCTCCAACTGGGTGACATGCCTCTGCTCTGAAGACAGAAGGCATCACTGTGTGCCTTTGGGCAGGTCTCTCTCCCTCTCTGAGCTTCATTCTACATTGGTAAAATTGGGGCTCTGACACACTGCGGCTTTGTCTGTCTGTCCTGGATAAACACCCTCAGCATCTCTCTCCACCCTCTACCTTCTCTTCCCCCTTTATCCTGCATCTCAGCCTCCAGGGCCAGTTGCAGGACACATGGATGCTCAACTGTGTATTTGTTTTCTATTGTTGGAAGGACACGCCCAGATGTGATGAACTCACTGATATTTACTCTGGCATTCCCACTAGGTATAGAACCCCAATTTGACTGGGACAAATCAAGTCTCATAGGCCCTCGGAGGATGGGGCCTTGGAAGGGCACAGCCTGTTTGACAGCAGCAGGTAGAAGTATCCATGTGACTCCTTGTCCCTGTCCCAATCCTGGTTGAAGTGCCCTGCCCCTGAAGCCTCCATGGTGTCCCACAGAGGCCAGCCCCATTCTGGGGGACACTGTCTCAATCCTACAAACCTGCTTCTTTGTGCCATAGACTCAGTGTTCAACTCAGGCAGGGCCCAGGCTGCCAGGCTGTCTCACACACTGCTCCAACTACTGAGATTTCCTATCAAGCTCACAGGACTAGGCAGGTAACTTGGCTGTTGTTTTTGTTGTATCTCTTCCTATCTTAAGATAAAATCTGGGGCTGGAAAGATAGCTCAGTGTTGTGTTAGAAGCACAGCTCCAGACAGACCACACCAGGCCAAAGAGAGAGAGAGAGAGAGAGAGAGAGAGAGATCAGCGGGAGGGGTCTTCCTTTTATTTGGATAGTGATGTAGCCGCAGGTAAAGGTGGGAAGTGAGCCAAGTGGATTCTGGCAATATGGTGGCGGTTGCCTTGGCAACAGGTGTGCAGGTCGCTGTCGCCTAGGTGAATTGTCAATGGGTTCGGAGCCAATCCTGACACCAACACTCAGTGATTAAGAGCACTCCTTGCTCTTCCAGAGGTCATGAGTTCAATTCCCAGCAGCCACATGGTGGCTCACAACCATCTGTAATGGGATCCAATGCCCTCTTCTGGCACACAGGTGTACATGCAGATAGAGCACTCATATACATAAAATATATAAATAAATCTTTTTAAAAAGTAAAATCCTGGGGCTTTTCTCTACTTGCTCCTCCCAGATGTTCTGGGGAGGCACCTCTACTCATCTCCGGGGAAACAGAGTTTGTGTGGGCCCTGGGAGGTTTATTGTAAGGAATTGGATAACATGACCGCAGAGGCTGACATGTCCCAGAAGTCAGCTGCACATAAAATTAGCCGTCCATGGAGCCTAACTCCCTCTATGTACCCACCCTTTTGGGAACAAAGGCTGCTGTTAGATATTGTGCATCATCCAGGGACCATCAGGGTTGAACCTAGAGTGGGGAAAACCCAGGGAACCTAGCAAGTGACTAGTCAGATGGGCTGAAAGGGGCGTGGACTCCCATGAGTCACTGTGCTTCCATACAGGGAAGTAAGGTATCCCTGCTTAGCTCCACAGAGCCACAATCATGTCCAGGTGACTGGGCTACAGGAATCCAGGGAGAGAAGGTGATGATTTTTTTATTGTGGTTTTTTTTGAGACAGGGTTTTTCCTACAGCCCAGGCTGATCTGAACTCTATGGAGGACCAGCCCAGAGCAGGGCTGGCCTAAGATCCCAGGGGCAGCCTATAGTTGTTGTATAGTCTTGGCTGGGTACAAGATGTAGAGGACAGGGTAGGAAGCAATTGTGACTGTCCTTGAGAGCTTGCTGCCCAGCGAGAGACACATCAATAGGTCATTTCAATAATCCGGGAAGTGATCAAATGGAGACGTGTTTGCTTGGCTCTGGGGATCTAGCCCAAAACGATTTAACGGAAAGCACTTTGGCTCTCCGCCAAGGGGGTAATGGCCAGCCTGGATGCTTCTGCCTGTGCGCCATCTAGACCCTTTTCTGGGAAGGGCCCCCACTCCCCTAGAGTGGGGAGGGCTGTTATCTCACATGGTGAGTGAATGCGGGACCCAGACAGGCCACTCCCTTAGGAGACACTAACTGGTTTGGGGATAGGTGTGTGACCAGTGTCTAATGAGATTCAATCCCTGGTCCATGTGGGAGAAGTGCCTCTTCCACCAGGACTTCTGGGAGATGGAAATGCAATCCAGCTGGGAGAAGGGATCTGAGAAGGACGGCAAACAGCAACTTAGACCTGAAGAAGCCCAACTCCTCAAGGTGTCCAAGTGACCCTGGCTTGCAGAAGGTAACACCAACCTCTGGTGACCAACTTTTTTTTTTTTAAGATTATTTATTTTATTTTATATGTATTGGTGTTTTGCTTTCCTGAAGATCTGTGCATCACGTGTGTGTGGGAGGCTAGAAGAGAGCAGCAGATTCCCTGTAACTTCCGGATGGTTGTTACTGCTGTGTAAGTGATAGACTAGAACCCTGGTCCTCTGCAAGAACAGACAGTGTTCTTAATGGCTGAGGTGACCAAAATCCAACCCCCATGACCAAAATTAGAGAGCTAGCCTTGCGTGACACAGTCATACCGAGCAAAAATGACAAAACAGAAGCTGGGTGTAGTAGCACACACGCCTTTAGTTCCAGCCCTCGAGAGACAGAGGCAAGCAGATCTCTGAGTTTGAAACCAGCCTGGGCTATAGAGCGTGTTCCAGGACAGCCAGGGTTACACAGAACATTCTCCCCCTGATACTCCCCCTTACACCCCAAAAAACAGCTATCAAATGGCTCAGTGCTTAAAGGTGACAGTGACGGTGATGGTCCCCAAGCCTGATGACGTGTATCTTATCCTTAAAACCCACATGAAGGAAGGAGAGACTCTACTCCTAAAAACTGTCCTCTGACCTCCACACGTGCACCAGGTCATCTGTATGCTCTCACCTCCAGTAAATGAATACATGTTTGAAAATTAAAAGTTAGCAATAGGGCTGGAGAGATGGCTCAGCAGTTAAGAGCACTGACTGCTTTTCCAGAGGTCCTGAGTTCAATTCTCAGCAACCCCATGGTGGCTCACAACCATCTGTAATGGGATCTGACTCCCTCTTCTGGTGTGTCTGAAGACAGCTACAGTGTACTTGCATACATAAAATAAATAAACCTTTTTTTTTTTAAGTTAACAATAAATAAATAAAGTACAAAGATGAAGGGGAGCATAACTCAGTGGAGAGTGCTTGCCTAAGCAAAGCCAGACAAACAAAAGAGTGATTTTTTTCTTTTTTTTAAATATTTATTTATTATTATAAGTAAGTACATTGTAGCTGTCTTCAGATGCACCAGAAGAGGGTGTCAGATCTTATTACAGATGGTTGTGAGCCACCATGTGGTTGCTAGGATTTGAACTCAGGACCTTCAGAAGAGCAGTCCGTGCTCTTAACCATTGAGCCATCTCTCCAGCCCCCGATTTTTTTTTTTTAAATCAAACATAATGAGGCACACGAGTAATCCTAGCATTCAGAAGGATGAGACAGGAGGATTGCAGAGTCTCAATACATAAATATTTAGCTTTAGGACAGTGTCTTTGAAAATAAGCGTTAGACCAGGCAGTGGGATGTACCCTTTTAATCCCAGCACTTGGGAGAGAGAGGCAGGCAGATCTCTGTGTTCAAAAGCCAGCCTGGTGTACAAAGTGAGTTCCAGGTCAGCCAGGGCTACACAGAGAAACTGTCTCAAAATCAAAACCATACAAAACATGAAAATAAAGGGTAGAAGGAACTTACTGGAAAGCAAGCCCAGTACCCAGAGCAGGTGTTCCACGGGCAGCTGATGGATAAGGCAGACTGGGCGCAGAATGCTGACTCTGGGATTCTTCCTGTTAAGTCACAGGCAGCGAATGGCTGAACTCCTGGTGCTGTTTGTTTTTAACTCTGTCTTGTTTTCCTAAAGATAGATTATTTTTGCAGATAAATTGGGCAGGTGCTGCAAGGAATGTTTTCATCCCCCCCTCTTTAAAATGTACTGCCATTACTATGTGTATTCGCATAGTGTGGCCATTAGTGTTATGACATCTGTGGAGACCAGAGGCCAACTCTGTGAAGTCAATTTTCTCCTCGCACCTTCGTGTTTGATCTGGGGATGGAACTCACATTGGCAGGCAGATACAGGGAACACATCCAACCACCACCAACCACATGGTGGCTCGCAACCATCTGTAATGGGATCCGATGCCCTCCTCTGGTGTGTCTGAAGACAGCAATAGTGTGCTCACATACATAAAATAAATAATCTTAAAAAAAAAAAAAGAATCTGCACATTGCATCTCAAATTCCCCTGCCCTCCACGAATGAATGACAGTTTCTATTACCCCACTCCCTCCTCCAGTATTTAGTATGGTTAGTACTTGGTGTTTTGGTTTTGTTTTATTTTTTTTAAGATTTATTTATTTATTTATTTAATGTATATGAGTAAACTGTAGCTGTACTGATGGCTGTGGACCTTCATGTGGTTGCTGGAAATGACGGTTGCTTGCTCTGGCCCAAAGATTTATTTATTATTATACATAAGTACACTGTAGCTGACTTCAGACGCACCAGAAGAGGGCGTCAGATCTCATTATGGTTGGATGGTTGTGAGCCACCATGTGGTTGCTGAAATTTGAACTCAGGAACTTCGGAAGAACAGTCAGTGCTCTTAACCGCTGAGCCATCTCTCCAGCCTAGTGCTTGGGTTTAATGGTTCTGACAGGTATAACCCCTCTAATTCTCCTCTTGCAGCCTCTGACCTCTGACCTCAGGCCTTCCGACCTATAACTTTTCCTCCTTTTGTCAGCCAGGTCACTCCACTCCTCCTTTCCCTCCCCACTCAACATGGATTCTTAAACAACCCCTGCCTCTCCCTGACTTTCAAGGCCAATCCCCTACCCACTGCAGCCAGGAGCCTAGCTCCCCCCACCCCAGAAAGTGCACCGGCACACTAAGGCATTTCCTGTGCACAGTCAGTTCTTTCTGGTCCCCTTGGCTGCAGATTCCCTTTAGACTTCCTGATCACTCTCCCTGTGCCTCGGGCTCCACCAGTTCTCTCTCGATAGCTTCACTTTACCCTCACACCACATATGTACTGAGGGGAAAGACCCAAACAGCTTGAACAATCCCTGTAACCCTAAGATGTTCTGAACATACGGAAATGCTCAAGGGTTGGCTTAGCAAATACCCACATGGTCAGTTTCCACGTAACCTTTGGCCAAACCAGAAGGCCTACCTGCCTTGGCCCCAGAGTAAGTTAAGATTTCCTGCCCTAGCCGGCAATCCCAGTGTTCCGGGGGTGCGGGGGGGGGGGGGCAGTTGGTGATTTCTATGGGGGGTGGGGCAGTTGGTGATTTCTATATCACCCTGAGCTGCACAGCAAGACCCTGTCTCAAAGGAGGAGGAGGAAGAGGAGGAGGAGGAGGAGGAGGACAAAGACAGGGCTCAAATCTTGAATTCACCATTTACGTGTCCTCTCTGCCCCTCTGTCAAAAGGCAGAAACAAGGGCACCCATGCCAGGACTCCTAGCGATTAGTGAGTGAACTCTAGTTTGTTGAGCAGAGCAAGAGCTGCCTCTTATCATTCAATCTTCCTTCCTGACTCAACACGAGTGATCACCTCTTTGGTGGGGTTCCAGATTCTTCCCGCCCACCCGCCTACCTCCTCAGGGAGGGCACCGGTTCCAACCAACATCAAAACAGGCTTGCTCCCATTTCAAACACTCACACTCCTGCTCCCAGCATGCCAGTATCCCTGTCTTCAGCCCTCTTTGCCCTCTCCAGCCCCCACGACCTTCTGAGCTGCCTGCACTTGCCCTGGGCTTCCCTCCCTCCCACTCTCCCCTCAGCCTTGGCCCCCATCCCCAGCTCCTCCCACATCTCCAACCGACTCCAGGACTCCAAGGAGATGGCATCCTCCTGTTGACCCAACTAGGCCACATAGCTACCTTTGAGCTCACTGGCCACACCCTCCTCTTTGAAGTTCTCCTTCAGAGCTACCACCACCACCACCACCACCACCACCACCACCACCACTCAGGGCCCTTTGTACTGCCTCTCACCCCTGACCACTCTCAGTTGCCATTTTCCTTGTTGCTGTACACTCTTCTTCCCTCCAAGACGTTCATCTATGCCAGAGACTCTACTGCAGCAAAATGCCAGACTCCAAGTTTTCCTTCCTAACCCTTCCTTCCTTTCTTCCTTCCTTCCTTCTTTCCTTCCTTCCTTCCTTCCTCCCCCCCTCCTTCCTCTTCCTCTTCTTTTTCTTCCTTTTCCATTGTTGTTGAGACATGGCCTCTCTATGCAGTACTGGAACTCATTATGGACTAGGCTGACCTTGAACTCACAGACATCCACCTGCCTATAACTTCCAAGCACTGGGACTAAAGGCATGCCCCACTACCCCATGCCTGGTTGCTGATTGATTTTTCAGAGCCATGTGACATGTTGCCGACCGACGGCTGCTGGACAGACCTCCCTAGGTGTCTCAATGATGCTCAGACTCCACTTAAGAGAACTAACTGCTTGGCAGGATCCTCCACCGTCACCCATACACATGCCACATTCCGCCCTCCGGCACGAAACACACGTGCACCGAAAGACAGGTGCAAGAAGACGCCTCTCAGCGAGACTTAGGATCACCTCAGACTGGAAGCTACCCAAATTCCCGTCAACTGTAGAGCAGATAAATGCACGGTGATGTAGTCTATGACAAGAGGCTTGCACACAATGTGCCAATATACTCCACATCATGCATGTATCTTACGATACAGTGTTGAGTTAAAAAAAAAAATACCAGGCGGAGCTAGGAGAGCTAGTAGCTCAGTGGTACAGCATGCATTCAACATCCATGCGGCCATCCCAGTGCTGCCAAGGAAGAGAATGAGGAGGAGGAGGAGGAGGAGGAGGAGGAGGAGGAGGAGGAGGAGGAGGAGGAGGAGGAGGGAGAAGAGGGAGAGGAGAGAGAGTAGGAGGAAGAGGGAGAGGAGGAGGAGGAGGAGGAGGGAGAAGAGGGAGAGGAGAGAGAGTAGGAGGAAGAGGGAGAGGAGGAGGAGGAGGAGGGAGAAGAGGGAGAGGAGAGAGAGTAGGAGGAAGAGGAAGAGGAGGAGGGGGAGGAGGAGGAGGGAGAGGAGGAAGAGGCAGAGGAGGAAGAGGAGGGAGAGGAGGAGGAAAAGGAAGAGGAGGAGGAGGAGGAGGAGGAGGAGACAGAGTCAAAGACAAAAGAGTATATACTGTATACTTTCATTTACCTAAAAGCTAAAAAAGAGTTGGGATGATGGCTCAGCTGCTAAGAACACACTTGCTCTTGCGGAGGACCTGGGCTCAGTTCCCGGCACCCACATGTTGGCTCACAACTCTTAACTCATAACTCCAACCCAGGGCATCCAATGACCTTTTTTGACCTCCCTGGGTCTCAGGCACACATGCAGGCAAAAATGCTCAGATACCTAAGGTAAAGGAAGTGAGTCTTAAAAACCAAACATATGCCGGGCAGTGGTGGCGCACGTCTTTAATCCCAGCACTTGGAAGGCAGAGGCAGGCGGTTTTGTGAGTTCGAGGCCAGCCAGGGCTACACAGAGAAACCCTGGCTCAAAAAAACCAAACCAACCAACCAAACAACAACAAAAAAACAAACATAGGACAATCTGATCCGTTTGTTCAGTTGACATTGATCAAGATGGTGTTTGCCCGCATGACTTCTGGGCGCTGGGGGTGTGGCTTTGTTCGGTCTGGGTGCTGAGTGTACAACTCTGGCTCATGCAGTCTTGTGGGTCAGGATAAGCACTTGTCTGCAGGTGCACACGCTTGCAGCAAACTGGCTGCATCCTCTTCCCAGCCATGCAGCCCCTCTTTCTGGGGTTTGTGTGTTCATAGAATGTGTCCACCTTCCCCTCATCTGTCCACATCAGAAGACTGTAGACCATTTCCCCGTTCCTCTCTCCCCACCATTCACACCGTGCATCTCCAAACCCCGTGACCCGGCAGCCGCCATCTTTCATTCTTTCTGCCCCACTGCCTTTTAGCCCAGACCACACTTTCTTCTGGCTTGAACCAGTGCCGAGGTCTCTAGCCTTCAGTCTTGGCAATTGTTTGTTCACAGAACAGCCAGGGGTGCTTCTAGAATGAAAATCCCACCCTGTTCTTTCATGATTAAAACTTTAAAAAAAAAAGAATTATTTATTTATTTTATGTATATGAGTACACTAATGTACCTGTCTTCAGACACACCAGAAGAGGGCATCGGATCCCATTACAGATGGTTGTGAATCACCATGTGGTTGCTGGGAATTGAAATCAGGACCCCGGGAAGAGCAGTCAGTGCTCTTAACCACTAAATTATCTCTCCAACCCGGTTAAAACTTTTTTCTTTTCTTTTCTTTTCTTTTCTTTTCTTTTCTTTTCTTTTCTTTTCTTTTCTTTTCTTTTCTTTTCTTTCTTTCTTTCTTTCTTTCTTTCCTTCCTTCCTTCCTTCCTTCTTTCTTTCCTTCTTTCCTTCCTTCCTTCTTTCTTTCTTTCTTTATTTTTATTTATTTATTTTTTTGAGATAGGGTTTCTCTGTGTAGCTCTGGCTGGCCTCGAACTCACTATGTAGTCCAGGCTGGTCTTGAACTCAGAAATCTGCCTGCCTCTGTCTCCCAAGTGCTGGGATTAAAGGTGTGCATTAAAACTTTAATGGTTCTCTGCAGCCTATGAGTACAGTTCATGGTCCTGCTATTCCACTTCCAGGACTGATTTCTGAGCCCCTTGCCTCACTTTTAGGGCCTCCCTACCACTGACACCCCCATACTAAGCTCTAGGCAGCTCCACAAGACTTTGCACAGCCTTTTCCAGCAACCAAGAACCACTCTTTGCCAACAGCCCTGGTTTTTTTTAATTAGGTATTTTCCTCATTTACATTTCCAATGCTATCCCAAAAGTCCCCCATACACTCCCCCTGACTCCCCTACCCACCCAACAGCCCTGTTTTTATAGACCAAACGCCACACTTCCTGCAGGTCTTGCTTCAGATGCCCTCTGGCCTATGAAAGGTCTGGCCTCTACCATGGCAGCACATACAACCCCCACCCCATCACCCACCACACCATAGTGAAACCAGTCCTCAGAGTGCCCACGTCCCATGATGGAAGTTGGGCCCCATGAAGAGGACATTATGGCTGTCTTGAAGATCAGCTCATCAGCACCCAAGACATGGACACACCACAGAGGCTCTACCAACACTGTGCCTGAATGAGACTCTGGAAAGATATGTGTAAACTGCTCTTTTAACTTGAAAGCAGAAAAACCAAAAAGAGAAGTCACTGACCAAACATAGATGGGAGAACAGAGAAGGAGCTGGAAACCAAAGAGTTATGGGGACCATTAAACTGTTTGCTACAAGAGGCTGATTTCCAGCCTTCCGGAGAGTCAGACATGACCTTCTTATGGCCACTAGATGGCGCCAGTTCCCCAGGCAAGGAAGAAAGCAAGCCTGCCTACACTCCTGGTTCCATTCTTTTCCTGAGCGTCATCCCTCTGCTGGTTCCTTATGAACAGTGCCCACTCGGCCTGACACCTTGTCTCCAAGGACCAGGGCCATCAGCAGGCACCTCTTCTCCGTGCAACAGACCTTGACCTGGACACCAACCAGCGTCCTTCACTCTTGCCAGCCTCCTAGAGGTCACCAGCTGCCTTGCTTCACCCCTCCTTCAGGAGCAGGACTCTGGCTAGCTGACACTTGCTCATCTTGCTGGACCAGATGAGGTCCAGTGGGTGACACCAGTCCTGCTGCATCTTCTGGCTGCCTCTCCACCCAGCTCTCACCCAGCTGTTGGTGGAAGGGAGCTTCCTGCTGGTCGTAGGGACCCTTCAGGAACAACTCTGAACTCATTTCCATTGAGAATGAGTCCTGTGCCTGCTTCAGGCCTTCCATCAACTGTGCCTCAGCCTCAGCCTGGCCTCTGGGTCAAGGGAATTCAGGTCCTCTTATTTAGTCACTCAACAAACATTTCCCAAAGACTATCTTAGGTATCTGAAGGATTATGGTGAATGGGGTAGGCAGTCTCCAGCACACTGTGCAACAAAGTGTTAGTCACACAAACAATTTTTAAATAATTCTTCCCCCACCCCCTTCTCCGAGACAGGGTTTCTTTGTGTAACCTTAGCTATCCTAGAACTAGCTCTGTAGACCAGGTTGGCCTCGAACACACAGACATCCACTTCCCTTTGCCTCCCGAGTACTAGTGTTAAAGGCATACGCTGCCATGCCCGGCCTTAAATGTTTCTTTACGTTACTGTTGTGATTTCAGTCCGCTTCTAGAGCACAACAGACCTTGGAAATTACCCTAAAATAACTCACTATTACCCCAAGGCTCCTGTGCTCAACCC
The DNA here is from genome assembly GCF_000001635.26 of Mus musculus. Lineage (NCBI taxonomy): Eukaryota > Metazoa > Chordata > Mammalia > Rodentia > Muridae > Mus > Mus musculus. The sequence goes on from NC_000077.6 coordinate 95,118,075, forward strand.
AGCCAGGCCCAGGTAGGGTGAGGAGAGACTGGGGCGTCTCCGAATCACCTGCTACTCCAAATGAATGAATGAACGAACTCCCGAGACAGGGTTTGCCCGACGCTGTCCCTTCCCTGTGGGCAGCTGGGGGCTCCAAAACAGGCCCTCCCCGCCGCCCCCGCTTGCATCCTGGGAGGGGAACCGGCAGCCCAATGCCCTTCCTGCCCCCAACGCCCCGGGCTCCTTGGGCGCCCTCTTGGCAGAAGAACAGAGGGCATCCAGAGCGGGTGGCAACTCGTCCCGCCACGAGCTCGCAGCGGCGGGCGATAGGAGCTGGGGGGACGCTCAGATAGACAGACAGATAGCGTTCCCCTCTCCCGCCCCCGCCCCCACCTTTCCCACGCGGCGGCCTCCTGGGGCGGCCCAGGCCAGGCGGTCACCTACTCCTGTCACTGCTCCCCGACCTAGGTCCTCTGCCCAGCCAACTCTACGTTTTTCCAGGTTCAGCATCCTGTGTCTGAGTTTAACATCGAAACATTTGACTGCGGCCCCTAAACAATCTAAGCAGAATGAGACCCCTTTCCTGTCTGCCTGCTTACCTCCTCCTTAATGCAGCCTTAAGGCAAGTTGCAGAACTCCGGAAAACCACGAGGTGGTGCGCTGGCACTGTGTCCTGGCTAGGCAAAGGCAGGGGAAATAGAAGGTTCGAGGTGTGTAGGGAAGGCCTGGGGATGGAGGGGGAAATAAGAATTAAAATTGGGAGAAGCCTCCTTCCTCCAAGGATAGGTTTGGGAGCAGAAGTGGAGATGCAATAGAGAAATGAGATTGGCACCCAGAACAGTAAATATTACCCGGGAACTGGACTTTGAGAGCCAGACAAGACTAGGGGGGTTGGAGATTGCTCCAAGGTGAGAAACATCTTCATTGGGGCCTCCATGGACAGAAGAAATTGAGTGAAGTACATGGCTCCTGTCTATTGGAGATAGATGGATCTGAGCATGTATCTATGCACATTTGGGCATACCCAGCTCACAGGTCGGTCATTCAGGACCCTACACTTCCACTGCCTCACACTACATACAGAGACACACTCTCATGCACACAGGTTCTCACGGGCACTCTTGCACACACTGTATTTTGTGTATTTTGCGGAAGATGTAACATAGATCTTTCACCCCTAACAAAGTCTGTGCTCCTAAGAGCTGTCCCAGACTGAGTGGACCCTGCCTCCAGACTTCCTGAAGAACACAGAAAGCCAGCCTCATAGGGACTGACTGCCTCGTGGCTCTTCCATTCATGAAAGGGCACACATATAGCTGGGGGTACCTCTGTCTTCTAAAGCAGCCCCTAAATCCATACAGCCTTGCTCCAGTAGGGACTTGCAGGCCCAAGGTGTTCTTGCTTGGTGAGACTCTTCCTTCAGAATTTAAAATTTTATATTTCACATCTGCAGTGTCATTAAGATAACATATTAAGCCAGGGCCATACGGAGAAACCCTGTCTCGAAAAAAAACAACAAAAAACAAAACAAAACAAAACAAAAATATAATATATTTATATAGTCCAACCTTTTTTTCCAATTTTAAAAGTGATCAAAATATTTTCATGGACCCTGGGTCTTTGCCACTTTCTGTCTGTCATTTGCATAGACCACACATACATCATTAAGGACCACCTCCTTCCACAAACACCCAATGGGTAAATTCCCCTCCTTCCTCATCTCACCTAAGCCCACCCCTGGCCACTAAAACAGACCGATTAGTAGATCCTGGGGGCTCCGCACAGCCAACCCCTCCGCACATTTGGGGGATTTATCGGAGGTAGAGCATAGGAGGAACACAGTGGCGCTGGGGGGAGTGTGTGTGTGTGTGTGTGTGTGTGTGTGTGTGTGTGTGTGTGTATTAGGGGTAACAACAAAGAGGGTTGAGAGGGTTGGGGGAGCCAGTGAGAAAGCGCGAGCGTGTTTTGCCTCGAAGGCAAGACTTGCAGCCAATCAGCGCGCAGGAGCCTCCCTCGGCGACTCCAACATTGAGTCTATAACCGGCTGGCCGGGCGGAGCTGGCAGCATTTGACTGTGGCTTGGGACGCGGAGAGAGGCACGCAGCGACTGACCGACAGCCGGCGATGGTCTAAGCGCCCCTCGGCCACCCCCTCCCCCAGACGCGACCGCGTCCTGCCCTCGCCCTCTGGACACACACCCCCACCTGGGCTCCTCCGCCCGTTCGGCGCTCCTCGGAGGAGGCCCGGGGTGTTGCGGCGCTCGCCAGCATGAGCGGCTCCTTCGATCGCAAGCTCAGCAGCATCCTCACCGACATCTCCAGCTCGCTCAGCTGCCATGCGGGCTCCAAGGACTCGCCCACCCTGCCCGAATCTACAGTCACTGACCTGGGCTATTACAGCGCTCCTCAGCATGACTACTACTCGGGCCAGCCCTACGGCCAGACGGTGAACCCCTACACCTACCACCACCAGTTCAATCTCAATGGGCTCGCAGGCACCGGCGCTTACTCGCCCAAGTCGGAATATACCTACGGGGGATCCTATAGGCAGTACGGAGCGTACCGGGAGCAGCCTTTGCCTGCCCAGGACCCAGGTGAGGATGCCCGGGTTGTGGAGAGGGTGCGAGGGACTCTAAGGTTCCCAAGCAAGAGGAAGTCTGGGAATAGGAGCTGAAATCTAGGGAAACTCGAGGTTAAGAAATGGAAGCGTTGGAGATTAGAGGAGACCGGGTTAGATGACCTCCAGAGGGGTGAACGACACTCCGAAGAGGCGCGCACTGTGCGCCGCGGTCTCTTGGAGATTCCAGGGCAGCTGGAGCCACCGGGAGCTCCTTCTGAGTGATCATGGGGGCCTTCAATGCTGCCATCCCGCTGGCACTTGAGCCGGAGACGAAAGACGGTCGCCGAGAGCTGGAGGGGAGTCAGCGAGGACTGGAGGTTCCAGGGCCCTTCTTTTGGATGCCGTCAGGGGAAACCCGGAGTAGTGAAAGGCTTGTGGAGAAAGACCCAAAGAAGTCCCAGAAATGGAGGAGAGACTGGGAAGTAGAGATGCGGAGAGAGAAGTGGGGACGGCGAGAAAGAAATGTGGGGGGGGCGGTAAGATAAAGCGCACAGCAGAAAGCAACAGAGGAAATGAAGAAAGGGCGGGGAGGAAAGAAAGAAAAAGGAGGAAAGAAGAGGGAAGGAAGAAAAAGAAAACAGAGAGAAAGGGAAAAGAGACAGAGAAAACGCTTGTACTGTCCTTGCAAATTTTTTCCTGAAACAAATGATCCTGAACTAGAAAGCGTATTAAAAGGAGATGGGGAGGAGGGGGGACAAGAAGTGGGAGACGCCACCGCGGCTAGGTGGGTCACCAGAGAAGAGTGGCTGAGCCGGGAAGGCGTCGTGAGCGAGCCGCGCGGTCCTCGCCCAGTCGGTTGCTGGCGCCGGAGTCGGCGCTCCGAGGCCCCGGGTGCCGAGCTGGGAGCGCCGCGTCGTGGGCGGCCGCCGGTCCGGCTGGGTCGCTGCGGTTCCTCCCCGGGCGCGGGCGGCACTACGCTCCTCCAAGAAGTCCCGGGGAGATCAGTGGGCCGGAGGGTGCGGCGTCCGACGGTGGGAAATCTTGGAGAACGCGGTGGTCGCAGGCTGAGACTAAACTGGTGTTTTTCCCCTACAGTGTCGGTGAAAGAGGAGCCGGAAGCCGAGGTTCGCATGGTGAACGGCAAGCCCAAAAAGGTCCGAAAGCCGCGAACGATCTACTCCAGCTATCAGCTGGCTGCCCTGCAGCGCCGTTTCCAGAAAGCCCAGTATCTGGCCTTGCCTGAGCGCGCCGAGCTAGCTGCACAGCTGGGCCTCACACAAACACAGGTTGGTACTGAACGCTCCAGGGTCTCAGGAGGGATCTGGGATTCCCTAGGTACCCCTGAGCCTGGCTGGCCCATGAAGCACCCCTTTGCCCTGCCCCTGCCCGGCAGCTCGCTGCAGGAACTCTTGCCTGCCCTTCCAGTGACTTGAGTCTCAGCTTTCAGAGAAAGGGTTACAGTAGGGAGCATAGAAGGGTGCAGTGTGCATCTTTGTGAACTTTTGCAACTGTGTATGGCGTGTCACAGAGAGATGCCCTCCCCTGTACCCCAGAACTCCCAGCTCCCAAGACCCTTAGCAACGTTTAGGACATAGGAGATCCTGTTGTCTCTCTCCCAGACTAAGTATGTACGTGTGGGGCATGCATGTGACATTCCAGGGAATATTCACATAAGGAATGAGGTCCTTTAAGGGTCATTTTGCAAACAGAAGGCCAGTATCTGTGATGAGACACTAGACAACGCACGCGTGTGTGAACACACACACAAAGTATGCTTGTATAGAAACATCATGATCCTGCTTCCCACCCAAATGCCTTTGCCAGTAGCCAAGTGGATAGGTTCTCCACTAAAAGGATGTAGAAATCAGAAAGTGGGAGTCCATCTCCACCCTCTTACCTGTCCCTAAACCCCAAGCAGCCTTGCTGCTCTTGGGGAGGAATGTCGGGTGCTGAGCTCCCTACAGGTGTTGACAGGCTGGCTTTGGTTGTGGCTGGGCTGTGTGGGGCCTGGTCCATCGGGAATCTGGGTCACCTGGTGAGGCGCTGAATCATTGTTTGTACCAGTCATGGAGTGGAGAGAAGCAGGGGAGGGGGAGATACCCCACGGGAAATTTAGGGACTCTGGAATTGTGGTTCACCTGCCCCTGAGTTCCTAGGTCACCCTTCATACCCAGCCAGAGTCTAGGAGCCCCTCCATGCCTGAGTGTTTATGTCGTGGGTGTTTATCTGGGTGTTATCTGCATGCGTTTATAGCTTTACTGTCTGGCGGCTGTGTGAGGCTGAGTGGGTATGTTGCCGAGGAAAGAGATACCTGTGTGGGTGTGTGTTTATCCCAGTGTATCGGTGAACTTTGGCTAAGGGCCTCTAACGTGGGCAAAATATCACAAACTGCCCGGTTCCCACTTAGGACGCCTTTGATTGAGCGCTTGCTGTATAACAGACCGTTTAAGTTGTCTTGTGTCTTAACTTTCTTGAGCCCAATATTGACCCTTTGAGACAAATGATGGTGTTAGCATGGCCTTCATTTTGCAGTGAGAGGAAGGTGAGGCCAGAGAGGTTAAGTAACCGGCGTAAGGTCGCACTTCAGCAGTGGCAGTAGAATATTCTAAGCCACAGAGTTTTTTCCCAACTGGAAAGAAAGATGCTAGCTTGGGTGTGAGGGCCCTGGGGTTTTGCCTCGTTTTTCCCCTCAGGAGGCTGGGTAATGCTTTGCCTTGTCCAGGCTGGGCTCCCCATGGGGTCTCCTTTAGGCATGCTGAGAGGCTGACGGGGCTGCTCCTTTCTTCTTCTGTCCAGGTGAAAATCTGGTTCCAGAACCGCCGCTCCAAGTTCAAAAAGCTCTATAAGAATGGGGAGGTGCCGCTGGAACACAGCCCCAACAACAGTGACTCCATGGCCTGCAACTCACCGCCGTCACCAGCACTCTGGGACACATCTTCCCATTCCACGCCAGCCCCTGCCCGCAATCCGCTGCCCCCACCGCTCCCATACAGTGCCTCCCCCAACTACCTGGACGACCCCACCAACTCCTGGTACCACACACAGAACCTCAGTGGACCCCACTTACAGCAGCAGCCTCCTCAGCCGGCTACCCTGCACCATGCCTCCCCTGGGCCCCCGCCTAACCCTGGGGCTGTGTACTGAGTACCCACCTGGCCTGCGCCCCTCCACGAAGGACCCCCTCCAGGACCAGGCAGAAGGTGCCCTGTCCTAGCGACACTCAGGAATCATTGAGGGGCACAGGGGGAAAGACTCCCTTCCCTCTCCCTTGTCCCTTCTTCCAGGGACCCAACAACCTCCAGATGACAAATGCATGGACCGAGGATGCCCCCCAATCTCCCTCCCCTTGCTTAGACTGGGGTGCCCTCCAGACGGCGAGGAGTTCTACCCCAGTGGGGACAGCACATGCTCTCTGCTCCAGGAACCCGGATTGCCTCTAGATGGCTCATCGCTTTCCAGCTTTTCAAACACAGTAGAGACCTCCAAAATGGGAGCCAGAGTGTTTGCAGGTCCACCTGTGCTGGGGCACCAGGCGCCACGGATTCCAGCACAGCCAGACCTAAAGCACCAAGGGGCAACTATACATTCTTGAGCCACTCTTTAAAAGACATTGGACATTACATCATGGCTGATCCTCAAGATGGGGGGGGGCTGACCTAGTCCCCACTGTTCTCCAGCCCTCATTAGGATTTGAGGGTCCAAACCAAAGAAAACTCCCCCAAATGAGGGAACCTTTGATATCCAGGGCTTCCAAGGGAAGACTTAAAGGAGCCATCCCTCCGCCCCTTCCCTGGGGAAAAGGATTGCCCATGTCCTTTTCCAAGGACCTGTTTCTCCTTCCATGTACAGGACTTTGCACAAGTCTGGTTTTAAAAGCTGTTGAAACCTAGGACGACAATGGGCATTGTTAACAGTTAGGACCAAATCCACTCCTCTCTGGGCGGGCAGCTCTGCTCTGCCCTGACCCTGCTCACCCCTTCGTTTTGTTTTGTTTTGTTTTTCTCCCAGTAAGTTTGCAGTCTTGGGGGACGGGCTCAAACCCCAACTCTCTACAGAGATAGACCAGGCAAGACACCCCCCACTCAGACACCCCCTTCGTGGCAGCTTTGGAAACAGGTTGTCCGTTCTGCTGCAGGATTCAAGTGAGGATCCAGGAGACAAGAGGAGGCCTAGAACTCAGTGCCTTAGGGGTAAGGCTGTCAGCTTGGACGGCTGGTACCAGTGCCTCTCCCTGGCCCAGGCATCCCCCAAAGCTAACTTTCTTCTGCCCCCTGATGTGGTAAAACATCGAAGAAAGGAGAGGTGACAGACTGTAGTTATATATATATAGTATGGTTTTTTTTTGTTGTTGTTGTTTCTTTTTTTTTTTTTTTTTTAAGAGCAACCAAGAGAAGCAGGTCCCCTCCCTTGTGGTTTCCTATTTATGTGACCCTGTTCCTCCTGGACCAATCTCCCTGTGTTGCAAGTCGAAAGAGGGATGTGGGCTCCTGCTGGATTTGGGTTTCGTGGGAAGTGAAGGAGTAAGAAGAGACAGACGTGGTGGGTCTCCGAGTCCCACCCCAAAGGGACAGGACTGAAGCCAGCTCCCACCCCTCCCCAGCCTTCTCATTTCTGCTTTCTTACTGGACCAGTCTTTATATATAATGTTAATAAAAATTAAAAAAAAAGAAGAAGAAGAAAATAACCACAGTACTCTTTGAACTAGCGGCAGACAGCTCTTGAAGGGAGGCCTGGAGTTTGGGGCGAGGTGTTAGTGGAAGAGACCTCTGAGCTTCTAGGGGCTACTGAGAAAGACAAGGTCAGGGTAGAAACCACTGTTGGGATGCTGGGTTGGGAGGGAGGGGGCAGGTGCTCCTGACCCTGTGGCTGCCCACACTGTGAGCAGGCCTGGGTGGGAGGCTCCCAACCAGGGCCTCCCTGGCTCCACTCTGCTTGGTGGCTTGGCGTTCTCTGTCAGCCAGCTGTCCTCTGCCACCACCACTGCAGCTGCCAGGTCACCTCGGGGCTGCTCTTTGATCTTGAGCTCACACAACGACAGGCATGCTTGCACATGAGGGGAGAACCCCCTGCCTCTACGCCCAGGCACTCCCAGCCCCTCGTGCACCCATCTATCCATGTCAGCTTGGGAGAGGATGGGACGAGCAGACAGGAGGAACTGTTCCTATAGCTGGTGGGACCTCAGGCCGGGCTTGGGAAGCAGTGGGATAGGGGGAGGGGGTCTGTGTTTGCCTTCTGGGGAAGGGTGTGGCCCTGACTCAGAATCTTCTAGATGCTGTCACAGACTGTCTGGAAGTGCAGTGCTAGAAGTGCTGACCCCTTCTTCCAGATCCTGACTCCAAAGTTTCTGAGAGGACAAGTGTGTGAGTGTATGTGTGTGTGTGTGTGTGTGTGTGTTTTCCAGGAGATGGCATTGATACACAACCGCATTATGCACCTTCTGTCAGACAGAGACAGACAGTGACATCTCTTGTCACATATATGTGCAGACCCTCTTGAAGAAAATTGTCACCCGTTGAGGAAAATGACACACCTTACACACAGACACCTGAGAATATCACACTAATGTAGCAAGAAACCAAAAAGAGACCTCTGCTACACAAGTGCAAGAATACACCAGGTTTCCCCATCGTAAGACACACACACACACACACACACACACACACACACACACACACACACAAACGTGCTCAGAAGCATCTTTGTTTACAAAACCACTGACAACACTCAGCAGCCACTGTGACCCAGCTCAGCCTGGAACCTCCAGTCAGGTCTTAGTGTTGTCCTGTCTGATGGAGATGGGTGGGGGAGAAGGGGAGGATATATGGCTGAGACACATTAAAGATAAGACAGGATGAGCCTGGCTCCCAGAACTCGACACACAGAAGCCAGGTCGTCAGGACAAGCCCTCAGCCCCCACCCTGGTCGTCATCTCTTGGCGGAAGGCCTCACCCACCCTGTAAGCCAGCCAGAGAGGTTGGGGGGAGCAGGCCACGCCCATGCTCCCCGGCTCGGGCTGGCAAGGGTTAAGCTGGCAGCTGCCAGGCGGGGCTGCCCTGAGCTTTTGGTTTGAGGGCTGCGTGCAGGCAGGAGCAGCGAGGCGGCAGCCGGGCAGACTCGCTGGAGACACTGCATTTTATTAGGGCTGGGCTGCCAGCAAAGGGAGGGAGAGAGGAGAAAAGGGCAGAGAGGGGAAGGAAGGAGGGAGGCTGGGCGAGCAGGCAGGCGGTGACGGATGAAAGGGTGTTGTAAGGGCCTAATTCCTCCCAGCTCATCCTTGCTCTGTCAGGCTGGATTAACTGCCCAGGTGACCTCCCTCGGGGTCAGCCCCACCCCTGACCTCCCCTTCCTCCTCTCCTCACCTCCGGGCCCACCTCTAGGCCTGGGGTCAGCTTGCCCTTCACCCACCCTGATGAGGGGCCCCTGCGGACAAGAGCTTGGGGGAGGGGCCTGGCAGCATGCCAAGATGGGACTATAGAGCCCACCTTCCTCCAGGTGCTGCTCAACTACACATGTTGTCTCCTGAAGATCTTCAGAGAAGGGGCAGGCTAAGGAACCCCCTTCTGCCTGAAGGTCACTGCTTTCCAAGTTTTAATATTATATAACAGGTGGCATTTGGTAAATTACTAGTGAATGAAAGCTTGGCAGGTGAGTGTGATAGTGCCCATTTTTCAGATGAGAAAACTGAGGCTCCAGCTGCCATAGAGTTTATGCTTAGCATACGTGAGGCCTTAGATTCCCTAGCTCACACAAAAAAAAAAGAAAAAAGAAAAAGAAGAAAAAGAAAAAAAGGAAAGAAAGAAAGAGAAAGGAAGGAAGGAAGGAAGGAAGGAAGAGAAAGACAGAAGAAGGAGGAAGGTTCAGATCTGTAATTTCCAGCAATCTGAAAGCTATAACAAGAGGTTGGCTAATTTTTATTTATTTATTTATTTATTTATTTATTTATTTATTTATTTATTTATTTATGAGAATTTAGGGTCAGTCTGGACTAAATTCAAGGCCAGTCTGAGCTACAAAATAAATTCACAGCTATCCTAGGCTACACAGTAAAAACCTGCCCTAAACACACAAGCAAACAAGAACAAAAACAAAAAAGGGGGAGAGGGAAAGGAGGGAGAAAAAAAGCCAGGTGATGGCGCACGCCTTTAATATCAGCACTCAGGAGGCAGAGACTGGTATCTCTGTGAGTTCGAAACCAGCCTGGTTTACAAAGTGAGCTCTAAGACAGCCAGGGCTATACAGAGAAGCCATGTCTCAGAAAAACCAGAAACAAACAAAGAAAAGTTGAGGCTATAGGGACTATTGGGGGTCTGTTGGGGGTCTGAGGGACTGTTGGGGGTCACACAGCAAATCCAAGACAGAGAGCTCAGGTTTGAACCTCCGTCTCCAAGAAGATGGAAGAAGATGGAGACTCTTGTTAGACTTTCTGTTCCAGGTCAAAGGTAAAGCACAGGCAGGGTCAGTCAGAAAAGGAGTCACTGCGGCTTCAGCCGCCCAGCTCACGTGATAGGCCCTGTAGCAGGCTTCTTCCCAGGAGAGGTCTGAGGAGAGAGAGAGCCAAGACTTCCTCTGGGCAAGTCCTACAAAAAGCTTAACACCGGTCAGAATGTCCACTCACTCTGGATCCAGCCTTCCTGACTTTACTGGCTGTGTGACCTTGGCCAAGTCACTTAACCTTTCTGAACTTAGGTCTCCTCCCCACCTGTAATAGAGGGCTGATCCTACCAACCAACAGAGCTGTGGGTAGATGCAGTGGGATGGTTGGAATAAAATGCTAACAAGGTACCCAACGCTTGGCTGCTGGTGAGCCAGCTCTTTACCATGCTCTCCCTTCAGCCTTGGACCTAACTGTGTGCTTAGCATCGGCTGACTGGTCATCTCCGCATTGGCACACTGGCTGAGCCATCAACTCTGCGTGCCTTTAAGAAGGTCGGCCTCTGTCTCCTGAGCTGAACAGCAGGCACAGATGGCCACAGCCTGTGGAGGCACTGTGGACTCTGAGCTGAGACCGCCAGGACCAGAAGCAGATGGAGCTGGGGAAGCTGGGGCAGAAGAGGGGAAGGACGTCTTGAAAGGCTGCAGTAGAGGGTGGGTTATTCGAACAACGTCTTGAATGATAGATAGACGCGTGCCCAGCAAAGACATGGGCTTGAGCAGTACCCCCTAGGACCCCCTACACACCTGCAGTGCCTCCCCGGTGGGATGGAAAGGAGAAAAGCATATGAGAGAAGCAGAGGGCGGGCGGCATCCTGACATCTGTCAGGCTGATGCTGAGGAGGGAAGGACCAGAGTTAGAAGATCCTTGGGTCCTTCCTGGATGTTGAGCTCATTACTGGCTGTTTCTAGCCTCTCTGGTGGGCCAATGCTTGCCCTGACACTTTGAGCTTAGAGAAGAAAAACCCTGTCACTCTGGATAGAGGAGACAACTCTTAGGGAAGTGGATGAGAAGGATTGTCATAATCCCGTCCCCGTGTGGGGGGGGGGTGGTGGTGGTGGTGGTCCTAGGTTCTGGGAGACCTTAGAGAGCCCTCCAATTCCGCCTCCATATGCCATCCCTGTGGCAGCCTACCACCAATACAACTCACTCCCCGCTCCTGCAAAGCCCCCACACAGACTGGCACCCAGTGAATGAAATGGGGCTGCTCTGCGTCGTGGAGCAAGGATTCTTACTATTGAGCCACTCCATGAGGGCCCTGGATGGATCAACTAAGCCCAGAGAGGATCAGAGGGGAAGGGGAGAAGACACTGGTGTGTTGGGGCTGAGGGAGGGGTGCGGGGGACCAGCAGCCAGCACATGGCCTCTGTTTTTCCAGCTTTAATTGCAGCGTTAATCACTGTAATAAGCTGTTTACAGCACCCAACAGCCTGGGACCGGTAGGCTCAAAAGCCAAAAAGTGCTTGGAGATGAGTTTCCTAGGCCCTGAGGAGGAGGGCAGTAGGTTTGGGGAGCACCGCTGTGGGGGGAGAGGAGCAGGAGGAGAAAGTGGGAAGCTGTGGGAAGTGTGTGGGTCAGGAAGTAAAGGAAGCCAGGGCAAGCTTTTCCAAGGAGGTGCTCCCTGAATTTCTACCTCTGCGCCCCATCAGGCTTTCTCCTTTGTCTCTCAGACATGTTCCTCACACCAAGTCAGCAATTCTGTCTAGGCCTCTTCTGCCTCTTCTTGCTCCGTTCCAGAGCCAGCACGGTGCCTCCAGAACCCCGTCCCAGTTCAGAGCGTATGCCCACGCTTCGCTGTGGTTTTTCTCACCCTGGAAGGAGAGGGACTGGGGATGTGTCTTGTACACATCCTTAGAGACTGGGCAGGGGAAAGAACTCCAGTGGGTAGACACCTGGGCAGGGTCTTGGGTTCCTCGCCATACCCCAGCTGGAATATCGGGATGCTCTGTGAACATCGTGGACATGAGGACAAAAAGAGCCCGAGGGCTCGTGGGACCCTGCACACAGTTCACTCGCAGTAATTAGCTGAGGGAGTGAGGACCGTCTCCAGCCAGGCAAGCTATTGAGGGGTTAGGGGGATGACAGGAGGGAGTCCCAGCTTATGGTCACTGTCCTGTGAAACTGAGGAAAAGACTGACTGCGTCCTCTCTAGACTGCTGTCCTTTAATCATCAGGAAGTTGGCACAGAGAGACCATGCCACTTACCTGAGGTCACACAGAAAATGAGAGGCAGAGAAGGCTGAGGGCTGGGGCCTCTCTACCTGTACCAGGCTACCTCTGGATAGACTGCCCATCATGGATGCTCAACCCCTGACCAAACTAAGAGTTCCCCTAGAGAGCAGGAAGTGACTGCCAGAACTGTCAATCACCCAGAAAGCTGGAGTGTTTCAGAAAACACCTGGGAACTTGGGGGGGGGGCATGATGTGCTGAGTCCCAGGAGAGTCTAGGATGCTCAGAGATTCAGGAGGCATTCAGGAAGGGGCTGCTCTCTGCTCAAGGTGAGGAGGTGCTGGGGAGCATTCGGGGAGGGGGCAGCCTGAGAAGGAGAACCAACAGGCAGGGCCTGTGGGCCCAAATTCCTGGGTTGTCTCCCAGGACAAATTAGTTCAGGGCTGGAAGTGTTTGCTGAGTAAGCTGGAGGCTCCACACCCTGGAGGATCAGCTGCATGAGGGAGGGGCGTCCCCCACCCCCACCCCACCTCAGGCAGTTCACCTCGCACCTGGCAAACAGCAACAGCACAAGCTTCCCTGTGCGCCACACCGAGGGCACCCAGCCACGTCATGCGACGCGTGTGGCACAGTCCCACACCCACCCCTGGGGCCAGTCAGTTGTACCCTGAGCTCAGGAATCACCAATGGGAGACACGGGGAAGGGTGGGGCGTCCTCAGTCCAGGGGGCAGGGGCAGCTGGAGGAGTGCGGAGGCCCGAGGGAGCAGGAAGGCAGGCTGGGTGGAAGGGAGCAGAAGAAACTTCTCCAAAGTTCTAGGGTGGCAAGATACCTGCTGAGGACCTACTATGTGCCAGGCACACAGCTTCTGCGCCAAGGGCTTTCCTGAGTCCCGTCTTAGTGAATCCTGATAACCAACTGGCGAGGCCAGTGCCATTATGATTCCATCTTATAGGTGAGATAGCTGAGGCTGTGTAACCCCAGGTCAGCCACCTGCCCTCTCTGAACTCGACTTTCACTCTGCTATAAAACGCAGCCAATCATGCCTCTCAGAGAGCTGCTGAGGAGATGAAGTGGGATATAGCTCGCACATGTGAACGGCTTGCTACAAAGCTTGTCACCAGGATGAGAGCCCGGCAGACTGCTACCACTTTTCCCTTTAGTCAACTACGGGCAATTCGGACACTGCTGACCCAGGGAGGTCTTAGGACCCTCAGTTGGATGTTCGAAGGTGGGCGGGCCTTCCTTGTCTGTGGGAGGTGGTCTCCGGTAGAATTCCTCTTTCTGTGGCTGGTGAAATGACTTGGTGGATCAAGTGCTGACTGCACAAGGAAATGAGTTTGATTCCTGAAACCAACCAATGTTAAAATAAATAAATAAATAAATAAACAAATAAAATAAATAAAAGCTGGGTGGTGGTGGTGTCTTTGATTCCAGCAGGAGGATCGGCATGAGTTCAAGGCCAGCCTGGTCTACAGCCTGAGATCCAAGACAGCCAAAGCTACGCAGAGAAATATTGTCTGGAGAAAAACAAAAACGAAACAAGAGCCTGATGTTGTGGTGCAAATCTGTCAAGACACTTCGACAGAGAAATGGGAGGCAGAGACAGAAGAGCCCCAGAATTTCAGAAGGTCCTAAGCCGGTTAACCTGGAATATGTCGAACAACAGAAGCAAGAGAGACAGACAGAACCAACTACCAAAAGCTGTAGCATACTCACGCTCGTGAACACACATTCACACAGTAAAAATTTAAAAAAAGAATTCCTCCTTCTATGGTGAAGATCTTTTACTGGTCCTGATGTAAGTCAACCGTGCTTTAGCTATAGTTACGAGATAGTCACTTAGAACAGGGCTTATAGCCTAGGACCAGCAGATGGGATGAGAGGAGGAGGCAGGCCTGTACCCTGACAGTAGCTGAGGTTTTACATTTCCCTTCTTAGATGGAAATACCAGAGACCCTTACTGAGGTCTTATATATGTCCTGTATTTAGCCACCACAGTGAGTCTCTTATTCCTGGGAAGTGTGTGTGTGTGTGTGTGTGTGTGTGTGTGTTTGTGTGTGCGCGTACATGTGTGCACATGCATGGATGTGTGCTAGTGTGTGAGTGTGCACATGTGCTTGTGTTCAATGCCGTAGAATTCTCAGAATTGTTTGGTGTCTATCAAATACCGAAGAAAGAGCTGTGGTTCCCCGCCACCATGGAAGTGTTCTGGGGTTAGAGGTTTGGAGTTGTTCTGTGAATGAAGAAGTCAGGCCGACGACATGGTGGCACGTGTCTGTACTCTCAGCACTCAGGAGGAGGATGTAGGAAGGTTGTAAGTTTGAGGGTAGCCTGGACTATGCATGAAGACTCTGCCCCAAAACAAAATAATTATAAATAAATAAATAAATAAATATCCAGGCGGGGCCTTACTCCTTGGAAGCCACCCTCGTAAGACCCACTGGACTGGCCTGGAAGCACAGTAGGACCTTCACTTTAGCTGCTTCCTCTGTAACTGTCTCCCCTCATCACAAAGCAGTTCACACCCACAGTTGCCCACCCGTGCTGCTGGAAATCTGAGGGAGCCCACACCAGGGCTCTGCCCACAGTGGGCCCCCATAGAGATGCATGCTTAGAGCAGGCTCCGAAGCTGAGAAGGGTGGAGACACAGGAGGCCTTGGGTGAGATTCTAACGGTAGTTGCTATAACACGGCACTCTGTGGAGCTTTTTCAAAAACATCTTTATTAAATTTATTCATTTATTCATGTTTGTGCTTTCACACGGGCAGGGTGGGGGTGGGGGAGGAGTAAGAGAACAAAGGTGAGATCAGAGGTCAACTTTTAGGAGTCGCTTCTCTTTGAACTCAGGTTGTCAGGTTGGGTGATAGCAGGTACTCTTACACACCAAGTCACCCCACCATCCCAGTTTCGTGGAGGTTTTGTTATTGGTGGTGGTGGTTGTGAGACAGGGTTTCTATGTGTAGCCTTGGCTGGCCTTGAACTCAGAGCTCCACCTGCCTGCCTCTGCTTCAGTTCAAGTGCTGCAATTCGAGCCGTGCATCACCACTGCCCGGCTGGGAAAGTAGTTTTTTATGTTTTGGGATCCCCAGGGTAGAAGTGTATCTTTGCACTGGTTAGTTTTTGTCACAGACTAGAGTCACCTGGGAAGAGAGAGCCACCTCAAGTGAGAAATCGTCCCCATCAGATTGGCCTGCGGGTATGTCTGTGTGGCGTTTTCTTGATTTATGATTGACATGGGAGAGCCCCGCCCCCTGGGCAGGTGGTTCCGGTTGTCTAAGAGAGCAAGCTGAGCAAGCCACAGAGAGGAAGCCCATAAACAATAGTCTCTACCTCCCTTCCTGCCTCCAGTTCTGCCTTGAGTTCCTGCCTGGGCTTCTCTTGCTGATGCACCTGTCAGAGCCCATAAACCCTGCCCTCTGCAGGACAACAGAAACCAAGCTGTGGCAGTCCTGTAGGACCCCACGGTGGTGAGCAGAAGGGAGCAGCAGAGAAGGACAGACATCCCGGTGCCAAAGTCGTGTGCCAGGCTGATGGGCAAGCCACTGTATCTTCCACCATTGCTTCTGTAATTCACAGCTTACCCACGGTGCGTTCTCCCTCCTCCAAAGGCCTTTAGACAATACTTTTTTGTTGTTGTTTTGAGACAGGCTCTCCCGTAGTCCAGGCTGGCCCCAAACTCACATTTTAGCTAAGGATTACATTGGGCTTCTGATTTTCAGAGTACAGCTAAGAGTAACGTTGAACTTGTGACCCACTGACCTCTGCTTCCAGCATGCTTGGAGGGGTGCACTTGGCTTCTGCAGTGCTCAGGATGGAACCGGGGATTCATTTGTTCATATTAAGCAAATGCTCTACCAACTGAGCTGAACCCCTGACCCCTGGGTGCCGCAGTTTCCTCATTAGCACACATGCAGAGGTGAGGAAATAGAAGACCCAGAGGGATAAACTGCCCAGTCTCTAGGCTGACTATCTATCCATAGTCCAGAGGACCAAACGATGGCGTCTGTCTTCAGAGCAGTGCAAGGGGGGGGTTGCTTCTTACTTTTCAGATGGAGTTGCCCAAGGCTGGAAGGGTCCAGATCTGAGTCTGAAGGCAGCATTCCAAGCTTAGAGAGGGAGCCACGAGCCTCCAGGAGGTGAGACAAAGGTCTACGGTCACAGGGGTAGAAGGCTCTGCATTGGTGGGTCCAGCTGATCCCCCTGGGCTCAGGGAATGTGACAGGGGCAAGGCAGAGGCATGTCAGAAGCCCAGCCTCGTGCAGCCTGGCTTCCCCCGAGGATGTGTTAGAGCAAAGAATTCCCTACAGCTCCAGGGCAGGGAGGAGTAGTCTACAGCAGGCCCCAGCTTGCAGAGACCAAGCGAGGAGTGGACCAGCGGCTGTGTAGGCCTTGCTAGTGGGAAGGGGAGAGATGAGGATCGTAGCTGCCCATCCCGTTGTGATCAGCCCCTCTTTTTTTTTTTTTTTTTTTTTTGGTTTTTCAAGACAGGGTTTCTCTGTGTAGTCCTGGCTGTCCTGGAACTCACTCTGTAGACCAGACTGGCCTTAAACTCAGAAATCCGCCTGCCTCTGCCTCCCAAGTGCTGGGATTAAAGGCCTGTGCCACCACTGCCCGGCTCAGCCCCTCCTTATAAAGGGAGTAGAAATATCAGAGTTGGTGGGGGTGGGGTGACTAGGTGGAGACTGAGCTTCTGAGCCAGGAGCCCACCCCAGTCTGATCTCTGGCAACTTCAATATGGTGGGGGCATGTAAACCATCTTGGCTCCCTTGAGTAAAAGCAGGACAAAGAAAGAGACCAGGTAACTCACTTGACCTAATTGCCTTGGGTTTTAGTCATAGGCTTGGCAATGGGGGCCAGTCTCCTTCTGGACAGTGAACAAGACAAGTGTCTTCCTAAGGTCTCAGCTGAGCTCTTGAGAGGGAACCAGTCCAGGTGGGAACATGTCTGACGTGGAATCTGCAGAGGGGCATTGTCCCCTGCAAGTGACCTAATCTCTCCGTCCAGGAGTCAGCGAAGTTGAGGATCAGCACCCACGAGGAGGTGACAATCAGAAAGCCTGCGATCCTTCCTTTGTGGGGTCTACTCCTTTCCCCTTTCTGGGCTGGCCAAACCTGGCTCAGTGGCTCAGTGCCAGCCAACTCCAGGGTTGCCCAAAGCTGTAGACTGCATCTAGTCTGATTCATGGAAGCAGAGTGGTGTTCCTGGAGAGAGCTGTCAGGCTAATGGGAGACTCTGAGGTCTTCTGCCTCAGAAAACTTTAGCCTTGAGGGGAAGTGGTAGCCACAGCACCAGTCCCTAGCCAAGAGGAAATCATGCGAGTCTCAGAGACTATATAACTTGCTCAGTTCACCCAGCAATCACTACCAAACACAGGGCTCCAAACCCATAGCCTTCTTTGCCAGCCTGGGACCCCACCCCCACCCCCCTCAGGCTGGGAGTCAGTGGTAGAAGGCTTGGGCAGGGGAGCAGAAGGATGCATGGAGAAGTCCAGAAGAAGCTCGCCCGCCCCCCCCCCGCCCCCACCCAATCTGTAGCTAGCCTAAGACTCAGGCAGCGCTGGATGCTAGGGACACGTCTGGGAGTCATGGAGTGTAGGGAGGAGCTGGGGATGGGAGTTCTAGCCAGAGCTCAGGGGAAAGAAGCAAGCAAAGAAAATGAAATCATCAATTCATCGGATTTCTGAGAGGCCACCCAACCCCCTCCCCCTCCCCCACAGCAGCACCTAGGGAGATAGGGGAGAAAACATTAGCCAAGAAAAGGGATGGGGTAAGAGAGAAGCCAGAAGGGAGAAATAAAAAAGGCCTATGTTCCTTCACACATGCACAGAGAGAGAAAGAGACAGAGAGAGAGAAACTGCAGACTTCTTTTTAAGTTTTTATTTACTTATTATTTAATTTATTTTTGAGACCTGGCTGGCCTAGGATTCCAGAATGCTGGAATTAAAAGCATATATGGTCACACCCATCCTGTTTTCTAGTGTCCCCCCCCCCCCCCACTTCCCTTCCTTGACCAAGTCCCATGTAGCCCAGGCTGGCTTTGAACTTGCAGTGTAGCTAAGGATAACCTTACACTATTGGTCCTCTTGTCTCTACCTTCTAATATTTGTGTTACTCCTGTGCCAGGATCCTTGGGCCCGCCTGTCAGCACGCACTCTGGGATGACAGGGTCGCTGTATTCTTTCATTTGTGGATCTGGCCAGCTGGGACATGAGAAGAAGAGGCATGGGGTGACACGAGGAGGCCTGCGATGACACTGGCTTCACTCTGGGAGCTTGTCCACTGGGAAGAGGCAGCAGCCATGGAGGACACACTGAGGGAATTCTTCCTGGGCTCCACCTCCAACAGGCCTACAGCAGGGGGAAGGTGAGGCACAGTGGGGAGAGAAAAAGAGCTGAGAGACCCCTCTGAGAGAAGCAAAGGTAGATGATAGTGACAGACAGTTCCGGACTAGTGGCTCTCTCTCTCTCTCTCTCTCTCTCTCTCTCTCTCTCTCTCCCTCCCTCCCTCCTTTATGTTTTTGTTTTTGTTTTTTTTAAAGACAGGATCCAGAGGCTGTAGCCTTTGCTGCTCTGTTCTAAAACTCACTGCATAGACCAGGTTGGCCTCAAACCCAGCTCTGCCTCAACTGGGATGACAGGTAGGCATGTGCCCCTAATCAGTGCCTTTTCTTCTGCATTTTAATTGTTAAATCATGATGACCTGAAACAGGGGATCCCAAGGAATGGGGCACTAAGCTTCTTCCCTCTTCCTGCCCAGCCCTGCCCTCCTCAGTTTCTAGACTACCTAAGGTCTGGCAAGGAAAGGGGTATCTGAGGTAATCTGGGGTGGGGACAGGGATACCTACCTGTAACATGCTTTGGGGAAGGCAGAAGCTTCAATGGCCCTGGGGCCAGACAGACAGCAGATTGCCACCAGGTCGATGAAAGGAACTTTGATCAGACTCCTAGCAGAAGCAGAATGTGCTGGAGTGTAGTGAGGAGAGACTGGGGGAGGGGGACACAGAGGGCATCTCAAGAGACTCGGGAACAGGCAGTCACTGTCCACCTCCAGTGGATCCTGCCCCATTGACCCATATCCTCTATAAATTCTAGGAAAGTCCTTGATCTCCAAAGCTCCGTCTACACAGGCCTTAGCTACCTGGATAACATTCCATCGCCTCTGGAGCCAATCCCAGAGGCAAGCCCAGGCATCCGAGCTCTAGTGAGGCCTGGTCTGAGTAATCAGCTGCTAGAGCTGCGAAGCCCTGGAGTGTCCTGGAGGAGTGGCTCCCCACCCCCCATCTCATAGAGGCACAGTAGATTCGGGGAAGGGGGGAGGGGCAGCCTGTCACTCCAGGGTCTTCCCACCCCCCCTCCCACGGACCACATTCTCCTTCTTCCCACCTGCAAGCAATTTGGCCAATGGGAGGGCAGCTAAGATTGCTGTGTGGAATCCTTTCTAGATCTGGGTGCATTTGGTGAGGAGGGGGCTGCCTCCTTCCCCACGCTAGACCCCGTGTAACCTTTTCCTCTTCACAGAAGCAAATTACTGGTAATTATCTCACATCCAAAGCCTTCAGGAGCTGCTTCCAAATTGCTTTAATTGAATTAATTGAATCTCATTTGGTCTGGGGGAGAGAATGGGGGGCATACCTTAAAATAGTACAGAGGAGTGATGGGGGGTGGTGAGCTATGCAGAAAGAGGCCATTTTCCTGTGGCTGAGACCATGGATGTGACAGAGTGTGCCCTGGACACTCTACCCCTGTTCTGTAGCCTCAGACGATGTTAGAAGGGCAAAGCCGCTGTCCACTTTGAGCAGGGGACCTTGCCTGAGTCCTGCTCTCTAACAGTGTTGTCCGGGATATGCTGGGATATATCTCCAGCCCCATCCTTCCTCCCTATCCTGGGGAGGCAGGTTTATTTGCTTAGGTGAGAGGTGAATAGACACTACAGAATCTCACCTTGAAAGCAAGCTGACCCCTTCGACTGACTGCCCCAGTGGCAGATGCGAATGTCATTTATAAAGCGCCTACTGTGTCCCAGGCACCATGTCAAGGCTGTTACAGGCATTTTATCAGTTCATCATCACAACTGTACAGCGAAGCAAATCCTGTTATCGTTCCTGTCTGAAGGGAGAAGAAATAAAACACAGCTTAAGAAACCTGGCAAGCCTGGAGGCAGCGGCTACAGCCGCAACAGCACACAGCCCTTTAATCCCAGTGCTTGGGAGACAAAGACAGGCAGATCTGAGTTCCAGGCCAGCCCAGTCTGCAGAGTGCTTTCCAGGACAGCCAGGGCTAACATAAAGTAAGCAAGTATCCACTGCTGGGACACTTTTTTGACCAAAGTCTACCTTCCCTCTTCCCTTTGCTTTACTGTCAGACACAGTGTTGCCAGTGGAGCACAGGATTCAGTAACCATGGTATCTAGAGAGATGGAGATGAGGCATCTTTCTTGTTGGGATTCCTCCGAGTCCATCAGCACCTAGAAGTCCAAGGCAACTGGATCAGCTCCCAAGTGGAAAAGAGTGTCACATGGGAAGGGCACATGGGGGTAAGGGAAGGGGTGCCGCAGGCTCAGCTGGTCCCTGGCTGAAAGAGCAATTACGGCTTCTGCTACTTAACTTTACAACCCAGGCTGTTGTTTTAACGATGCGACTCGTGTTGGGCTGTCCAATTAATCTGCCTTTGGAGGCTTTCCGAGATGGGGCGGTAGATCTTATCTTGCTCTGTGGAAAGAGGAGTGTGTAGCCTGCATGGCAGGGAACAGCACCCCGAGGCCCTTGGCCTCAAAGAAGACCTAGAGGAGACATCTGGGGCCAGCCACCCCTAGAGCAGTGGAGCCAGGGTCCAAGGGCGGTGGGGCAGGGGGAGGGGGGAGGTTGAAAGGGAGAAAGGGGATGGGAGGGTCTCCACAGTGGGTAGGTTCACTCCACACTGCCCTATGACCTGCCATTTGCTGCCCACGGGGCCATCTTCTGTGAGTCTCTCGGGGACTGGGTGTGACCACTGACCCAGTAGTGGGACAAAGAAGGAATGTGTACAGACATCCCTAGGTGAGATCCTTCCACTGAATGCAGTACCCCTCTGTCCTCCCTATGACCCCAAACTAAGCTTCTTTTCTGGCTCGGGGTTGGCTGGAAGTGCCCTACTGGGCTTTTCAACCAAAGACTTGGTGCCCTCAGTTTAATGTGATTGGGAACAGGTTCAGGCAGTGAGAGCAAGCTAGCCTTTGAAGCCTTTTGCCTGGAACTGGAGGCCCCTCCCCAGCCCCTGGGGCCACTCTGGGCTGAATTCCCTGAACCCTGAATGCTGACCCTGTCCTCCCCCACCCCCATGCTGTATGTGTGGTGTGAGCTGCGGTCCAGGATGAATCCTGATGCTGCAGTCCTGATGCTCTGGAAGCTGACCACCCTCCTCCCCCAGCCCACACTGGACTTACAGCCTCTGGACAGTGCCCAAACGGCCTCTGTCCTGCTTTTCCTTTGCTTCTTGCCACACTGCCTCCAGTCCTCTGTTCGGCCACATGTTAGCCTAAAGCACCTGTCCTGGCCATGTTGCTAGGAGCTACCCAGCAGGAGATCCAAAGATGCCTATTAGATGGAGAGTTCCAGTTCCTTCTAGTATTCTCCTCCCCCTTACCCCTTTCTGTAGGCTAAAGCCATTCCACCTCCAGCAGGTCACTTCTTCCAGAAGGACTGCCCTAGCTCAGTCTTCTCCTGGTAGAATACCGTGGCTGTGAAGTGCCCCGGCTCCCTCTACAACTGGCCCCCAGAGGGGTCTGCTGAGGAAGACCATTCTGAATGAGCCATTCCGTGTAGGAGCATCTTCCCATTTCAGATGAAGCCACAGGCTGTTACAATGTTCCTGAGCCAGAACCCCAGAGCTAGCTGGCAGCAGAGGCATACCGAGAATCTAATGTTGGGCTGGAGAGATGGCTCAGTGGTTAAGAACACTGGCTGCTCTTCCAGAGGATCCAGGTTCGATTTCCAGCACCCACATGGCAGCTCACTACTGTCTGTAACTCCAGTTTCAGGGGGGTCCCAATATTCTCATACAGACATCCATGCAGGCAAAACATCAATGCATATAAAATGAAATAAATAAATCATTAATTTAAAAAGTGGTGTCTATGACTTCTGGTGAAGGGGAGGATATATCAGATGAGGAAGAAAAGATGAGCGGAGCAGCTAGCTCCAGAAGGGATAAATACAGGAGACGAACATGGCTAGCTAATATACTCAGGACTCTGATTCTTTTTTAATACATATATACATTTTAATAGCTTGTGATTTGAGAGCAGTTTCTTTGATCGAGGCAACAGCGAGGAGCTATGCCTGCACTGATCCTGGTAATCTGTTTGTCCCATTTCTCCTTCTGGGCTTCCAACAATGTGTGCAGGTGAACTTGTTAGGTGTTAAGGATGGAGAGTCGTGGGCCTAGGCTCTTAATACATACTGTTGAATTATATGGACGATTAAGCCCATGGCTATCAATTCAAAATGGGTAGATATGGCGCTAGAGAGCCGTTTAAAGCGGAGAAGCACAAGCTGCCCACAGGTCCACAAGTTTTGCTTTGGAGCTGGGGCCTTTTACATGTTAAACACTCACTCTACCACTGGGCCACCACCAGTAATTAGTAAATGAAAGTCGGAGACTCTATGGTGGCCAACAACACAGACCCTGTGTCCACTTCTGGTTTTGTTCCTGGAAGGGCTGTCTGGGCCCCCATGGTGCAGGCCAGGAATAATATTTGTTTTCTTCCTGGTTTGGATCCTAGGGCTGTGCTTGGGGCTGCAGTCATTTGAAGGAGAGGGAGTGGCAAGATTGTGGCCGTCCAAAGCCCCTGATCTAACTCTCTGCTTTGGAGAGCCAGGCTTCCACACCATTCTTTCCCTTTTTCTCCTTCGGTGTCTTGTCTTCTGAGAAAATCCATCTGGAGCTGGTTTCCTCTCCTCCCAGAAGGGGAGCAGGTGCTCGGGTCCTGGGCTTGACAGGAGGGCTGAAGTCTGACCAGCCTCCCTCCAGACTCACATCATCTGAGGCAGTGCCAGCACATCTGGGGAGCGATGCTGATACCAGGCACCAAAGTGGCTGTTGTCATAGCCACTGGAAGGCAGGGTGTCTGCCTTGGGTAGACCCCAGATGAATGGTAGGGCTGGAGAGTGGGGAGACAGGGAGGGGGGTCTCCCAGAGAAGTCCTCTTCCGGCTCCCCAGAGCTCTGTTTCAGGAGCTTCTTATATTTGGAGCGTTTGTTCTGAAACCAGATCTTTACCTTTGAGAGGAAAAGAGGACGGATTAGGAGTGTCTATGAAAGGTGTGGGAAGGGACCTGGCCACAGAGAGTGAGTCCTGGGAACCTTTGCTCCAGCTCTTCAGTTCTGGAATCCCCCAGTCTCAGCTTCCTGTCTGGGCACACTCCTCTTCTTGAGTCTCATTCTCCTCTAACATGTACCCCCCAACTCATGCTGTGGACCAGCTATGGGCACTGCTTATCCAAGAGCCGTGTCAGCAAAATTGTGGGACTCCTTTGTGGGTTCTCAGAGGGCAGAGAATGGGAAGTTTTGCCTTGAGCAGGGACAGGACTGGCCCTACCTGGGTTTGGGTGAGTCCGAGTTGTGCTGCCAGCTGAGCTCTCTCGGGCAGGGCCAGGTATTGGGTGTGCTGGAAACGCTGGTTCAGGTGTTGGAGCTGCAGGCTAGAGTAGATGGTTCTGGGCTTGCGCAGCTTCCTGGTCAGGGACTGCTGCTGGGAGGGCACCAGAGACAGTGCCAGCTTCTCTGATTCTGGGAGGCAGAAGAACACTAAGCTGTAAGCATGCAAAGGGACCAGGTGAGTCGGGCATTTCTTAATAAGCTCATCGCATCCCACACCATGGGCAATCAGCAAAAACAACAGCAGCCTTCACTATCAACCTGAGTCTCGGTGTGTGTGTGCAGTGGAACAAGCCTTGCCTATCCCTGCCATTTCAACACCAGCAACAGTCAATACAAGCTTCAGCTCTTGAGTTCTTGTCCTGCTGAAGCTACCACTATAGGACCTAAGAACACAAATCGCCAAGGGCCAGGGTAAGGGTGCCCAGGCTCCTGCAGGGTGGCAGGGTGCTGGTATGTTGGTTGGTGGACCTGCTTAGAATAGAACAGGGCAAAAGACTCGTGGAGAGCTGAGCTAAGGTCTGGAGATGAGCAGAGCAGTGTATCAAAGACTCAAGAAACCTAAGAGTAATACTCAAAGTTTCAGGGATCTAGAAACAAGATGTATTTCCTGCGGGCCCCAGCGCGGTTGCTTCAGAAGGAAAGTGATTCAGGTCCGGAAAGCTTAATGTTCCGCCAGCAATACGGGTTGTTATATTGTCATCGCTGGGCTGTAGGCTGTAGCAAAAGGTCTGGTGTCCCCCACAGGCCCCCAACTCCCACTATTATAGGAAGCGGCTTCAGGTTGGCGTCAAGATTGAGGGCATGGGTTTCCATTCTTGAAACCGGGGCCCCGACCTGGACCACTTTATGGGATACTGAGACTGTGCAAGGGGATGAGAAATGGGAAGAGGCAAAATGCCTGCCCGGGATGACAAAATGTTGGGGTGACAGCTGCCTCTTTCCGTGCAGGTCTACTATGAGGACCCCAGAATAGAGCGGGTGAGATGTCCCTGCCTGTATCCTGGCAGCAGTAGCAGCTTCTGTCCTTCAGCTCCCCATCCATTCTTAGCTGGGTTCACCCAACAGATGTTAGGGTCTCTGCTCGTGGGCCGCAGTCACCACTGCCTTCACCTCCCCCACATCCCTCACCGGTGGCCTTGGGGGCTGTGGTCCTCAAATCCTGTCCCCTGGATTCCAACCTCAGCCAATTCCCAGAAAAACCATTGGGTTTCCGCTCCCGCTCCCGCTCCCGCCCGCGCTCCCGCCCGCGCCTGTCTTGTCTCTCCTACTCCGACTTCTACTGCTCACCCGGGGCCGGCAGCCAAGCGACAACCCATGCCTTCTTGGCTGCCTGGACCGCGCAGTTCGGGTAATAGCGAGCAGAGCGCGAAGGAAGACAGCCTGGACTGCTGAACTCGCAGAGCAGATCACCTTCCAGGTGCCTTCCGGAACAGCTGCCTTTTTCCACACTAGTTTTGGCAAGTCACAACTGGATCTACCCCGGTCGGTCGCGATAACGGGTCCCCAGGGCCTCCGTGGAGGCGCGGCAGCCACACCCGCAGCCCCAAAGGGGTGTTGCTGAGGCTCTTTCTGAGCCAAATGCCTCCCTGGGACGGAGGTGCACCCGTAGTATGGGCGTAGGACACCCCAAGCCCTCTCTCGTACTCCAATCATTCATTCAAGAATGGGCGGCGGCCCGCATAATTTCAATAGCGAAATGCTACGGTATATTTTTTTTTTAAAGAATCTGTTTGTGAACATGGAGTCTCTGTTTTGTTTTATTTTATTTTATTTTTTCGTTGTATCCGGGTAAAGTACGTAATAGAAAGAATTCTTCAGTCCATTGTTCTTGGACCAAGCTAGGGAAGGCATATGGAAGACAGGTCCACCTTATTGCCAGACAGGTCTCCCAATAAGGACAGGTTCTTCCTCTCCAGTCCCAAAATGCACACTGTCTGTCCTCATGTGCACACACAGGACGGATAGCAGGTTGCCCGACTTGTCCTCAAACTCAGGACCCCCCTTGCCTTTACTTCCCCAGTGTATATTAGTATATCTAAAAAGAAGAGTCCAAGCGGTTCCTTTGTAGATCTGTATGCAAAACTCTGCCACTCAGACGGACTGTCCCTCCTCCAAGGAGACCCAGCAACCTAGCAGGCCCACCCCCACTCTGCTCCAGAAAGCTGTTAACTTTCTGGGGTCCTGAGAAGTTCCTAAAGTCCCCTTTCCTGGCTCCGTCCATTGAGGAAAGTGAACTTGCCCTGGTCCAGGAGCCTGGAAAAAAAAGTTGTGTCCTGGATCTATCTATATGCATTCCTTCTATCTCAGTTTCTCCAACCATAGAACAAGGAATGTGAGCCTCTATTCTAATGTGGTTTTGGTTGGGGGTGTATGTGTCATGAATTTATGCCAGAATGACCAGGGAAAAGGAGAGAAACATCTTGGTTTGGGGCTGATTATGTGAAGTCACATCACAGACTTGCGCATCTTCGAGGACTATGCCAAGAACAATTGGACCATTTTGATGTTCAAGGAGTCAGTGGGTCTATGGAGAGCATCCTCGTACTGCCAGCCAGGGTCTGTCAGTTGGGCTGTGCATAGGTCGGAGCTAGGAAGGCCAGCTGCTCCCCTGTCTTCACCGAAGCCTTCCAGTGGAGCTCAGATTTGCTGCAGGCAACCGAAGCTGGGTCTAATGTATCCCAAAGTTAAAGGTGGAGATGGTAAAGATGTCTTAGGCACAAGGCAGAGGAGGCCAGGGAAAGAGCTGGAGACTGGTAGACCAGCCTGTAAGTTTATTATTTGAGCAACAGTTGGTGGGGGTCTTATACCCAGATCCTGCAGGGTATAGGCACCTCCAGGAAAAGGGGGTGGGGCCCAGGAAAGGAGAAGGAACCCAGCCTAGTTGTCTACCTATCTCCAACTGGAAACTGATTTCTGTTTAGTAGTGTTTGATTTATATACTGGTTTCTGAGACCAGAACTCAAAAGGGATGATGTCGGAACGGAGTGAAGGATGAGGAGAATCACAGGGAAGGGGTTAGATCTCCACCTCTCCATCTGGATTAGGGCAAATTTCCGTTACACAGGTACTCACACAGCTCCACTGCTCCAGGGGGTGGGGTAGGGAGCCCTCCCGCCTGGCTTTTCAAAACTGCAAATCGAAACCAGGTCGAATTTAAAAAGGAGACCTAGATCAACTTGCCTCCGCTCCTCCCCCATCCTTCGCCCTCCCCCTACCGCAGATTCCTGGGTATCGGAGAGAGAAGCGTTTGAATCCCTCTAGTTGCGCGCAAGCAGAAGAACGCGAAATTTATGCAAAGACAACCCAGACCCCAGAGGTGAGGAGAGCCGCCGCGGTCACACTTACCTGCTTCGAGCTCCTGCGGGTGTTCAGCCGGCCTGTGAAAGGGCTGAGATGGCGCCACCAATTGTTGCTGGCGGGGCAGGTAGGAGTCTCCTGGGGTTGCCGGCCCAGGGTGGGAATAGGACCGGGGGTGGCCGTAGGACTGGGAGTAGGACAAATCGGGAGAAGCTGCGGTTCCCGGGGATAGTCCGAGCGGGTAAGCAGCCACTACCGACAGGGCGGGGGCGAGGTCCGGGAAGACAACGTTGGAGGCACCACGGTCAGGAAGGGGACAGGGTAAAGAGGTCATTGCGGCCGGTGCCGGGCCACAGGGCCTAGGTCATGGCCCGCACGCTGTCTACTCTTTCTGCCAGCTCCTTTCAAAGTCTCCAGCTCCAGCAAGCCACTCTTACACTTCAGATGCCTGGAAAAATGTCTCTCTGAGCCTCTTCCGGCAGAGAACTCGCACCCGGGAAAGGGTTTTTTGGGGTACCCCGTGGTTTTACCCTTCCCCATCTTTTCCTCTGGGTTCGGTTCCCGGGACCCCAGGGGTCCCCCGCCCACTTAGACACCCCGGATTGGCTATTCCTTGGTGACCTCAAGCTGAGCCCGCCCCCCACCCCTCGTGTTAGCGTGCACCGGGAAACGGGAGGGATGCGAGCTCCGGACCCCACATCCCTGCATCAACTCCGAGTTCCTGGGGAATCGGTAGAGTCAGGAAGTCTCAGTAACGATGTTCAAGGTGCTAGGAAATTGGGCCTGGGATGGCTAGGGGACGAGGGAAGCTGCGCGGTAACTAGAGACGCTTTGGAGACTCAGAACCTGTGTGCGCGTCGCGCGGGTCTGCATGGCCCCACGCTGCCAGGGCTCTGCGAGGGAGTGGAAAAAGCAGCTAGCCAGCGCCGGCCGCTTATTCAGCGCGTCGGAATGCGTAGCTGCAGAGCGATGGCAGTTTGTTGGTAAACAGACGCTGGGGCCTGGAGGGTGCCGCCTGGCGCCCAGCCTGCCCCGCACGCGCGTGGCGCGCACGCCCCCGCCGAGCGCCCAGAGCCTGGCACGCCGCGACCGCCGCCACTGCGCCTCACCACCCCCAATGCAAGCTTCCGCTTCCGGCAGGGGCCCCGGTTTAGTTGCGACACCACAGCTCCTGCAGGCCCTTGAGGCTGCTGGAGGGAATCTGCTGTCTGGGATTCGCCTGTACCGAGCCCCGCCTTTTCTGGCACTCTGCAAAATGTAGCCTCCCAGGAACTGGGGCAAAATCTGGGAGTGGGGATGAATCTAGTTTGATGGCTCCTGGGAGGGCACAGAAAATATGGCTAACTCCATTGTACTTCCAGACTGTGTTCGGGACCTGTCTCTTAGCAGGACAGGAGGCCTTAATGAACACCATGTATGCAAGCATCTGTTGCCACGTGCACAAAAATACATAGAGTCTTCATCCAACATATATTGTTACATACCAATATCCCTCTACGAAAAGAGGCTCATTTATGGACCGGCAAACACAGACTTTAAGGTGTGGTGTATATACAGCTGCATCCCCAACCATGGGCAACTCTTTGAATAAAAGCACAGGATTGAGGTGGATGAGATGGCTCAGCAGACAAGAGATGAAGAGCAATTAGGTTGCCACCAAGCCTGACCATCTGAGTTGGAGTCCCCAGGACCATATAATGGAAGAAAAAACAAACTCCCAAGAGCTAGTCTCTTGAGCTCCATATGTGGGCTCTGTTATGCATGGATCTTCACACATACGCATAACCCAAACATAAATAAATGTAATATTTTTATTTAAAACACATTGTGCTTACCTGGCACATATGCTTGTATATTACAAGTCAAATCACTAATTTTCCTTCTCAGAAATAAGGCTGTCCAAACGTGAACATATATGCTCATGTGTGGGCTACCCTTTCCCACACATCTAAGCTGCTTTGCAAAATGAGAGAGACAATTCTTTTGGTTTGGTTTGATTTTCTAAGACAGGATTTCTCTGTGTAGTGCTGGCTGTCCAGAACTCATTCTGTAGACCAGGCTGGCCTGGAACTCAGAGATCTGCCTCCTGCCTCCTGCCTCCTGCCTCCTGCCTCCTGCCTCCTGCCTCCTGCCTCCTGCCTCCTGCCTCCTGCCTCCTGCCTCCTGCCTCCTGCCTCCTGCCTCCTGCCTCCTGCCTCCTGCCTCCTGCCTCCTGCCTCCTGCCTCCCTCGCTGGGATTAAAGACAAAGGCAAACACCATCACTACCCAGCGTTATCTCCTATTCCAGAAGTCCTCACAGATTCCCTAGAAAACCTACACACTCGATCCCTCTGTTACACATGCCATCTTTATGCTTGCACACACGCGCGCGCGCACACACACACACCAGGGCTCAGAGTAAAAGTGGCAATCTTGGGGTGTTAGGTAGATGAAAGAGGACAGACAGCTATTAGAAGAAATGGCAAGGAGTGGATGAAGGCCCTGGTCTCAGAGCAGATGTAGGCCTTCTAAAATAGACAAAGTCTGGGGCTGGAGAGATAGCTCCATGGTTAAGAACACTGACTGCTTCTTCCTGTTCAATTCCCAGCGCCCACATGGAGGTTCACAACCATATGCCATTCCAGTTCCAGAAGATCTGAGAACCTCTTCTGGCCTCTCTGATCACCAGGCAGATGCATAGTACCCAGACAGAACACCCATACACATAAAAAAATAAGTAAACAGAAAGAGACATTTCTAGGCACTGTATATCAGGACTGTTGAAACTCACAGACAGGAGAAAACTAATTTGCTTTTACACCCCCCTCTCCAATTGCACAGAAATTAATTTCTCCAGGAAAATACCTGCTGGCCACTGCCATAGAGGTCTCTACCCCGTGATCCTGGAGCTCAGATTAGGGGGCTCTGTAGGAGATCCTCTTTGTCTGGTTGGCTGGGGGAAGGTGTGAGTTTGTTTGGTAGGGAAATGTTCTTTTGATGTGAGACCACCTTTCCCTGGGTTTCAGTATGCCTTCCTCCTTAGAGCTGGGGCGATGAGCAGCTGAAGATGTTGCTTTCCAAGTCTTTCTGTCTCTAGCACTGTTCTGCTCTTTCAATCTTTCAAGACAGGGTCTCTCTGTTTAGCCCTGGCTACCCTGGAACTAGACCAGGCTGACCTGGAACTGAACTCAGAGATCCACCTATCTCTGCCTCCCGGGTGCAGGGATGAAAGGCGCACGTGCCACCACAGCCTGGCTGTGCTGTTCTTTAGAAGGGAGTCTGCTGTGGTGTTTCCAGGGATGGCTTCTCTCTCACGCTGTAAGATTCAAAGCAAGAAGATGTGCTTTGAGGCAGGGCTGGCTGTGAGGGCAGATTTGCTTTCTAGCGTGAATGGAGAGGATGATGGGAGACACTTCCGGGGGGGGGGGGGGCAGGTAACCAGAATCCTTTCAGTGCTGGGCCCCTGCTGGAGGAAGGGCAGAGGTGAGTGTCCTGGTAGACTCTTTGGATCACATCCAAAGCAGGGTCCCTGGTGAAGGCCTCCTCTGAGCTTCCCTGTGTGCTCAGGAGCATCCTGAAAGAAAGTTGGACCTGTCCTTCTGCGGTAACCCTGCAGAATTCATACGCTCCGGCGCATCCTCACAAGAACCCTGCTGTGAACGGTAGTTACCGTTTGTCTCCCTCCAACATCACCAGCCTCACTGCACCGTCAGCATGAGGTATGAGGAACCCAAGCACTTGCTGGCACACCTAGGCATCCTCTTAGGCATCCCCCACCCCAACACAACATCAGCCTCTCAACCACAGGAAAAGTAGAAGCAGTGGCTGTGAGCCAGGGAAGGCAGTGCTTGGTGAGAACAGAGACAGGCAAATCCCGGGTTCCCTCCCCAGCACAGCCTCCGTGTAGCTGGCCTGATCAGCCAGTTCCTACCAGAATGCTCCGGGAGAGGAGGGAGCAGGACTGCGATTCCAGCCCTCTGGTGTTTGCTGTATGGTGGTTTGCAAGAATCTAAGAACAGAAAACAGAATCCAGAATCCAAGAACATGAAACAGAAAAGAAGGAGAGGAAGGAAGGGAGGGAGGGGGGGAAAGAGAGGACTGAGAGGGGAGAGGGAGGGCAAAGTAACCCTTTTCTATAATTACTCTTAGCAGAGGTGTGGGTGGCAGGAAGGCTGGGGCGTTGGAGCAACGGAATCCCAGTGGGTTTAGGACACATCGGTATGGCGCTTGTGTTTTGTTTGTTGTTTGTTTGTTGTTGGTTTGTTTTTCTAAACTGGGTACCTACCACTTGGCTGTCCTGGAGCTCACTATGTAGACCAGGCTATCCTGGAACCCACAGAGATCTCAGAGATCTGCCTGCTTCTGTCTTCCAAGTGCTGGGATTAAAGGCTTGCCTCACGCTTGGGTTTTCCTAATTTGCGGGTTTATATAAGATATATTCCTTGCTTGAGGCTGCTTTCTGCTCCTCCTGTAGCAGAATTCCCCAGGAAAACAGCCGAGTTTTCCTGGCAGTTGACAGCCAAGGGCTTCCTGCCGTACATTTGAAGGGGCTCAGTGAAGTGTAAGGGTGGCTTGTGCTGAGTCAGGCGTGGAGTTCTGAAAGTACGAGTCCACTCCCCACTTGAACCGATCTGATCGGGGAAATAAAGATTCTCACTCCCTACCAGATTTCTGCGGGCTTGGTGGTCATTTTGGAATTACACGCGCCTCTTTTCTCCTCCTCTGTGGTCACTGCTCCCAAATAAAATCTTGGTTTTGTGTTTGTTTGCTCGCCGCAAGCTTTAAAGTTCTATTTGGAGGGGTCCTTTGTAATTACGTTTTGGGAAACTAAATTCAATCTTGCAGCAACCTCCTCTCAACCCGCCTCTTTATGGTAGAGCCCCGCGTCCCGGGTCTCCTTCGCTTTTTCTGATGGAGCATTTGGTGAGCCCTGATGATGCTGGAGTGGAGCTGAAGGTCTCTGCCGTCCGGCTCAGGGGTTTCCCTTGAGCTCATTTCTACTTTCCACCCGGAGGAGAGCTCTTTCTGCGTGTTGTTTTCCAAATAATCCTAAAGATGATGGCCGTGGATCAGTCTTGGTGTCAGCGCTACCCAGTCCGGGCACCACTTGGCGTGGGTCTCCCACAAGAGTCTTCCCCTATCTCCCACACGATCTTAGCTACAACCCCATGCCACCCTCACAGCCTCAGTTTTCTTTGTTTGACATCCAAGAAGTCTACCAGAGATTGACCCGGACATTTTAAATACACAAGTACACGAAAGACGCCAAAGCTAAGAGCTTAGCTCTGAATAATTCTTTGACCAGGGCACCATCTCCAGAAGAAAACTCAAAATCAGGGAGTGTTGGAAGAAAGTGTTACCGTGGCGCCGGGCTTTGGGAGGAAGCCACTCTGTGCTGAGCTTCGCGGAGCTCCGGGACTGAGGCCAGACCTAGCTGGGTGACGCAGGGTTTCTTGGCGGAGTGTCCCATATCGCCCACCAGTAGACCAAGGACCCCCACAGGGAGCCGGACGGGTAGAGGATAACTGCGGGGAGCATACACCAGAGCCCTTCAAAACTTTGCAAGCCTGTTGAAGGCCAACCCGCCTGCAACGAATTTGCCGGTCCGGTCCGAAGGCGGCTTGGCTAGGTCTGCAGCCTTCCTCAGATCCCTGTATCGCACAGAAATTCAGACTTGGCACTCCGTTCTTCCTCGCCAGGCAGCGAGGTGAAGACTGGAAGGGGACTTGGAGTTAGAAAAATGCCTGTAGCGGGCAACGGATGAGAAAGCCAGTGTGTGTGCAGGGGCACCCAGCACATTTAGCAGAACCTACAGACCGGCACACGCTTATAGGCGATCACTCTCATAACTTATACACACACGTCACACGCACCAACTACACCACCATTTAAACACCCAACACATGTCTCCCTCTGCCTTCCAGGTTCCCCGGTAGGCGAAGGGTCTCTTTACACGGGTGTGGGCTGTTGCTTCTGCTTGGACAGTGAAGGTCAGTTTCCTTGTCGCTCTTTGCTTTTCTTCTTCTTCTTCTTCTTTCTCTTCATTATTTAA
Organism: Mus musculus; assembly: GCF_000001635.26. Lineage (NCBI taxonomy): Eukaryota > Metazoa > Chordata > Mammalia > Rodentia > Muridae > Mus > Mus musculus. Next base: position 95,151,180 of record NC_000077.6, read on the forward strand.
AAGGAGGTCGGCTGTTGGCCATCCCAGGATCCCAGTTTGGACTTCAGAGTCTCCTTGGTACTATTGGCCTCACCTCTGTAGGTCTGGTGGGGGGGGGATGGGAAAATACTGTTTTAGGGAGCAAAGAGACAGGGAATGGCCCCAGGAGCCGTGCAACATCAGTCCTCATTCCCAAAATGAGACAAAGAATCATGTCTGCAAAACAATACTATAACCTGCCCAGCAACAAACAAAATCAGTGTCTTTCCCTCCGTTTACACAGGGGTGGGGGTGGGGAACAAAGGGAAGATTAGAAGCAGTTCCCAGTAACCCCCCCCTCTCATTCAAGCCACCCCCACCCGGCTCTAAGGGGGAAGGCTGGCCAGGAGGAGGGAGGGAGTGCAGGCCAATGTGGTAGCTGAGAGAAGGGTGTCTCCTGCATCCACTCCAGGGCCCCCTACCCTGCATCATAGACCATCCTCTTCTGTTCCAATTGGAAGAGGATCACCCAGCCTGGAGTTCCTCACCTGCTGCTGGAAGGGCCTGGAGGAGGTGGTGAGAGGGAAGATAGCAGGCAAGAGAGATGGCTGTGGTCAGGGTGGGGGCTGTGCCAAGGGTCAGTGGCCTCCTTGGGAAAGTGAGTGCAACGTGAAATGAGCTGTTATCATTTACAACTGCTTAGGCCAACTAGGCTGGACTGCTCTTCCTTCCAGCCTCTGAGCCCCCACCCCCTTGTGTGTGTGTGTGTGTGTGTGTGTGTGTGTAGCTCTGCAGCCCAAGTTCTGGATGGCAAGTGCCTTGACCAGAGCTGAGCCTATATTCCCAACCATCATTCAACCCAATGGGGCCTCTGTTGCTTTCCCACACAAAAGGCTGGAGGGCCAGGTCCTGGTCCCTTGGATGTCTGGGGCCACTGGAAGATCCAGGTGAAGACCTGGCATCTGGAGACAGTGCCAAGGGACTGGGGGAACCTGTCCCAGGGTCTTAGAGGTTGAAGGGGGTACTCTGGGGATTTGAGTCCTCTGCTTTGAGTAAGAGTAACGATTATACAATATGTTGTCTGTGTGGCAAGCACTATGCTAAGGACTTAAGTGCCTCTCTTTATCTAATGATGACAATATTTCTGTATAAGATAGAGTCCATATCCAATGCAGATACGTATATTATCCTCTCTTTTACAAATGAGAACACTGAGGCACAAAAGGGCCAAATACCCTTTCTTAAAGCAATGGGGATCCCCAGCTCGCTGGCTACCATCACTGCCAGGGGACTGACTCTCTTCCCTGGAGAAATGCTATGCAGCAAGGGCAGAGAAAAGCCTGAGAAAGAGGAGGAGGCTGCTGGAGAGCAGTGTCTGCTATGAAGGCAGTAAGAAAAGAAATAAGATTAATAATGAGTTATAGTAATTATTATATCATAGTCATTATATTATATTAATATTATAAATAATATGAATAATTGGAACTCCTGTGCTACACATCCCAGGTAAGGGAGTCCTGTTCTTATTAACAGAAAAGGCACATGCAGGGCCTTTGTTCATTAGGCTGCAAGGTAAGAGCCATGGAAGCCAAGGAGGCAGTGTGCTGTGACCTTGAGTGATGGGAAGGTTGGACCCAGATGGGAGTAGAGGGGCTGCTTCCCTGGGTTGCCTTGGGTACCACGGTGGATTGGGGAAGGGCTCATAGGGCGGCAGAGATTTGAGGAAGAGAGACTTGCAATGGGTCAAATGTGCAGTGAAGTGGGACTCCCCAAGGGCGTGGTGGCAGAGGCAATGGAAAAGAAGAGAGCCAAGAGAAAGGTGAAGAAAGGACAACCCCCAAGTGGACTTGGTGAGTGGGACCGGGAAGAGTAGGAGAAAGACTGAGGTTCCTGGCCTGGGCAACCAGGGGAGCCCAGGGAAAGAGCCTGTGTTCCATTCAGAGGTCCAAAGGCTTTTCATCAGGTCATGGAGCAGGACCAAGATTCTGGGTTGATGCTCCATCAAGTAGCCAGCCCTGTAAAATTGGATCCTGCTGTGCTTTCTGCACAGGTGTCTCTCTCAGCCCTGCCAATGTAAGCAGGTGAAACTTACATACATGCAGATATATGCAAATGAGCAACCCGGCCTGGGCCCAGAGCCAGAGAGGCAAGTCCTCCCCCACCTCCAGGGACCCAGAACGGGCCTTCCCAGCCCTGACTCACGAGCTGACATGCCGCCTGGAATGCCATCTCCCCTGCCTGGCTTCCTCTAACTTGGTAAACTTGCTCCTGGAATCTCACTGAAGCTCAGGTCTGAGGTTCCAGGCTGGAACACCGGAAGCCAGGGCTGGGGAGACATTCTAAGTCAGAGTACTTAGAATTGTTCCTCCTCCAAAATCAGGTGATTGGAGGTAGGAGACAGATGCCTGTCTGGGTTAAAAAGTATGCAATGTGGGCCGGCAACATGGCTCAGGCCCTGTGTGAGGCAGAAGGAGAGAACCAGATACTTCCGGTTGTTCTCTGACCTCCATGGACTTGTGCCCCACAGTTTAAAAAGAAATAAAATAAACATTAAAACGTGTGCAATGTACATAGTATTTCCTAAAAACCTTTGACACACACTGGGGCTTTGTAACAACTTGTGAACTGCCTGGTTTACTAGCTCCATTTTACAGATGGAGACACCGAGGCTCATGTCGAAACGTCTTTGTCAGGGAAAACCTGACTTGTGTTCACAGAACTGGCTTTCCAGAGCAGGCAGGCCCTTCTGACTCAGTGTTCTTGGCTCCGCTCTGTGGTTTGTGCTGGGCTGAGAGAAGGGAGGGGGGAGCAGATTCTGGAGTCTGGGGCTCAAATTTTCCCAGACAATCATGGAAAAGAAGTGGTGTGTTTCTTTTGTATATTTAATTTTTTTTCATTTATTTATTTATTTGTGTTATGTGGGGGGATGGAGCCCAGGGCCTTGTGCAAGTTAGGCAGACACTCTGCCAATGAACCTGAGGAAAAAAAAAACTTCATTTCTTTTGCTCCCTGTGCACCCCAGAAAGTAAGTTCTTGCCTTGGAAAAGGGGCCATACCCTTTGAGTTGAACCATGCATTCCCACTGCGGCCCCATCATGCTTGCTTTCTCTCTCCTCTCCCTTCATCCCCTCTCTGTTTCCAGATACAAGGTCCCATAGCATAGCCTAGGCCAGCCTGGAACCCTCAGTCCCTCCTGTTTCTCCAATACGGGAATCATACTGCCAGCACACCGGGGAGTGTGCTCTTTTTATGAACCTACTAAGTACAGAGTCTACAGATTCCACTCAGTGAGTCAGTCACACACTGTGTGCACCTGTGGTTTGTGTGTGTGTTTGGGTGTGCTACAATTGAGGGGGAAATTACTGAATTTAAAACACACTGCATGGGGCTGGAGAGATGGCTCAGCAGTTACGAGCACTTCCAGAGGCCCTGAGTTCAATTCCCAGCAGCCACATGGTGGCTCACAACCATCTGTACTGGGCTCTGATGCCCTCTTCTGGCACACAGATACATGCAGATATATACATAAAATAAATAAATGTTTTAAAAAATGAAATATACAGCACAATGAAGCACCTTACAAACAAGGCATGTGGGCCAAGAACCGGAACTCCTCAGGCCTCGACACCCCCCCCCCCATACACCCTGGCTTGCACACTTTGTCTTTTCCTTCTCTTTACTTACCTCTGTCTGTTGGTGACCTTCACATGAATGGCAGGCCACACACTGGTCTTAAGCTCTGGTTATTTCGAGAGAGGTTTTCACTATGTAGCCCAGGCTGGTCTCAGATTCATAGCCTTCCTGCCTCAGTCTCTCAAGTGCTGGGAGACCAGTCTATCAGCTTCTTGCTGCCCTTAGGGTCCCCTCCTGCAGGACTGTGCCACTCTCTGGGCTTTCCCTAGCACTGCTCCTATTTCCTCCTGTCACGTGCTCTTGGTGGGGTTTACTCCATCAAGACATGAATGGAGTCCTGCAAGGTGTGACTGTGGGACATTGGCACAGGGTTGACATGTGCTAAATGACCTGTGAACACGAACTAAAGAAATAAATGAAAGTGAGGGTGTGTGTTTGAGGGGAGTGGGGTAGTATGCCTCTGTCTCTTTCATCAGAATCCCAGTGACAGGGGTCCCATTGAGGCTACAGGGCCACGTTAAGAGACGGGTTTCTGACAAAGGTCCCTGCTACCTCCTTTCCCTCCTGCTCTGTTTCTCAGCAAGGCTATCAGCTTGGATCCTGGCCTTTCCCCCAGTGCAGCCAGGTGGAGCTCACCAGCCTGGAGACCCGGTCAGTCTAAATTCTAATCCTGCCTCCACCCTGCAGTGACTTGGACAAGTAAAACTTCACTCGTGTCTCAGTTTCTTCATCTGGGTAAGTGACACAAGAGTAAGGCTGGCCTCAGAGGACTGTGAGGATTTAGTAAGTTACCTGGTAACTGCATGCAGCCCAGGGTTCACCTACTGAAGCTCCCTCCTCAGTGCACGCTCAGCCTGCCTGGTGCCAGACTCAACCTACTTTCAGAAAGGTTTTTGTATTCTGGGTGTGGTAGCAAATGCCTGTCACTCAAGAAGACTGAGGCAGGAGGATCAAAGGTTAAAGGCTGGGGGTTGGGGACTGAGGATGACTCAGTGGCTGAGAGTGATTGCTGTGAAAGCAAGAGGACATGAGTTCAAATCCCCAGCACCCATGGGAAAGCTAATTATGCCCCGAACCCCAGTGTTAGGGGTTGGAATGCTGGCCTAGGGTACAAAGAGCCCTAGGTTTGATCCTCAGCACCACATAAAACCAGGGGCTGTGGCATGAGCTCGTAATCCCAGCACTTGAAAAATAGAGGCAGGACGATCAGGCGTTCAAAAACAGCTTCAGCTACAATAGCTAGTTTGAGGCCAGCCTGGGCTAAATGGGATCTTGTTTCAAAAGCAAAGTAAAATGAAAAAATAAAAGCCAAGGAGTCTGGCCTTGTTATTACATCATAGAGCCCAGAGGGCTTGATGATGGCTGAAGGTATCACTCCAGACTGTAGAATTCATGCAGGTACCATCCATCCTCTGCTCCCTAGCCACCAGTACCCAGTTCCCCATTCTCATCTGACACGGTGTCCTGCATCATCCTGAGATGTTTAGGGCAACTTTGATTCTCCAGCCCCTCCTAAAGTCACCCTCAGTTCCTCTTGTGTCCTTTGAGGGTCTTTGTTGGCTGGTACGTGGAATGCCTCTACACTCAGGAGCACAGCTAAGCCTCACCCTGTCAGGTGGGGCAAGAATTTCTGTCCCCATTTCACAGATGAAGAAACCAGTGTTCAGAATGGCCTAGGACCTTGCCTTGCCCAACATTGCACAATGACGTGAAAGAGCTGGGGCTAGAAGAACCCCAGGCTGGTGGTCTCTGGGGAGCAGATCTCTGGGTCTTCCCAGAATATTCCAATAGATTCTTAAGGGGGCAAAAGAGGAGAGATCTGTAAGATGCCCCTGGCCAGCTACTAATGGGTCTCTCTGGGCCATGCAAGAGAGTTAGTGGTTGCCTGAACAAAGCCAGGCCCTGGCAGCCAGACAGGACAATGAACAGAGTCAAGACTTGGAGAGAGAGGGGCAACTGATCCCACAGACAAAGAGGGTGGGATGTCAGAATTCTTTGCAAACCCGTGAGGGGCTGCCCACTAATTCTGTGTGCCTGTCATATTTTGCTTTGTTTTCTCGGTATTAGGAGTGGAACCTAGGGCTGTGTGTATGCTCGGAAACCCCTAGACCCTGTATAACTATAGCCCAAGCCCTAGTACTCTGAGACTTTAAAAAAAATCTATTTTTGTTTTGTTTTTACATTTATTCACTTTGTGTGTGTGTGTGTGTGTGTGTGTGTGTGTGTGTGAGAGAGAGAGAGAGAGAGAGAGAGAGAGAACCCCCCCATCCGACATATTCCACCACAGGTGAGGATGTCAGAGGACAACTTTTGGAAGTTTGTTCTCTTCTTCCACGAGGTAGATCAAAACTCAGGTTGTCAGACCTGGTGACAGGCACCTTCATTTGAGTTCTCTGGTGGGTCCACTCTGACTTTTAAGGCCAGATGCAAGACAGCAAATAGAAGCCACAGAAATGTAGGTCCAGGCTCCATAGAGAGCTATTTTTAATAATGTGTTTTCTCAACAGCTCAGATTCAACCCAAGTCCTTCCATGTCCTGCCTGGTACATCAGGGTTTCTTTGCTGCAGTGAGACACCTGCGCTTCAGGCCAGCTTCTTTCAACACAGACACAGTCTGTCTCATAAAGTAGTTGCAAGTCCCTGTGTCTAGAGGGGTTTCCACGGAGGCTGAGATGTAGTTGAAGGTCTGGACTCTAGTAGAGACAAGAGATTTGAACCCTGATACTCTAGTTTACTAGCCGAGCGCCCCCTAGACAGGTGGCTTGGGATTTCCAGTTTTCACTTTTCTCATCTGTAGCATGGGGTTAAGAACAGCTAGCTACACATGAGGTCATTAGAAGATCAAAGGAAACGTCATGTGCCTGGCAGAACACAAGCCCCTGGGAAGCCAGTGACGTGGGGTTTGTGATGATGTGTGTGACTGGGGGCTGCATCATAGGCTGGAGGAATGTCCTGGGTGCCCACTAATGTTGTATGATTCTGTCCCCCAAGTATCAGGAAAACAGCCAAGAAGCAACCAGGAAGCAGATGGACTCAACATAGGAAACCAACAGACCCTCATGGAGGTCCAGGGAACTTCCTTGCCTTTGCTCTGTCCCCACCCCCAGGCCTGGGATTGAGATGGAGACTCTCCTGGTTCCTGGAGGACCTTGGCGTCTTTAGTCTGTAAAGGTGGCAGGAATCCCCAGACAATCCAGTCCACCCTAGAAGCCCTGCCTCTGCACAGCGTGACTCTGGAAAGTTCTGACTCGGTCACCACCTGCTCTAACCACAAACCCTGAACTGGCCCAAGCCTCCAAACCAGCAAGATGACGTGGCTCAGCCTGGAAGGTGGTGGTGGCCTCTGAGTGCCAGGCACCCAGCAGGGCAGGGAGGAGCACTTGGCAGCCTGTGGACAAGCCCTCAGCCTCCACCCTGTGGGGCTGCTCAGTTACCATGGTCCCTCTGTGTGTGAGTGTGTGTGTGCGCCAGAGGTCAGCATCAGGTGTCTTTCTCAATTCCTGCCCTGTCCTGAACCTGGAGCTTCACAATTCAGCTCAGCTGATGGCCAGGAAGCCACAGGATCCTCCCGTCTCCAGCTCGTGCTGGAATTGCAGGCATGTGTGCTGCGTCCAGCTTCTTCCGTGGTGCTCAGGATCCAAAGCTAGGTCCTCATGCGTGCATGTCTAGGCCCCAAGTCCCTCAGCTGCCATGAGCCTTAGAACTAGAAGACATCTGAAGTCCCACAAACCAGTGGGTTTTGAATTCTGGAACCAGGAGAAATGGGATTGGTAGTTTGCATATTAGTAAACACCTTGGTGGGAAAACCTTTCAGCCCAGTGCCCCCCCAAGAGACACATGAAGAAGGGAACACAGGAGGGGACAAGACTGGCATGTGTTGACATAGTAAATCAGATGAAAACCCAGATGTTTAGACTCTGGGACAGGGTGTCTTTATGTCAGCTATCTTTTTTGAGACAAAGTTTCTCAGAGTTTCTATAGCCCTGGCTGTTCCTGAACTAGCTCTGTAGATCAAGCTGGGCTGGAACTCAGAGATCTGCCTGCTTCTGGCCTCGCAAATGCTGGGATTAAAAGCATGTGCCGCCACCACCCAGATTTTTGTTTGTTTATATTTTGTCCCATCTCTGACCCCCATCCCTGGTGCCCTGTCCCCAAGACAAAGTCTTACTGTGTAACTCTGACTGTCCTTGAACTTACTCTGCATGCCAGGCTGGCCTCAAAATCACAGAGATCCACCTGCCTCTGCCTTCCAAGTTCTGAGATTAAAGGCCTGTGCCACAATACTGGCTCTAAACCAGTTATTTTTCAAAGTTCATTCCCCCAGATTAGGGAAGGCCAAGTTCACAGGGAAGTCCTTCTTGGGTCTGCCTCCCATACCTCTGTCACAGGTGGTATCAGCCATCTGAGAACAAGTTAGCCTCCCCAACTCAGCCCCCCTGTGTCTTCAATGTTGCTAAATCAAAGGAGGGTTTTAATTTTAAAAAAATTATATTTTATATAATTTGGTAGTATGTATGTATGTATGTGTACTACTTTGATACATGCAGAAGAAGGTATAAGATCTCCTAAAACTGGAGTTACAGCTAGTCGTGAGCCTCCTTGTGGAATCAAACATGGGTACTCTGGAAGAGAAACCAGTGCTCATAACTACAGGGCCATCGTTCCAACCTCCAAAAGAGATTAAGGTGTGGGGTGTAGGCAAGTCCTTCAGGCTGAAGTCTGGAACACGTGGGTGTTTGGACCAAGTTCTCTCAAGGGCACTCAAATGCTTGTGTAGAAATAGGTGAGCCCACAATGGGAAGTGGGGATCCAGTTTGGAGAAAGTCGTTCTCTGGCTCAGTGCAAGCCCTGAAGGCTTGGTTTGTGGGACTTAGGCCTCTCCAAGGCATGGTGTGGGGTCTCACCAAAGCCTGGCCAACACCATACAGTGAAGTGCTTTCAGAGAAGGATGCCAGGGAGGGGCCAGCAAGGGAGGGAGGGGTGGGGCACTTGGTGATTCACTCAGCCTCCCACCCCAGGGCCCAACTGCCATCAGAACTGAGCGCCAGAGACTTCACGGACTCGTGTGTCTGTGTGATGGTGTGTGTAACTGTGTGGCTGAGGCCATCTGACTACTGTGTAACTGTGAATGTGGTGGGTGTGTAACAGAATGTGTGTGTGTGTGACTCCCCGTGTCTTAGGTATGGCTCTGCACATTGTACAGGGAGCTATGCAGTTGTGGCCACATGTGACCTTGTGGCTGTGTGTTTATGTGACCATGTACACAAGAATGAGTGTTATTTGTGCTGTGTGTGTGTGAGTCCCAGGGACAGGTTCTGAGAGCCAATGGGCGCTGGGTAGATAGAGACAGAGGTGGCTGTCTGCATAGCTGTGGTTTGCTGCTTGTGACCTGTGTGTGGCTGTATGGAGGCAGCTGCTGTGGATACATGTGGCCATGTGGGACCATGAGATGTCTGCACGTGTGTCTGAGAGTCTGTGCTTGCTTCGGTATGACCTTTTAGAAGTCACTGCTTGGTGGGTCTCTGGGTGTCATGGCTTCAAGTCAACTGTGTCACTGTGCACTCCTCTGAGGGACTCGGTTGGTCACTGTGTGACTGTGACTGTGTGTGACACCTACCTCAGGTGCCTTTGATGTGGTTGAGTTTCTAGGGGCCCATAAGGATGCTGCCTCACTCCTGAAGACCTCAAACGATGCTGATGCCCTCAGCACAGCCTGGGAAATCCCTGTCCCCCCTCCCTACCCTTCTCCATTCCTTCAGGAGCCTGCTTGTTTTCGGTTTTTACTGCCTAGGGTGAGTTCATGGCCACAGCTGACTCACTACTCTTTCCTAGAGACTTGAGGAAGGATTTGAGACTGCTTGGTTTGGGGCTTCGCTTAAAAGCGCAGTCCAGTAAGTGCATGGTCAAGGACTTCATGGGCGCTGTGAGCATGAGGGCTTCTTTCTCTCACCATCCAGTTCCCACCCTCCCACCCTAAATCAGAAGGCTCTCTCCTCATTTGAATGTTCTCCCTCTTAGTCGTCACAGACCGCTGAGGGTGCTGGAGAAGCTGGATGTCACATACAGGTTCCCGGACCCATCTTCCTGTGGGTGATTCACAGTGCCCAGTGCCAGCAGGAGCTGCAACCGTACTGTGTGGGCGCCCCCTATGGGCAGAGCCTGCCCTAGCGAAAGCAAGGAGAACTTAGGAGGCTGCGACAGTTGATGGGAAGACATGATCCTTGTCCCCAAGTGTCCTTTAGTCTTATAGGGGATTCAGCACTCCTCTCAGGACCCAGGTCTAAGACAAAGAACAAAGAATCATACAGTTTTCTGGACTTGGGGAGGAATCCTAGAGGCTCCTGGGAAGGGCTCAGGACCCCTTGGGACCTACTAGGAGGGAGAAAAAAAATTCAGGAGGTAACTGACAAGGACCTAGGGAGGGAACAAATTCTTGGAAGGTCTGAAAGACCGGAGAAGTGGAGAGATTGATGGATTCCTGTTCTAAGTGGGATGACATGAGAGGGCTTGGACTGAACCCAGTCCCAAGGCAGAAAAAACCTGCCTAGGGCCGTCTATAGATGGGAAGCCCCCCTGGTATCTACCTGGTATCCCTTCAGCTGCAGTTGACATGCAACCACCTGTGTCTCATTTCCAAAGATAAATTTGCAGGCTGGAGCCTCCCTTTCACCTTTGCCTTCAACTAAGCAGCCAGTCCAACTGTGCTCTGAGCTAGCCCACAGGCCCTACTCTCCCCACGTCCACCCTGAAGGTGTTTTCTGCCAGGCCCTTGCCAAGCCAGTGGCCAAGGCCATGAAAACTTCTGCCTCTGCCATCCTGGCCCACTGCCTCTGAGGCTCCTTCCAGCTCCTGGGACAGGCTTAACTCAACAGAGCAAACCCTACCCCCCCACCTGGCTCCAGCCCCAGACTCCCCCGTTCCAATTTAGGGGGGTGTTGGGAGAATAGAAGAGTTAAGGGGTTGGGCTTCGGGCAGTTCTTGGCTGAGGTCTAACCTCAGTTTCCCAGTGGATGAAACCAAGATCTGGTGTGTGTCCTGCTGGGTTCCCAGGGCGCATAGGGAGGCTCCAGTGAGCTCATGGGCGTGAAGGCCCTAGTGAGCTGTAAATAGTCCAGTGCCCGTGGGAGGGAAGGGGCTATGTTATTCCAGCTGGGCTCAGCTACCCACAGGGAGGCTAACCAGTGGGGCTGGGGAACAGGAAGGGTCTCTGAGTCAAGTGTGGAGAGTGGTAGAATCCAGGCTGGTACCTCACTGAGAGTTGCTAGGTGCTGGTCAGACCTACAGAGGCCACATATACCAGGACCAACTGCTGTGTGACAGCTGCAGGGTCTGTGACATGGGGACTCTGGGCAAATCATTTGGATATGTGACTAATGAAACTGCTTTACAGTGAGGGGGATGTACCCAGAACCCTGAGATCACCAGAGTCACCCCTCAGCCTCCGAGGCCTCTGCCATACACGCCTATTATCCCAACCCTCAGAAGCTGAGGCAGGAGAACTGAAAGTTCCAGGCCGGCTTCGGCTATGTAACACGGCCCTGTCTTCAAAATAGTAATTAACTAATTAAAAAATTAAATAAAGAGCAAAGAATATTCTGGAGCCATAACCAGTCTGCTTAGAAGGTCTTATTACCTTTCTCAAGGCTGTTTAAAAAAAAAAAAAAAGGCTCTAGAGCCTTCTCCTTCATCTTCAAATGGGCAAACCAATGCCCTCCCGCATGTTCCTCACCGCCCCAACCTTCCACCTCAGAGCCTGTGAGCAGGTTGCACCCCTTTGGAATGCCTTCTCCAGACCACACCCCTCCATGCCTCCCTCAAACCTTGCCCCACCAGCTTCTAGCCACGTGGTGTCTGTCGGGCAAGTCACAGCATCTCTTTGAGCCCCCATCTTCCCATCTGTAAAATGGGAATGCTACTACCCACAGGGTGGTGGGGACCAAGAAGTGGCTTGTGGAGTCCCAAGCCCAGTTTCTGGTGCTGGGAAGCCTAGTTCCTCACGCCTCTAAGAGCCTCTCCCACACCTGCCGTATGTATTGCTGTGTTGTTTAGATATTTGGTTATTTACTGAATACTTAGAAGAAACTTCTGAGGAACCCCTGGGGGGGGGAGGGGGAGGTTGTCTGTGCCTCTTAGAAACAGATGCCGATCCAGGTATAAGAGGTGACATTTGTAGAGATGGAAATAGCCAGCCACTCTGACAGCACAGCTATGGTGCCTGGCTGCGGCAGGGAAAAAAAAAAAACAAAAACGACAACAACAAAAAAAAAAAAACCCAAATCAGAACAGAAGGGATCCAGGAAGGCTTCCTGGAGAAGAGTCCTTGCTAGACAAGCAAAGTAACAAGTAACAGAAGGGCAGCCCCGCCAAGAGCCTGGCAGAGAAGGAAGCGGGATGTGTTTAGTGGGGGCACAGAAGAGGAAGTGGGGGTTGGAAACTGGATTGGAAAGGTCAGGACAAGCACTGGACCCCCTGAGAGCCGGGAAGAGGAGCCTCCACCCATCATGGTAGAAAAGAGGCCCTTGAATTCCCGAGTAGGGGAGTAAAAGTTGAATGAGCCCCACTTTATTAAATGAAACCCGTTTTCCAGAATTTTGCTAAGTGCTTGTTATGTCTTCTCAGTCTTCAAGCAATCAGATGAACTAAACACCATTACTTCTATTGTATAAGGGGAGAAACAGGGAAGGTTACGTTCCCTAAGGCCACAGAATAAAAAGAAAGCAGGAACAGCCCGCGTGGCACTACCTCCAGCCCATGTGCTTCCAGAACAACCTGGAGTCCCTGCAGAGGATGTTGGTAAGAACATGGGGCCTTTCTTCCTCACCTACCCTCTGATGGGTTTGCTCTGAGGTGTCTCAGCCTGAGAGATGAGGAACCCCGGACTTGTTCTCCAGCTGTTGATGAGATGGAGGGCGGAGTGAGTGAGAGGGACAGCCCTGCCTCCCCCAGAGAAATACATGGAAGCTACAATGGACCGTAGACAGAGTGAAGTCCTGGGTTGCAACCTGTGGTCTGACACAGTGGCCAGGCAGAACGAACCTCCTGCATTGGACAGCCAGCCTCAGAGCTCAGTGGAGATGCCTAGCCCCAAGACCTAAACAGGCACTCTTTCCCATCCCATCTGGAGGAATGGTGGACCTTCAGAGAATGGTAGATTGGGGTCGGGGGAGGGGTTGTGGGGGATCCTGCCTTGTCTACTTATCATTCACAGACCTATGTTCTGAGGTAGTGGTAGGACACACCAGCTCCCCTCTCCCCACCATTCCTCTTCCCAAGGGACTGGCACTCCTCCCCGAATTCCTGTAAGGCTGTCTCTAGGGATTCTTTCTGTACTAATCCTGCCAATCTAAGGGTTGTATATGCGACTCTCCCTCCCCAGGAGGGATGCACCTTCACTTAGCGGAGTCCTTGGAGCCCTGGCTATGCCTGCTCCACACTAGGCACCAAGGCTCCAGGATCTCACCGAGCAGAAGAGGAGGCAGATAATGACCAAGGAACCAGAACCTTGGTGCAGGTATAAGAAGTGCTGAGGAGGAAGACTAAACACACACACCCACACCATACACACACATGCACGCGCACACACGCACACACACGCGCACACACGCACACACATACACGCACACACACACACACACACCACACACACACATGCGCGCACACACATGCACACACACACACACCACGCACACACACGCACGCACACACACGCACACACACACCACACACACTCGAGCACACACACACACACCACACTCATACTCTCTCTCACACACACACATACACACACACACACCACTCACATACTCTCACACACTCACACACACACACCACACACAGACACACACGCACAGACGAGAGCCCTAGAGACCCAGAGACACAGCCTCAAATGAATCATGGGTCAAAGTCTTGGGAAATCTCCTGACTTTGGAGTGGCAAAAATAAGGAAAAGTGGGGGTGGAGAGATGGCTCAGAAGTTAAGAACACTGGCTGCTCTTCCAGAGGTCCTGAGTTCAATTCTCAGCAACCACATGGGGGCTCACAACCATTTGTAATGAGATCTGATGCCCTCTTCTAGTGTGTCTAAAGACAGCTATGGTGTACTCACCTACTTAAAATAAATAAGTAAATAAATCTAAAAGCAATAGATAAGGGAAAGTGTGGACAGGGCATCCTACTTGGAGGGCGTGGCCAATGCAAAGGTCTTGGGCTGAAGACCGGCCTGGGGTATGTGAGGGACCCCAAGCTGGGAGTCCAATAAGCTGACTCCGGGGGTAAGGGTGAGTGCCACCGAGCCTGATGATCGGAGTTTGATCCTTGAAAGCTTCATGGTAGAAGACTCTTGCAAACTGTCCTTTGACCCCCACGCACATGTGGAGGCACACCTGTGCCCTCGCCCTCCTCACATAAACAGGTAAACCCAGTAACAAAATTAGAAGGGAAGCTGGCTCAGACTGGAGGGGGACAAGTGAGGAGATGAGGGACCTCCAGAGATAGATGGGGCCCAGAAAGGGCAGGGGACAAAGCTTCCATGCCTGGTGACGCAGGAGTCTGACTACTGAATGTGTGGGGGAGGGGAGGGGGTACTGAATGTATGTTGGGGGAGTTAACAAGGCAGACCCCCCTCCCAAGGCATACCAAGTTAGAGCCTTTTGGCTAAGTAAGTCACGAGTGCTAAGGCCAACTGAAGCCAACTCTCACCTTTTCCCTACTAGGAGTTTAATGTCTCCCACATTAGAATCCTCCAGGCATCCAGACTCAGGCTCTAGAACATTCTAGAAGAGTTGGCTTCATTTTTATCTAACGAGGAAGATTCTGGGGTAACTTCTAGAAGAGTTGGCTTCATTTTTATCTAACAAGGAAGATTCTGGGGTAACTTCGGAAATTGCCATCATGGAGAAACTACCTCCTTTGCCTCATGGGGATCCCTCTGCACCAGCCTGCTGTGGGGTGCCTGTTATAACTGGGACTCTGTGAGGACAGTGCCTGAATAAGAGGAGGGTGCCACATCTACCCCAGGCTGAAATCTTCATGTAGACAAATCTTCCATTTGGAGAGGAAAAGGTCAAAGGTGATAGAGCAAGTGGCCAGCCAGTGACCTTTGCCCCCTGGTTTCCCCACATCCTGTTGAGACCTCTAGTGGGCAAGCAGGGCTGGAGATGGTCTCTGTCAGGGTGGAGCTCCTGAAACCTAATGGCCTCCTGGGGCTGACTTTGGGCAAGGCCGCCCAGCAGCAGGCCCAGGGAAGGGACTGAGTCAGATCCGGAGAGCAGCACAGGCAGGCCTGCTGAGGTCACAGTCTGGTGGCTGGAGGTGGCCTTCTGACTCCAGTCCTCCACCCCAGCTGCTGTTTGTCCAGTGCATCCTTCAGCGTGTGCCAGGCACCCTGTGGCATCCCTCAGGCACTCCTGGGACATCAGTTGTCCAGAGCCAAGTCCGGGGGCGGAGCCCCTGTCATCACACTTCCTGGGCCCAAGTCTGAGGGAAGATGCCACTTTGCTCTCTGGGAAGAAACATGACCCTACCCCCAAGAGCCGCAGTCCAAGCACAGAGGGCCTTACTCTATCCTCACAGAACCACAGTCTGAGGAGAAGCTAAGACATGTTTAAAGAACACACAGACACATTTGAAAAGGCAGCCTCTGTGTTGGGGGAGTATGTCTAAGTGGTAGACGATCCACCTGGCTTGCACAAGCCCTAGGTGTATACCCAGTACTATAAAACAAACAAACAAAAAAGTGAGGGGAGACCCTTCATATGGACCAAAACTGGTGGGGAGCCAGGTACCATGGGTGCACACCAGCAAGAAGTCCAAGCAGCTCTCACTATTTGAGACTAGCCTGGGCTACAAAGTGAAAGCCCATCTTATGCTACTGTCTCAGGGTTTGAAAGCAAAGTAAGGTGGGTGGAGGAGGGATGGGAGGGGCAGGAGCCATGGAATGAGCCAGTGTCCAAAGGCCCAGGCTCTGAGAGCCTTTGTGAACACTGGACCTTCTGCTTGGCCGGTTCCTCCTTGGTTCAATGTAGAAACAGTGGTAAGCTCTGGGAATCATCTTTAGCCTCCCCCGGTCCCCGAAGGGGAGCACAGCACCCAAGAGACCTGGAGCACGGACCCCATGCGGGTGGATGTGTCAGCTCAGCTCCTGTCCCTCTATCTGGAGCCCTCAAATCCATCCTTATTGCACCACATCAGGTAGCAAGCGCCAGGTTCAGTATGCTGGAAGGAGATTTTTGGGCTCTCACTGACTTCCCAGCCCCCCCCCCCCATCTCCATCCTAGGCCTTGTCTGCAGCCAGAGCCCTCCCCCGCAGTGGAGTGTAGACTGTTGGAGCTTGTTTGGCCTGAGGCATCTCACCCCTCACCTCCTCCCTTGCCCTTCTTGCTAGAGAACAGTAACAGAAGCCTGGACCAGAAGAAAGCCAGGGGCTCGAGCTTGGCAGCCAGTGCAAGGATGCTTCCCTGTGTGGGGCAGGGGTACCTAGTGCCTGTGGATAGAGCCAGGGAGCTTGCCTGTCTACAGTGGGCATCAGCAGAATGGATGGGACAGAGTGTAGACTCAGGAATGGAGCAAGGTGGGCTCTAGAAAGGCCATGAAAATTAGAGGGTGCTGGGAAGGAATACACACACTAGATGAAGAGACCATGTTTTGTTGTTGTTAGTTTGTTTTTGTTGTTGTTTGTTTTGTTTTGTTTTTAACTGCTCCATCCATCTCAGGGTAACACTGTCTTAGTAGGGAGTGAGTTGCCCATTCAAAGAGGCATTCAAGCACAGGTTAATTCTACTCTCTGACTATTGCGCCTTCACTAGGCGGTCCAATCCTGGTAGCCCTGTCCCTGTCAACATAGAGCTAAAACAGGTTAATCAGGGTAGACTTCTCAGAGGAGGAGAAGGAGGTGGTGAAGGGACTACAAGAGAAGATCTATACGAGGGACTGGGGCTAGGCCAAGCCCTGGCTTCTGTAGCTTGCTGGAGCCTTGGGCAAGCCACTGCTAGACTCAGCCCCAACCCCAGGAGTGTAGGGGCTTAGGTCCTAGGGTGCAGGGCGGCAAAGGGGAGCCAGACAGCTTCTTAGAAAGTGGCAGGCAGGTGAGCAGGGCTCCCCAGTGATAATTAAGGAACAAAGGTGCCGAGAAGCCCAGGAGGAGAGCAGGGCTAGCAGGCCTCTGGGGCAGGCTGGCTAATGGGAGCCTGGAGGAGAGGTAATAACAAGGGGAGGAGTGGGGCAGACAGCCCGGCGTCATGACGCCCACAGGCCGCCCCCTCGCCCTCCTGCACCAGGACAATAACTGCAGCACCTAGCTGGAGAAACATGGATGGTGCCCAAGGAGTTAGTTGTTCCTGGGCCTCAAGGCAAGAGCTGTAGGAACACGGTGGTACAGGTTTTGATTGACAGCTGAGCCTGCAGATGGTAGGAGGAGGACAAGGAGGACATCAGCGACGGAGGCTGAGAACTGGAGCAGATGGACACTCATGGAGAATCCCAAAGGTGTACGAGTGCCTGGATGGAAGTACCCAGTCTTAGAGTCAGCAATATCCTATCAGACTTCTAACTATGCTGCGGCGACTGGCTCCCACCTGTGACGAAGGGGTAAACCCTGGGTGAGAACACTGGGTACTGGGGTCTGGTTCTGCCTGGACAGTAGTAGGACCCTGGACAAGGTTCATGGAGATTGGCTTCTTTACAATAATATGTACTACTTGGTCTGGGATGTAGCTTGGTTTGGTAGAGTGCCTGCCTGGCACGCACAGCACGAGTTCTGATTTCCAGCACTGCATACACTAGACAGTAGTGTATGCGTACACTCACCATTTAAGAGGTAAAAGCAGGAAGATTGGGGGTTCAAAGTCACCCTCAACTATATAGTACATTTAAGGCTAGCCTTCGGGATACCTTGTCTCAAAATGTTTGTACTTGTCTCAAAAATGTATGTACAGTGCAATACAATACAGATGGCTGTATAAGAAAGGGGTCTGTGGACTGGAGAGATGGCTCAGTGGGTAAGAGCACTGGTTATTCTCACAGAGGACACAGGTTCAGTTCCCAACACCTACACTTGTCTGTAACTCCAGTTCCAGAGGATCCAACACCCTCAGAGAAAGAAAGGAGGCTGGCTCATGGTGTCCTCCTACACAGGTGTCCCTAACCTGTGAAAATCAGAGCCTTAGTCAGCCATACAGTTGTCCCATTCTCTCACTGGACAGGTCTACAGGAGCAAAATTCCTTCACAAAGCCTCTCTTACCATTGGACCCCAATCTTACCTTCTGCGTGCATGTGCCCACACACACCTGGCATGGCCGACTCCCACAGGGTCCGTGCTTCTCAGCTGCATTCCCACATAGAGTCCAGAGTCACCTCATTTCCTGTACTAGTGTCCCACTGCAGAGGTAAGGAACCGGGTGCTATCTAGCCCTGATGCTCAAAAGTGGGGTGAAGTTGAGATTGGGTACTGAGACTATGGGTGGAACATAGGTGGGCCTCAGAGATGTTTTAAGGAGGCCCACTGTGCCAGATCTTTGCTACCGTAGTTGGGAACCGCTGGCTTTAGTCTTGGCTGCTCCAGTCTCCTGTCTCACTCCCATCTCCCTCCAAGAAGTGGGCATAGCCCACGGAACAACCAGAAGCCCTTTCTCTGCCCTTCTGCAGACCCCCAAATGGCCGCAAAGCCTCTATTGACATCATTTCCACCCCTAGTCTCTGCACCCCACCCCACCCCCAATGTATGGTGTTTGTCCACGTATGGGTCCACCTCTGCATATCTGGCTTCTTTTGGTGACATCCTTTCTCCCTCCTGTAGAAGAGCAACTCCTGTTGGCAGGGACCAGACTGCACTGAGCATTTCTGTGCCCCAGTACCTGGCACAGAAACTGATTCACAGGATTTCACACCTGTAGGTGAATAGAACTCACAGAGATCCTCCTGCCTCGGTCTCCCAAGTGCTGGCACACACAACTAATTCTGCATTCGGTGGAGGGGTGCTACAAAAAAACAAAACAAAACAAAAAACTGGTAACAGGGGCGTGGTGGCGCACGCCTTTAATCCCAGCACTTGGGAGGCAGAGGCAGGCGGATCTCTGAGTTCAAGGCCAGCCTGGTCTACAAAGTGAGTTCCAGGACAGCCAGGGTTATACTGAGAAACCCTGTCTCGAAAAACCAAAAAAAAAAAAAACAAAACAAAAAAAAAAACTGGTAACAGTAAGAAGTTTCTGAACACGCAATGACCAAAAGTTCATTCAGATTCTTGAGCCGAGGCATTTCTGGCTGGAGTGGCCTGTGTTGTACTGCACAGCTTCACCGCAGCCTTGGTTTTGAACACACATTTAGGATTTAGCACAGTAAGCCACCACCACAGCACGGAATGTCAGCAAACACTGCCTGGTCTACACACTGTATGTTTAGAACAGAGTGGGGGATGAAGTCTTTTGACGGCTCATACTGTTTTCTGCTCTTACGGCAACAAGATGGCTGGACTACCAAACAACAAAAACAAAACTATAAAATACTTTCTTAGCATCATCCTTCAGGATGTGATTATCAAGTTGCTATCTCTTTGGGTTGTGACGTGAGAATGTTTGATTATTAAGATTGCTGTTTGATCTGGCAGTCCTCTGCTGTATATGAGTCTGGGGCCTCAGACCAACTCCTGTATGTTGCCTGGTTGGTGGCTCAGTGTTTGAGAGATCTCAGGGGTCAGGGTGGGTTGAGACTGCGGGTCTTCCTATGGGGTTGCCCTCCTCCTCAGCTTCTTCCAGTCTTTCCCTAATTCAACTACAAGGGTCCCTGACTTTAGTCCAATGGTTGGGTATAAGTATCTGGGTCTGTCTCAGTCAGCTGCTTGTTAGGCCTCTCGGAGGACCGCCATGCTAGGCTCCTGTTTGTAAGCACACCATAGCATCAGTAACAGTGTCAGGCTTTGGAGACTCAGCTTAAGATGGATCCCAAGTTGGGCCATCACTGGACCTCCTTTCCCTCAGTCTCTTCTCCATTTTTGTCAATGCAGTTCTTTTAGACAGGAACAATTCTGGGTCAGAGTTTTTGACTGTGGGATGGAAACCCCATTCCTCCACTTGATGCCCTGTCTTTCTACTGGAGGTGGACTTTCCCCATCTAAGGTCCCTCCTTTTGAGTCCTGAGAGTCTCTTACCTCTCACGTCTCTGGTACTTTCTAGAGGGTCCCCCTGCCTCCCCCCCGCCCACGAGGTTACATATTTCTATTTCTGCTGGCCCTCAGGGCTTCTCTCCCGTCTTTCCCCCATATCTGATCATGTTCTCCTTCCCCTCCCCACAACCACCCAGGTGCCTCCCTCTCTCTGCCTCCTGTGATTATTTTTTCCCTCCCAAGTAGGATTGAAGCATCCTCACTTGGACCCTTTGGCTTGTTAACCTTCTTGAGTTCTGTGGATTGTATCGTAGGTATTTAGTACTTTTTGGCTAATATGCACTTATCAATGAGTATATAACCATGTGTGTCCCTTTGGTTCTGAGTTACCTCACTCAGGATGGTATTTTCTAGTTCCATTCATTTGCCTGCAAAACTCTTGATGTCCTCATTCTTAATAGCCGACTAGTATCCCATTGTGAAAAGGAACCACATTTTCTGTATCTATTCTTCTATCATGGGACATATGGGTTCTTTCCAGCTTTTGGCTATCACAAATAAGGCTGCTATGAACATAGTGGATCATGTGCCTCAGTGAGAGAAGATGTACCTAACCCTCGAGAGACTTGAGGCCCCAGAGAGTGGGGATGCCTGTGGGGGGTGGGGTGGGGAATCCTCTTGGAGACAGGAGGGAGGAGAAATTGGATGAGGAACTGTGGGAGGGAGGACCGGGAGGGGGACAACTGCTGGACTGTAAAAAAATAAAAGTAATAATAATTTTAAAAAGATTTCTGTTTGTCTTAGTCAGGGTTTCTATTCCTGCACAAACGTCATGACCAAGAAGCAAGTTGGGGAGGAAAGGATTTATTCAGCTTACACTTACACATTGCTGTTCATAACCAAAGGAGGTCAGGACTGGAACTCAAGCAGGTCAGAAAGGAGAAGCTGATGCACAGGCCATGGAGGGATGCTGCTTACTCGATTGCCTCCCTGGCTTGCTCAGCTTGCCATTTTTCTTTTTCTTTTTTTTTTTTGGGGGGGGGTGTGTTTCAAGACAGGGTTTCTCTGTGTAGCCCTGGCTGTCCTGGAACTCACTCTGTAGACCAGGCTAGCTTCAAACTTAGAAGTCCACCTGCCTCTGCCTCTTTAGTCCCAAATGCTGGGACTAAAGGCGTGCACCACCACTTCCCCGCTCAGTTTCATTTCTTATAGGACCTAGAACCAGCCCAGGGATGGTACCACCCACAGTGGGCCCTCCCACTCTTGATCACTAATTGAGAAAAATGTCTTACAGCTGGATCTCATGGAGGCATTTCCTCAAGGGAGGCTCCTTTCTCTTCGATAACTCCAGCTTGTGTCCAGTTGGCACACAGAACCAGCCAGTCCACTGTTTGAGTTGAGCTGTTTTCTGAGCATCAATTAAAAAATTATTCAAGGCCAGTAGTGGGGGCATGTCTTCAATCCCAGTGCTCAGGAGGGTGAGGCAGGTGGATTTCTGTGAGTTCTAGGCCAGCCTGGTCTACAGAGTAAGTTCCAGGACAGCCAGGGCTACACAGAGAAACCCTGTCTCAAACCTCCCCGTCCTCACCTCCCACCTGATCCACCACCAAAAGAAAAATTCAAGGCCAGGCGTGCTGATGCGTGCCTTTAATCTCAGCATTTGGGAAGCAGAGAGAGGGAGATCTCTGTGAGTTTAAGTCCAACCTGGTTTAAATATCTAGTTCCAGGGCAGCCAGGATACATAGTGAGACCTTATCCCAAAATTTAGGGACAATAGCTCAATAGTTAAGAGTACTGGTTGACCTGGGTTCAATTCCTAGTACCCACACGGTAGCTCACAACAGTCTGTAGCCTCATCTACAAAGCAAGTTTCAGGACAGCCAGGCTACACAGAGAAAGCTTGTCTTGCAAACAAACAAATACTTTTGGGATTTTGTGCTATGTATTTATGCAAAGCAACATTTTCATCACTAATTGTTATTTAAAAAAATCATTCAACTCTAAACGCTGTTGTGGATGCTCTATATCCTGCAGTATAAAATTAGCAGCCAACATTAATTGTTTGATTTATTGTTGATTAGTGTGTGTGATGTGTAGGTGCGAATGCCCCATTGCCATGACACAAGTGTGGTGGTCAGAGGACAGCTGTTTAAAACACTGTTTTTATTCTTTTCTTTTTCTTTTCCTTTTTAGATTTATTTATTTTATTAGTTTACATGTATGAGTGTTTTGCCTGCACGTGTGTCTGTGCACCTCATGTTTGTCTGGTGCCTGTTACTGGCCATGTGTGTGCTGGGAATACAACCCAGGTCCTCTGGAATAGCAATAGATTGACTTGATTTGTAACTATGTATAACTATGTGTGACTGTGGGGGTGGGGTGGAGTGGAGGCGGGGTAGGTGTATAAGTGTAGATGTTTATGAGGCCAGAAGAAGGTCTCAGATCCTCTGTAGCTCAAGTTACAGCTGGTTGTAAGCTGCCCAACAAGAACGCTCACAGCCACGGAACCATCTCTTCAGCTCCCCACAGGAGCTTCTGGGAGCCTGTGCTCTCCTTTCCTCCAGTGTGGCAATGTTGGAGTTGTTTCAGACTGTCAGGTTCTTGCAGGGAGCACTTTACCCACAGAGCCATCTCCCCAACCCCCACGATTTAATTGCGCAAAACTAAATAAGCACACCATCTCATTAGTATGCAGATACCCTTTTGCTTTTAGGAAATGTCAAAATTATATGTGTATAAAGGATTATTTAAAATTAAATTCATTTTTATCTTTCTTTTAGTATTCTAAAATTTTATTTATTTATTATCCTTTCATAGTAATTTACTTTTGTTTTACGTTCGTTGGTGTTGCGTCTGCATGTCTGTCTGTGTGAGGATGTCAGAAGACCTGGCACTAGAGTTATAAGCATCTGTGAGCTGCCACATGGGTGTTGAGAATTGAACCCACGTCCTCTGAAAGAGCAGCCAGTGCTTTTAACCACTGACACATCTCACCAGTCTCCCCACCCCACCCCTTTTTGTAAGGCTTCCCTGCTTAGATCTGTGTTTCCTGGATCTCATTGTGTAGACCAGGCTGGCATTAAACTCAGAAATCTACATGACTCTGCCTCCTGACATGTCCTACCTCTGTCTTTAAAAATATTTATTTGTGCAGCCGGGCATGGTGGTGCACGCCTTTAATCCCAGCACTCAGGAGGCAGAGGCAGGCAGATCTCTGAGTTCGAGGCCAGCCTGGTCTACAGAGTGAGTTCCAGGACAGCCAGGGCTACACAGAGAAACCCTGTCTTGTAAAACCAAAAAAAAAAAAAAAAAAAAAAAAAAAATTGTATGTATATGGGTGGTTTGTCTACGCACTGTGTCTGATGTCTACAGAGACCAGAAGAGGGAATCAGCTTCCTCGGAACTGGAGTTATGGGTGGTTGTGAGCTTGTCATGTGACTGCTGGGATAGTTTAGAATACATCAAGTACTCTTAGCTGCTGAGCCATCTTCCCAGCCCCTAAAAATAAAAGTCTTTAGGGCTTATTATCACTAATTTTTTTTAGTTGTATTCCTATTTTATATACCCAGGATTATGTTAACAATTTCCCAGATGAAAGGGGGTCATGAGGAAAAGAAGTTTCCAGAAGGTTTGTAGAAGTTTAAATGACATGAGATCCAGGGCAGTGGCACAGTGCCTGGTCCATTGCAAGTCTGAGAAAGCAAGGCACCAGTCTCGATCCACCTGCCCCCAACTCTGCTGCGGGAGCTGGTGACTGTAATGAACACGTCCGCCTCCTCAGCTCAGTCTATCTTCAATCTACTTTGTTGTCCCCACCTCTTCAGCACCTGCTAGCCTCCTGCTACCTCCCCCTCCCCTTTTCCCATAGCTGTAAGACCAGACCCTTATTTTCTTCAAGAGTCCCCTCTGCCTTCTGTCCTCAATGAGCCCCTGGCTACCAGAGATGGCAGTTGGCCCATACTAGGCCCTTGGCTCTCTGGAGTCTCCTCTGTGGTGATTTATACCCCAGGCAGAATCCATGTCCTCAGCCCACAGGTTCAGACTACTGGCCCAGCACTGAGCGCTGAGCCCCACAGAGGCTCTGCCTCTACCACCAAGTCCTGCCCAGAAGGCCAGTTTACACCTGCAAACCTTGCTCTATGACAAAACAACTCCTTTCACACAGCGGGCATGTGGGAAAGTACCCGCTGCTTGCCAGAGCCAGGAGAGGCACAGTGGGTTGAGGGGGAACAGGAGTTGGTGTGTGTTACTCAGTGCCTAGAGAAGAATAGGGAATGTCAGGCTGAGCAGGCAAAGCAAGATGTCTGTCTATCCTGAGAGGCCTCCTGGTCTAGGGTCAGATGAAGAGGATCCATGAAGAAGCCGGGTGGGAAAGACCTTTTCGGATCATGCCAAGGAGCCCTGCAGGCAACGGAGAGCAATATGGCAGCCCATCTCCAAAGTACGTGTGGCTCAAACGAAGGCACAATGGGAAGACCACACACTGAGATAATAAATGGCTAAATAAGCTCGGTGTGGTGGCACATGCCTGTAATCCCAGCTCTTGAGAGGCTGAGGCAGGAAGATCATGAGTTTGCAGTCACCTGGGGCTACATGGCAAGAGCCTATCATAAAAATGAACGAGTGAGTGAATGAATGAATGAATGAAGAATGGTTAAATGAAGTATGTACTGATGCTGGTTATATTTGGGACCTACTGTGCAATCCTAGCGTTTGGGGTGTTGAGGCAGGAAGATCAGGCATTCTCTGCCATCCTCAGCCATATAGTAGTAAGTTTGAGGACCATGTAGGATAAGTAAAATCCTGTCTCTAAATAAATAAATAAAATCAATTTAAAATAGAAAAGAAAAGAAAAAAGTCAGACATAGTGGCCTACACCTTAAGCCCCAGAACTATCAAGGCAGAGTCAGGTGGATTTCTGAGTCTGAGGCCAGCCTGGTCTACATAGCAAGCCAGCAATGATTACAAGGTGAAATCTTATCTCAAAAAACAAAAAAACAAAACAAACAAATAAAAAAATATATAAAGACTGAGTAGGGTGGACGAGTTAGCTTAGCAGGCAAGGGCACTAACCACCAAGCCAACCAACTGGAATCTGATGCCTCGAGTCCATGTATCAGGAGAAGAGAGCCAGCTTCCATAAGTGGTCCTCTGATCTCCACGTGTGTACTGTGGCATGCACATGCACACATATAAACACACACACAATAAATAAATTTAAGGAGAGGTATTTCTGGGTGTGGGACTCAGAAATAAATAAATAAAACAAAATCTTCCTACTCGCCTTCATAACAACAAAAGATTTTTTTAGTTGTGTAAAACAAGCTGGGGACGGTTGCACAGGTCTTTAATCTCAGCTCTCGAGACAGAGAGGCACTCGGATCTCTGAGTTCGAGGCCAGCCTGGTCTACAGAGTGAGTTCTAGGACAGCTGGCACTACACAGAGAAACCCTGTTTCGATAAACAAAAACAAAAACAAAACCAGTAACAACCACAGAAACAGAAGGCTGGATTCCATTTCAGCATTTGGAAAATAAAATAAAATTGCTGCTAGTGTTAAACCCACATGGTTTTGTTTCTCTGAGCCCCAGAGTCCCCACATATTAGCAGAGTATTCAGAATGGATGTACACTACAGGTGGGAAGTGGTTTGCTCTACTGGACGATGCATGCAGCTCTTGGTCTGTATGATATAAAGGGAGAAGGCACAGGTGAAAGTTAACAGGAATCTTTATGCTGTCAATCTGATGGATACTAAACCACAATTACAAGCCTCTTCTTTATAGTAAGTTAATTTATTTTTACATTATTATTATTATTATTAATTTTACATTTTATTTATTGTGTGTGGGATAGTGCATGTGTGTGTGTCACAACATAAGAGTGGAGATCGGAAGTGGAGTTTTCCTCTTTCAGTCTCTGGCCACTATAGGGAGAGGAGCCGCCACCATGGCCGCGCATCTGCAATGGATGGTCGTTCGGAACTGCTCCAGTTTCTTGATCAAGAGAAATAAGTAGATGCCCAGCACCGAGCCCCAGTAATCTGAAGGCCTGCAGCTCCTTCCGATACAACGGGCTAATTCACCTAAAGACTGTGGGAGTGGAGCCTGCGGCTGATGACAAAGGGGTCGTGGTGGTTATGAAATGCAGATCCGGTCAGCGAAAACCTGCCACTTCTTACGTGAGGACTGTGCCACTTCTTACGTGAGGACCGCCATCAGCTAGAGTGCTTGGGCTACCCTCAGCAGCGTCTGACACATGACCCAAGAGAATAAATGCTGCCCTGATCCTTGCGTGGCGGCCATTCGCAGGGCCAGTGCCATCCTTTGAAGCCAGAAACCTGTGGTGGTGAAGAGGAAATGGACCCGCCCCATCAAGACACCAAGAGCTCCTGAGCCCCACACACCAAAGCAAAGAGTCCACTGACTTTTTCAACGACCAAGAGAAGAAGGGGGGGGGGGGAAGGAGGAAGGGGAGAAGGAGGAGAAGGGGAGGTATTTTTCCCTTCACCGTGTGGGTCCCAAAGAGCTAACTCAAGTCGTCAAGCTAGGAAGCAGCATCCTTACCCACTAACCATTTCTCTGGCCTCATCTGCTTGTTATTTGAGACAGAGTTCACGATGAAGCTCTGGCAGACCTGGAAGTTGTTATACAGATCAGCCTGGTCTTGAACTCACAAAGATCTGCCCTCCCAATCGCAGAATGCCCAGCTCAAAGCATTATGGTTTGTAAAAATATCTCATGGATAATTAGATTTACATGATTATAATTACAATTTTAGATTTGATTGACTATTTTTATATTTAGTCTAATTAACTTTATGTTTATTAGTTATAGTTTATGTTAAACTAGAATCCTTTAAAATCTGTAAAGGATAAACATTTCTCATTGTTTTGAAGGTCAGAAAGCTCAAGGTCATGGCACCAACAGATTCAGTGTCTTCATAAAGGTTCTCTGCTTCATTGATGGAGACTTCTGAATTCTCATGTACAGAAAGGGCTAAACCAGAATATGTAATCACATAAATATTTAGCTATGTAAGAATTATGGCTTTACCCATATTTTAGTGGTTTTTCTAGACAGAGTTTCTCTGTGTAGCCCTGGCTGTCCTAGAACTCATTCTGTAGACTAGGCTGGCCTCGAACTCAGAAATCTAACTGCCTCTGCCTCCTGAGTGCTGAGATTAAAGAACCAGAAGTCTTAAAGATGCTGGACAAGCATTTTCCTTCTACTTTTTGTTGTTGTTGTTGTTGTTGTTGTTTTAAGCACCAGAAAGTGAACCTCAGGCTTTGTGCGTACCAAGCACACACACTACTCTTAAACTCCACCCCTAGCCCTAGAGAATTCAGTTATGAAAGAATAAGTTGTGTTATTTTTAAATAAAAAAATAATAACAACAACAATAATAACAACAACCCAGGGTCTGGAAATCTAGCTTACATTTGCCTAGCATCCACAAGGCCATGGGTTCAGTACCCAGCACCATATAAAACTGGGTGTGGTGGTGCACACCTGTGATCCCAGCACTCAGGACATAGAGACAGAAGGGTCAGAAGTTCCAGGTTATCCTCAGTTACATGGGCAATTTAAGGCCTGCCCTACATTCCTGTGATCTTGTCTCAAAAACAAAAATGAACACACACCTGCCCTGCTCCTGTTGTATGAAAGACTCGGCACACACGTCACCTCTTTCTTGCACTGTGTACGGAACGCAAGGCTTCTCACAGGAGAGACAGGCACCCCATCAGCCACCCACACTCCTAGCCCATACACATTTCTATTCCACCCCAGCACTTGTATAAATTCCACATTCACTCTGAGGTGGAGGCAAGGTTTCTTTTTACATATCAAAAACTTAAGAGGAAGAAGCCCTTGACTGGGGCTCTGTCTGTGTTAGTCCCAAGGGCGGATGTTTCGAGCAAAGAGTTGTATGGTACAGCATCCCAGGGCCTGGCCAGTCTGACTGCTGGGGGCTCTTTGACAGAGGCTGGTTCTGTGTGCTCAGGCTTGACAGGACTAGGGCTCAGAGGGCAACACTGCACTGAAGGGCAGAGACACAGAGAGAGGGGCAGAAGGGAGATGCGGAGAGAGTCCGTAGGAGAGACTGAGGACGTAATTTCTAGGTGAACAAAGGTAAAAGCCTGGGCTAGACAAGAAGGGGAGAGAATAGAGAGGTTAAGAGAGAGTCTGGAACCTTCTCTCCAAGGTTGGGACTAGGGTGGAGTGCCAGCCAATAATATCAATAAAATTAGAAAAATTCATTGTCAAGGAGGTACTCGAGATGGACCCAGCCTTAAGCACTCCAAGCCAGGAACTAACAAAAGACAAGCTCTCATAGAGGGCTGCACCTTTAAATGCAGAGAGTTCTAAGTTAGACCTCAGACAACACTACTATGGAATGGGTATAAGCGGAGACCGATTGGTGCCAGAAAGGGGCACCCAGCCTCAAAAGCCATCCCCAGAAAGGGCCTGTTGGTTTGTGGCCCAGTGCCTCAAGGCTCTTCAGGCTGGACAAGATGACCTCACAGAGAGCGCTTCCAAGTTCAAGCTCTTTGCCCTGATCCCAAGGGCTAAAACTCCACCCGGGCGTCCTCCAAACTCCATGTCTACACCTGGCAGCCCTTGCAGATGGTTATCTTCCCCTCCCCCACCCCACGCCTCCACTCGGCCCGCCTGTCCGTCTGCCAACAGCCCCACTCTTGGCCTTTCATCTCGTGCCACGGCAGCCGGCCACGAGGCTGTGCCCATCCCCCACCAGCCAGCTCCACAGCTTCTCCAGGGCTTAGGCCCCACCGCAGCTGCAGACCAGGGTCCCTCACAGTGTCACTTATACCCACAGTTTGAGACCCATCCCCTGCTGTCCTTTGCTCCTGGGCTTCCCTCCCAAGGAGAGGTAGGTCTTGACAGGTGGAAGGACAGACAGGGCCAGGGATAGCCACCCTCCCTCCTTTGCCTGGGATTGGACAAGATGAGGATGAGTGGCCGGTGATAAGTCAAGATGACCATCTCCTTGGAGGGATGGATTATCACTAAGGCACTGTCCTCTCCTGGTCTCGGTTTAATTCCTGGGGCCTTGGGGAAAGTATGGAATGAGATAGTTGTGATAAAGAGGTCCAAGAGAAGCCCTCAGTAACAGGGGCGTGGCGCTGTTTCGGGAGGCTGGGTGGGAAGAAGTATACCGTACCGTGGGGAGGGGGGAAAGACTTCAGAGACAGCTCACAGTTGCCCTCTAGGGCTCTCTGAGGAAGGCTTGATGGGCGAGGCAGAAGGAGCTAAGAGCTTCCTCCTGTTGATGGGCATGAGGCTAGGTCTATTTGGGCATGCCCTTACTGCAGCTAAAATCACAAAGCCCCATCCAGCAGAGATGGGCTGAGGCTCTGTCCACAGACACCATAAACACACACACACACACACACACACATGCACACGCACATGCCACACACATCCGACCGATTAGGTCTGGCCAAAGTCCTTCAGGGTCTAGGCTGAGATGGGTGAGCATCTCTCACACAGACTGTAGCTCCCAACATCAGATTTCCTGAAACCTTAGCCTCTTCCTCACTCAGCCTCAATACCAAGTAACTATTCTGTCACCAAAGCTGTGGTATCCCTGTCAGTACCCAGCAAGGGACAGAAACATGGACAGCTGGGAGGGGTGGTTCCTAGGGGTGGGGTACGTGAGGAAGCATAGTTTGAACTGAATGCAGGATCGGCTGGATGGGTACCACTGCAGCTGCTGCAAATGAAGGTTGGCCCAAGGTACTGACTGCTACAGCCAGAGACCCACAGTCTGATAGCCCAAGACAGAAGAATTATCCCTGGGCAGGAGAGACTTGGCAGAAGGGGATGAAGAGAGATCCATACTGTCTTACATAGTTGTTCTTTACTGTTGAACCTCATATAAAATATATCCATAGGGGTGGAAGAGATGGCTCAGCAGTTAAGAGAGCTAGTTGCTCTTCCAGGTTAAGTTCCCAGCACCCATATGGCAGCTCACAGCCATCTAAACTTCCAGTCCAGGGAATCTGGTGACACAGAAGTGGTGTGCTAACATACACACAGGCAAAACACCCATACACATAAAATAAAATTGAAGCTAAAGAAAAAAGATATATCGGTGTATTTCTTATGACATTTAAAAGTGTAATAATGGTACAATTCAAATGAAATATTAAAGCTAGTTTATAGTGTGTCAAAGTTTCTTAGCTGAGACAAATGATATAGGCCAATACAGTATGCAAAAACAGGAGGGACGGTGGTGGGCATATGAAAATTCTCTGAAACTTTTATGTAAAACAAAATAATAGTGCCAGAGACTGTTGACATTGCCTGGCGAGGACGCCAAGAGACCAACGGCATTCAAGCAGGTCACTGGACAGGTACAGCCTGGCCACTGGGCACCAGGAGGTCTGTCCTGGTGGGTCAAGGACATGCTAGGCTAATGATAGGCTTTTCGGATCACCAGTCTATGCAACACTGTGTGACTGAGTGACGGTAGTCATGCTCAGGCGCTGTGACGGCATAAATAAAGGAACCTGACTCAGACTAAAGGGAGAAGACATTTTGTGTTCCAAACAGGACAGCAACGAGGGAATTGTTTTCTCTTTTCCTTCTCTCTTCTCTCCTCCCCTCCCCTCTTCTCTGCCTTCTCCCTCCCCGGCTTGAGACAAGGTCTTATATAGACCAAACCGGGTTCACTAAATAGCTTAAAATGATCTCCATCAACTCCTGATTCTCCTGCCTTCACCTCCCAAGTGCTAGGATTAAAGGTTCAGGACACTATGGTTTGCACATGGACCCAGTTCTTTCTGACTGGGGATGTGGAGCACAGTGGCAGTGCAGGCTAAGGGCAGGACATGGAGCTTGGAGGAGTCGGGTCGGCAGTCCCGACTCCTTACTCATTGTGTCCTTGAGCAAGCCACTCACTCTTGTGGCCTCGGTTTCCTCATCCGTAAAATGGAGCCTATCACTTCCATCTGCCCGGCTTGCCTCCCAGAGTTGCAAGCGTCACATGAGACAATCATCGCAAGAGGGCCTGGCGTGGGGCAGAATCACCCTGGAAAAATGAGCACCAAGGCCATCAGGTTGCTGAGTGGCTGTCACACCCTGTTCTGGCCACAGGAGTCCCGGATGTAGATCTCCCAGGAGAAGTTCCCTGAGCTAGGCCCTCCCTAGGAGCCCAAGATTGCTGGGGGGCAGATGCCAGGCCCTCCCTGAGCCTCTAGGAGATAGGCCAGAGTCCCCCCTCCGTGGGTGAGGGCTGCCAGCGGGGGGCCTGGGAGAGTGGGCCGCCTGGGCTGGGAAGATGCTGAGGTAGAAATGGAGGTGCCTGTGAGGGCCCAAGCCCAGGGGGGAAAAAATTCTTACTGGAGCTGTATAATTAAAATCCTATTAAGCGGCGCCTGGCAGTCTCCCACCAACCCCCTCCAAGGCTCCTGCGAACAACACAGCAGCATAGCACCCTGCTCTCCAGGCTCCTGCTGAGGCTGCCGGCTTGGGAAGAGCTGGGAGCCAGGCTAGCCAAGAGGGAGAGCCAGGATTGAGAGGGGAGTCAGGGGGCTGGATGTATCCAGCTCCAGATCGGGCCCCAGGTCTGAATCTGGACTCTGCACCCCTGCCGCCCTCCCTTTTGCTCGGTGAGGAATGACCGTCCTCCATGACCTCCCTCAGACCCTCTGGCCTCAGGACTAAAGTTTCCTGGCTTCTCATTGTTTCTCTTCCATGTCTCTCCCAGGCTGCCAGCTAGCTTCTTAGCCTCAAGCAACACCCAAGGCCCACCGTTCTCCAGTACAGGGTACAAACTGGCATTGGGCAGAGTTGGGTGGGCAGAGTGTGGGAAGTGAGATCTGGCTCAAGTTGGTACCAGACTACCTTCTCTTGCCATGCCCCAGTTTCCTCTTTGCCAAGAGAGCTTCCAAGACCTCCCTTCCCTCACGCATCTACTTTCTGTGCCTCAGTGTCCCTACATCCACTTAGGTTGCACGTTGTTATCCTCTGTTCCTGTATCAGAAAGCAAATGTGCGTGAGAGTTACACAGCTCCGTTGATTGGTCTCCTTTTAGCAGGGGCTCTGTCCGAAGTCATGCTGCCAAAATGGCTGACTTGTGAAAAAGAAGGGATTCCGAGACACAGCAGCTCCCCAGCCATCCCCTCCAGTGTTCTGGAGAAAACACCCAGAAACCATTACAATGAGGGAGCACTGCGTACTGGAAAACCAGAAACTTCTCAGGTTAGCCCCTACCTCAGCCTCAGCTCCTGTGCTCGGCTCTGTCCCTTGGGCATGCTATGGGTAATTCTTTAATCCCCTATGGGGCTATAGGGACCTGCTGGTTCCAGACCCATGGCTTCAGAGAGGAAAACAGAGAGATCATCAGGAATAGTGACCTGTGAGGAAGCCTGGCTCTGAAAGACCGTCTATGACTTTGGTTTTCTTCCTGAGTCGCTCGGTTGGAGCCACTCAGGGGTTTTTGGGTTGCATCTCTTGCCCCTGTCCCAGGGTACTCTCACCTAGTCCAGAATGGACCCGGAGGCTTTCTCCATCAACCCAAACTTCCCAGGACCAGGCTTCATCCCTTATTCCTCTTTGCTTTTCAACCTTTCCTGCTAGCCTGCCATCTCAAATGCAGATGAGTCAGAGGTTCAAGACGGAGCTCTGCCACTAACCTTCACATGACCTTGGCCACAGTCACCCTCTCTGGAACCCCCTTTTACCTTTCCGTTGGACTCAGTTCCTTCCACTTTTGTCCCTTCCACTTCCCAGTGAGCCTGTCCCCGTGCACACTCCTTTGTGCCCGAGTCCCTCCCAACTCTTCTTGGTCATTTCATCTCCGTGAGCTCTTACAGGGCATGTGCTATGTGATGGGCCCATCCCTGTGCCAGGTGAGAGGACCACAAAGACAAACCAGGGTCTCTGGTCATGGGACTGGCAAAGAGATGAGCCCAGAGGTTAAAGCAGCAGAGGCTAAGAAGTGGTTTGTACAGATTGGCACTGGTGGTCATCAATGCACGACAGAGGTGCAGGGCTCTCCCGGGGACTAAACTCACTTCTGAGCATTTCTTGTATTGTTCAGTCCAGGAGTCTCTTGGTCACTGAGACTCAGGAAGGGGAAGTACCTCACCTTGAACCAGTAGCACAGACGTTTTGATGGGAACAATGGCTGCCTTGTGAGCCCTGTCCAAATGGCACCTGCTTGGCGGCCAGGAATATTCTACAGTTCCCGGGAGTAGGGGTAGCTAAGAAAGCTGGAACTACACAAAGCTCAGGCCTCCACCTCTATCCTCTTGTTTCCAAGGAGACAAATCTCTGTCTAAAGCTCCATGGAGAGGTGGCTAGGAGCTCAGACACAGTAAAACAAGGCCCAGCAGCCAGGTCCCAGGGAACATACAAGCTCACTCCTGAAGGTGTGGAGGAAGGAGAGATTCCTGTCAGCAGCAGGGGCTCTGTGAGGATTTCCTCTATGGGAGGGGACACAGACCTTGAAGCCAGGCCTATCAGTAGCGAGGAGCCTTCACAGTAATCTACTCTGCGTAGACCCACAGGAGGTCTGCTTACTCCAGACTCTGGGAGCAGAGCATCCTCACACAGTGGAAACCGCCAGAGGCTTCAAAAAAGGGTCAAGACACCCACTAAACATCTTCCTGCTGTCGGCTGGCATCATACGCCTGACCTTCTGCGGGGTCCTTCCCACAGCACTTCAGCCTCCTCGGGCCCCTTGTCACCAGACCCCTTGGACTTCAAAGAGACTGATCTTGTCCTGAAAAAGCATGCTAAGAAGCCAGCATGGGACAGAGGAATCCGTAGGTGGGAGGAAGACTCTAGTTTCTGGCTCTCTACCTCTCTGTACCCTCCCAAAGTCCTCCCCTCCCCCAGATCTCAGTGAGACCTTTACAGCTGCAGGGAGCAGGGCACAGCAATCGCAGGCTGCACACCTGGTCCAAAGCTGCAAGTGATGTCACTGCCAGCCTTCCCGGATGTGGGATCTTTCTATGATGACAGACGAAGTCCACAGGCCTTTCATTCCATGCTGAGAACAGTGGGGGGGGGGGCCTCAGGGGTGCTTGCCAGAGACATTCCTCCATCCTGGAGTGGAGATTGGACAGGGCAGAATGCCTTTAGGTATACCAACTAGCTACTGAGATCACAGCCGTCCCTCATGGAGGTCCAGAGTTCTTCAAGTCTGCCTGTCTTCTATCCCTCAGGCTACAGCTGCAATCTCTATGCATTCATGGACTTGGGAGAGCAAAACAAAACAAAACAAAACAAAACAAAAAAAAAAACAGTGGTCAGGTTAGTATGGGCCCCTTGTCACGGATCTGTCCATACAACCATTTACTATGAGAAGGGCTACAAAAGACATTTACTATGAGAAGGGCTGGGGATGTAGCTCAGTTAGCAGAGTGTTTGCTCAGCAGGTACAAAGCCCTGGGTTTGAATCCCAATATCACACAAACCAGACACAGTCACACATGTCTATAATTGAAGGTAGTGGCAAGAAAATCAGGAATTCAAGGTCACTTTCAGGTACTTGGTGAGTTTGGAAGCCTGGGCTACCTGAAACGAAGTCAAAAGAGGAGGAGGGGGTAGGAAAAAGTGGGGGGGGGGAGGGTAGGGATTTATATGAGAGGCCAGCGACAGCTGCATGCCAATGCATTTTCTCCATAGAGCCGCACACTCAGCATCTGCCCTCCCTCCCTCCTCTCCAGCCTTCCGTTTTGTTTTTTTTGTTTTGTTTTGTATTTTTTCCCCCCTAGTTGCATCAACAGCGTGCTCCAAGGGTCAGCCTTTCCCTCTGCACTGTGCAATCCCTGCTGAACAAATCCCACTCCTCCCTCAGTTTCTCTGTCTGTAAAAGACCTTTGTTCCTCTTTGTTTGGGGGACATTCTAGGGCTCTCACGGACCTCCAAGTCCCAGTCAGCTGAGTCAAGCAGGGTCAAGCAGCTGGCTCTACTCCCAGCCACAGAGGGACGCCTTCCCACGGAGGGCTGACACTCAGGGCTTCTCTAGTCCCCAGGGCAGGGCCGGCCAGCTGACAGCATCAGCTTGGAGCCCTCCAGAGTCTCCTCAGAGTCAGCACTGCTCCCACCCCACCTTCCCCCAGCCTCGCTCAGGACACGCATCACCAACACCTTCCCATCCCATTGAGGGCCTCTGGCGAGCATATGCTCAGGAGGGCGGGGGTCCCTGCACTCCCTACGTCTTATTACTCCCGTGCCACCGCCCTGACTCTATAAAGTAATTGGGGGCCTGATTTGCATTTTGCTGTGTGTGATTTCTGAGATGTTCCATGCTACCCTACAAAGCCAGGGGCTTCACACTCTACCAGGAGAGACAAGAGAAGGGGGAGAATTGGAAGAGGGAGGAGGTAGAAGCTGAGAAAGAACACTGAGCCCCCCAAATCCTCCTAGGAAGGGGAGTCTTGGCAGGGTCCCCCTAACCTTGTGCCAGTCCCGGCTTAGGAGCCAGGGTGGGGATGAAGGGGGTGACGTCCGTCCTTTACCTCCCCAGCTCAGTTTCCTCATTTGTAAACTGGGGTTAATGACACTTAACGAGCGAAGGGGGTGGGGGGCATGTAATTAGCAGCTGCCAGTTCTGGGCTTTGAAGTGGGTGGAGGAGGGGGCCACTGGGCAGGGTGTGGGCAGGACAGAGCTGGAGGCTCAGGGTGCTTGGCCTACAGGGAGAAGGTGGGAGAACGGGAATTCTTTCCAACTTGGAGATCAAGAGCTGGGGTCACACACTTACGGGGGCTCTGGAGAGCAGGGGGCAGGCCAGAGGATGCAGAATCCGGGGCATAGACAGCTGTGGAGTCGAACTGAGGAGCCTACGAGAGGCCTGAGGAAGGAGCTAGACCCCGGTTCTTCATCAGCATGCGCTCCTGTGGAGACAAGAGACAGAACCTAGGTTCTTTTGCAAGAAGCTTCACTTCTTGTGTCCACTGACCCACAGTGAGGCACACACAAGGCTCATTGCCACAGACAAAGGCAATGACTGCCAGCCCAGAGGCTCATGGGAGAGGACAGGCATGTCAAGAGAGGAGTTTATGGGGACTGAGACCAGGGAAGTGAGGACAGGAGGGAGGGGAGCCGCCACCTCCTCCGCCCATGGCCTTTCCGCTTGCCCCACTACGTCAGGACTGAGTCACTGGGAGAGGCCACTGTCCAGCAGGGGTGGGAGGACCTTGGGGACCAAGGGCTGGACACTCTCCCAGACCAAGCATCTGTATGGGGCACCTTTGGCCGGGTTGGCGAAGACAGTGGTGTAGACTTGAGCCAACCACCCACGCCTGAGGGGGTAGAGGCTTGAAGGACCTGTGAGGGTCAGCAAGTTGTCTCTCTGACATCCCACATACTGTCCCTGCACAGGTGGACCAAGGAACCATCCCTGATACCCCAGACATATGGAGAGGACATTCTCAGTCACAAGCCACTTGCTCTCTACCCACCGGGCCTTGAGCAGGAATCGAGACCGTGCCCTCTCACTCCCATTGTGTGCCTTCTGCTGTCCAGATCCTTCTGCATGTCCCAGGGAGATGCGTGGAGGTGACTGGATTTGGCCATTAGATGAAATTAAGGGAAGGATTTTTGGTATCTACTGGGTTCCAGGCACTATTTGATGCATGAAACATGAACAGCGTCCTACCGGGCCCCCTCTCTAGCCAGAATGTGAGTGTTGAGAAGGGACTAGAACTCCTCAGAAGGGTGAAAGGGGACGCTCCAGAAGCAGCCTGAGGGCAGAGGGGGTTTCAGTGGAGCAGAGGAACTGTGGGTAGAACCTCTGCCTGTCATGAGTTGCAGAGACCACTTTCCCCCTGGCCCCATTAAGCCTAGGGCTCACCAGCTGCAGCATCTGGAACGAGTGACATGGATGCTTCCTGCTCTCCTTGCCTCCACCTTCCCCCCCACCCCCCCCACCCCAGTATACAAGTACTGGGGACACAGCAGGCCCTGGTCTAGGCAACTTGACACACAGACTTCTGTCTGCTTCCGTAGACTGCTGTCAGGAGAGCTAGGCATGCAGACAGTAGAGCACTTTCATAATGGGTCCGGAGGAGGGAGAGAGAGGAGAGCCCTTACATTGGTGAGTTAAGGGATCCGGGGCTCAGCTGAGCCCTCGCCCTGTCAAATTTTAAATACTCCAGCCTGCTGGGGACTTGGGACTTTTTTCTGTGCGTGCCATCCTCTATCCCATTCAGTGTCCACTCCTCATGTCCCTGTGTCCCTGGATAGTTGTCTCGGTCATTCCATAAGAATCCTTATGAATCTCAGGGGTAAATCTTGTAGAAAACCAAAACTCTATGAGGGGCTCTGAGATACTTGCTGTCCTCCAGTGCAAACTGTACAACCTCAGTTCAGTCCTGGAAACCAACTCCACAAAGTTGATCTGGAGCTTCTACAACATGTGACATGCAAGCATCCACACAGCACACACACACACACACACACACACACACACACATTAAAGCCCATAGGCCAGACACAGAGGCACATGTGTGATGTCCCCCTCACAAGCAGAAGCAGGAGGGTCACGGAGTTGGAAGCAAACCTGTCATCTTCATAGAGAGTTCCAGGCCAGCAAGGGCTATCCAAGCGAGACTTTATCTAAAAAAGAAACCAACCTGAGGGTGAAGAGATGGCTCAGAGGTTAAGAGCTGCTCTGGCAGGGGACCAAAGTTCAGTTCCCAGCACCTAAGTCAAGTGACTCGCAACTGCCGTAACTCCAGCTCCAGGGGAACTATTGCCTCTGACCTCCAAGGGCACCTGCACTCATGTGCACATACCTACATGCAGAACACACACCCCATACATAGTAAAATCTTATCTTGAACAACCATATTAGGCTAAGTATAAAAATTAGAATATGGTCATGAAGAATAGATTCTTTAAATGAAATTCTGTGATCAAAGTGAAAAGGTGAAACTGATAGGGAAGAGGACAGCCCTGTTCCTGGGACATACACCTGGAAACGTTGAGGGGTGACCCTTGAATTGTTCAGGAGAGGGTGGCTGCTGTATCCCTAGTAACACACACACACACACACACACCGATAGTAAAATGAGAGTAAGAGAAAGAGCATGAGAGAGGCATAGTGGTGCACCTCTGTAATCCCAGCACTTGGGAGGTGGAGGCAGGAGAATCAGGAGTTCAAGGCCAGCCTGAGCTCAGTGAGACTTTGTGCCCAAACAACAATAATGAAAAGTAAACAAGACTAGAGAGGTATAGCTATCAAATCACGGACCGTCTGGGTAGAGAAATGAGGCCAGTCCATACTACTTCACATGTGCCGCTTTTGAAATTGTACCCAGCTAGAAATAAAAAGAAGAATGGTTGGTTGGCTCCTGGTGGCCACAGCTGTCTCTCTCCTCTTTTTCCTCCTCCTCTTCCTTCTTCCTCCTACATCACATCCCAGTACATACCTGGTTGTCATTTTCTGTGTCTTTTTTTAAAATGCATCGACCCCTGTGGTGTGGGTTATTTTCACACCACCTTCCTGCCTCTCATCTGTATCAGCATTTCCATTCACTCCATCTGTGGTCAACATTTCCATTCACTCATTCATTCATTTACTTGTTCATTCATTCATTCATTCATTCATTCATTCATCCATCACACACACACATGGGCAAGCTCTCCTCATGACTCAGGACACCCCCCTAGAGAGACACAAAGGTTCACTGACGGCCTTGGTGAGTATGAGTGGCTCTCCCCCAGTGTCCCTGACCTCAGTGGTGAGGTTGCATTTCCCTCTTCGGGTCTCTGGGTCTCTTGGTGGGGTGGACGCTGGTCCCTTGTCATGGGACTTGGACAACTTCTCCCTTTACTCTTGGAGCATGTTCGTGTGTTTCTGAAACCCCAGCCATGGCTACAACCCTAGCAGGGGCAGCAGGGCTGTGAGCCAAGCAGCTCTCTCGAGAAAGGGCCGTCTCCTCTTTCCTTGCTTTCTGACCCCTTCTGTTTCCCCCGGGGCCTGGCCATGGGCCTATCATCCTTGTCTTGTAGAGGTGACATCACCAGAACTCCCCAACAAGCACACACACACCCCAGAGAAGCAGGGACTCCTCTGCATCTCACCATCTCTCCTCTCCAACATCAAAGGCCCGGGCGGCCCTCAGTGTGTCCCTCCTCCCGGGCCCCAGGGGTAATCAGAGCCTGGAATGTGTACATTGGACCTACAAATAAATAAATAAATACTGAAAGCACGCGGAGCCTGCCTCCCGCCCCTTGCTGCCACCTAGCACCCTGGGCTGGGACCTAGGCACAGGGCCAGCTCCTGACAAGGTCGAGGGGACCGCCTGGAGCTGGAGGTGTGTGTGAAGAGTTTCGCGTGGGCTGAGGTCTGGCTTATCCTAGGCAGCATCAAAAACCCTGTGATGGGGGTGCATAGAGGAGCCCTGGGCGTGTGTATGGGGGGGGTGTCCTTCATCAGACGCCTCATCTCGCAGGCTAAGTTACCCCTTGTTCTGTACCTACCAGTCCAAAGTCAGCCCACCTGCCTCAGCAGTGGCATATTGAAGGGCCCCACGTTGGGAAAGATGGTGGACGAGGGATGGGGATTCCAGGAGGATCCCAGGTGATTCTCTTAAAGGATGGCAGTAAGTGAAGAGAGAGAGGAGAGGGAGGAGTGTGAAGAAGAAGGAGCAAAAGAAGAGGGAGAGGAAGGGGGGAAGAGGAGGAGGAGAAGGAGGACGGAGAGAAGCGAATCTCATGAAGAGCAAGAAAGAGCCCCAGGGAAGTGGCTTTCATTTCAAGTTCCAGCTTACCTGCTGTGTGACTTTGGGGCAATCACTAGGATCTCTGGTCCTTAAGCTCACTGAAGTGTCTCTTTTGATTTGCCTTTCTGAGGGGAGTAGAAAGGAATAGAGAAGAGATGCCCTTTGGAGGCCTGGGAGGGGCTGTGTTCCCACAAGCTCTCCCTCACCGAGGAACAGGGAACAACTTTTGGTATGGGCAATTCTCGATGTAGAAGCCAGGGCCTCACACAGGCTAGGCAAAGACTCTTCTAGTGAAGATGTGCCCCTTGACTTGGCATCTTGTGGGCGTCCCCCATGTGTCTTTGATCTCCTCACAGGGCCTGACACAGAGTAAGCACTAAGAACATGCCACGCACTAAGAACCACTCTTGAAATGGGAACCAAGCAATGAAGTAGACTGGACCTCTTAGTCCTTTCTGTTTCATGTATCTCACTCCATACAAAAGTATACCTACACTGGATACTGTTGCTGAGGCTCTGCCCATCTCCATCACTGGGTCTGGAGCACAGCACACACCTCAGAGAGGCAGCATGTAGCCCATCCCTTCTCCTCACTGGCTGCCACAGCCTAAGGAGCACATTCCTCATGGAGTCAGGAGCCTCACGTAAATGCCTAAACCTTCCATGTGTTACTGCCCCATTTTCCCAGATCCAGAAACTGAGGCACAGGAAGTAACTTAACAATCTACATTGAGGCCAATAGGGCTTGCTCAATATACCTTACTCTCCAAGTCCTCAGGGCTTCAAAGCCTGGGACTTCTCCAGGTTTCACTCCCTAGAAGTTTTGACTGTCTCAGGGCCTTTGTGTCCTCAGTTCTCACGGCTCCGAGTGGATGCCCGCCATTCTGCAGAGGGCACTGAGCGAGCGGCCCCAGGTGACGTAGAAGCCAAATGACGGGCACACAGAAGCCCAGAGAGAAAGCTCTATAGGCTCTGACGCCATACTTTGACCTGAGAGCTGGCATAGAGCAGTTGGGCAAAAAGTTGAGAGAGCACAGGGAAGCTCAGAGATCACCATGCAGGGGTACCCTTCTGGGAGGGATCCCCAGAGAAGTGGGGTACTGATCAGACTTTCTGCCCTGGGTGGAACTCACATAAGCATGAGTTCGGCCAGCATCCACAGAGTAGTTCTCCGTACCATGTGCCCAGCACCAAGAAAGGACGAAAGACCTTGTTTAACCTTAACAGGAGTTCAAACAAAGAATCTATGATAACTGGCCCCACTTCACAGATAAGGGGGTTAAGTCGCCTGCCCTGAGACCACCCGGCTAGTGAGTGTCCACTGCTCTGAGCAGAGCAGGGTAGGATATTTTCAGATGATGGATAGACTGATGGATGGATGGATCCCCAAACATAACTCTTGCCAT
Organism: Mus musculus; assembly: GCF_000001635.26. Lineage (NCBI taxonomy): Eukaryota > Metazoa > Chordata > Mammalia > Rodentia > Muridae > Mus > Mus musculus. Next base: position 95,191,976 of record NC_000077.6, read on the forward strand.
ATTCCTAGGTCTGGGAAGCAAGAGCAGAGAGTTAGGCTTTTCAGATTCCCAAAGGAAGGGCACCGGCCTATCTTCCTTACCCACCTTACTTATAATAAAACTGAAAGTCATAACCACGGTCTACAAGGCCCTGTGACACTGAGTTCAGACTCCTCTACGCCCACTCTTCTCTCATTCCACTCACGTCCCTGTGGACTCCTTGACATCCCTTAACCCAGCAAACCCTCCCCACCTCCGCCACCCCAGGGTCTTTGCACTTTCCACTGCCTGAGTGACCTCCCCCCAGCTCTCCACCTGCCTCTCTGCTTCTGTGACCTTCCAGGAAGGTGGACTGAGCTCCTTATCAAATACAAAACTCAGTCACTTCCTGCCCCTTCACCCACCTTAATTTTGTGCCTCGGTTGTCATAACCAACTTGTACCCTGTCTGTTGGTTTTATTGGTGGTAGCTTGGTGTGGTTATTTTTGCTTATTTCTTTTTCCTTCAAGATAGGGTTTCTCTGTGTAGCCCTGGCTGGCCTGGAACTTGATTTGTAGACCAGGCTGGCCTCAAACTCGCAGAGACCCACCTGCCTCTGCCTCCTGAGTGCTGGGACTAAAGGCTCGTCCCATCATGTCTGGCTCATATCTATTGGTTTTGATTTGCCTCCTCTACTCAAGAGCACAGACTCGGCAAAGGCAAGGAGAGCTTGATTTTGATGACCTAGCACTATGTCTTCCATACTTACAGCAGATCCTCTACAGAGTCCCTTATCAGTATGTACTTCCTGGATGGATGGATGGATGGATGGATGGATGGATGGATAGATGGATGGATGGATGGATGGATGGATGGTAGTTCTGCCTGGTCCTGAAAAGGGCAGGGTCTGCTTAGACACCCTCCATTGAGTTTATATTTTAAAGACTATTTATCCTATTTTTAACTCTGGGGGAGACAGAGAGAGTGGTTATTTGCACATGCGTGTGGGTGTCCACAGAGGTGGAGCACCAGACAGCTGTGGACTGTCCAACATGGCTCCTGGGAATCAAACTCTGGTCTCTGAAGAGCAGCAATCAGAAAGTGCTTTTTAACTACTGGGCCAGTAGTTATGCATGCCCCTCCCCAGTTGGGCTTAGCTGTGAATCAAATCCACAAGACAAAATGTCCCTTCTTCAAGACACCTTCGTCAACAAAAACCCAGGTCCTTCCAACTGACCAATTGCCTTAAGGAGTAGGGACAGCTGTGCCTTCCTCCTGAACACTCCATCTCCTTTCACAACCATCTTCCCAGAGGAGAGGAGGGGGCAGCGGAGCCCAATGGGTGCTGCCCTGGCCAGCTTGCAGCCGCCTTGTCAAGGTGGTACCCAGCCAGGAGGCAGGAGGCGGTGCCCTGGCTTATGGCATGAATGGGGCAGGAGGAGGATGAAAGGCAGCCAGTGCTCCCAGCCTAACGAACAAAGGGACCCAGCAGGTGTGAGGGGCCTGGGGGCCACGAGGGCAGAAACTGGATCTGAATCAGGAGATCAGTGTCACCTGCAGCAGGGCTAGCTTCCATTAGCCTTCTTTGGTTGTCACTCGCTCTGGGGACAAAGCTCAGGCAGGAGGTGGGAGCAGGGTCGGGAATCTTTTCTATTTCTATCTGCATCCCAGTTTCCCCTTCCAAGAAGCAACCACACAGCCGGGTTCTCATCAAGGTCAGAGCCTGGGAAGAACGTGGAAAAGATGGCCTGACGTTGCACTTTTACCCAGGAGGCTCATGAGACCTCCAGGGTACAGTGGCTTACTGAGTCACCTGATTAACCGCTGGCTGAGCCTACACCTGGCTCCAGGAGTTTTTGCTCTGGCCTCAGCTGGTAGGAAGTGATCTTTTTGTTACTTTGTTAGAGTCCTGGGTCTGGATAAATTACCCAGGCAGGCCTTGAACTCATAAGCTCAATGCCTCCTCCTGCTTCGGTCTCCCCAGTACTGGGGAGGGAGGAGGTTACAGGTGCAGGCACCATGCATAGTGGAAACTGATCTTTTCTTTAATCTGTCCTATCTCCTAGCAGGCTATCCATGAGATGGTGACCAAGAAAGCTAGGGCGGAACTGAGTCTGGACAGTGCATAAAGAGAATTGTTCATGGTTGTCTCAGGGCAGAATGCTCCCCTAGACAGGGTCCCCTAGACAGGGTCCCCTACACACGGTGCTCCCCAGGCAGGACACTGCCCAGCCAGGATCTCCCCATACATTATGCTTTCAAGGCAAGGTGCTCCTCCTAAGACAGAGTGCTCCCAGAGTAAGGTGATCACCAGCAGGGCCGGGTCTCCCAGGACAGAGTACTCCTGGGTCAGGGGTGTCACACAGGCAAAAGGAACAGGCAAGGCTGAGCCTACCCAAGGGGAGGCCAAGCTCCTAGGAGTGCTGGCATGTGGAGGGGACACCTTGCTCCCACACAACTGCCCAGGGCCACCCTGAGCCCCACCCTTGCGGCAGCTGCTTTGCCCCAAGGTGTAGAGGAACCACTGGAGGAAGCCTGGAGACGTAGGTGAAAGGGAGGGGGCTGGCCAGGTAGGAGGGGAGGGCAGGGAAAGAAGGAGAGGAGGAGGAGGAGGAGGACAAAGCAGGCCTGTGTGGTACCTGGGACATTCCCAGTCTCTGCCTTGTCCCCTCCCTGATCCTTCTGTGAAAGGGGAGGGAACAATACCCCCATTGAGGCCCATTTCCCTAGGGATAACATCTCTGTGTCCACTGGGACAGAAGCCAAGCAGGTGAGCCTGGTGGGGGGCTGAAAGCCTGCTCTCCAAGCAGTGGGGGCAAGACCTCAGAGAGGAGGCTAGGGGTCTCCAGGAGGGAGACTGGAGGAAGAGAGCCAAACTCCTTGTTTTGAGGTCAGAGCAGGGGGCATGGAGAAAGAGAGCTGTGGTGTGGGGGAAGGGGTGTCACACTCCACAGTGGGGACTGCAATCAGGTTCTGATGGAGCCCTTCTCTGTTCTGAGAAGGAAAACAAGCATGTCAGAGCCCCAGCTGCTGACCTACCAATGTCAGGAGGTGGGCCTGTCCTCTCCCTATATGACAGACATTCAGAAGGAAGACAACTGTGGCTGACTTTTGTTCAAGTTGTCCAAGGGTCTGGGGATCATAACTCAGTTGGTAGGATGCTCACCCAGCATACAAGCCAGAAGTTGGTCTCCAGCACCACATAAAGTGGATATGGCTATAAATACCTCTAACACAAGTACTCAGAAAGTGGAGACAGAGGGGACAGAAGTTGAAGGTCAACCTTGGCTATAGAGGGAGTTCAAGACTGGCCTGGCCTAGAAGCCATCTCAAAGTAGATAAAATAAAATACTGTTATGTCTGGAACAACAAGAGTTCAGGGCCTCTTTGAGACCCATCCAAAGACTCCAACACAGTGGGAAGCTTCACTGGATATTATTTTACTTGCCTGTTGGCTGTTCCATTTGAGACAGTGTCTATGTGGTTCTGGCTGGCCTCGAACTCACAGACATGGGCCAGCCTCTGCCTCCCAAGTGCTGGGATTGCAGACACTTGAGAAGCTGATACAGTGGATCTATCCCTGAACTGGGCTGGACACCTATTTAATTGGATGATCCTGGACTGGACTCAGCTTGATATATAATGCAGACTGTCCTATAGTCACCATCCTCCTGCCTCAGCCTCCTGGGTGCTGGAATTACAGGAATTCACCACCACTCCTGCCAATTTCGAAACCTTGAGGTCATACCAACACTGAAAATAGTCTAGTGATGTGAAGGAAAACTCATTCAACTTCAGCCTCAAAAGGCTGGTGGGGCAATGGGAAGGGTCACTGGGCTCAAGGGTGACAGGAACATTTTGTCACAGTGGCTTGAGCTCACAGATGGAGGTCAGGGTCGCGAGGCATTGAGATGACTTCGGAGGATTGGTGAGACTTTAGCCAACAGTGACAAGATGGACGTCCTCCAAGCTGAAGGGTGGGGTCGGCTCACCATTGACTCAATCAACTGCTGGCTTCCGTTTATTGAACAACTACTATGTTCCAGCGACTGGGTGCTGTAGACGCAAATAAGTCATGCCCCAGTCATCAACGCAGCCACCGTTCACTCTGCCAGCAGCAGCAGGAGCAACCACAGTCTCCATCAATAATGAGACAGTTTGTGTGACCAAGGATGTCACAGTTGGGCTTAAGCCAGATGGGTGACAAGGATGGATAGAGGAACTAAGATTATCAGGTATTAACATGGTGGCTCAGGGCCCACAAGCGGAGGTCAATGAAAGACAGCTGAAGAACAGGGGTGTTTTCCTGTGGGCCATGGGGAGGCATGGAGAGCTTTTGAGCAAGGGAAGAAGTCTACATTTACAACAAGGTAGCTGGGTGGTGGCACTAGGAGATGGTCCCCGCTTGTCCCTTGGGCCCATTTTGTGACAGAATAACTCCAGCCAGCTAGGGAAGGGTTCCAGAGGTCCTGCTCGAAAATGGATGTAAATGGACGAGTGGCTAGGGGCAGATGCAGAGATACACACACCAAGGCAGGATCTTAACCCTGGTCCTCCCCTCCAGGCCGTCCGTTTTTCCTCCCCTAAGAAGCTTGTCAGTCAGAGAAGTCAGAAGTCAGAGGGGAGATGTCCCCCCTCACTTCCAGCTTCTCTCCATCACACCAGAGGACCCGCGTCTCACTAAGGCTAGCCTCTCTGTGCAGACCATGACCACAGACAGAGGCAAGGGACAGGAAGCCTACCTCTGGAGCCTCAGGGGAGAGGTGGAGATATGGGTGGGGGGAAATGATGTGACTCTGCCAGGTGCCTCATCTGCACCCCCAACACAGGCATGTGGCTCCACAGGGGAGGGGAGGGCTAGAACCGTAGGACTACCAGCTAGTGATATAGCGGTAAGCAGGATGGTTGGTGGCTGAGAATCCACAAACCCACCCCACCACACAGGCTTCTGGCCCTCAGCCTCAAAGCCACCCCACTGAGCCATGTGTTTCTCACTGGTCCCAGTAGGACCTCAGAAACGGCCCCCTGAGGGGCTTTACACTTCACAAGGATACACAGGAGCCCTTGGCCCATCCAGCAGTCCTGACTCATAGGGAAGGTAGAGAGGCCTCCCAGGTGGGCTGGGCTTGCGTTGCAGGCCAGGATCCCAGGCGCCTGGAGGTGCAAGGAGACCTGGGAGGAGTGTTCTCCTCCCTGGGGTTGAGGGTGGAGATGGAGGCCTGGCGCCTGGAAGCCCATCCAACTATCCACCCTTCCTTCGAAATCTAGACACTTCCCCTATCAAGCCTGTCCTTTTCATAGACACTGCCGGGCCTCTCTCTCTTTAAACAACCCCTCTGGAGTCTCTGTGAACAACGAGACAAGGCACTGCTCCAGTGTCCAGACAATCCTTTCCAACTTGATCCTGTTATTAGCCAGAACCCTGATTTGTTTCACTTTACAGATACCAACAAGGAGGCCTAGAGAAGGTAGCCCATTTGCCCCAGGCCCTACAGCAAGCAAACAGCACACTATAGAAGCATATACTTGATTCACTTTCCAATCCCCAGATATCACATAAGACATTTCCTTCTGACAGTGGAGGCAGGCAGTGGAACCCCATGACGTGACAGGGTGGAGTCCGGAGGACCTTGGGTTCACCACTTGACTTCTGACCTTTCTTGGGAAGCCTCCTGCACCTGGGCTGGGCAAGTTGACCTGGAGGGGCAGTGCCCTGAGTTAAGCCTTCTGGGATGAGACAAGAGGAGGTCAGAGGGCAGGCAGCTGAGGGTCTGCTCTTCCAGCACAGCTGGACCCTGAGCGGGAGGATGGAGAATCACCTGACAGCAATTGCATCCACCAAAGGGATTGGTGGAGAGCTGGAGAGAAAAGTTCTGGGTATCAATGGCTGGGCAATGACTAAGCCATAATATCTTCCTGAGCCCCCGGTTTTCTCCTTGGAAAATAGAAGGCTCTAGGACTTACCTCGTAGGCTGTTCTGTGCTTCCTGATGCCCACAGTGACCTGGCTGGCCATCAGAAGTCATGGCAGGGCCTGCCCTGGGGAGGCTAACAGATGCTGGGAGTCACGCTTTCTACCCTGCCTCCTGGATCCCTCCTGCTCCTACCCAGACTCCCAAGCCCCTTTGTAAGCATCAAACAGAACATGCCCAGACTCCCAGTAGCGCCTTAAAGCCAGAAAAGAGCTGAACAACAGCCATTGCTCACTGTGACTTCTGTGGGGCTTTGGGAGCCTGCACCTGTGTGTGTCACACTGTCTTTGCCCTCGGCAACACGTGGCTATAGCCGCTTGACTGAAGATTTACCTCACAAGTGTTTGTCTCCTCTCCCGTGCAGGCTCTGAGGAGGCCTACTAAGGCAGGGCTGGCTCCTCAGCGGGGACAGATAGCTGCTAACTTGTGGAACAAGGCCTGGCCTTCCCTAGGGTAAGAGCAGATGTTTGCCTCCAGCTGTTTGCTGTTAATCAGTCCCCCGGAGAGGCCCCGCTAAGGCCTCCCCAGGGTTCCGCCTGACAGTGGCTGAAAGTGGCTTCCAGCCTGAGGCAGAGGGCTAAAGCCTAGAGAGGTGCGGCCCAGGAGGCCCAAGAGGCATCTTCTCTCCTAAAGCTACGCAAGCGCAAGCGCCCTGGGGTCCGAGCCAGGCTGGTGGAGGAGGGGAAGGCAGCCAAACCAGACTTCTTCCTCATTCTTTGTCTCCTGAATCCTTCCAACCACCACTAACAATGCCATGTTCCTCCCAGGGCACCCTAATATCCTAGAATGGCCAACCTCCCACTAGCCATCTTGGCCAACCCTTTCTCCCTCAGCTTCCTCTTTCCTGGAGACTTTTTTGGGGGGAGGGCTGTGGTCTCCATTGCTCCCCTGTGAGGATTCAGCCAGCCTGCACTTGGGTCCAGCGTTGGATTTTAATTCCCATACCTTACTATCTTCAAGGCTGAGTAGGCAGGCAGTGAGCTGGGTGGGCAGCCCAGCGGCTGAAGCTGTTACCATGACAGTCACGGCCATCCCAGCACTTGGGGACCACATCCTATTTAGGATCTTAGATTCTGGGACTACACAGCTGCTACGTTTTGAGTGCGGCAGGTGATCAAGAGGACATTGAGACAAATTACCGGGGATTCAAGAGGTTATTAGAATTATAAAGCCATGATCAGACAGAGAGGCAACATCATGAAGAGGCTCCAAGGAGAGTTGAGGCCCCACGGCAGGAGTCTCTGAAAAGAGGCTTCACACACCTTTAATTCCAGCCCAGGCAGAGGCAAATAGATCTCTGTGAGTTCGGACCTAGGGAGGAGAGAAGCAATGGGAGAGGGAAGCTCTTAAACCTTTCAAGGAAGGGGAAGGTTCCATAGCAGGAGCCCATAGCCAAGCACAATGAACTCCTGACAGATATCAGGGGAAGTTGTGGAACAAGACACAGGGGGCCTCAATAACGCCACTGCACCGGCTATCACCAACACCAGCCACTGTACCGGCTATCACCAACACCAGCTTTTGTGCAGAGGCTGAATCGGAACATTACATTCTTGCAACCCACGGCAGCCCTGAGCGGGCCACCCAGAGCACCTGGCTTTCTCCTCTGCCGGGGCCCTCCTCCGCCAGCCTGGCCTTTCTAGACAAATGAGGCTTGAGTTCCTAACAACAAGGACTCTCTGTGACATGCTGTTCTGCTCCTGGCACCTGCTCTGGGGCATTTTGATAATGAGGATGGACCCAAAGGGTCAACGAGCCTCACTCAGGTCCAATGCAGCTGTATTCCTTCCCAGAATTCAATGGGATCCACTCAGGTGCCAAACCCAAAGCATCAGGCAGGGTCCAGAGCCTGCAAAGGACCCAACTTCAGCGATGTACCTTCCTCCAGGAGGGAAGTTGGTAGGGTAGGCCATGGCAGGACAGGCCACTGAATTCCCACACTGTGTGGCCTACACACTCCCTCCCCTGCTCAACCTGGTACAGAGGAAGAGGCAGAGGGAAAAAAAAAATCTGTGGAAGAAGCCTGTGAGGGGCTCGGGGATGGCCGGCTCAGCAGGCAAAGGTGTTTGTGGTACTAGCCTGTCGACTTGAGCTGGGCCCACAGAAAGGTAAGTGGGAAGAAGCAACTCCATAAACATATTCTTTGGCACCTCTCTAAGTGCTCCTGCACACACACAGAGAGAAAAAAATGAACGAATGAATGAATAAATGAATGAATGAATATTTTAAGAAAGCCGCCTACATGGTCTCTGATGAAGCAAGGTATCAGATGGGTGGAAGAGGATACAGGAAAGAAATATTTGGTATGGTGGTGCCCTGAGAGCTACTAGCTCTGAATGTGGTATCTAGGATATGTTCAGGCCCTCAGAGTCTCCGTGTACCATCCCAACTCTCCCTTGCCCCCACAGCAAAGGAATTATCCAGGCTTCTAAGGAGAAGGGCTAGGCGAGGTGAGGGGCAGATTCCCTGAGCTCCTCCAAAGCCCAAAGTGAAGGATAGGAAGGATAGGGTTGTCATGCAATGCCAGAGCAGTACCCTGAGGCTGTGGGGATGAGGGCTTTCCTATCCCTCCTGACATCCCTGTCTAACAGGAGCCTGAGCCCTAGCCCCCTGAGAAAAATGGCCTGGCCAGTGATCTGAATGGGGGTACCCCTGTGGTCGCCATCCCTAGCCTGGACCCCTCCTCCTGTTTCTATGGTATCACTTTCCCTAGCCCAGCAGGGATGCCCATCAGCTGCCCAAGCTGAGAGCCTCTTCCCTGAACTCAGGACCTGGGGAAGAGAGGAGAAGGAGGGTCAGGCCAAGCCCAGAGCTCAGTTTCCAGCCTGGTCACTAAAGCGGGATTGGAGATCTTGCCTCATCTCCCAGATCCAAGCCCTCATGGAGATAGGATAGGGACTCAGGGAGGGAGGGTTGTTCAGAGGTGGGGGGGGGGGGATAAAGAAAGAGCTCTGAATCCCCACACCTCTGAGGGGACACCTGGCCCAGCCTCTCTGCTTCCCCTCCCATGTCTCCATCCTCCCAGACTGTGTCTTCATCCCCCTTACAGCCCCCTCATCCAATTAGTCAGTGCCCCTCTCCTTGTAACCATATGTGGGTCTCAGGTTCCTTGTAACAAGGAACGGGTCCCACTGTCTTTGTTCCCATACCTGCTACCCACTGGGTACCTCCAGAAGGCAGAGCACAAACGTGTGGCTCTGCCAGATGTGAAGCAAGTGGGTATGTCCCTGGGCACCAAGCCTGGCAAACAACTGCTGTGGCTGCAAGCCCAGGAAACAACAACCCAGGCTCCCCACACCTGGTGCCAGGGGCCCAGGGACAGCCTCTAGCTGTCCAGTGCCCTATGAAAAAGAACTAGGAAGCCACACAGGGGAGCCTGCTGGGCTCAGGAGACTACCGGGGCCTGGCACCACCTACCTTCTTTCTTTTTTTTTTTTTTTTTTCCAAATCATGTTACTTCAGCAGGACCTGTTCATTTTACAATGGCCTCTCTTCTTTGACTTCACCTCACCTCCAGACCCTCTCTCTCTTTTGAACATTCTTCAGCCTTCCCAGCTGGGCTCCACATTTCCCTCTTCCAGGAACTTTACCAAGATTGCCCAGCCTCTGCACTGTTGGCTCACACTACCTCCTACACACCTACTGATGAGTATAAAGACCCTTTTTTTCTTTCTTTTTCTCCTCCACCTCCACCTCTTCCTTTTTTTTTTTTTTTAAGATAAGTTTCTTGTAGCCCAGGTTGGCCTCCAACTTGTAGCCAAGGCTGACCTTGACCTCTTGATCTTCTTACCTCTGCTCCCTAGTAGTGTGATTACAAACATGTACCACCATACAGGAGGGTGTGGCAGCTGGGCACTGTCCCTCAAATGCTGACAGTGCCCTCCCGTTGGAATCCCATTCCATACATGGGGTCAAAGTAAGTATCCTTCCTTTTATGGAAGACCCTGTGTCCCAAAAAGCAGAGACAAATCCCAAGGTGACTGAACCTGGCAATGGGCTTGTCCTAGGCCTCCTGACCTTCCATGATCCAAGAACACCTGATCAGAGCCAAGGTGCTTCGTCATCCTTGGAGAGGAACCGAACCAGAGGAAGCAGGGGTGTAGAGTGAAGGGGAGTGCAGGGCTGGTGCCAGGTGGGGGCCAGGTGAAGACTGAGGCAAAGTCACAGCCTGCCAGGAGCTGGGCACCGTGGGAACCGGCTGGGAGTGGTTCTGGACCCCGCACGGGGATGGGGCGCCGCCGTGCTTACCGCAGGATTCCGCCCCTCCGAGGGCGCAGACAATGGGGTCGCTGTGCCCGGCGCCCCCTCCCCTGGCTCGCCGGCCCCCGCCCGCCCTCTCTCCCCAAAGCTGCTTTCAATTTAAACGCCTCCAACCAGCGGGTGCTGCCCCGGGGGGCGCGACCGCAGTGCCGAGCGCCCCTGTAATTTCCGCAGGGAGCTGACCGGCTCAAACGCGGCCCCGCTGTGCCCCGACCGCAGGCCCCGAGACCGGAGACGGCGCCCAGACAGCCTTGCCCGGGTCGTGGGAGCGCCAGCGGGGCGGCATCGTCCGGGGGCCCAGCCTCAGTGCCGCCGCCTCCAGGCAGTCCACCCTAGCTCACGAAGCCCTGCTCTGCCACCTATGTAGGCCACCTGTGAAAGCCAGCTAGCTGCTCCTTCTGCGGGAGAAAGTCGTAAGGAAGAAATCAGTTCCCAAGCAAATATGAGGTCAGGGTTGGTTCTCTTTGGAGTAGAGGCTCAACAAAAAGGGATCCCATTAGACGGCCACAGGAGCTGGGGACTCAAAGGAGGAGACCTGAAGACATAGTGTTTATTAAACATGTAATTCTGTGTTCAGAGCTAGAGGCTCCCTATGTAGCTCAGGCTAGCTTTGACTTTGCAGCCCTCTTCCTTGGCCTCCTGAATTTGTGTGTGTGTGTGTGTGTGTGTGTGTGTGTGTGTGTGTGTGTGTGGTGTAGCCATTGCACCCCGGTACATAAAATTGTTTTGTTTTGTTTGAGATAGGGTCTTCTGTATTTCACAGTAGGATTAAATGCTTTGTAGTGGGGATGACCTTGATCTTCCCTTCACCTCAGAGCACAGAGCTTACAGGCATGTACTGCCACGAATGGTTAATGCTGTGCCTTGGGGGATCAGGGCCTTGTGCATGCTGGGTAAATATATAGTTGACCCATAGCTCCATCCTCAGCCCAAGTTTGTTTGTTTGTTTGTTTGTTTGTTTGTTTGTTTTAAAGACGGGTCTGTTTGTGTACCCTTGACTGTCTTGGAACCTACCATGTAGACCAGGCTGGCCTTGAACTGACACTCCTCCTGTCTCTGCTTCCCAAATGCTGGGATTAAAGACATGTACCACACACCCAGCAACCTTTTGTTTTTTAATGGCATGGTGGTACACATTTGTAATCTCACTGAGAGTACAATGTCAGGGGCTGAGGCAGGAAAATTACCAATCTGAGGCCACCTTGAAGTATATAGGGAGACTCTTGTCTTTTAAAAAAAGGGACAGGGCTCACTAGGAGAACATGCACACGGCCCTGGATTCTATCCCTAGCACCATGTACACCCAAAAGATTTGTTTCAAGACAGAGTTTCTCTATGTAGCCCTGGCTGTCCTGGAATCACAACATAGACCAGGCTAGCCTTGAACTCAGAGGTCCACCTGCCTCTCTCTCCTAAATGCTTGGATTAAAGGTGTGCACCACCACTGCCCAGCAAGATTTTTTAATAAAAACAATAAACTGGCTATATTATTATTTTATTTAGTTAATTTTTAATTATTCTGTCTTCCAGCCCACTTCTAGAACGAGTGTGCAGCTCTTTCTCCCAGCAGTGACCAGAATATGGTTTGGGGAGACTGGGATAGCTTGAGCTAGCCCCTGCTAGGCCTGCTGAGGAATGGGAAGGGAGATCCGACCAACCATCGAGAGACCCCAGCCTTGCGGAGATGGCTCTAGCATGGCGTGTCTCCAGCAAAGCAGGTAGGGGACAGGGACTTCTGTCTGAAGGTTCTTCCACTCAGAGTGGAGCACACAGAAATGGCAGCTAGATACCAGGAAGAACTTCCTAAGTTGCTGGCCAGGGGAGCATGTGCAGGCCCCAGATCCCCTCCTGCCTGAAATAGTCATCATATCCCCTTTCTCTCTGTCTGTCCCCTACTCTGCCACCATGGTGCCATGAAGGGGCATTTTGGCTTAATGCCATGGTTGAGTCGTCCCACAGACCTGATCTCTTGGCTTACTGTAGCTCCCAAGCCTGTGTAGTGTAGATGGGAGCTCTGTCAGAATCTTCCAAGGGGCTTCTCTCTCTCTCTCTCTCTCTCTCTCTCTCTCTCTCTTTCTCTCTCTGTGTGTGTGTGTGTGTGTGTGTGTGTGTGTGTGTGTACTCAGCTGCTCCTGGGAGGGAACTCAGCTGGGGGCCGTGGCTTGTCCTGAGTGTTCTGTTCTACCTTGCCCCCTTCCCCTCCCCCATGTCCCAAACACCCCTCTCTTTCCAGCCTGGCTGTTGCGGTGAAGCTAATCAGAAGTAATTATGGGGGAAGAAGGGATCCTGAGAGGGACCCCACAGAGACCACCTCATCCGCCCTGGACCAGCCCTGGTGGCCCTAGCCCCAAGGCCTCAGCCTGGCTTAGCCCTGCCTGGGTGCGGGTGTCGAGGGAGGGGGGTGAACCCACGGGCACCTACTTACCCCGCCATCCTCCCTCCCTCCCAGCTCAACCTGAGCTACAGACTGCTCTCCTCTCTGTCCTTGCCTCAGTCTTCCCAGTCTTTCTAGATTCATTTAAAGCTTCCCAGGCAACCTCTGAGAGCCAGTCTTGTGTCGAACAGGCATGGAGCCTGTTCCTTCCCTCCCTGAGCAGGACCTGGGTCAGGGTAGATGCTACAGAGGGCACTGTCTTAGCCGCCTTTGGAAAGGTGTCTTCCCTTGCTCTATCTCGAATCCCAGGGAGCCAGCCCTGAGCTTCTGATCCACGGTTGGCTTCTGCCACCCTAAGCCCAGCTTTGACATTCTATCTATCCTCCCCACCTGTAAAGACAATGTCAGGCCTGCCCTGCACCGCCCTACTGTCTCAGACCACCTGCCCTCCACAGCCTCTACCTGGTACACCCTATTCTTCGCAAGGAGGCCTCTTATTATCAGTTGGCCTCCCTCAGGTGCCCCTTTGGGATTTAGGGCTCTCAGCTGGAAGAGTGCTTAGAGACCATACACAGTGAGTGGCTTCATCCTTCCCACCTGGGAAGCTAGGCCCTGAAGAAACATCAAACTCTATCCTTGACTATCAGTGTGGTATTTTCTGGTGTGCGCGTGCGTTTTTTTCCCCTGGTGTCATACCTACAGGGCAGTACCAGAATCTGGTCTTTCCTCTGTCTCCTCACCATGCCCAGAAGAATAGACCAGCTAGTATCAGGCCTCCGCCATCCTGCCTGCCTTCCCAGCTCTGCCTCAACAACCAGGAACCAGGAACCAGGAACCAGGTGGTGGTGTGTGGCAGAGTGGGAGGGACCAACCAGAGGAGGTCCGGTTGAGGGTCTCTTTCTCTCTAATTTGCTTCTGTCCCTTGATGTCCAGAGGAAAACAAACCTCCTTTGCCCTAGAGAATGTCAAGCATAAACAGAGGTCAGTGCCCCCCTGCCCTTGTCCTGGAGGTGCCAAGGTGGTAATTAGGCTTGGGGGTACAGGCTGTGTAGGTGGGGGTGGGGAGGTCCTTACCCTGGGGAGCTGAGCTGGGCAGAGAAGCTGTGTGGTCTGGGCAAATGGGTGGTTTGTAGGTGGTCTGGGGGGTTGAATGAGTATTTGCAAGGGAAGCCGGAGGTGGGGCAAGCAGGGAAGAGAAGCCTTGTACAGCAAAGATGAATCTCTCTGGAGTTTTAAGCAGAGCCCCTGCCGGTACTTTAGAGACATCCAACTCCAAGGAGAAGCCTGGGCCACAGGACGGCCTCAAGACAGTGGGGGCATCTGGGCTGCCACAGCAGGGCGCAGGCTCTCTTCCTAGGTTGATCAGGGATCCAGGGAGCCTCCATCTCCCACCTGCTTCCTCAGCTTGGGAAGGGAGAAAAGAGGGGTCCTCTGGCTGGAAGGAGGTGCTGAGTCTGCTCCCCCTCCCCAGCTGCTGAGCTCACACTCAGCCAATCCTCTCACTCCAGGGACAAACTCCTTCTTAGGCTGAAAGCAAGGCCCCCTTAGAGCTGCAGGTCTGCTGTTGGCTCCTCCCCCAACCCCCAGGAGCCCCATCCACCAGCTTCCACAGGATAGGCTGCAAAGGGACATTTGTATCCTAACTCTATCTCCCCAAGTGTCCTCAGTGTCTCCACCTGTAAGATGAGGGTCAGCCAGTATTTAACTGCCAGGATTAAGTAAGGTGGCACAAGGTCAGGGTTAATGAAATGGCAGTTACAGCAGTGACTAACACCCCACAAGATGCCCCTTGTGTCTAGAGGCCAGCTCTCCTCCTGGGAATGGCTACCCGGAAGCCGGGACCTGGTTATGACCCGTCACATAGGGACTATGATAGTGGCTGGCAGGAGATAGGGTGAGCAGGTCATGGGGAGGAGGTGGAATGGCTGGGAAGGTCCGGTGGCATTCTGCCCAGGCCCCGGGCACATTCCTGCTCCCTGGATCTCACCACCTGCTGGCCACCTGTACCTCCAGTCCCACCACTGGCCTGAACTCCACAGCGAAAGAGTGTGAGGGCACCCTGAGGGAAGAATCTGGAGGCTGGGGACACTGCTGGGCACCTCGCTGCAGGGGCTATGTCCCCATTTGTAGCCTGGGAGGGTCTCAGACCAGGAAACTCGCTGAGCCATGACTCCTGGAGGCAGAAGGTTGTCAGACCATTGTCAGATCAAAGAATCCCTGGCGGGGAAGCTTACACCAAGAACCTGGTCCAAAGGGGCTAGGCTGGCATCAGAGGGTCAGCCTCTCGCCTCCATGGCTTCAACAGTGTCTCCATTTTGCTTGATTCAAGTTTCCCACTGATGGGAAAGTCCCAGGGAGGGAAGGAGCCCTTACTGAGAACTGGAGAACCTGGGAAATTGGGGGGGGGAAGCATGGGGCAAGAGCGGCCTCTAGCTCAGGGTCATTCCCAGATAAGCTTCTCCTCCTCGCTCTCTTCCAGCCCCTCCATTCCTCTGTGCTAGCTGGTGCAGAGCATGTGTGTGTGTGTGTGTGTGTGTGTGTGTGTGTGTGTGTGTGAGAGAGAGAGTGTGTGGGGGTGGGGGTGAGTGTGAGAGTGTATGTGTGTGAGTGTATGAGTGTGTGTGTGAGTGTGTGTGGGTGGGTGTGAGAGTGTGTGTGTGAGAGTGTGTGGGGGTGGGGGTGAGTGTGAGAGTGTATGTGTGTGAGTGTATGAGTGTGTGTGTGAGTGTGTGTGTGAGAGTGTGTGTGGGTGGGTGTGAGAGTGTGTGGGGGTGGGGGTGAGTGTGAGAGTGTATGTGTGTGAGTGTATGAGTGTATGTGAGTGTGTGTGTGAGAGTGTGTGTGGGTGGGTGTGAGTGTGAGAGTGTATGTGTGTGAGAGTGTATGAGTGTGAGAGTGTGTGTGGGTGGGTGTGAGTGTGAGAGTGTATGAGTGTGAGTGTATGAGTGTGTGTGAGTGTGTATGTGTGAGAGTGTATGAGTGTGTGTGTGTGAGAGAGTGTGTGTGTGTGGGTGTGAGTGTGAGAGTGTATGAGTGTGAGTGTATGAGTGTGTGTGAGTGTGTATGTGTGAGAGTGTATGAGTGTGTGTGTGCGTGAGAGTGTGTGTGGGTGGGTGTGAGTGTGAGAGTGTATGAGTGTGAGTGTATGAGTGTGTGTGAGTGTGTATGTGTGAGAGTGTATGAGTGTGTGTGTGTGTGTGTGTGTGTGTGAGAGAGAGTGTGTGTGGGTGGGTGTGAGTGTGAGAGTGTATGTGTGTGAGTGTATGAGTGTGTGTGAGTGTGTGTGTGTGAGAGTGTGTGTGGGTATGTGTGAGTGTGAGAGTGTATGTGAGTGTATGAGTATGAGTGTGTGGGGAAAGCCACCTGGGTCAGTGTTCAGAAACTCTTCCAAGGTCCCTGGGAAGGGACGGGTTTGGCAGAGGAGACATTGGGATGGAGAAAGAGCAGAATTTCACTAAAGGAATATCCAAGAAACATAACTCCTTGTACTTCCCGTGCTTCTGTGCCGAACCTTGTGGAACACTTCTGGAAGCCTCCTTCCTGCCTAAAGGTCACCACCATGCTTAACGGAGTCAGCACAATTGCACTTCAGAAGTACGAAGATTGCTGTAAAAGGCCTACTGTGTGCACAGGTGGCATTCTAGGGGTGAATAAATAAGCAGCCATCTCTACCCTCAGCTGCTCCATCTTGTAGTCGTGCTCCAAAAAGTCTCAAAGATGAGAACCAGGCTAGGTGGGACATGTCAAGAAAACAGTGTACAAACGGAGACTTCCATCTGACAGGAAGACATAAACTCACACGGATGGCCACATAAACCCACACACCCAGCATCCAAGGGGTAACTTGAATCCTCTACCACAAGTTGCCTCTCTGGCTTCAAAGCCTTCTCTGAGACCCCACCTGAATGTGCCCTGTCCCTGTTCTAGCTTCTCCTGGAGTTCCGAACAACAGGCTGGTCTTACGAGAGTATGTAAAGATATATTTATTTATGGGATTATGGGATTAATCCTCCTCCCCCACAACACCCAAGGAGCCAGGAACAAGCTCATCTGTGTGATGTGCCAAGGTGGTCGGCCATGAAGACACGCAGCAGGTCTGAGGTAAGAGGAGCTATAGGATGTGGCTAGGGTTGAAGGGAGTGAGATGCAAGATGGAGACCCAGGCTGGCAAGGTAAGCTGGCATCAGATCATGGCAGACTGTAAATGCCAGGCAATGCTGGGACTTTATCCTGCCGGCAATGGGAGCCATCAAAGGTTTTTGAGTGTAAGAGTACATGCTCCAACCTGTGTTCTAGGATGTCTCTTAGTGCTGTGCGGAGGAGGGAAGGGAGGATGGGGGGGGGTGCTCCCTGGAGCTAGGGGGAAATAGCCACTGTTGCAATCGTCTCAGGAACTGGTGAGAACAGGCCGGAGTGGGTCAGGAGAGAGGGGGAAAACAGGAAACCTCCTCACCAAGGACTAATGCAGGAGCTACAGACATGGTGACAGTGACATCTGTAGATGGAGACAGGAGTGGCACACTGAGGATTACTTGCTAGCCAGGCTGGGTAACACACGCCCATAATTCCAGCACTCTAGAGGCAGGGGGACTGTGAATTTGGAGCCAGCCCGGGCTATATACTGAGTCTGAGGCCAGCCTACGCCTAACCAATGTGATAAATGAATAACTTGCAATTTTCCAGGCCCTCTGTATTGGAGGTGGTGACACCTTCAGGCTGACTTGGCCTACCTAAGGCACGGATGTTGGAGGTGGGTGTTATACATGAACCACACGGAGATCAGAAAGTTCTCTCTGGTGTCTATACTCCAGCTCTCTCGAAACCCAAACCCACGTCACCAGGCCTTATGGAAACCCCTCTCCGGGTGCCATGATGCCCCCCCCAACCCCTGCGCCAAAGTGTGAGGCTCCCAGAGGCCCTAGGGAAGGAGCATAGTCAGGAGGGCTGGGTACTGTTAGCTTTGCCCTCTAACCACCTCATCCCTGCCCCTTGTTGACAGAGAGGCTTAGAAGAGATGGAACGCTCAAGCCATAGCCCACCTCAGTGAGGGTTAACAATGAGATCTGATCTGTGGAAGATTCTCTGGCAGGTAGGGGGTGGAGCAGAGGTTGGGGGGAAACTGAACTTGAGGTTCAGCAGGTTTAGCCCCAAGAGCTTTGCTCTCTTCACCTGCCCACCACATACTCCAGTGCACAAGTCAGAACAAAATGCTTCTCCCCTTGGCCCCTGGATGCTTAGAACTCTAAACAGAACAATAAGAGAGGAGGCTTTTGGATGGGGTGTGGACCGTGAGCATGGCTCCTCCTGGCAGTGTGCTGGGTCTAGCAACTTGTCCAATAAGACCAGGCTTCAGGACATAGGCTAGGGATGAGAACCTCAAAATCAAAGGTCTAGCCTTCCTCATCGAGGAGGGACACATCGCCCAGACCCAGAAATCAGGAGAACGCCCCAGGGCCCCAGAATACTCTCACTCCAACACACACACACACACGCGCGCACACACACACACACACACACACACACACACACACACACCCAGCACACACACAGAGTTCACAACTCAGTAAATGCTCAAGTTGCCAAAGTTTAGGTGGCAAATGCTGACAAAGACAGGACACAGAAAGACAGCAGCGCCTAAACCTAGCTCTCAGAGTTCCCCAAACTGGCCTGGGGTCTGGGGCCAGGGGGTTGTTTCTCAGGAAGATGGCAGAGCCAGGATAGCAGGAACCCAACACTCCCACCCCACACTAGAATCTCTCTCCCTTTTAGTGTACAGCCTAGGTATCTGCCTGAGATTCCACTTGGGGGCAGAATAGAGGTTGCTAGAGCTGGCAGCCCCAGCCTCCAATCCAGGCTGTCATTCCCTACCCTAGGGATAGGGGTGGGGGACACAGGACTGAAAGCCCATTGGCGTTTACTATACTCTAACAGCTGACCTGACTCTGCTCTTAAAATGAAACTGGATGTAAAGCTTTCTGGACTCTGCCTGTGTTCTCTTCAGCTGTGCTTAATGGAGAGTCCTTCTGTTACTGGGATGCCTGTTCCCAGAGCAGAAGTGTGCACCGGGGTGGAGGTATCGAGGAGGTGGGGTGGGAAGGGGATCTGCGGCCACTGGGATTCCCCAACTCCAGCACGCTGAAGCCTCTCCTAGCCTGCCCATTCAGGCTCCATGCCTGGTGCACCTCCAGGTCAGCGACCACCCAGCAGCCGGCGGCAGTGAGGGGGTGCGGGCAAGAAAGGGTTAATCTGGCAGCGCCTTTCATCAGCAGCTTGGCGGGCTCCCAAGGCCCACAGGCTGGGTACCTGGGCGCCTACCTCGCCTGTGGGGCGGAGACGTGACCACAGGGCAGCCCTGCCGTCTGCATTCCTCCCAGTGAGTGACAGCCCCACGGCCACGCCCGCCGCAGAGGAGGGGCAGGGGGCTGGTCTACGGTGGAGTGTGTGTGTGTTGGGGACTGGGGCTGGGGCGTGTGTGTGTGTGTGTGTGTGTGTGTGTGTGTGTGTGTGTGTGTGTGCCCTTGTTGCTGAAACCCTGGGCCTGAAGGGGATCTGTGAAAGGAGAGAGATCAGGACGTCTGGAAGAGCCAGGACACTGCCAGAGCTCAAAAGGTGGCAGTGCTCTCTCCCAGATCCAGGAGAGACAAGGCATGGCCGGAAGTTCAGGGCTTCCTAATGAGATGTCGCCACAAGATCAATCCAGCCAGGCCTAGGCCCAGGGCCCTGGGATGGGCGCTGTTCCCAGTGTCCTTCCTAAGCTTCCACCCTCCCATGACACCGTGGCTGGATGGCCATCCTCAATTCCTGGCCCCTGAACTCACCAGCCCTGGCCTTTGATCTCTTCTGGACCTGTTGGTGCAAACAGGAAGTTGCCTTAGGCTTGAAGCAAACTTCAACAGGGTGTAAACAGGCGGGGGTACCCCTCCCAAGGCTTCTCCTCCAGGAGAAACTGGGTGAGACTGGGTTCCACATTGGAATCCAAGGTGTCCTGGGAGGATATACCTTAGTTCACCACTGGGGCCAGGGGCCTCCCCAGGAACATCAGGAATGCAGAGGGGCTGAGCAGTACAGCTTCTACAATGGAGCGCTCTAGGAAGTCCAGCTCCAGGCTCAGGACCAGGTCCTACAGATTTCCAGGCCTTCTCCTGGGAGCCCAAAATCCCTTGTGGTCATCTCGTCCATGGAAGCACTCTAGAAAAGGGGGCCAAGTGTCCCAGATCTGTGATTGACAACTTCTGGTCTCAGCAGTAGAGCACCCACCTAGCCTGCTTGAGGCTCTGGATTCACACTTGAGTGTCCTCAGACCCACAGTAAACTGGAAGAAATGGATTCTTTGAAACCCTGCTTCCTGTCTGGCTCCACTGATAGGCCCAGCTAGGCCCAGCTCGCCATCTCTCCGGGTAGTGTCTAAGGGTCCTGTGTCCATGCAGAGACAAACTTCAGAGAAGCTGTGGAGAGAGGCAGGTGAGGCTGCAGGATCAAGGTTCTCTTTTCAAACCGTGTTTAAGTCCCCTCCCCTCCATTTTTCTTCCCTGGAGGCCGCTATAAACAAAGGCTGAAGTTGGGTTTAATGTCTACATTTTTCTGAAGATCTCTCTGCCTTTGCTATTCTGCCAAGGTGACCTCCTCCTCCTCGTCCTCTTCTTCCTCATTTTCTTCCTCCTCTTCCTCCTCTCTTTCCTCCTCCTCCTCTTCCTCCTCATCTTACTGTCTGGGGAGTGGAGTTCAGAATAGGCTTCCCAGAAGGACCAGCAGATAGCCAGATGCTGTGGACAGAACTTACTCCTAGTCTCAAGAAAAGAGCTGTTCACCCAGGCCTGCGTGGCATATGCTTGTAATACCAGCATTTAGGATGGAGGCAGAAGGATCAGTTATTCAAGGTTAGCCTTGGCTACAAGAGTGAGTTTGAGCCTGACTTGGGTTATATGAGAGACCCCGTGTCAATAAATACATAAATAGAAAGAAAGAAAGAAAGAAAGAAAGAAAGAAAGAAAGAAAGAAAGAAAGAAAGAAAGAGAGAAAGAAAGGAAAGCAGACTGCTTTTTCAGAGCAGGGAACTCTCAGGCAGGGGTCGACAGCCAGAAGACCCTCCTTCTTCCCTCTCCCCTGCCTCAGCCCTGCAACCTCTGACTCCACCTCCGTTATCCCATCTCTAAAATGGGATAATAGCTCCAGCAGCCAAACAGTGGGTGTTCTGTAAGTGCATCTGCTAATTAGAGGTGGGTGGTCGTGGTCGGTGCCCTGGGGAGGGGGCAGGGCAATCTGGCCACTAGGGTCCACCCCAAGCTGTGGTTCTCTGAATGAGATAAACCACCCAGGCCCAAGTAAGAGCATCCTTCCATCATCCCATCATCCCATCATCCCAGGCATTACCCTGAAAAAACAAAGACAGCTGTGGACCTAGGAAGAAAAACAAAGCACCAGGCTACATCCACAAAAGGACTGAGTGAGATCCAGGCAGACACCAGCAGGTAGAAATGCCTGCCACCGAAACCTGACAGCCTGAGTCTGATCCCTGGGCCACACGGCACAAGAGAGAACCAAGTCCCGCAAGCTGTCCTCTAACCTCCACATGTGTGTGCATAATAACTCATAATAAATAAATGTAATTTTAAAAAATTCTTAAACAGGCAGCAAGGCAAAAAACAGGTTTCCCTCCATCCCTCTGCCTGGCTTCTGAGGCTTGGGTTTAGGGGACAGTGACCAGCTATCCCAGATTGCTTAAGACCGCCCGAGCTTTCATACATAAAGTCTCACATCCACATCCTAGACAGCTGTTCATTCTGAAGTGAGCTGGGGTAGCGGCTGACTTCTCTAGGCAGTCTGAAGCCTGGAGAAGGTTCAGGGTGTAGATGTCGGTCCACTCTGCTCGGTCTTCTGTAACATCCACACGACAGTGGAAAACACTGGAGACCCCAAATGCTCACACTGCTCCCATCCCAACGAAGCTGCTCACCCTCTGATGTATAGAGGCCTAGGGCCTCTTTCCTCCATTATCCAGTGAGACTTCTCATCCAGGAACTGTTGTCCTGGGTCAATCTGTATGTGTGTAAACACACACACACATAAATGTACATACATGAATGCATACATACCTTACCACAGACACACTACACATATATACATGTAGACCGTACAGGCCCACACATCTGTGCGGGGAACACAGAGCAGAGCCTGGAGACTCCTGGCCAACCAGGCAGCACCTTAGAGGAGGCAAGCCCCAGGTTGCCATCTGGTGGTAATTCCTCAAGGAGGAGATTTGCTCAGGTGACCCCTAGGTCGGACTCCTTTAAACAGCGCCAAATTGGCTTTGACACAGGCAACCTGGGGTCACTGCTGGGGGAGGAAGACCCAAGACTTTGAAGGCCACACCCCTGTACTACCTTGAAGCCATTTCTGGGGTGAGCCTTCCAGCTGTGCAGCAGCCTTCTGCAGGCATTCCCGAGGAGTGGCCGCATCTGAGGCATTATGGGAGGGGTGTGGGTGCAGGAGGGGTGGGGATGTGGGAGCAAGCCCTCCCTCTGCATACCCAGCTGCTTTCTTTCAGAAAACACCAGACCCTTGCCTCTTCTACACACAAGGTTCTGTCCATCTTAAGACGTAACTATTTGCAGTGCAAAGAGAGAAAACTGTGACCCAAGGGAGACCTGGGCAGCAGAGCTTAGGGAAAGTACACCCTAGGTTTGGCTGTGAGTGCTTTGCGTGCAGCACGGAGATGAGACAGACAGGTGTCTGGACCCGTGGGGAATGTGGCATTGCTCGGCTTCAGGTCTCACGGTGGGCAAGCAGCCTGGCCTTGGGCCTCTCCCTCACAGCCAGGCCCCCCAGGCTGGCCAGGGAGCTGTCAAATCCCCCACTCCAGAGACAAATGGAGCCGTCAGAGAAAATGGCTTGTAATGGGGAGCAGGAGCCAGGCTGGGCCGGGCTGGGGGAGGCCTCTGCTGGCCAGATGTGAATTCTTCACTAATCACACCAAATTGGCCCAATTTGTTCACTGACACGTGGGGGGACCAGCTTCATCTTTCTCTCACTGAGTGGGGTTCCCTCCCTCCTGCATGGAAACACTTTTGCTCTGGAGCTGGGGCTGGCCAGCTGACAGCCAAGCTGTGGGGAAAGGTGCTGAGCCCTTCCCCTCTGGAGACACAGGAACTGGCTCGGGCTTGCCTCTCCTCTGTCACTGTCAGCCCCCCACCCCACCCCGCCCCCAGCTCTGGGTGCTGATGTCACACTGTTTAAGGATCCTGAGGAGAAGAGAGCCGGGGCATCTGCTCTCTGCAACCAGGCAGCAGAGGTGGGAACTAGAGAATTAGAACGACCTTGGGAGGAGCAGAGATGTTTTCTGGGAGAGACACTGGGATGCTTTAGGGCAAGGCCAGGTCATGTCTTTGGGGCAGCAGGTTTTTTCAGGGCCCTTCAAGACACAAGCTCACAGACTGGTGAAGGAGCAAAAGAGCGCATTAGCCAACCCTACACTAAGGGTTCAGCCCAGGTTTGCCTTGAACTCATAGCCTTTTGCACCTCAGCCTCATAAAGAACTGGGATTCTAAGAGAGTGCCACCATGCCTAGCTTACCCATTGAATCCTTGCACCAGAAACCCATGCTGTGGCAGACAGTGTCGCTCCCTGCCTGCCGCAGCTCTTGTCCAGTATGTGTGAAGCCCTGGACTTGATGGGTGGGGGAAAAAAAAAAAAGCTAAAACGATAAAAATGAAAAAAATCCATGCTGATAGCTCAGACCGTGACAGGAAGTCTGCTATGGCACAGAACACCTCTCCTCCCCCTCTCACAGAGCAGACAAGAAACACAGAGACAGGCAGGGTGTGAATGGCCTTGCCCCTTATAGCATCTTCCTGTTTTATACCAGGAAGGGGTGCTTGGCAGGCCGAGGGCCTAGGTGCTGTGGCCCACCCTCTGTCACCTTCTGTCACCCTCTGGTTCCCTGACCTCCCTCCTAACCTAAACAACCTGAGGCCCGGAAGCCCCGACAGATATGCGTGGAGAGCTGGGATGCAGAGAAAGCCAGCAGATCCAGCAGTGTCACAAGAATTTAAGAATGAATTCTGGGATCCAGGGTCTAAGAAAGGGGTACGATGAGATGAGCCTACTCTCGGGGAGGAGACTGCTGGGAAGTGGCCAGACTGGGGCTATTGACCCTTGAGGATAGAGTCAGAGACTCAGAAGTCTTAGGCTAAGGAGAGTGAGGCCGAGTCCTGCTCCCACCCTACCCTCCACCCTGTACCTGGGGAAAAGGCACAGACTAGGGCTAAGGTAGCCTCAGGGCTCCAGGCAAGCTAGCGCCTGAGAAGAAAACACCTTTCATTTTTCTGGTCCCGTCCTTCATTCCTGCTGCCCCCTACCTCAGGGTGAAGCCATTCAGGACTTTCCCAGTTCACCTTTCACTCCAGCCCAAAGCTCTGGCAGGCTGGTCCTGTTACCCTCTGCTCTTCCTTTAGAGCATTCCACCCCCGTGGGCTGCTGGGAGTGAAGTGTCGTCCGGCTTCTGGGATAGTGGGAAGACACCTGGTGTGCGAGACCCTCTGACCAGGCCAGGTAGGACTCACTGCTCTCGAGGGAAGAATCCAGCCCGAGGGGAAGAAGCCAGGACTATGGGAGAAAAGGCTGGGGACAGAGACAGCATGGCTGACATACTCTGTCACCCAATACTGACTTGTGTTCTCTAGAAGGGAAACATCCCAGGCAGATGTTGTGGCACATTTGGGAGAGTCGGGCAACAGTATCAAGGGTTCAAGGCTATCCTCAGCTCCTAGGATAAACCCACCCTAACCCCAGTGACATGTTGCTGCTACCCTAAATCCAGGCACTTGCCTGTGCTCCTATCTAGTTCTCCCTGGGTAACAGAGCGCCCCCTCTTGGCAGGGCCATAAACTGGATCCAGACAGTCAAGCACAGACAAGAGGAACTCCATGAAAGGCTAAGCTTTCCCCTTATTTTCTCTGTCTTCCCCTCCCCCCTCTGTCCTCCCGATTTTTATTTATCTATATGTTTTCAGTTTGGGGAGACAGGATCTCATTCTGTAGCCCAGGCTGACCTCATGGCAATCCTCCTGCCTCAGCCCCACCTGGGTTTTTTTTTACTGATTTTTTTTTTTTTCTGAAAACAAACAAAAACAAGGCGTTACTGTGTAACCCTGGCTGTCCTGGAACTTACTCTGTAGACCAGAATACCTTGAACTCACAGAGATCCACACTGCCAGAGCACATGGGATTACAGATTTTCACCGCCATGCCATCTCCTCTGCATGTCTATTAGAAACACCTTTACCTATGAGTTGCACACCAGTTTCTAGCTGATGTGTGGACCCACCTTCACTAATGGGCTTCTTTCTCAGGCCCAAAAGTCACCATGACCTGGGTCTGGATTCTAGTTCTGCCACTGACTTGCTCTGTGACTGCCACCTAGTTTTAGGGCACCGTGAGGTGTGTAATCTCTCTGGACACCCGTTTCCTCCTTTGTGAAGTAGGAAATGTACTTGAGATGACTATGAGAGCGACAGAAACTCATACAGGCCAAGCACAGAGGGACCAGCTAGTTCAGTAAGTAGTGAGCACACTGGATATGTCTGACCCAGCACTCAGAAGGCTTAAAGCAGAAGGGCTGAAGTTCAAGATCAGCCTGACCACTGTCAAAAGAAGAAAGTGGAGCATGAGGAGAGAGGAGGAGGAAGGAGGAAAAGGAGAAGGAGGAAGGAGGGGGAAGGAGGCAGGTGAAGAAGCTGGTATGGCAGCAAAAGCCTATCCCTGTACTTGTGAGGTGGAGGCAGGAGGTTCATGAGTTCGAGAGCAGCCTTGAATCTTGGCTACCTAACAAGTTCAAGGCCAGTATGGGACTCTGTTTCAAATGCGTGCATGCATGCACACAGAAAGACTTTAAAGGAACTTCTTTTTTGTTTGTTTGGGTTTTTGTTTTCGAGAAACAAACAAACAAACAAAAACAAGCCATTACTATGTAGCCCTGGCTGTCCTGGAACTCACTCTGTAAACCAGGCTGGCCTCGAACTCAGAAATCCACCTGCCTCTGCCTCCCAAGTGCTAGGATAAAAGGCATGAGCCACCACTGCCTGGCCTTAAAGGAACTTCTGTTTATGTTTTGTCTGCTTTCATTACAGATCCTCAGACACCAGGAATAGGTGCCCTCCAACAGTGCAGGGACTCTGTTAAGTTGTGTGTGGATGTTTGTACAAATGTGGAGGCCAGAAGCTAATCTTGGGTGTCTTTCCCTGTCAGTTTCCCTCCCTCCCTTCCTCCTTCCCTCCCTCCCTTCTTTTTCTTTCTCTCTTTCTTTCTCTCTTTCTTTCTTTCTTTCTTTCTCTTTCTTTCTTCCTTCCTTCTTTCCTTCCTCTCTCTTCCTTCCTTCCTTTCTCTCTCTCTCTCTTCCTTCCTTCCTTCCTCTCTCTCTTCCTTCCTTTCTCTCTCTCTCTCTCTCTCTCTCTCTCTCTCTCTCTCTCTCTCTCTCTCTCTCTTTCTTTCTTTCTTTCTTTCTTTCTTTCTTTCTTACTGTGTATGTTTTTATGAGGACTGGGAGAGGTCTGTTTCTTTCCCTGTCAGTTTCTACCAACCTACCTATTTATTCATTCATTATTTATCATTATTGTGTGTATGTTTTCTGGGGTCTGGAGAGAGGCCTGTGAGCCACACTGTGTTAGCAGAGGCTAGGGGACAACTTTGTGGAGTCAGCTGTTTCTTTCCACCTTTATGTGTGTTCCAGAGACTGGCCTGGGGTTCTTGGGATTATGTGACAAGAGTCTTTATCTGCTGAGTCATCTTGCCAGCCCTATCTACCACCTCATTTTTTTGAGACAGGGTCCACCTACCCTCCACCTGTTTCCTGAGTCCTGAGATTAAAGGTCTGTGGCAGCTCTTTTGTTCACCACACTTAATTATTTATTACTTTGGGGTATGTGGGGTATTTGCACACACCCGTGTGCACAGATAGAGCATCCCATGGCTCTATAAATTATGAGAGTTAGTTTCCTTCTTACACTGTGCAAGCTCCGGGAACGGAACTCAGGTTGTCAGACTTGGTGGCACGTGACTTTTACTCCCTGAGCTATCTTGTCTGAGACAGGGTCCCCCACTGAACCTTTAGCTGGCCACTTAGGCGAGGCTGGCTGGCCAGTAAGTATCCACTTACTGTTACCTCCCAGAGCTGGGATTACAGACAGGCACACCTAGCTTTTAAGCAGGTGCTGGAGACCAGACTCGGGTCCTTACGCTTGGGCAGCAAGCACTTTATTACTGAGGCGTCTTCCCAGCCCAAGGGGAACCACTTCACCTTTCCATGTCTGAGTGCCTTCGCACCAGGTGGGCAACAGCCAAAATTCCAACCTGCTGTGTTTATTGTGAGGACGAAGTGAGCTAGTCTTGAGTGAAGATCACAGAGTGGGGCTTGTGCTTCCTGAGACATCAGTGAGCATGACTATCATAAGACCAGGGTTTTGCCCAACACGCAAAGCAGGACCCTCCTTTAGATGTTCCATATAAAGCTTGAACACTGTCCCACTGCCCCCGGGGTCCCTCCTCTCTTTTCATTCTGATTGCCCCCCACCCCTGGCCTTTCCCAGGAGCCATTAGTAAGTCTCCCATAGCCATTCTCACGAAGACCCAGGGATGGCAGATAGTCTGGTTCCACCCAGAAAGGCTGGTGATGGCGACTGACTGTCTCCAGGACTGACCCTCTTATTGTCCCTGCCCTGCTGGCAACCTGTGACCTCCTCCTCGTCAGGAGTGCTTCTTTGAGCCACCCCTATGGCACCCTGCCACCTCTCTCTAGGCTGGTACTCTGCACCAGGCCTTGGGCAGAGCATCGGGTGCCAGGGCCGGCTGGTGCCAGCAGCTCAGGCCTCCTCTTGCCGAAACCTGCCACCTCCCAAGCCTGTGGTCACACAGTCATCCCCTTCCGCAGCCACTGGGGAAGTGCTAAGCTCCAAAGAGCTTTCCCTAGAAACCAGCACGCCCTCCTGCTGCTCCGACCCAAGGCAGGCGCTACCAGCTTGATGCCAGGGGCGCTGCCCAGAATCTTTGCCAGGGCTCTGGCTCTGAGGTTAACATCCTCATTCCGGAGTGACCCCTGTCCCAAGAAAATGGAATACAGTGGACTACTGGCAAACAGTTGTTCTCAGAGTTCAGCCTGGGCCACCTCTCCGAGCAGGCATTGAGGAGAGGGTGAAGGAAGGTATACCTGGGCCCATGATTGCCTAGCTTTTATTACAGGTGTGTGTTTTACCTGCCATCTGTCTGTTTACATTTATTTATGCATTTATTTGAATGGGGGAGTCATACATGTGGGACAGTACAAATGTGGAGGTCAAAGGGCAGTTTGCGGGGGCTGGAGAGGCAGTTTAGTGGTTAAGACCTCTGCTCTTCCAGAGGTCCTGAGTTTAAGTCCCAGCAACCACATGGTAGCTCACAACCATCTGTAATGGAATAAGATGCCCTTTTCTGGTGTGTCTGAAGACAGCTACAGTGTACTCATATGCAATAAATTAATTAATTAATTAAAAAGAATTAAAAAGGCCAGTTTGCAGGAGTTAATTCTCTTCTTCTACCATGTGGGTTGGAGGATCATCAGACTTGGCAGCAGACACTGTCCCCCACTGTGCCATCTTTATCTATCTATCTGTCTGTCTGTCTATCTATCCATCTATCTATATATATATTTATTTTGGTTTTGCAAGACAGGGTTTCTCTGTGTAGTCCTGGTTATCCTGGAACTCACTCTGTAGACCAGGCTGGCCTCAAACTCACAAAGATCTGCCTGCCTCTGCCCTGCAAGTGCTGGTATTAAATGAATATGCTTTTTTCAGACAGGCTCTCTCTACATAGCCCTAGCTGTCCTGGAACTCTCTATGTAGACCAGGCTAGCTTCAAATTCACAAATATCCTGCCTCCTGAGTGCTGGGATCAAAGGCATGTACCATCATACCCAGTGGCCTTAAACACCTGATCTTCCTGCCTCTATCTCCTAGTGCTGAAATTATGGGCATACACTAAACTGTGCCCAGTCTATTCATTACCAGAACTTGAACCCAGTGCTTCATGCCTAAGAGGCAAGCACTCTACCAAGTAAGGTACATCCCCAGGCCTTCTATCTTATCTTTACTATGAAAGTATATTTATGCATACTTTATATATAAATATTTTATATATAAGTATATTATGAATACCTTTTATGTTATTTCCAAATGTGCTTTAATAAAAAGAGAGTCCTCTAAAATAATTTCTATGCTGATTTTTTTTTCTTTCTTGAAAACCCCTTAGGTACATCACGTTGTTTAGAAGTCTCCTGGTCTATACCGCGGGTTTATAACTGAGACTTGAACAGAGAGAAGAGCTGGGTAGACAGAGTGGACAGGTGGGTGGGAGATACGGAGGGAAGTTATAGTAACTTTCCTTGGGACAGACCTGACCATCATTTCTTCCATCAGTAACTGGACCTCTCTCTAAGATCAACACTCCCATTCCTGACTCCCAACAGGCCTCATGATTCTCAGGTTTCTCCACCGTGTGGATAACCACAGCTTCGAACACACCTCTGTGTTCCCATTTCCAGATGATCCAAACCTTTGTTCCTGCGCGGAGATGAACCCGTGGCATTTCCAATCCTGGGGAGGACCGAGAAAGAGGGTGGCACACCTTCCACCTGCCCACACAGCATCTTTCCTCATCTGCCATCACTCCGCACCTCGGTGTCCTCCTCTGTAAACTTACGGGGTTCAACTCAGGTCTAGAAAGATCCCTCCCACAGCAAGCAACTCAATCTCCTAGAGACTCTGGGCTTCCTTAGAAAATCAGACTCTCCACACACCTAATATTCTGCCAGTTTTTTCTATAGATATTTACTGTTTAATTACTACATGGTCTGCCTGGTGCCAGGGGTCAGGGCTACGCATAAGACAGCACCTAATGTAAGACCTTGTTTTGGAGTTTACGTCTCTATTTGACAGGCAGCAGGACAGGACTAGGTTAGCGATGTTTTTTGAGGCTGGGGATGTGATTCCATTCTTACAGTGTTAGCCTGGCATGCATAAGGCCATGGGTTTGCTCTCCGTCACTGTATGAGCTGAATGTGGTGGTGGTACACATCTGTAACCCTGAGCTCCTAAGACAGGGGCAGGAGCATCAGAAGTTCAAGGTCATCATTGACTACATAGTGCATTTGAGGCCAGCCTGGAATATGTGAAACCTTGTCAATAATAATAATAATAATAATAATAATAATAATAATAATAACGACAATAACAATAACCACAACGACATTTAATAGTTTAGTCATTCTTGACATAGGGTCTCCCTGTGTAGTCTAAACTGGCCTTAAACTTTGAATTCCTCTGCTTCAGCTATCCAAATGCTGAGGTCATAAATGTATACCTGGCTTAGTCCCAACACTAGGAAGGTAAAGTCAGGTGGATCTCCGTGAGTTCCAGGCCAGGTTGGTTTAACAGAGTGTGTTCCAGACTAGCCAGGGCTGCACAGAAAAAACCCTGTCTCAAAAAAAAAAGTGTGTGTGTGTATGTGTGTGTAATATTCTTGGCTATATTTTCTTGGTTGTTTTCTTCTTTTTCTCACTAGAATATCTGCTCACGAGAACAGCAACCCTATTTGAAGTTGTTGTTGTTGTTGTTGTTGTTCTTACTGGATCCACAGCCCCTGGTGTCTAGAATAAAGCCTGGCACACAGTAGATATTTGATAAATATTCCCTAAATTAACCTCTTTTCTTTTACCCAGGACATTTTGCATGCTACACAGGTGTTTCATCAGTGGGCTACATCTCTAGCCCTGGCTTTTTGAGATGAGGGTCTTGCTCTTTTGCTCAGGGCCTCAAGACCCTCCCTCCTTCCCTGTGTAGCTCCCAAGCACCGTGACCCCGAACTGATCCTGAAGAAACGTATAGGTGAGGTATGGAAAGGAAGCCAGCTGATTCCTGCACAGGGCTTTTGCACAGTCACGGGCAACGGATAAGTGACAATAAGTGAGAACGGGCTTGACTGATAAAGACTGGAATTTCACCAGGAGAAAAAGCAAGATTCAGCAAAACTTTCAAAGATTGCTTCATGCGATAGATATTTCTGCTGCATCTGTCATCCGTCTTGATTAGAAGATGATCTACTTCACCGTGTTCGCTCCAAAAATTCAGCCTGCTCAGCAACTGTCAAGACTTAATCTGCTCCAGGCAGATCACATCCGCCCCTAGAGTGAGACCATTGGCACCATGAAGGAGGTGCTGTCCCTTCTCGCTTCACACGGGCTTGGGGCTTGGGGGGAGCCCCCACCCAAGCTGCTGATTAAAGGAAGAGGAGGCAGATCCTCTCAGATCCTCAAGCCTTGAGTCCTCTCAATGGAGAGTTCTGGGTGGGGGGATCTCCCCACTCACTCCACAAGTCTAATGCCCACTCTGGGGGCTTTCCTCCCCGCCCCCCGGCAGAGGCAGATACCCTTGTGCCTGTCCTCTGGAACCTTCGAAGCAGGGAAGTCACTGGTGGCTGTCTCTCCTTCCCAGGAATTATGTGGACAAAGGCTACAGATGGTCCTAAGTATTCTGGAGGACCTGATGTGGAGATCTGGGTTCCTGAATTTGACTACACAGTAAGATCCCCACACTTCCTAAGCCAACTTCAGTCAACACCCTAATTCACCAATTTACAGTTGGGTAAACATCCTCAGAGAGTCAAGGTCAAGGGTTATCTAACAACCTCTGGGAGTTGGGTCGTGCCAATGTGATCAAAGACTGGGCTTCTGGACACTTCCTCCAGGCCGGCCACGCGGGTTGGGGTTGGGGGCGAATAAAGAGTCTAGCACAAAACTGGCAGGGCAAGGGCAGCCAGTGACAGAGAGCCAAGGCGTGGACCCAACGCTCCTGGCCTCGCCGGACAGGCACGGCAGGCTAGAGGCCAGCCTTGCGGTCCCGGGTTCGAGCAGACAGTCGCTGCGGTAGATATCCGGCGACGATGGAGAGGGACAGAAGTGGGGGCGGCGGGAGCGGGCTCCCAAATGGCCGGGTGGGACCCGCGGGGCGCGGTCCCGCTGCCTAATGGTTTTCCGAGGAGCCCCGGGGATTAGAGGTCGCTCCCCTCGGGACGTGGCGGCGGGCCAGGACTAGGTTAGGGACTGGGACTCCCGCACGTGCCAAGAGCGGTGGGTGGAGTCAGGTGGCTTTTGTGCTAAGCCAACCTGCAGTGCACAGAGACAGCAGGGCGAAATTCCAGGGGCGGTGCTGGGACTCCTCCTAAAGCTGCGAAGGTCCTTTGGTGTCGCTTAAGATTCAAATCCATCTGCGGAGCCACGAAGAAAGACAGTGTGAAGAGCACGCTGGAGAAGACTGGGGTTGAAACATAGCAACCTGCGTGTGCGGACGGCAAGCTTGTGTGTGTGTGGGGGGGGGGGGGGGCGATTCAGGAGAATCTACCTCCATAAAGGTTCATCTCTCTGGCCAGCCCACCCCCTCCCCATCTCGCTAGGCTCCTGACTTTAAACCCTCTATTTCTTAGCCCCTCCCCCTTGCTCATCTCTTTCCCCTTAGGCTCCTGTCAATCCCGGCAGACCCCAGCCACAAGCTCCAAAGGGACTGTGGCATGGGAAAGGATGCCCCTGCTCCAGCCAGGCCTAGGCCTGCCTTACCACCCCCAACTGCCCTTAGGCAAAAGCAGCTTTATCCCGAAAGGACCCCCAAGCCTTATGGGGGAGGCGACCTAGAACTGGGGCTGGGCTTTGAGTGCAGCAGGATGACTTCAAAGGGCGGTGGGTGGGGTTGGCGCCTGGTCACAGGTGCCACTCAGGGTGGGTCAACCTGCCCAACCAGGTCAGGGCCTGCGCTACACCCGCCCTCCCGCCCGGAACATCACAACAGAAGCCTGACAGCAGCCCCACCCACTAGAGATGCCCCCAGGGCACCCGCAGAAGACCTTAACAATCCCAGATCCCAGGCATTGAGGGTCAGGTCTTCTTTTGCAGCCTCCCACTACCCAACCTGCAACACGGCTGCCCCTACATGTGCCCGTGGAACCCCCTAGCTAGGGTGAAACATCTGGGCTCCAGGGCCCCAGGGCTGCTTGATCTGCCCAAACTTCCTCCCGTCACAGTCTCCACCCCCCTGGATCCTTAGGAAACAGACAGAAAGGGGAAGCAAGTCTCTAGCCTGGCTCCACCCCTGGATTATGGAATCCCTGGCGCTGAGACAGGTAGCCTCAGCCAGGTGCTGAGAGGTGGGAGCCCAGAGCACATGCTGTGTTAAGAGAGCACTGGAGGTTCCTCTGCGTCCTTGGTATTCAGGACTGGAGCTTAAAGACTGAGATGTGTCCCTGCACACTGGGAGCTAAAAGCTGGGCTTGCTCGCCTGTGAAAGGGCAGTAATATACCTTCTGTGTAGGACTGTCATGAGGCTCAAATGACATGCCGCCAGGAGACTCCAACGTGGCCATAAGCGGCATACTGAGCCATCCCAGACCAGCAAGGACTCCAACCCCCTCAGGGAAGGTGGGAAATGGGATGCTAGTGAACACTTGAGTCATGGACTCCAGGGTCAAGTCTCCCCCAGGAAAGAAAAGTTCCAGAGAGAATCCTCAATGGTGGTCTTCCAGGGGAGGCTGGCAGAGACAGGCTGGGTCCATGTGAGCCATGTCAGGCTAGTGGGTACACTCTACCAACGAAATGTGCCTGGTGCACTGAACACTAGGCTGGTACATGTCGGAGATGGAGCCAGGCAGGGTGTCAGTTTGGGGTAACCTGCATCTGGAGGGAGCCTCCTAGAGGCAGATGGGTGCCAACTGAACAGGAAGGATGACCCAGTACTGGTTAGGGAAGCAAATATGGGTGGGAGGCAGACCACACACACACACACACACACACACACACACACACCACCCCCATGCACACCTCCAAAGAAAGAGGACCAGGTTTGAAAAGTATGAACCAAACCTGGTGTGAAGGCTCAAGCTGAAACTCTGCTCTTCGGCTACCTGCAACCTCCCTCAAGTCAGTTGGTGTCTGTAGGAGCCTGATCAGCCACATTCCAAGGAGGCCTGGGTTGCCTTTCGACGAGGCTCCGAAGAGCCCCTGGGGGCGGGCAGGTCTCTCCACTGTCTGAGAGCTGGCTGGAAAAACTGGTCTTCCTGGCCCCTGCCTGCCCCCCGCCCCCCCAGCAGCCTGGAGTTGAGGAGAGGGTGTCGGCAGGAATAGGAGGTTCCTGGCATTCCACTGGGTTGGAAATAGGAGAAGGGTGGGGGCAAGAGGAAGCCCAGAGAAGCCCTGGATAGAAAGAGACAAGAACAAGTAAGCAGCAGCAACTTCTTTAGCCAGTAAAGAATATGGCTGGACTGTGTGTGTGTGTGTGTGTGTGTGTGTGTGTGTGTACGTACATTTTTAATCAGCTTCAAAAACAGGACAAGTGTGAATCC
This sequence comes from Mus musculus, assembly GCF_000001635.26. Lineage (NCBI taxonomy): Eukaryota > Metazoa > Chordata > Mammalia > Rodentia > Muridae > Mus > Mus musculus. Next base: position 95,225,946 of record NC_000077.6, read on the forward strand.
AGTCCCTCTCCTTTCTCCAGCAGAAGGGAGAAGATGTTTTTTCTTGTCAGCAGGCAGGCTTGAAGTTAGACATCAAGAAGGACTTCCCTGATGGACAAATTCATCATTCCCACACAGCTTCAGCTTCAGCTGTGTGGGAAGAATAAACAGTAAGAAGAGGGTGACTGTCCACATGCATGAGCCTGGGAGATACAACCTTAAGTTGTGACTTGGGCCCTTGGTCCAGTCCTTGTCTTTTTCCAGGGCTGGGCATGGGGCTAACTATGGTGGAACACCATGCCACCTCCCTCAAGGTCATTTCTTCTTCTTCTCAGCTTAGTCTAGCACTACTTGTATAGGAAAAGAGATGGTGAGAAAAGGAGGGGCCCTGGGGGCTCAAGCAAGACCATTCAATCCCCAAACTGGCCTGGCTGTCATCTCAGAACTTCTAGAACTCCTGGTCCCTCCCCCGACTCCCCAGTGCGTGTTTCCCAGCCCCCTATTTCCTCCCCAGATCACAGCAGATGCCTGGCCATGGACCAGCCACCTCCCTCAGGCCACTACAGCTCCACCCATGCCCTGCTCTAGGGACCAGCCAGACATAAAAGGCCAAGCAGGTTCCCACCAAATGGACAGAGTTAGCATTTTCTAAACATAGGCATGAGACCCTACTACCTAAGACAAGGAGCAACCAATCAAAAGTGTGAACCCCTTAGCCCTCCAGAGAACTGCACACTGTCAACTCTCCCCATCGGATACTTAACTGCCAAGCCCAGCCTTGCTTGCTTTCTGGTTTGTTTTGGTTTTGTTTTGGGGTTTTAGTTTTGGTTTGGTTTGGTTTTTTTGTTTGTTTGGGGTTTTTATTTTTGTTTTGTTTTTGTTTTTGTTTTGTTTTGTTTTGGAGACAGGGTTTCTCTGTGTAGGCCTGGTTGTCCTGGAACTTGCTTTAAAGATCAGGCTGGTCTAGAACTCGCAGAGATCTGCCTGTCTCTGCATCGCCCAGTCCACTGCTGCTTCTAAACGATGTGGGAAGCTCCTCAGTGAGCGCACGCAATTGTATGTGTGTGTATGAGTGTGTGTGTGAGTGTATGTGTGTAAGTGTGTGAGTGTATGTGTGTGTGAGTGTGTGAGTGTATGTGTGTGTGAATGTATGTGTGTGTGTGAGTGAGTGTATGTGTGTGTGAGTGTATGTGTGTGTGTGAGTGTGTGTGTGAGTGTATGTGTATGTGAGTGTATGTGTGTATGTGTGTGTGAGTGTGTGTGTGAATGTGTGTGTGAATATATGTGTGTGTGAGTGTATGTGTGTATGTGTGTGAGTGTATGTGTGTGTGAGTGTATGTGTGTGTGCGCGAGTTATTTCCCAAGGCCAGCCATACGCAGAAGCTTCTGCAAGCTCTGATCTCCAGCTCTGTGCCTTGAGAAGGGAAGAGCCCCACAGCAAGTGCCTGAGCACGAACATACCTTCCCTGGTGTGTTTTTAAGGGCTGGAGTTGAGACCCAGGGCCCTGCATGTCCTTAGTCAAATATCGGCCTACTAAACTCCTTCTCCAGCCCTCTTATCCTTTTTTGTTCTGAGCAGAGTCTTAAGCTGCCCAAACAGACCTTGAACCCCCAGTCCTCCCTCCAGGAGCTGGATAAGGGCTGTGCCCGGCCAGGCTTGCCGCTGGTACCCACTTGCTAACACTTCCTGTGGGTCCACTGAGCATTGTGTGCTGTGCCAGAGGCTATCCTCCCGGAAAGTGCTGAAATGACAAGCGCGAGCCTCCTGAGTGTTACCAGAGAATTCAAGGCCTCATGAGTGCTAGGTAAACACCCCCTGAGCTCACCAGACCCAGCCTTCAATAGTTTGTTTTCTGGGTTTTTCTTTGGTGTGTGTGGGGGTGTTGTTTGTTTGGTTTTGCTTTGGGGGTTTTTGCTTTTGGGTTTTTTTTTGTTTGTTTTGTTTGTTTGGTTTTTGGTTTTTCGAGGTTTCTGTGTCCTGGTGCTCCGTCTGTAGATCAGGCTGGCCTTGAACTCACAGAGCTCCACCTGCCTCTGCCTCCTGAGTGCTGAGATTAAAGACGTGTGCCACACTCAGCCTGAATGTGTATTTCTTTTAAAACAAACAAACAAAATAACACCCCTCCTCCCCCAAAACAGAAATCAGACAGTGGTGGCATGCACACACCTTCAATCTCAGCACTAGAAGCAATAGAGTTCACCAGCTTGGTTGGTCTACAGAGCAAGTTCCAAGACAGCCAGAACTACACGGAGAAACTTTGTCTTGAAAAACAAAAGACAAAACAAAACAAATTTATTCTATGTGTATGAATGTTTTGCCTACATGTATATATGTGTATCATGTGCATATATGTGTGTATCATGGTGCCCACAGAAGCCCAAAGAAAGTGTTAGACTCCCCCCCCCCTGAACTGGAGTTAGACATGGATATGACCAGGCCATGTGAGTGCTGGTAACTGAAGCCAGTCTTCAGCATAAGCAGGTGTTGTTAACCACTGAGCCGTCTCCGGCCGCTTTGAGTGTATTTCTAATAGTGATTTTCCTCAGGATGCCTTATCATAGACTGTGCGACAGGCCCCCTGACTGCCCCAGGAACACCACACAATGCAGCATGCTTCCAGTGTGGCTTTGCTTCAGGATGGGGACAGTGTTCTGGGGGCAAAGACCAGGAGCAAAACTGCAGCATCCTGGAGGAAACAGTTGGGTATTTATGGGAATGTACCCCGTTATGGGTACTAGCTGAGCAGCCACAGCCCTACTGGGCTGGGTAAACCCCAAAGGGTTAATGCTGACCCCCGATGACCTTTAATTCTGAGCTACCTGCTGAGTGTAGAGACAGGCACATACAAGTGATATCCACAGTTTTCAAACCTCATGCTGGGCAGGTGGTGGAGCCAGCTGGTGACAAAGGCCACTAAGGAAGAAGGGACAGCTGGGTTTTTTTTTTTTTCCCAAGTTCTGCCTGCCCCTCCCCCTCAGACATTTGCAGAAGCCACTGTCCCCTAATACCTGAGAGTAAGCTTTGGATGACTCTGAGAAGTGCTTCAAAATGTCCTGCCCGAGCTCAGAGGCCTTGTCTTTCTCAAACGCTGGGACCTGGGAGGCAGGAAGTGGCCCTGGTTCCACCACCCCTAGCTTTCAGAAAAGAAGCCCCGTGTTGATTATCCCGAGTTTCCTGGGTTCTTTCCAGAACATTCTCCCCTTTCTGCAAGAATTGTCCTCCAAGGAGAGGAATGATCACTTAATCCAAGCACATACAATACCAAGGCGTAGCAGTAAAGGATCTCCCTCAGGGCACAGCCAGCTGTCATTCAAAGGTGGGGACCCAGATCTGGGGGATCTGGGTTTGGGTCGGACCAGAGAAAGAACTTTCTAACCTTCCCGTCCTAGGGTTGGAGAGAAGACAGAGTGCCTCATCGGGAGGAAGCAAGGGATCAGATGTACACCCGCTGGCCCGGCTACACCATGCCAGCGAGGCAGAGCATGCAACATGGCGGTGTGAGACTCCAGGGGACTCTGTGGGAGGAAGCAAGGGATCAGATGTACACCCGCTGGCCGGGCTATACCATGCCAGCGAGGCAGAGCATGCAACATGGCGGTGTGAGACTCCAGGGGACTCTGTGGGAGGAAGCAAGGGATCAGATGTACACCCGCTGGCCCGGCTACACCATGCCAGCGAGGCAGAGCATGCAACATGGCGGTGTGAGACTCCAGGGGACTCTGTGTCCCAGTGGTACCTACGAGGGTAGAACATTAGTGTCCAGGATGCTTGCTGATGAGAGAGGCCAATGTGGACAGAGTACAGCCACACAACAGCAGGCTCGCAGTGGCCCCGTGTGAGAACTGGCTTTGTGCGTACAGACCCAGCTCAGGACTTAGGAGCTATCTGCTAAGATGAATAGGTTTGTCACACACACACACACACACACACACACACACACACACACTCTCTCTCTCTCTCTCTTTCTGCATACACACCTGCATTAGATCCCATTATAGATGGTTGGTTGGGACCATATGGTTGCTGGGAATTGAACTCAGAACCTCTGGAAGGCCAGCCAGTGTTCTTAGCTGAGCCATCTCTCCAGCCCTCAGTAAGTGCTTTTAACCACTGAGCCATCTTTCCAGCCCTTTAAATAAATACTGATTAAAAAAACATTTTATCTAAACTGGGTGGTGTTGGCTGAAATCTTTAATCCCAGCACTTGGGAGGCAGAGGCAGGCAGATCTCTGTGAGTTGCAGGACAGCCTGGTTTACAAAGTGAGTTCCAGGACAGCCAGGGCTACACAGAGAAACCCTGTCTCGAAAAACCAAAACCAAACAAAACCAAGCTTTCTGTGTATGGGTGTTTTGTCCACATGCATCTCTGTGCGCCATGTGAGCATAAGGGCAGTGTCCGTGGAGGGCAGGTTGAGTAAATGACCCTGTTGTTTGCTGCCCATAGTCCCAGATTCAGGGTCCCTGCTCTCTTCCTGTCCCTGGGGATTCTTCGCAGACCCTTTCCTGGGGCTGCGTTGAGTCCCCTGAGACTGGCATTATAGAAGGTGTGAGCCTCCATGTGGCTGCTGGAACTGAGCAGACATTAACTGGGAAAGCAGCCAGTGCTCCAACCACTGAACCATCTCTCCAGCCCCATTTAAAATTGTTGAAGCTGGGCTGGCGAGATGGCTCAGTGGATAAGAGCACTGACTGCTCTTCTGAAAGTCCTGAGTTCAAATCCCAGAAACCACATGGTGGCTCACAGTCACCTGTAATGAGATCTAATGCCTTCTTCTGGTGTGTCAGAAGATAGTTACAGTGTACTTATGTGGACCAGAGTGAACAGGGACTGAGCAAGCAGGGTTGACCGGAGTGAGCAGAGGTCCTAAAATTCAATTCCCAACAATCACATGAAGGCTCATGACCATCCGTACAGCTACAGTGTACTCACATACATAAAATAAATAAATCATTAAAAAAATAAAATAAGCTGGGCGTGATGGCGCACACCTTTAATCCCAGCACTCGGGAGGCAGAGGCAAGCAGATTTCTGAGTTCGAAGCCAGCCTGGTCTACACAGTGAGTTCCAGGACAGCCAGAGCTATACAGAGAAACCGTGCCTCAAAAAACCAAAAATAAAATAAAATAAAATTGTTGAGGCTGAATCTGTCTCCCTACCTTGCCCTGACTGTCCTGGCACTCACTCTGAAGCCCAAACAGGTCTTGGATTCATGAGTGTCCCACCCCAGCCCCTGAGTAACTGGGATTGCAGGCCTGAGCCACCAGGCTCAGCCCATAACTTCTTGAATGAAATCATCTCCGTCTTCTCCTCAGGCCCTGGGGAGCTGAACTCAAGGCCTACCACTGAGATACACCCTATGTCCCAAAATATTTTGTTAAAATATACATGTATATAATTTAGGGGTAGATGGGAGGAGCTGAGGCAGGTCAGGGAAGACCTTGCCTGACTCTTAAAGCAACAGGAAGGAAGCAATGACTTCTGGGACATTCTTCTTGTCTCATGGACAGGTGTGTGTGTGTGTGTGTGTGTGTGTGTGCCCGCGCGTGCCCGCCGGGTGTGTAGAGCTGCCTCCCAACCACTTCGGTCTATGGCTGCCAGGCTTTAAGCCTCCTTCTCCCCTTCTTTCATCACTGCCTCAGGAAAGGGTCTGTGCGGGACCTCCCCAGGGACAGAAGAACAGGAACCCTGCATCTGGGACTATGGGTTGCAAACAAATAGGGTCCTTCACCCAACCTGCCCTTAACTGCCTGGATATGCGCAGTTTCTTTTTAGGATTTGTTTTCTAAATGGGATTTCCTTAGACCGCCCTCGGAAGGGAGATCTATTTTTGGGAAAGAGCGGAGCAGGGCCTTGCCCAAGGCTGCATGGCCTCTTTTCCTTCTCCTTGGGACCCCATACAACCAGAGCAGGCATCTGAGACCCCCTTCCTGCCACCCGCCCCCAGCTGACTCAATTCCTAAGATCCTCTCCCTCTTCTGTAGATCTGAGGGAGGCCACTTGGCCTCTCCATGCCTCGGAGAGTCAGCTCACTAACAACAAAAGGATCAAATGAGATGTTTGTGAAAATACTTCGTAGGGGTGGCCGTTTCTCTTTCCCTAAATGCAAGCAGCCGCTGCGGGGTGGCAGCGCGGGAGGACTGGAAAAAGGTCGAAAGAAGGTGAGGATCAGCTGAGGGGGGCGATGGACCAACCGCAGCCATCGAGCGGCACCCAGAGGCCAGAGCGGAAACTGCATGCGGACTGCCAGGGGGCGGGGCGGCCAGGGGGCGGGGCCTGGAGGGCGGAGCCTAGCCCTCACCCGCATCTTCAGGTAAAGATGGCCAGGGCCAGCTAGGACAAGGCAGCCTGCCCCGAGATCCCAGAATTGAGCTAATCCCAGGCTATAAAGGACAGGGATGAAGTTCAGAGCGCCATCCAAAAAATAGAAAGCAAAGGCTGGAGAGTCTATTTGGCCCAGGCCCCTGCCTCCAATCTCCTTCATACAGGATGCATTGTGTCTTCTTGTGTTTGCTTTCTGTGAAAAATCTACCTGGAACAGAGTGTCCAGTCTCACCTCCACCCCGAGGTCACTTCCCCAGGTCGAACCCTCTCTAAGGAGCAACCCCACTGCAGACTGCCTCATATGTCTCTCCCTCTGCTCAGGCTGGGGGGAGGGAAACCACCCGCCTTAGTCACCCCAGATAATCACCTCTGGTCACTCACTGTCTGGCCTCTTCCTCCAAGTCACTCGGAGTATCTCTTAGACATTATCTCACCGTGCAGGCCTGGTGGGTGGGTGGGTGTCAGGGAGGGAGCAAGGGGGAATGCAGAGCCAGCTTTGAGCTGGAAGGGACTAACATATCTACTCGTCCTGCTTCCCAGTGTAAACTAAAAGATGACATCTGATCATAGGTGAGATAGAGGGCAGACAGCTGAAAGAACTTCTTAGGGGATTGTGATCGACTACAACTGGTGCCCACCGAACAGCATTTCTGAGCCAAGCGCTGTGAGGGCCTAACAGGAGGTCCATCCTTAGGAAGACATCATTCTTGTCTTATAGATGAGGAAATCAAGCTCAGTTGCCCAAGATAGGAGAGGGGAGGTGCTGAGATTCAAGCCTAGGGGTTCTAACTCCAGGGGATGCCTTCTAGTGAAGTAGTGGAACACTGAATCTGAGGCAAGAGCATACCTGGGTTGACCTCCTATATGACCCCTAAGGGCTAACTGGGTGACCTTCAGGTGTCTGTTGAAGCTACTGATATAGTCTACTCGAGCCTGACTAAGCCCCTCTCCCATCACCATGGAAGGCTTCCCTGTGAAGCCCTTCCCTGCTCAACCTCTGTTTCCCTGTTTGAGACAGCATCGGATGTAGTTCGAGGTAGCCTTATCCTTGCTATGTAGCCAAGGATACCCTGGAAGTCTTGATCTTCCTGCCTCTACCTCAAGACTGCTGGGAATGTACCACTATGGATACCTTACCCCAGCATCTCTGGTTTGTTTTGTTTTTTTGAGACAGGATTTCTCTGTGTATCCCTGGCTGTCCTGGAACTCACTTTGTAGACCAGGCTGGCCTTGAACTCAGAGATCTGCCTGCCTCTGCCTCCCAAGTGCTGGGATTAAAAGTGTGTGCCATCACTGCCTGGCTCTTCCCAAAATCATCTGTGACCTGAGAATTATGTCCTGTCTCATTCCCTGAACACACTGTCACACGCCACCCAGCAGTCTGACCCTACAAAGCCTGCAGGAAGGAGGGTACTGAAAGCATTCCACGCTGGGATCCGAGCATTTAATAGGGGTCATGAACTGCTGTGACCTGGGAAATTCCTCCTGCTGTCTGACCCAAATCCTTTCTCCAACAGAGTAGCTGGAGTTCTTCATGGAATGAGAGAGGCTGCCACAACCTGTGCCTTTGGTAGAGGTATGAGGGACAGTCCAGAGCTTTCACAGATAGCTTGATGGGACACTGGGTGCCACAGGGCCCTTCTCAGCCAGGATGGGAAAACAGATGTCCCATGTGTATCCTGGTCTGGAACTCAGTCATCATCCAGGGTTGTCCCTCACAACAGCTGTCAACGGGGACATGCCCAGGCTGCCTATCTGATGGGAGCCAGGCTTGCTCAGGTCCCTGGCCCCAAGAAATCCTCACCACCCAGCCCTTCTCCACTGCTGGCTTGCTGGTGTGGTTAGAACAGTACTGTTCAGCAAGTCTTCCAAGGGACCCTTGGGTTGCATGTAGGAGGAAGGCCGAGGAGGACAGTCTGAGCTGAAATGGTGGCAGAGCCTTGGGATCCATACCTCAGCCTTGAGGCAATGACTCTACAGGGTGGAGGGAGGTGCTCCAAGACCTCAGGAACCCAAGAGGTGGGGGTGGGTGGGGTGGGGGAAGATAGCTCTGTCCCAGGAAGAACTACTGGGATGGAGACCTCTTCTTCTCTCCCTCCTCCCATAAACACTGGATCATGGCAATAGAGGCTCACACACACACACACACACACACACACACACACACACACACACACACGTACTCTCTTGGGATGTAGACACCAGGCTTCCAGCAGAGGACAACAGTCCAGCTGTCCCCTTTCCAACCCTGCCATCCTGTCTTAAACCCACAATGCCAGAAAACTCTGTCACTAGCTACCCCTAGGACGTCCCCCTCAGCTGTGGGTCTGGTAGGAAGTCTCTGGTGTCTCTGTCCTGCTGCAGTTGTGCCTCCTTGTGAATCCCTGCCTCTGTGCAGAGCTTAGGGGTGCTGGACACTCAGTACTGTGTAATGAGAATCGTACAGGCTCTCTGGCAACTTCTCTTTTACTGACAGCATCCTTCCTGGGAGCTCTATGGGGAAACCTCACTCCTATGGGGGTTTCTCAGCTCTCTTGGCTACGCTGCCTGCAAATGGGGGTCCTGAACCGATCAAACCACGGGATGAATGGCAGGCAGGGTGCATAGGCTGGAATCTCCCAATCCTGGTCTCCATTTCCAGACTCTCCTCTTGTCTGGGTTCAGCTCACAGAGCTTTTGTGGGAATGGCCACCGTGTCAGGGTCACTAGAGCAGCGGCTCCTGGGGCAGACTGAAGATGCCACCCGCACAGATGCTTTGTATGGGTCAGTGATTCTAGCAGCAGCGATGCTGACCTCAGCAGAAGCTTACAGAAAATCCTGGCTCCAGGGGACCTAGAAACATACGCCTGGTATGGTGGTGCATGCTTGTACCTCCAGCACCCAGGAGACTGAAGCAGGAAGATAGACTGCAGGAGGTTCATCTGGGCCAGTTGCTGGAGGTGCACAGTGTGGAAGGTATCTTTGGGTATAACCTTGTTGATAGTTCTCTTTATATTAAAAAAAACAAAAAACTTTTTTTTTTTTTCAGTCAGGTTGCCTAGGCTACCCTCTATCTTCCTCAATAGATGAGGGTGACTTTGAACTTCTGATCCTCTTCCTTCCACATCCTGGCTGCTGGAGTCTCAGGTATATTCCACCACAGCCCGTTTGTGTGGTTCAAGGAAAGGAACCCAGGTCTGGGTGCAGGCTAGCAAATGCTCTATCAACTGAGTTATGTCCTCACCCTTAGCTCTCTGCATTGGCGTGTGTATGCCAAACCATGATATCACAGACATTATTGCTCTGAAGTGTTTATTTCTTTATCATATGTCACAAACATCTACAAAGCAGTTTCTATGCCCAGGCACCCTTCTGGCTACTTTCCAAATAACGCTATGAGGCAAGTGCTATTAGCCCCATTTCACAGGTGAGGAAACAGAGGCACAGGGATTCGGGGATGGGCCCAAGTCACACCCCTCATAAGTGGCAAAGCTTAGCCTTCAGCTTGGACTGACATCAAATCTGTTGGCACCAAAAGAGTCTAAGGTGCAAAAAAAACCGGTGATGGGTGTTTCTGCTAGTGGCTCGTGGGAGGCACAGTGTGTAAGGGATATCCCTAGAACTTTTCATGGGCCTCTTTCACTGGATAATTGTTAGTGACGATCCACTTAAAGGAAAAAGAAACATTTCCCAAGCCCCTAGGAAGTGCAACTCCCTTGCCCTGATCCAGTCTGTGCTGGCACTCGAAAGGGCAAGGTACATCGGTAGAATCCTCCGAGCGCTAACTGGAGTCCCCCCTCTACGTCCTCTGATGTCTCCACCCACTGCCTCCATTAGACTCCTCGCTGTCCCGTCTCTAGGAGCTGCACACTGGCAGAAACCACAGACCATATGCCTTAAGCTCAGCTTGTGGAGAGAGAGTTACTCAGAGCCTCTGTGCCCAGGCACTGGGCTGAAACAACTATCAGAGGGAAAACACGCGGGGGTTGGGGGGTGCAGAGACACACTCCTGCATGCCCATCGCTCAGAACGCTGAGGCAGGAGGATCGCCTCAGATACAAGGCCTGCCTGGGTTACCAAACCCCTTGGCTTCTACATCTTACATCTCTGCTCCTTCCAGGCTGGCCCTCACCAGCCCATCCCCCTAAGCCCTCTCATGCTCGCCCATGCTGCCAGTCCCCAGAGGACTCTCTCAAGCTGAATGTCTCTGGCTACATCCTCAGCCATACCCAGGCATCAGCAAGCAAGAAGACGCAAGTAGTCCACCAGGTCACATTGCTTTTTCAGACTTCTGTGTGGCTTCCTTCTGATCCATGTCCCTCTTACCCACCAGGGACCTGCCAACCCTAGCTAGAGTGACAGGAGGCAGCTGTGACATTAGAGCAGCATACAAGCAATGCAGGTCCCTGTGAGCTCAGGCCACAGGCCATGCCCTTACTTGAGGCAGGTTGCTTGTTTCTCAAGGAGGATGGGGGAGGTAGTGAGGAAGGGAGATGGAGGGGCATCTATGAGGCAGCAGGACTAGTCCAAACTCACACAGCACTGGTGTGTACCCAAGCATTGCTCTCAGCCCAGTGTCTAGGGAATCATGAACTCACTCCTCCAAGCCAACCTGAGAGGAAGACACTGCCTCTACCATCTTTGTACAGAAGGGAGAATGAAACACAGAGAGGTGTAGTAACTTTCCTAAGGTTACACAGTTGGATATCGAAGACAAGATTTAAATTCAGACTGTCTAGCTCTTTGATCTCCTCTCCCCGTGTAATTTTTCTGCTTAAAAGTTTCACACCTATGAGAATAAGCTGAGGCTTGCTCGTCCTTGAGACATCCAAGGTCTCCTCAAGCTGCCAGCTCCCCCACCGACAGCACTTCTCTGCCCTACTGGATACCTGACTATTTGAATCTTATCTCTATCAGCTGCCTAACTACATGATTTTTGGCTAAGTTACTCCATCTTCCTGAGCCTCAAGCTCCTCCTCGAGCCTCCAAACTGGAGGACTACTGATACCTACAATTAAGTAGACTTAATGAGATCACCCAGATGGAAAGCCTACTAGGCACCACCGACCTGCACACAGAAACAGCACAATACTGAGCAGAAAGAGAAGGAGAGAGATGTCTCAGGTGGCAACTTGGTGTTAGGTTGTTTAGTGGCCAGGTGGGGGAGGGGTCTCCTGCAAGAACTATCCTGGGGAGGAGCATGCTTCAGACTGAAAGGCTAGTCACCAGTAGGGCTCCTGTTGACATTTGAATTTTTGGGGTGGCTAGAACCAGATCAAAAGTCCCCCATACCTGTCTCCCATGGCCCACGGAGAGGCATCTCTGCCTGAGGCCCACCTCTCGCAGCCCCTAGAGTCACTGGCTGTTCCTGCTGGGCACAGTCTCAGGGAGAAAGAGGGTAGTTGCACCTGATGAGACTTCTCGTCAGGAGTATTGAGCCCGCCTGCACAGGCTTGGTCTGAGTCTGGGATTTTAGCCTGAGTCCTATTGTCCGATCTCCCCTGGCCCTAGCCCCTTGGTCCGAAGCAGACACGGTTGCCCAGGATGGTCTCCCAGGAGACCAAACTCTCTTGGGAATTTGGTAAAGAATGAGGCATGGGGGTGAGGTGGGAACAGGGTATGGAGCTCAGGCTGAGGTACAGACAGCCACACCAACCGGAGCCTCAGGTATGGCTACTCTGGTTTTGTTTGCTTCCAGTGGGAGGTATGCTTATCCAGTTCCTGCCTGCGGCTCATTGAGAAACTCCAAATGGGGACGGAGTCTGCGTGTACAAACTGAAGAGCATCCTTGCCAGAGACACGACTGTGTCCGTCAGTTTCAAATACAGTTTCCAGCACCGCTGCTCAGCAGGATAGCTTGTATATTTGACAACTGGCTGCCCACACTCTTGAGGGAGTGAAACGAGTCTGCTCTGGCCCTGTAGCTCCTTGACCTTCTACCAAGGAGGGAGTGGGGCAGGAATCTGCCACCAGAGTTTTATTCTGGATCTGCTCATGCCGGGCCATCGGATCACCTCCTTCTACATCCAATCAGGAACCCTGCGATCAGGTGCACACTCTGTGACCCTCTGAGATGTGGGAGGAGGGAGAGCCTGGAGTCCTTCTCCATCCACCGGCCTGATGTGAGAGGCTCTAGGCAGCCCTAAAAGCACACTGGGAATGCGTGAGTCACTGAAACCCCAAAAGTCTCTGCCCCCACCCCTCCAATCTCTCCCACAGCATCCCTCTAGTACTGGACCAGGGATGACCTAGGAGTTCTTTCTACTACAGTGCGCCCTTCCCCCACCAAGCCCCATTCTCCCTCTCTGCTGAGGAGTGTCTGTCTGTCTGTGACTTCTAGGGTCTGGGGAGACAGAGAGCGGGTTGTTGTTTGAATCTGAATCTGGAGACTATTTAGGAGAAGGGGAAATGAGGTCACCAGAGGCAGGCTTTGAAGGTCATACTCAGCCCCTGGTCTGGCTTCTCTCTCCACTTCCTGATCTGCCATTGTGTAAACAGCTCTGCCTCACACTCCCGCTGCCTGCTGCCTGCCGTGAAGGGAGTCCGGACACTTCCCTTACCCAGTGGTGAACTGAAATCCTAAGACACACTAAATCTTCCTTTACGCCTTTAAATCCCAGCACTCAGGAGGCAGAGGCAGGTGGATCTCTCAGTTGAAGGCCAGCCTGGTCTACAGAGCGAGTTCCAGGATAGCCAGAGAAACTCTGTCTTGAAAATGAACAAACAAACAAACAATAAAACATTTCTGTCATCCTCTTGTCTCAGTGACAAGTAGGACCCGAAGGGAGATGGATCTAGATATGGGGGCTCTAGTTGACCCCCCCATCCTTCAGCTGTGCTGAAGACCATGCCTCCATCTCAAAAGCTGGATGGCAGCCACTCAGGGTGGCTCGGGCCTGCATCCTAGGATCCAGAAGATAGAAGCAGGAGGATCCTAAGTCCAAGGCCATCTTCATTTACTAGGGAATTGGAGGCTAGCCTGAGCCGTACAGTGACTTCCAGGTCAGCCAGAGGCTAGCCTGAGCCACACAGTGACTTCCAGGTCAGCCAGAGGTTGTGTGAGACCCAGGCTCAACCAATAAGATGGAGTCTTGTTCGACAGCTCACTAAGAAAAGACCTGCCTGCCAACTCAGCAGGCTTGAGTTCCATCCCCAGGAGACCCGCATGGTAGAAGGAAAAAGCAGACTCCTGGAAGTTATCTTCTATCTTCCATAGGTACGCTGTAGCATGCCCGCTCCACGCTCACTAAATAAATACATGTTAAAAATAAAAAATAATAGGGGCCGGAGAGGTGGCTTGGCCTCTAACGCGCTTGCGTAACAAGCCTTACAACCTTGAGTTCAATTCCCTGAAACCCACGTAAAGGTGGAATGGCTCCAGAAAGGTCTCCTCTGAGAGCCATGTGTTCTCCGTGGCTTGCACACCCACACTCACACACACACAAGAATAAATAAATAACTTTTAAAAACACAGCAACAAAAGAAAAGGCTGAGTGTTCTGGGGGGAACACCACAGAGACCCCTTGACATGTTCCTTGAGCTTTCAAATAGCAAGTCTGCCCAAAACACCAGTGGGAAACTAAGGCAGGAAGAGAAAGCTAGCAAGGAATGACGTTGCAAGGGCCTGGGCTCCAGAGTCCAGAGAGGCCCCTTAGAAGTACCAGAGATCCACAAAGCTGGTTTTAGAAGAACAGGTCGTTCTTATGCCCTGGTGGCCTTCGGGCAGCTGCTCGGGTCCTGGCTCAAGACTGTCCTCTTTCTCAATCTCCTTTCCTTTTGCTATTCTCTCTTTCATTTATTGATGGAGCAGGAGAGATGGGCAGGGGGAAGTATGGAGTTAGGACCTTGCGATTTGTTCAGGCTGGCCCTGAATTCACTCACAGTCCTCCTGCCTCAGACTCCTGGGTGCTATAGGATTCCAGGAGACCCAGATGTTCTGTCTAGCTCAGAAGCACCTCTTCATTTCAGGGTGTCTGTACCTCGCTCTCAGAAATTCAGGGCACCTAATCTCTTGCATCAAACTGAGGGGTTCCTCGGCCTGGGTCTGGCTTCATCGCAGCATGGTAGTACCCAGAGCAAGTTCTCTGTGCACCCATAAGCCAGCTACCCCCAAAGGGTAGCAGGAGGAACAGAAGCTGGCCAGTGCTGTAGCCCATCCCTCCCTACAGCAGAGCTGTGCTTGGACAAGTCTGTCTGAGATGAGCAAGCTAACCTCAGCCCAAATCCCTGATTTCTAAAGGGGAAAAAAAAAAAGCCTCCCTCACTCCTCCAGCCTCCTCCCCAGCCAAAAACCTCAGACCACAGGCCCCACCACGCTGGCAGAGCCAGGGAAACAGGCCAAAGTTGCTGAGGAGGGGAGAGGGTCCAGCCAGGTCTTAGAACATAGACAGACCTTTGCAGGTAAGGCCCAGGCCCCAGAGCATCATGGGCTGCTGCCGACCACAAGGACCAGGAAGACCCCAAGCCATACAGGTCCTAGATGGCAACTCGGGCCCTGAGGGTGGTGTGGAGAAAGAAAGGCAGAGGAAGCCGCTTCAACTTCTCTGCTTCCAGAGAGCCTTAATGGGCGGTGGGCTCACCTGGGCTGGGGGGGCGGCGGGTGGGGGGGTGTCCCTCACTTCCTGATAGTCAAGAGAGCAAGAGTGGACTCAGGAACGGGGTGCATGGAACTGCATACAATGGACACAGAGAGGGAGGGGGAAAGGAGAGGAAGAGAAAGCGGTTGAGTGCTGAGGGGCTTTAAGTGGACAGGAAGGAAGGCACCAGGTGTGCTGTGTGCTCTTGTAACTCACGGGGAAGCAGGCCACACCCCAGCTGCCTCTTACAGTCTTCTTCCTCTTCCTCCTCTTCCTCTTCCTTCTTATTTATTTATTTATTTATTTTACAATAACATCTCACATAGCCCTAGCTGGCCTCAAACTTTCTACGTAACCAAAGACAACCTTGAACTCCTGATCCTCCTGCCTCCACTTCCCAAATATGCGTGCGTGCCAGCTTGCCAGGTTTACGTGGTGCTAGGGACTCGACTGAGGGCTTTGTCAATGCTTCCTGAGCCCCCCAACCAACGGAGCTCCACCCTCATCCCATACAGAACCTGCCCTCCCACCCTCGGAGGCAGAATCCAGTCATACCCACAGGCAGGATGCAGGACTCAGCCACTGACACAGCTGCTGTTACCCACCCCTCCTCACACCTGAACACACACACATCTACTCATCTATACGCTCCCTTTTATACACATGACACACATGCAGAGCATGCCCACAGTCACTGTTTGTGGCCAGAGAGCCCACATCCCTCACAATACACACAGACATAAATACAAGCACACTCATGTTGCTGTAGCTGGTGGGTCAGGCCCTGCTTGCCCAGATCTGACCAGTACAGGCAACGTCCCTGCTCCCAAGCATCCTTGTCCACCTCCCAGACAGGTCTTCTCTTGGACGTCCCTGTTGTCACCCCTCATCTCTTCGGCTCCTATCCACTCACTGATACCCATCGTGCCACTTAGGACCTGCAAAAACTACGTGGGGTTGAAAGCCAGTGACTGAGGCCCAGTCAAGAACACGTGTCTTATCTGCAGTCTTGACTTCTGGGGGGCCTGAGTCTCCATACCAACTAGCCTGCCCTCCCTATATAGGAGGGGCCATGGAGATGAACATGAGCCTGCTTCTACCTCAGTGTCTCCATCTGTAACAAGGACATGGCTGATCATACCACGCTTGTGTTGGACAAACTGAGGTTCCCCTGTGAACAACTGAAAGAACACCGGAAGACATGGTATCCAGCTCCCATTCTACCCTCAGTATCCTGGGGAAACCAGGACTTAGGGAAGTCAGGGTACCCATCCAGAACTGGTCCCTGGTCTAGACAGAGGACCAGAAACAGAGCTGGAAGCAAAGGTGAGCCAGAGGTGGAGAGAGCAGAAGCCCAGAACAGTGAGAAGAGAAGTTGCTGGTAGAGGGCCTGCTGAGCTCAGGGGAGTTCTAATTACAGCAGGCAGGCCAGGCGGGTAGGGCAGCAGGGCCAGCAGCCTGTTTGAAGTCTGTGGCGAGGGAAGCATCAAAGGGCCAGGAGGCAGGCCAGAGGCCCAGGAGATGAAGGAGGGACCACACTGACTGCGTGCTAGCCAGGCCAGCACTCTTCCACTCTGATGCTTACACAGGCAAAGCAGCCTGATCACAGACAAGGCTGCAGGCTTCCAGGAGCAGAGCAAGCTGTAGTTCAGACCAGCCCTGGCCTGAGAAGCCACCATCTCCCCAACTCCCGGGAACTGTGTCGTCTGCCTCTCTCAGCCCCATATTTGGGGTCCTCGAGTAGACCCCAAGTCATTCAAGCTTCCGTACCTTGGAACCTGTCACTGTGACTCTCTTTCCTTCAAATCCCAAACCATCTAGCTTTCAAGATTGCCAACAAAGAGAAAATGCCCACCATGATGGGAGGCAAAGGGATGGCCCAAGATGGCTCAGGGCCAGCTCCTGCCACGGGTCAGCAAGTTGGCCTCAGAGCATGAATGCAGCAGACAGGTTTTCCAAGGACGTCACCATCATACTCCCTCCTGGCCACACGGGGCTTTCAGGAGTCCCACCCCCAGATCATGTGGCCTCTGCTCAATGTGCCACTCTAGGAAGACTCCCACTGGGCCCATTTTCTCCGTCCCAGGCCACATCCTCTAGAGGTCTCAGGCACATCTCCCTGATGTGTTCTTTCAGACCCCAGCAGGAGACGGGATGGCAGTTGGCACGAAGCAGAACTGTGCCCAACCTCCTGTCCTTCTATATGATGACCACTGGGTACCCTTCAGCTGCTGCCTTCTCTTTCTCTATCTCTATCTCTTTCTCTTCTATCTCCTCTTCCTCTTCCTTTTCCTCCTCCTCTTCCATTTCCACTTCCTCCTCTTTTTCCTCCTCATTTTTCTCTTCCTCCTCCTCCCCTCCCCCTCTTCTTCCTCCTCCTTCTCTATCTCCCTTTCTCTCTCTTTCTCATCACCTTTCTCTTCCTTTTCTTCTTCCTCTTCTTTCTCCCCATTCTTTCTCATCCTCTTCGTTTGAGATGGGATCTTATACAGTCCAGGTCAGCTCAAATGCACTATGTATGGAGAACAGTCTTGAATGTCCAATCTATCTCCCACTCACTGGGGTTACAGATGTGCACGACCACACACTACACTCGGCCTGTGCGTGGCTCCAGAGCAAAGCGAGGGTCTCGGCATGCTGAGCAACCAACTGAGCTATGCCTGCCGCCCACATTCCATGGCCTCCTCTGCTTCCTCATCTGTGAGGTGGGTAGGCACCCACTATCTCTACCTCCAAAGGACATTGTGAGAATCAAATCACAAATGTGGTCATGTGTACAAGGTGCCTGGCTTCCAGCAGGATCTCAGGCTGTAATGGCACTAATATAGAGAGGGGACCATCAGATTGGCAAGGAAGCTATTTCCAGAAGAGAGCAGAGAGACCTGTCCCTGTGCAGGAATAGAACCAGAATCCCAAGCAGGGCAGAGAAGTATTTACACGGCACAGTGCCAGCCTTCCAAACTAGGCACCATACCCATCGCCAGCCTCTTCAAGCCTTGCCTCAGCTTCCATTGGTGTCCCTGTTGTGTCCACCCTCTGCTCTCAGGTCACTTTGTCACCACCCACATCTCAATACCGTCCCAACCACCATGCCACTCGGCAGGTCCTGGGACATCCTCTCTTCCTCTGGGCCACCATGCTCATGGGGACAATTCCTTTTCCCTGCTCTAGAGCTGCACAGGTGCTGTCTGCACTTTCACCCACTGAGATCATGTGCTGCCACTGTCCCAGGGAAGAAAGGTGGGTCAGGACAATCAGAGCAGAACTCTGAGCAAGCCACTCCCACCGGTACAACTTCACACACCAGGGTTCAGACCCCCCTGTCTCACAAGGGAGGGCCTAAAGTCACCCCTGAATGTGACCTCGGTTGGGATGAAACCAGCCTCTGTCTTCTAGATTTTTCCACACCATAGTCTCTTTCCGTCAGGCTGGATAATTGGGAGCTAAGAAAAAACAAGGTCACCGGGCAATGGTGGCACATGCATTTAATTACAGCACTCGGGAGGCAGAGGCAGGCAGATTACTGAGTTCAAGGCCACCCTGGTCTACAAAGTGAGTTCCAGGACAGCCAGGGCTACACAGAGAAACCCTGTCTCGGAAAAAAACAACAACAAAAACTCAAAAAACAAGAAAAGCCAAAGTTGTAAATGAGGTACTGGAGCATATGCTTGAAATCCCAGGGTGGAAACAGGAGGTTCAGGGGTTCAAAGCCATCCTCAGCTACATAGGTTGTCAGAAGTTAGAGATCACCCCAGGCTACTCGAGACACTGGCTCAAAAGACCCAAACCAACCAAACAAGAGCCAAGGTTGTGAGAACCTCATACCCAATGGGCTGTATGTAGCCTGTCTTCTAAAGGCCTTGCTCCACACCTGCCCGGAGGCCTGTCTGCTTCTCCTCTCCTCCATCTGTGTTTCCCCCTCTTCTGTCCATCCACCTAATGTTCCACCCATCCATTCATTCACCCCCATTCCCATGACTTAGTGGCCTACCAGACCTCAGACACCCCGTTGCCCTCCCACTCCACCTTACATACCCATCCACTGCCCTACTTACCAACATGGCTACCCCATTAAGCTTCCTCTCCACCCTCCCTACTTCAAAATGGTCACCGCCCACTCACCCCTCTCTGCTCATTTGCCTTTGTTGTTCTCCTCTTTCATCCCAGACACTGGGCTGCATCCCCAACTCTTTGGCCTCCCCAACTCATTAGGGTATCCCAGCCTCCTTATGGGTAGCATACTGCCTGAGAGAAGATGGCCTTTGCCTCCACAGCTCCACGGAAGACCAAAAAGAAGGAGAAAGACTGTACCTGGGACAGGAGCCAAATCCTATATTAGCACTTAAAACAAGAGGTGTATACGGAGGACTTAGGTTTTTTTTTTTTTAACTTTAAAAAAGTTTTTGTTGCCGGGCGTGGTGGCACACGCCTTTAATCCCAGCACTCGGGAGGCAGAGGCAGGCGGATTTCTGAGTTCGAGGCCAGCCTGGTCTACAAAGTGAGCTCCAGGACAGCCAGGGCTACACAGAGAAACCCTGTCTCGAAAATCCAAAAAAAAATTTTTTTTGTTTATTTTTAATGTGTGTGTTTTGCCTGAATGTATGCTTATCTAGATACCACGTATATGCCTAGTGCCTTCAGAGGCCAGAAGGCATCGGATGCCCTGAAACCAAAGTTACAGATAGTTGAGCATCATGTGGGTGCTAAGAATCAAATCTGGGTCCTCTGGAATGGCATCACGTGCTCCTAACCACTGAGCCCTGTGGAGGTGGGTCTTAAGAAAAAAGAAAATCTCAGCCCACTAAGCGGGAGGGAAGGTTTCCATGGCTACTGCTAACATATGGGATGGGCAATGAGAACTGTCTCTGGAATGGGCCTCGGTTATTTAAAGATGAGGTGTGACTCTGGGTGGGGCAGGCATCTCTCCAGCTCCCCCTGGCTTGTCCCCATTCCAGTTTCCCAAGAACACAGGAGTGAAGGGAACAGGGCCTCGGGAGGTAAAGGCCAGGTGACAGCGATGCTGAGGCATCTGAAGTGAGGTCCTGGGTCACGGGGCAGGTGCTGCTGCAGTCTCTCAGCTCAGTAACTTTGGGGAAGTCTCTTAACGCTCAGAGCCTTGCTTGAAATACTTGTGCAATGGAGGCTCCTGCTGCAGAAACCCTCAAGAGAATGCACAGAAGGGCTTGGTGGACCATCTCTAGTTTTGCCCAGTACAAAGAAGATGCTAAGATGTAGGTCTAAAAGTCATGAAGGCTGTCACCCCAACCATCACTTCACATTTCCAGACGGAGGACAAACCACAAGGGTGCTCTCCAGAAGCACAAGGAACAGCTTGTCACACCAATGTCACACCTAATGCCAGCCCCAAAGAACACCCGGTGCCACCCCAACCCTACTCCCAATGCAGTTCCCAGTGCCATCAGACACCAACCTCCAATGCACCCCAAAGCACCCTCTGGAGCTGCACCCCTCTAGAGAGCTCCTCCTGCTCACAGTCGATCCTGCTCTCTCCTTTGAAGACAAGGAACGGGGGAGACTGTTGTGTTGCCATTAACAGAAGGGAAGGAACACAAATGGGTTAACGGGAGGTTTGAAACCATGGATACCAACTAAAGTGGCTGGGGAATTTGCGGAATACTTAGCGTGCACAAGCCTGGCTGGGTTCGATCCCCACGATCACATAAACTGAGCGCGGACGCATGCATTTGCAGTCCCAGCACTGGGAAGCCAAAAGGAAGAAAATCAGAAGTTCAGAATCATTCTTGGCTACCAGACAAGTTTGAGGCCGGTCTAGACTACAGGAGACCCTCCCTGTCTCAAGAGAAAAATCACACGCATGAGGTGGGCATTGGATACCAACTGGGGCACCTCTAAACTGCCAAGCAGAGGAGAAACTGAAGCGAGACCTAACCCAGGCCAGGCAGAAAAGGTGAAACCCACCTCACTGCAGCCTGCGAAACACACACACACACACACACTCATACAAACACACATACACACACTCATACAAACACACACACAAACTCACACAAATACACACAGACTCATACACACTCTTTTACACACACACACTCATACAAACACACACACATATACACACACTCATACACACTCTCATACAAACACACACACACTCATACACTCATACAAACACACACGTACATACACAAACTCACACAAATACACACACATACACATTCTTATACACACACACACTCACACAAATGCACACACACACATACACACTCTCATATAAACACACACACACAAATCCACACTAATGCAGAGGCTGTGGCAAGGGCACCACCCCTGGGCTTGAGGTGTTGGTGCCAGCTGGGTGGGCTGGCATGAGATGGGGAGAGGGCGGCGCGGAGAGCTAATCCCCCCAGCGTCTCCCAGACGCCCACAGAGACCAGGGTGAGCTCTTTGTCTGCTAGGGGAGACGACAGAGGGCGGCGGGCAGGCGGGCAGGCTGCCGGCTCCTCTTTCTCTCCCAGCCTCCGCCCCAGGGCAGGTAGAAGCCTGCCTTGTGGAGGATGGGTTTGGAAGGAGTGGGGGTGAGAGGATTAGAGGAGAGACAGAGGCTTCCAGCTAGTAGGGTTCCCTATCACAGACCCGTGGCCCTGTGGCTTTCGGGTGGGGGTCCCCGGAAGGGCAATGGGGCATGAACTTCAGCTGGGATCAGGCCTTGTGTGCAGTGGGAAGGCGTGGGTGGCTAGTAGGACACTGCCGTCCCATATCCAGTCATGTTCAGAGTCAACACTCACACACACACACACACACTCACACACACAGGTCTAAACCAACCAACAACCCATGTGTTTACAGTCTCACATAGAGGCAAACACACAGTGGTGCTGTTTAAAGCAGCTCATCTGGCCTCTGCCACCACACTCCCCAGGAGCCCCCAGAAGCACCACACTAGAGTCCCCACCATCATAACTATCCACATTGAGCAATGCCACAGTCACCTGGGGGTCACCACACACCCAGCAACATAGTCCTCCATAGCAACACGGCACCACGATGCCCAGGGGCCCAGAGAGGGTGCCCAGGAAACACCAGCACCTCCCACAGAGCCAGCATAGGCTGCACATTATGGCCTCTCTTTCTGTTGTCTGTATCTACCTGCCCCCAACCCTCCCACCAGTTGCAAATATGAACTTCAAACGCATCAGGGAGTCTCGTAGGAAAGAATGGAAAGGGGGCAGGGTGTAACTCAGTCAGTACAGTGCTTGCTTAATATGGACTGAGCCTCGGGTTTGATCCCCAGCACTGCATAAATGGGGTACATTGCCACATGCCCAGGGTCCTAGCAAACAGGAAGTGGGGCAGAAGACCATCCTAGGCTACATGAGACTCTCAAAATTAATAAATAGGGCCTGGGAAGATGGCTCAGTTAAGAGCACTTCCTGCTCTTCCAGAAGACCTGAGCTTGATTCCCAGCACCCAGGTTCAGTAGCTCCCAAACCTTGGTAACTCCAGCTCTGTAGGTTCTGATGCCCTCTTCTGGTCTCCTCAGGTAGTGCACTCATAAAATACACACACACACACACACACACACACACACACACACACACACAAATAAAATCTTTAAAAATAAGTAAAGGAAGAAGAAGGCTACCTCTCTCTAGGTCCCAAGCTCTATCGTCTGCCTACCTCTCCTGATGAAAGATGGGCCCTTGATGCTTTGGTCAGGACTAGATACAGAATAAGCCCTCCATGGGGAAAACCTAAGACAGACTGCATCTGAGCTGGAGGAACAGGTATCGGGTGCTGATGTTGCTTCCAGTGTCTTCAGGAGCCCTCAACTTCTAGGGACAGATTGGGACCATCAGAGTCAAGCTCAGTTGCCCCAGTTGACATGGGCATTTGTCATCACCTCCTGGTGTCAGAGAGAGGCCAGTTCACACTGGACCCTTCCCTCCCTGCCCCGAAGCCTGCCCGCCCTGCAGCCCAGGGGCCCAGCTGTGGCAAGGCCAGTCCCACTGTGGCCGGCGTCTCCAAGGATGAAAGATCTCTGGCTCCTTGAGAAACCAGGGCTAAATATACCCCTTGCCTGCTTTCTGGAGCCTAACTGGAACCAGCTGGGCAAGACTCACCCTTCCTCCTGCAGGACAGGCCTTGGGCCATGACTGGACAGACAGACAGACCATGCCATGCCTAATAGCCCCAGACCCAAGGAACTGAGTCTGGAAGTAGACCAGGAAGAAACTAATGTCTGGATGGATACCTTTCTTCCTCCAACACCATCAAAGACAGGGATGAGAGAGTAAATCATGTGAGACCAAGCCCAGCCCATGGCAATGAAACACTTGAGAGACTCAGTTTTCCTATCTGTAAAATAGGAATAAAATAATCCTGACCTCAGAATGTTGTCAACAGTGAATTAATATAGGTCAAAGGCTGGGACAGCATCTGGCACACAGTAAGTGCTCAATAAACTCTGGTCATAGGGACTGGGGAGATGGCTCAGAACGGAGAAGCTGGCTGTATAAACATGAGAACCTGAGTTTGGGTCTCCAACACCTACCCAAAAGTCTGGGTATGGCAGCATGCTCTGGTATTCTCAGGCTGGGAGGCTGGGGCAGTAGGATCTTGGGGGACAGTCTGAATCTCACTGAGTTCCAGGTTCAGTAAGAGACTCTGTCTGAAAAGTAAGGTGAGGCCGGGGAGCTAGCTCAGCAGATAAACATGTCAGCCTTGCAAGACCTGCAATCGGCCCCATGGGCCCAGTGTGAGAGGGGAAAACTGACGCTGGAAGCTGTCCCGTGATGTTCACACATAAGTGCACACACCTGCAATCAGACACCTGCCCCCCACACACATACATGCATGCACCTGCACTCAGACACCTACATCACACACACACACACACACACACACCTCACAGTAAAAGCCAACTTAAAAATATTTTTTAAAGGGTTACATGGAGCAGGCATGCTCATCTTTGATGCTAGTCTCAAGAGAGAGGTAGGTGTCTATATAATAAATTCCAGGCAAGCTGAGGTTACACAGTGAAACTCTGGTTGGTTGGTTTGTTGTTGTTTTCTTATTTTGTTTTATTTTGTTTTGTTTTTGGAAGGTAGAGATCAATAGAGGAAGATGTTGACCTATGGGCTCTGCATGGGTCCATCAATATGCACACCAGCACGCACACACACACACACACACACACACACACACATACATACACATGAATTAGTGATTGTTACTGTGACCACTCTGTGCCAACCCAAGGCCACAGTCCCGAAGATAATGGGTACCCAATCTTATTAGACTGGAAAACTGAGGCCAGGGTTAACCGTTTAGACCAGCAGTGTTGAAAGTAGAGGGATGGGCCAATATGGTGCAGATCGGTGAGGGGTCCATGGGCCAAGACACGCCTCCTCCGCCAGCTCTGCTCTGGCCACGTCTTGAGCTCCCTGGACCAGGACTCCGCCCACCTGTGGTCAGCGCTGTGGCTGGATCTCCCACGCCTCGTCTTACTTTAGCGGCTCCAGGCCGCTGCCCCAGGACAGCCCACTCTCAAGCCTAGTCCAGAGGCCTGAAATAGGAAGGAAGAGGGGCCTAAAAATAGCTGTAATTACAGAGGGACCCTGAATGGGGGATGGTGGCTACTCTCTGGCTCCTCCTGGGTACTGCCACAGCCTGTTCAGGGTACAGTTCAGGCCCAGGGTAGGACTCCAGCCTTGTCTTCTGTTCCCCAGTCCACAGGGCCTCCCAGTGGGACAGAGAGTGAGGGGTTGGGGGCAGGGTGAGGAGGGAACTGAGCCTGACTCCAGGGCTGTGGCAGCCAGGCCTCCTCTGCTTCCCATACACATCTGAAGGACACAGCACTCCTTACAGAGTGCTGCATAGCACACTGCCCTCACCTGTCCTGTCCTGATGCCTGCCTCCTCCAGGAAGCCTGCCTAGACACCTTTCCCCAGCTTGCCCATCACACCATCAGGGACTCCTAGAGAACAGTTGCCAGCTCCAGCTACAGAGATGGGCTGAGAGCAGCAGAAGTGCCAGCTGATACCCAGGTTCCTGAATTCTGCAGCATCCAGAACAGCATGATCACAGCCCATCTCGAGGCAGATTTGAAGGAAAGCCAACGTGCCCGTGGAAGGGGCAATGGCAGAGTCAGCATGTGAGAGATCTGATCAGGGAACCCTACACTCAGAAATCCCCAGGGACGCCGGGCGTGGTGGCACACGCCTTTAATCCCAGCACTCGGGAGGCAGAGGCAGGCGGATTTCTGAGTTCGAGGCCAGCCTGGTCTACAAAGTGAGTTCCAGGACAGCCAGGGCTACACAGAGAAACCCTGTCTCGAAAAACCAAAAAAAAAAAAAAAAAAAAAAAAAAAAGAAATCCCCAGGGCTTTGGAACCCACAAGGCTTAGATTTGAGTCCCTTCCACAAAACCGATACTGACTGTCCCACCTTCATTTCTCTGAGTTGTGTTCCTTTAGTAGATATGTGAGAAAGACCCCTCAGAGCTGGAGCTCTGTGGAATGAGTGTTCTTGATTTCTTGACAGGAGTCTCAAGAGAGTCAGCAGAGCCCTTGGCCCGGGAGCTGGGAGCTCATGTCTTCAGCTATATCCTGACCAGGTGTCAGAAGCTTCAAAGGGGCTGGGGCAGGGTGAGAAGCTAAGAATGGTGAGCCCTCCCGGGGTCGGGTGCTGGTGCGGCCGCAGTGACAGAACACATGATGCGCTGGTGCCATCTGGTGGCCACCAATGGCAATGACGGTCACCTAGATTGAGGGAGAAGGAGAGCTCTGAAAAGTAGAAGCCCAGAAAAGCAGGAAAGAGCGGGGAAAGGGAGGAGAGGAAAGGCAGAGGAGCTGGAAGCCCCAGCGAGAGGCAGATGCTGTGGAAGACAACAACAGTTCCCACCACGTCGCTGTGGGCCAGGCAAGCTGGAGCAATAGACCATGAATATTTTCCTGTGGAAAGGCTCCTAGAGGCCACAAAGGGCCCAGAGCATACAAGTGCGGGCTGATTCAGGTAAAACAAGGTATTCAAGGTGACCACCAGTCCTAGACTGGGTTTCATGTGTCTTCGGCTGCCTAGTCTTAGTCTCTCCAGGAGCCCCGGTCATCTTCCAGCCCTCAAAGGTTTGCTGTGGGCACCCCATGGATATGTGACATCAAAGGTCGCTAATACAAGAGCCTAGCACACACTGACTAGTCCAGGGGCACCCATGGCACGCACCTGGGTGGTGCAGTGTCTTGGGGCGGGGGGGCTTGTTTCATTCTGTTCCCGGCTTCCTCACTGGGGTGGGAGGTGGAAGGTGAACTTGTTTACCACTTCTGCTCCGGGCAGTGGAGATGAGCTCAGACTGGCCCTGTGCCTTCCATGGGCAGGGCCAGGCCTGAGTCATGGGGGTCAGATGACTGCTGAGGCTAAATGGGTCTTGTCCTGCAGCCCCCAGCAGCCACGGTGCACCCCGCCCTTTCAAAGCAGTCAGGCACCTCTGGGCCAAAGAGAGGGTGGGTGGAGAGGGTACAAGGTTCAAGCCATTGCTGGCTCCTCCTCTGGTCAGGGGACACCAGGGCAGTCAAAACTGCTCCATCTGTCTCCAGCCAGGCTTGTCCCCCTGAGTGTCCTTCACAGGACTGCTCTCAGTCCCCTGGGGGAAAACTAGCTTAAGCCAGCGCCATCCTGCAATGCCACCAAACGCCTGCAGTTACAGGCCGCAAACATACTTCTGACCTGAATGGAATCTGAGGGTGATGTGACTTTTCCCTGGATCTTATTCCATTATATTGTAAAGCAAAGAGGAGCTCCAAGTCTTCCAGGGGGCACATCCCAACTGACCTCTAGTTTCTGCTCCTGGGGCTACAGTGGACAAAACCTGAGAGAAGCCCTTAGCTCAGTCCCAAGGCAGGTGCAGGGGGCCACAGGGATCTTGAAGACCCAAGTCCTGGCTCCCGTGGGACGGCCTGAGTAATATGGTCAACCTCACTTACCACAGTCATTGTCTCAATGTGTTTTGCCTTTCAAAGCCTGCCCTGGCATCATGGGGTATTTGGTTCCTATTAAAAAAGACACTCTTCTGGGGCTGGAGAGATGGCTCAGTGGTTAAGAGCACAGGCTGTTCTTCCAGAGGACCCGAGTTCAATTCCCAGCATCCACATGGCAGCCTACAACCATCCATGACTCCAGTTCCAGAAGTCCTGACACCCTCTTCTGGTTTCAGTGGGCAGTATACACACATGGTATATAAAATATACGCACGTGCAGGTAACACATCAATACACATAAAATAAAAATACAAAGGAGTCTTCTTTAAGTAGTCTTTGTTTTCTAATTTTTTTTAAACTTTGAAAAAAAAAAGATTTCATGTACCCCAGGCTAGCCTCAAATTCACTATGTAGCCAAGGATGACCTTGAACTTTCCACCTCTACTTCCTGACTGCTAGGGCTGCAGATGGGCACCTCCAGGCCTGTTTTTTGTGCTACAAGGAATCAAAGCAAGGGCTTGATATTTGCTTAGGAAAATACTCTCCATCAACTGAGCACCCAAGCAACTGTCTGCTTTTGTTTGTTTGTTTGTTTGTTTGTCTTGTTTTGTTGGTTATTGTTACATACAGCCTGGCCTGGCCTCAAATTTATGTTTCTGAGTGCTTGGATTAACACTCATCTCTGAAAATAATTCCTTAAAGTGGGCATAATAGCACATGTCTTCAATCCCAGAACTTTGGAGGCAGAGGCAGGTGGATTTCTGTGAGTTTGAGGTCAGCTGGGTCTGTGTAGAAAGTTCCAGGACAGTCAGGACTATACATATGGAGACCCTGTCTCAAAAACAAACAAATAAATAACCTTTTTTGGTTTTGTTGTTGTTTTTGTTTTTTTCGAGACAGGGTTTCTCTGTGCAGTCCTGACTGTCCTGGAACTCACTCTGTAGACCAGGCTGGCCTGGCTGGCCTCGAGCTCAGAAATCTGCCTGCCTCTGCCTCCCAAGTGCTGGGATTACAGGCATGTGCCACCACCGCCTGGCATAAATAAACTCTGTTGGGTTTATAGGCATGTAACTCTTTGCTTCAGATTCTGTGGGAATCCCTGCCACCTTCCCTGACACCGAGAATCACAAGGTCCACCCCTCTGTTGGGCCAGAACATTTGCTAGGTTGTGTTTGTGGCCTTATGTCTGCTGTTTGGAAACATTTGGGCCTTGTTCCTCCACAAGCAGGGTTTTGGCACTAGATCAGAAAGGAGCCCCTCCCATGGTCCCTTCACCCCACTATGCAACCTATAGGGTTTGCACAGATCCAAACACCGAGGCAGCACTGGTCCAGGTCTTGTCACCAGACTCACAGGGTGGCCTGACCTAGGACAATCTCTCCACCCCTGGGCATGGTTGTCCTTTTCTGTACAAAGGTCTTCTGTCCTTGAGACTTCAGGATACAATATGGTAGTAGCAAAACTGGCCGGCTAAGGGAGACCCAGGGGAGACCAGGCTCAGGGTACTCACCCCTACCCTCTGCCCCTCAGCCCCGAGCTGGCACCAACTGCTTCCCACCACAGGCTTGGCAATGCCCACTTCCTCTTGGCCTCCCCCGAGCTTTGCTGATCCCCCACACTCCACCCCCGTCAGCCTCCTGCTTCAAGCCCTGACAGTGCCCCGGCACCCCCATCCGCTCCTCTGATCTTCTACCCTGGCAGCCCCTCTGCCCAGCTTGGCACCGCATCCTTTACCTTACTGCTGCCAAGAGCGGGCATCACCCACTCTCTATGCCCAGGCAACAGGGCTTGACTTTAGCCTCCTCAAATCTTCATGTCTCAACACTATCCTTGCCCACCAGCCCCTGGGCACTGGAGACTCACTGACTCCTGCAGAATTCAGCATGGTCATCCCCCTGCCTCAGGGCTAACTACCTCTCCAGCTGGTTAGTGAGGTAACTGACACTCCCTTAAGTCTCATCCCGCCCACCCCCCTGCTCGGTGCTGGGGATTGAACCCATGGCCTCAGGCATGCCAGGCAAGCAGCACTCGACCCCAGCCGCAGTTGAAACACTCCTCCAAGGTTCTCAGACTTCCACTGCGGTCTCTTTCCCAGAATTTACTCATTGCACAAGGCACACCGAAGTGTGCAAAACCAGAGCCACACCCCAGGTTAAAACACCAGAACTTGGGCTGGTGGAATGACTCTGCCTGTAGCCAACTGTAACAACCTGAGTTCAACCCCTGGGGTTCACGGGATGGAGGGAGAGAATGAACTCCCTCGGTTGTCCCCTGACCACACACATGGGCATGTCCCTACCTCATAAACAAAACACATAGACAAACAAACAACAAACAAATGCATGTAAAAATTTAAAGAACAAAAACCAACCCTTTACAGAGAGAAATGAAGGCACCCTGTGTCTCCCCCGGTCCCAGATCTGTCTCTTTCCTGCTCCCCTTCCCATACATCAACTGCTTCCCAGACTGAACCCCAATTCTGCAAAGTGTTTGACACTGTCCTGGCATCTGCATGTATCCGTTTATAAATGGACATGTTTTTCGTGTTACTAAGCGGATGGGATCACCTTATAGACAGCCTACTATATGCTTAGTCTTTTTTTTCCCTCCTAATTGCTGGATGTTCTCCAATCGACCCACTTCGCTGGGTTGTAGTACCCCACACTCTTCATCTCTAGTCTGTTCATTCACATTTCTCTGGGTGTTGTCCCCTGATCCCCATGCACATGTTCTTCACAGAGGTCAGAGGTCAGCCTCAGGCATCAGCTCTTGCCTTTCACCCCGTTTGAGGCAGGGGCATGCCAGGCTATCCATCTTCAAACCTCCCTCGTAAGTCTCCTGTCTACCCTTAGGACGGTGGGACTACAGACTCATGCTATCCCACGTGGCTTTTATGTGGGTTCTTGGGTTTTTGCTCAGGTCCTCACACTGAGCCATCTCCCCAGACATTTTGAGGGTTCTTGGTGTTCTCTAACAGCTCCAGCACCACCCTTGCTCCTTGAGCCCAGTGCCTCCTCCTGGGCAGTCCAGGCATCTCAGCGCCACACTGTCCAGAAGCGCACCCAGGCATCCTTACTCCTTGAGCCATATTTCCCCATCATCATCCCAGTGCCTCCCACTTCCTGTCCTCCAGACCTCAGACCCAGGACACCCTTGGCTGTCACTGAGCTCAGCCCACGTTTCTCTAGATCAGGACTGGCCTCACCCAGCCCCACCCCAGGTCATCCTGGGACTATTCCAGCGACTTATCCTGACCTCACCCCATACACATGAACATTCTCAGGACGAAACTCCACTACCCCTGCTGAAGAGCCATGGCCCAGGCAAGCCCCAGATCCTTGTTCGTGAACTTTTTTTTTTTTTTTTAAATGATGCTCAGCTGGGCAGAATAGAGCATACTCATAGTTGTAGCACTAGTGCGACAGAAACAGAAGGATTCAAAATTCAAGGCCAGCCTGGCCAGGCAGTGGTGGTGCACGCCTTTAATCCCAGCACTCAGGAGGCAGAGGCCAGCAGATTTCTGAGGCCAGCCTGGTCTACATGGTGAGTTCCAGGAAGGGCCAACCTGGGCTACAGAGTGAGACTGTCTCAAAGACTGCTCCTCCAAGGGACGATGATTGGATTCCAAGCACTCGATGGTGATTCACAGCCTCTTTAACTCCAGTCCCAGGATATCTGATGTCTGCTCTGGCCACCATGTGCACCAGACATACAAGTGTTGCATAAAGATGTAGACAAAAACACCCATACACGTAAAATAAAATATATTTTTAAAAAGTTTTAAAAGATAAAGATTGAGACGGGCGTGGTGGCGCACACCTTTAATCCCAGCACTCGGGAGGCAGAGGCAGGTGGATTTCTGAGTTCGAGGCCAGCCTGGTCTACAAAAGTGAGTTCCAGGACAGCCAGGGCTATACAGAGAAACCCTGTCTCGAAAACAACAACAACAACAAAAAGATAAAGATTGACATTACGTAGTCCTTGAAGGCTGAGTGGAGACGGGGTATGAAATAACCCTTGGCTGTCTGTATCTTCAGGGTCAGAACGGAGGAACAGGGATCAGGCCCACGTGAAATGGCAGAGCCTAGGTCCCAGCTCCAGTCCTGCTAGGCCCAGGGAACTCAGGACATCTTGATGTCTAGAGTCACCTCTGCTTCGATCCTAAGTGCTTGGACATCAGAAATGGAGTTTTCTCCCAACCCCAAGCTGTCCTCATCTGCCCCAAGCTACCCACACTGGCCTCATGTTCACCACAGACAATAGAAGGATTGGGCAGATCTAGGACTGGGACCAGGGGCATCTCCTCATCTCCAGTTGCCCTCTCTAGTTTGGGTGGCTTAGATGTCCAAGGTCATGGTCAGGGATAGCAGGACAAAGTATGTCCTCTAAGGCTAGCCCAGGTGCCCCTTGAGACCGGCCATCCTGATTCCCCCCTCCTAGGCACTGTTTCCATGCTAGAGCCTTTTGAGAGCAGCAAGCTGTTTTGCAGACGGCGGGAACTGGAGGGAGGCTCTATTCCGCAGACCAGGGGCAACGCATTATCAACATTTTCAATTAGCAGTTCACTCCACCGCAGCACTCAGACCAGGCTCCAGGAAGAGAAGACTGGTTTTAAACAGAGCTTCTCTCCCCTCACTAATGGGGTCAGACCCGAGGGTTTACTGTTTGCAGGCGCTGGGAGAAGTGAGCACTTCAGAAAGGCTCCTCTGTTCCCCTGGAGGCAAGGGGCAGTTCTAGAACCCAGAACTCCTAACATCCCATCTTCACCACCCTTCCTGTGCCCACCCTTTAAGATCCAGGATGCTGAATTTTGTCTAAGGAAGACACTCCATACAGGGAGACCCAGTCTGATGGCAGGCACCTAGCTGCCATATTTTAAGAAGCAACTGAATGGTGAAACATCAGGGAATGCCCCATGACTTTCCTTAATCTGGGCTTTCCCAGGGAATGTAGATGGATGTTGTCGTTTAATTATATTATTAACAGCAATAATTGCTGCCATTTATTATATGCTGACAGCGAGCTAAACAAACGCTGCACAAAAATTCTCGTGTTATCTTCTTACTCCCTACAAGTGTGCTCTCTCTCGAGCGTGCTCTCTCTCTCTCTCTCCCCCCCTCTCTGTCTCTGTCTCTGTCTCTCCTACAGCAAGGGAAGTTTAGTGATGGGGCCATAATTTGAACCTCCACACTCTGCAGACACAGTGGAGACAAAACACCCATACACGTAAAATAAAAGGTTAATAGAACAAAACAAAACAAACGAACGCCAAAACCCAAACAACAGTAACAATAACACCAAATCCTGATTTGCTAGCAGTAGATATGGCAACACTTTCAGGAAATTTAATCTGGACCCTGCCAGAGATATGGGAAACCAGGGCTAGAGGCCAACAGCCTAACAGGCTAAAGATGCCAAGAACATGAGAGATTTGGGTTCAGTAGTGGAAATGTGGGTAAATATCTGTCCACCCCAACTCTGACTGTAAGGACCAGTGAGGATAGAGATGGAGCCTTTTGCCCAGTGTGCCTGCTCTTCTGTAGATGCCCTGCTATGTCAAAGT
Organism: Mus musculus; assembly: GCF_000001635.26. Classification (NCBI taxonomy): domain Eukaryota; kingdom Metazoa; phylum Chordata; class Mammalia; order Rodentia; family Muridae; genus Mus; species Mus musculus. Next base: position 95,258,320 of record NC_000077.6, read on the forward strand.
AGACGTTCAATAAATTCATGGCCAATGAGGGGGAACAGTAAGGTGAGAGAAAGAGGGGGGAAGGGGAGAGGGAGGATGGGGGAAGGAAAGGGGAGAGAATGAATGAATATATATGTCCAAGCTATTGCAATGGAGGGGTCCAAGCACGGGGTTTTTATTTGTTGCTCCAGGTCTGGGCTCTCGGGTGACCTGAGCCACTTTACTCCCCCGCCACTGGAAGGAACCTACTGTTCTTCTATGCAAAGAACAGAACATCATCAGAACCCTGCACCCCGGTCCCAACTCGCGGGCACGCGGCGCTCTGGGAGGGGCGATGAGTCGGTCAAAAGCTTCCACGTGGGGGCGCTGGTAGGACGGAAGCAGGGTCCAGCGGCGTCCCTAGATCAGTCCTTAACATCTGGCCTTCTTCCGCAAGTGTCTCCACGGGGCAGCCAAGACCTCTCACCCGAGCCCCTCCCAGCCCCGTCATCGCTTCCCCCCTCCTCCCCCCATTCCGTTTCCTTGATCTAGGAGGTGAACGAAACAAGAGCCGAATGCAGACCCAGGTTCGAATCCCGACTCTGCCACCCGTGGCGCCTGGCCTCCGGGAGCCGGCCTCTAAAGGGCCCACGACCCCCTCCTCTGGCCGAGTGGGTGCGCGGAAGCGTCGGCTTCCTGCCCGCAGCTCGCCCGCGGCATCTAGTGTTTCCCTTTTCTCCCTCGGCTTTTTCTTTTTTCATCCCTGTCCGCTTGCATCTTTTTCTTCTCGGCTCCGCAATCCTGGCCAAACCGCAGCCTTTAGCAATCCTTCGCGCCCACCCGGCGCCCAGGGAGCCTCTCCGCTGCCGCGACCCGCCCCGCGGCCAGAGCGCCGCCCGGGACCCGGGCCGCCCACGTGCAGTTGTTCCGGAGCTCAATCTGCCCTCCTGAGTCGGTGAGGGTTGCTGCCGGCCTCAGCCGATAGAGGGCGCTGCCCCGGTTCGGCCAGTCGGGGGCACTGCTCGGCTCGACCGCTGGAGGGCGCTGCTCGCCCGATCGTGCCCGACTGCGCTAGTACCGAAGTCCCATCCTGCCGGGGCCCCGCCTACCCCCGGGTCCGACCTCAACCGGAATCTGCCACCCACCCTGCGTTTCCCTTACCCTACGAGGACAGAGCGGTCTGTCCTCCGGTGGCCTTGTCATCCATCTGGCTTCGGCGTCCCAGTCCACCCGCCTCAACATTGCAGCGAAGGGGACTCGCCGGCTAGGGCCTCGCCCGCCCGGGTGGCCGAGGGCACCGGGCGGGGCTGCGATCCCGGTCGTCCGGCCTTCCAGCCTCAGCCTGACCGCAAACCGAGGGCGATGCTGCAAATAGCCGCGGTTTCCAGCTGGTGCCCCGCCTCCCTCTTGGTCTTCCGGACCTTTGGGGTTTTCTCTCTCTTCTTCCCTCCACCCTCTCATCTGCCCAGTGCCTCCCCGCTGTGTCCACACAGTGCGCCCACCACATCCTGACCCATGCACTGTGGTTCCTTCACCGGCGAGGTGGAGAACCTCGAGACCAATGCCGAGGCTCGGGCGTCTGCTGTGCCTGTGAACGATTTACGCAGTCATTCATGAACTGCTTGCACCGTAGCAAGTTTGCAGACAGGGAAACTGAGGCTCAGAAACTCCTCACAGGGGCTGGAGAGATGGCTCAGCAGTTAGGAACACCATCTGCTCTTCCAGAGGTCCTGAGTTCAATTCCCAGGAACCACACGGTGGCTCACAACCATCTGTAATGGGATTCGATGCCCTCTTCTGGTGTGTCTGAAGACAGAGTACCCACATACTTGAGAGAGAGGAGAGAGAGAGAGAGGAAGTCTGGGGGCTTCTCTGGGTTCCTCTCCTTTTCTCAAACTTCCTCAAACACATCTCTTTAAAGTCAGGTGCCATCAAGAAAAATATACACCAGGGTGGGTGTAATTCAAGAGAGTCAGGGCAGAGTGTGGAGGTCCAAATTATGGCCCCATCACTAAACTTCCCTCCTGTAGCGGAGAGAGGAGAGAGGAGGAGAGACTCCTCACAGACTAAAGTTAATCTATCTGTGCCTATGGTGGGAAGGCTACCTCCTATTCCAGAGCCCATGCTGGGATCCTCAGGCTAGCCTATAGCGAGTCTGACCTGCCTGTTTGCACATCTGTAAAAGATGTTCAGCCTGGCCTGAACCAGGGAATCTGCATTTTAGCATGTCCTAGTATTCTGAAACAACCCCTATTGCAGCGCACCACAGGTTTCTGGCGTTGAGGTTAGACACAGTGTCTTCTTCATCTTCCCATCCAGTCCCAATAATAGTAATAATAACAATAGTTAGCCAGACAAGCATGGGGACACTAGCCTAGCACTTGGGAGACAGGTAAATCTCTGAGTTCCAGGCCAGCCTTGTCTACAAAGCAAGTTCCTGGACAGCCATGACTACACAGAGAAACTCTTATCTCAAGAAAAAAAATAACATTAACAATAGTTAATGGACATTAAATATAGACATCCCACTCTGTGCTGAATGTCCCATGTGCACTATCTTATTTGTCCCCAGCCTTTGGTCCTAGGGCATAGAGGGGTTAAGTAATAGCCAGAGGATCACATAGCTATTCAACGATGATGCTACAGTTGACAGGATGGATGAACGGATGGCCAGGCCGAGAGGGAGGAGCTGAACAGAGAATGAGTTTGTAGTTTGTAGAAGAGTGTGATATGGAAGCACACAGGCTACAAGCAGAAGGGACAAGTGTGGTTCCGTGTTAGAAGGCCACGGAAAAAGTGGAAAATCACTGTGGGTCAGTAGCTGACATTGGGGTTCGGAAGCCATTTTTCTGGCAAATCTCATTTTCCACTTGTAAGAAGCCTCGTTTTTGTTTTTTTTTTAGGGCTGGCACTTTCCAGGGCAGGCAGTGTGTTCTCAGCACTGATGGAGAGAGAGGATGGGAAGAGTACAGAGAAAGAAGAGATGGGGTGGGAGTGGCCGATCAGCAGTGACAGACAGGAAGTGCAGGAAGGAAGCACCATACCGCCCTCTCTCTTCCCATGGGGGTTGTCATCCCTGGCAAGCTGTAACCTCCAGGTCCCACATACTGTGCCATTGTGCACCTGTCACAGGAGGGAACTCTGCCAAAGGGAAGGCTGGTATTGCATCAGTGTTAAGCCTTGGGATCAAATGTTGGGGTGGCAATGGGGAGGTCTAGGCTCCTGATGTCACTGGCTCTATCAGCCAAGGAGAGAGGCTGTCCCATGAAGCAGTGCAAAGGTGGGGTGAGGCATAGGAAGGAAGCAGAGAGTCTAGGACACATCTCAGCCACATACAAGTGGCCCCGTGGGGACCGGAGCCTGCTGGAGGAGGTGGCATCAGGCTGAGTGGGGCTCCCTGGACAGAGAGGCACCTGCTCACCATGTTGCCTCTCCTTGCCCTGCTTCTCCTGATCGGGCCATCAGTGTGCACTACAGCAGGAGACAGAGAGGAACTGGCTTTTGGTGCAGAGGCAGAGTCCTGGGTGACCGTGAACCTGAAGGTACCTTTCTGAGATGGTGACCCATGATGGAAGGCTGGGAGATTCCTTCTAAGGCAGCCAGGATAGCAGAGTGCATTCTCCTAAGCACTTTAATGGCAAGACAGACTGGCCAACTCTGCTGGATGGGGAGGGTCAAGCCTTGATCTGTCCAACTACCAGGGGAGCGTTTGGCTTATACACGTGAGAGCAACAATGTGTGCTGTATAGATGGAAACATTTAGTTAGCACCTACTGTGTTCCTGGTACTGTCCTAACTGCCTTATGAAAAGTAGCCTATTTCAACCTCATGGGGAAAATGTCATTGCTATCCCATTTCACAGATAAGAAAACCGAGGTACAGAGAGGTCACAGAGCTTCTTTAAAGTGAATTGCCTCAAAAGCACAGCTTCTACTTTAGCTAGGTTCTGGTTCTATGTATATTTGAATTGGAGATTGTTTTCCAGAATTTCTTTTCAAGTGACCAACTGGAACAGGATTGCTATTTTGCCTCATACAAGGAACTAACTGCCTTTGCCTCCTGACAAACACTGGTGTTTGACAATGGTAGCGTCTACCACCCTCCTGCATACTGTTACTGGGAAGAAACAGTTTTTAAGGAATTATTTATTTTATGTATATGAATACACTGTTGCTGTCTTCAGACACACCAGAAGATCCCATTATAGGTGGTTGTGAGCTACTATGTGATTGCTGGAAATTGAACTCAGGACCTCTGGAAGAGCAGTCAGTGCTCTTAACCACTAAGCCATGTTACCAGCCTGGAAGAAATCTTAAAGTTGGAGCCCCAACCCTACTCTGAGATCCAGTATCCCTGACCTGCGTGAAGACCCTGACCTTGGAGCTCCCAGTACCTCCTCGGGGAACCACTGGTAGTCAGGGAAGATTGAACTGGAGGGTAACAGGAACCTGTGTCCCCACAGTCCCAGGATGGAAAGGACACTGCTCAGTTTGGTGTATGGTGCTTAGCCATGTGAGGTCCCTGGAAGTTCTTAGAATTGAGAGGTTAGGGATGCAGCTCAGTTGGTGAAGGGCTTGTGTAGCATACATGAAGCCCCGGATCCAATCCCCACCACCACACAAAACTGCATGGTGGTGCATTCCCAGCACCCAGGAAGTAGAGGCAGGAAGATCAGAAGTTTCGGGACCATTCTTAGCTATACAGAGAGTTCAAAGCCAGTCTAGGGAGGGGAGGAGCAGTAAAACTGGAACCCTAGAGAGAACCACTCACAGACAGCCCTGCTGAGGGTGGGGAGGGCCCTCTCTAGCTTGACTGGGAAAATGTGGGCACTGGGAGACGTGGGTTTAAGTCTGCTACTCGACTTGACCTCAGCTTTCTTTTTTCTTTCTTTCTTTCGAGACAGGGTTTCTCTGTGTAGCCCTGGCTGTCCTGGAACTCACTCTGTAGACCAGGCTGGCCTCAAACTCAGAAATCCGCCTGCCTCTGCCTCCCGAGTGCTGGGATTAAAGGCGTGCGCCACCACGCCCAGTGACCTCAGATTTCTTGCCTGCAAGATGGAGAGAGAGGGAAAATGAGCCCTAGCTCATTCTCACATTTATATATATATATATAATTGGTTTGGAGTCAGTGACAGACATACAATGTGTGAAAAGTCCAGCTGGATGACCGAGAGCACTGGGCGTGGCCACGTGGAAGTGCCATCAACCTCGAATGCGCTGTCACCTGGTTTTCCCTGAAGTCAGTTAGCTCACCCTGCAGGAGTGAATCTCAGTCTTGTCTCTTCCTCTCTCCTTTAGTGTCCCTCTGTCTTCTAGGAGAGTAGAGGCTAGGCTAGAAAACCAGAAGTACAGACAGACTCTGCGGGTTGCTAATTGTCACTACAAATGGGACATTCTGATGGCTCCCAGGGTGCCCTGCCTGCAGCTCCCCCACCCCCCACCCGCCCTGGGGTAAACTAGAATGGTCCTCCTAATGCCTCCCCTCCCCCAGCAGAAACCTAGTGAACAGAAGGGTCTGCTTTATTTCATTCGTAAAAGACCACTCTTTCCAGCATGCACTTTGTTAAGGCAAAGTGGTTTTCATGAGCGGTTCGAAGATGGGCCTAAATCTCCAAAGAGACTTTTCTCTGGTTTCTGGCTAGGCTGGGCGACTCCAGCTGGCGACAGCTGCCCCAGCCACTGACGTCTTAGGGAGGAGACAGATTGGGAGACTGAATTAGGCCAAGAATTAGAAAACAGACTCTCCCTATCATGAAAACAGGGTGCGATCAACCCCAGACAGCAGACGGGCCTTCCATGACATACAGCTGGATCCCTGGAATGCTGAGATCCTGCCCAGGCCCTAAGGAGAGTCCCCGATCTGTCCCCAGTTCTCAGACTCACTCGAGGCTGTGGCCTATCTTCCTTCAGCCTTGTTGGAAATGGTGGTTCCTGCCAGTCTCAGTTCAGAGATGATCCCTCAGAGACTTAAGGCCAAAGAAGGAGAAGGCTTTGGCCAAAGTTGCAGAGCGGGTGGGGGGAGGGAGACGGGATCTACAGCTGTTGGGGAAGGGTAATGCTAATTGGGCTAAGCTAGAGGATTAAAATGGCTTTTCCAAGGACAATAGCTCCTCCCAGGATGCCCAGCTCTGGGGAGGCTAAATCTGGGAGGCTGGGGGAAGAGAATAGAACAGCCCTTAGCTCTGGTACTTCCGACAACTAAGGGGCAGCCAGATTCTGTCCTTGTTGATATTTCTCAAGATGGAAAAGACCATTTTAGACCCAGCTTCAGCTTCTCCTGTGCTACCCTAGTTAAGGGCAACCTTAGTTTCCATGTATGTAAAACAGACAGGGGATCACATGTTCTCTTGTTGAGACAGTCTTACTCAATATCCCTAGCTGGTTGGAGCTCTATATAGACTAGTCTAACATCTGGTTTGTGCCAATCCTCCCGCCTCCACTGTGTGTGTGTGTGTGTGTGTGTGTGTGTGTTCCTGCCTCAGCCACCTAGGTGCTGGGGTTACAACCACATGCCGCCATGTCCAGCTCCAAAGTCTAATAATAGTTAATATTGAAATTTTGACCGGAGTGTGCTTGAGAGCCTGCCCTTTGATCTAGATGGCTCAGATTCAAGTTCTGACCCCAGTTCTCAGCTACACTACTTCTGGACATATTTCATCTCTACACACCTGTATGTCTTCATCTGTTAGATGGTGACAGTAATAGTATTAGGCACTATTTTCATGAGGTTTGGCTGAGAATTGATGTTACCTAAATTAAAGGTCCTTAGGGCAGTGCCAGGAACACAGTATGTGAAGATTTCCATCATCATTAGTACAATGTGCTATTTGGGGTAAACCGTGAAGAAGAGCCTGGCGCCAGGCTGTTGAGATGGTTATCCACCCCTCCCCCTTTCCTCATCAGCACCACACTCTAACGCTAGCTCTCTGCTTCTCCAGGGAATCCCCGTCCCCAGCATTGAACTTAAGCTTCAGGAGTTGAAGAGAAGCAGGACTCGCCAGTTCTATGGTCTGATGGGGAAGCGGGTGGGAGGTGAGTGACAAAGGCTGTGAGCGTGGCTCAGAGTGGCTTCTGCAATACCCAGGAGAGGGAGGGTGCTCATGGGATAGTGAGGTACACTGTCTATCAGTTGTCAATCAAGCAGGATGCTCTAGGGAGTGCCAATGGTAACAGGTATATAAGGGCTATTCAGTAGATGAGGGGCTGATGGTTTGCACCCTGGTTCCACATCAGAGAGACGGGAGAGTGCTCTGAGGCTGGACAGCGGCACTGAGATGTGAACGAGACAGGCTTTCCAGTCAGTTCTGTGCAGAAGCTGTCCCAGAGACGGAGACGAGTCAACTGGACAAAAGCTGTTTCTCTTAGGTTGCGATTTTTTTTCTTCGACACCATTGTCCTGCGGAGCCACGCTCAGTACGAGCACTTGCTCTGTCCATTTGGAGCACACTGGCTGCATCCATCAGAGGCGGAAATGTATGCACCTTTTCACCAATAGTTTCACATCAGGAAATCTCAAGTTCGTGGGAGGATGTCACGTGAGCCCTGAGATGTTGCACCATGAGGCTCATTGCTGAGTTGATCATAGCAGCAAAACCTAAGACCACTAGTGGGGGAAAGGTCAAAATGTAGAACATAAGTGCAACACAGTGGCACATGACAGTAGTCCTGACACTCGGGAGGTAGACACAAGGTGTTAAGTTCAAGCTCATTGTCAGCTACACAGTGAGTTTGAGGCCTACATGAGATCCTGCCTTTAAAAAAAAAAAGGGATCAGGGAGATGGCTCAACTCAAACATGTGCAGCTGAAGTCAGCAGCCAACACCCACATGAAAAGCTAGGTCGTGCACCTGTAACTCCGGCACTGGGGAACGAAAGGCCGGACGATACTTGGGACTTGGTGGTTAACCAGTCAAACCAAATGGTGAGCTTCAGGCTCAGTGAGAGGCCCTGCCTCAAAGACCAAAGTGGACAGTGATTCAGAAAGGCAATCAGTGTCCACCTCTGGCTGACACACACACACACACACACACACACACACACACACACCCCTACAAATACACTTATACAGGCGTATACACACATATGCTACACCACGCATACATACATACATACACACACATCTACTCACACAGACATACACACATACCATGTGCTAGCCATTGACAACCCTGGACTAAACAGTGACCTCCAGCTGGGGGCACGGGCTGGGGACATGCCTGGCCAGCGCTGCTATAGCACTGGAGAGCTGCTGTGACTTGACCAGAAGACTGGGCTCTCAGGTTGTTCCCCAGAGGGTGGGATGCGCACGCCTAGAGAGTGCCTGCAGGGGTAGGAGTCAGAGCCAGAGCTGTAGAATTACCAGAGCTAAGAAAATGCATCAACCAGGAAGATAAGAGAGCTCAGAGCTTCAGCCCTTGGCCCCCTGAGGATGTAAGAACTGCAAACCCAGGTAGGCTTTATTCTCCTTAAACCCTTCATAAGAAAGAGAATCACAAAGGGAAGGTTGGGTGTGGTAGCCCACACCTCTAATCCCAGCTCTTGGGAGGCTGAGGCAGAGGGATTACCTGTGGCTATCCTGAACTACAAAGCAAGTACCTGTCTCAAAGGAAACAACACAGAAGCTGCCAGTCTCTTCTGACCACTCCTGAGTGCCACGGGAATCAGGCCATGCCCTTTGGCCGTTGCTGATTTCACTGCCCCCTCCCTAGCAGCTGGAGTGAGATTGCCTACCCTAGCAGACAGCTTGCCTCCATGGACTGGGAAGGGTGCTGTCCTTGGCACACTGCATAGTGCAGTCCTGCTGTGTCACGTGACTGTCGTTCCCAGCCTGGAAACTCCCCACAGGAAGATGCAGGCTTGGGTCACTCTGTGTCCTTAATACTTAGCCTAGTTTCTGAACATGGAAATACTGGTGAAAGGATTAGCAAGAGGGCAGCCAATGTGTAAAGACATGGAAGAATGAAGGGCTCTAGGGCATCTCTCATGTCCCGCAATGAAAAGGGCTGCATTTGCAAGCCCCCCTCCCCGCCCCCACTACCCTTTCTTTCACAGTTTCTCTTCACCTCTTCTTTCTCCCCCCCCCCCCCCACCAGGGTATCAGCTGGGACGTATAGTGCAGGATCTCCTTGGCACGAGAGGTTTGTCCATAGAAGGTAGGCATGGGCATCTAAAGGGTGGTAAGGGCATCATGGGAAAACAACGGGATGTCCTACTGCCGTCAGATAGAAGAGGGTCCTATAGTATTCTATCCAGCAGAAGGGGCCATGGGAGGTGAGAGCTGAGGTTCAGGGAGGGGAAGAGGCTCCTGATGACCTTTTGATTATTTATTTGTGTATGTTTATATATGCTGCAATATGTGTGTGGAGGTCAAGGGTTGGTTTTCTTCTTTCCCACGTGCCAGAGACCCAACTCAGGTGGTCAGACATGTTGGCTGGTGCCTTTGCAGGCTGAGCCATCCTGCCAACCCCAATGATCTTAAAGTTGTACCTTTCCTCGCCTATGCCCTCTCGGTTCAGTGGAGACAGAATAAGACGTTGATCCCTGGGTCGGGAATTTAGTCTTAAAGAGAGTCTTAGGCTTCAACAACTATCGTTAAGTAAGCAGCCCCATGGGAGAGGTGATACCCTGAGCGACTAACATCCTCCACCCCAACACACATATGCAAACACACAAGCAGGAGTTATTCCCTTAAGTGGTTCCTAAAGCCAGGCATGAAAAGAAATGATTCAGGCTTGGGAAGGAGCACCGAGCCAGTGAATCAGAGCAAGGGCAGTGGATGCCAATAGTGAGCAGACGCAGGGCACCCTGAGTGCCATGCTGTTTCCCTGTTGTGCTGACTCCTGGCCCCTCCCTGTCTCTCCTGATAAAACACTGGCTATTGGGAAGAAAGACAGGAATGAATTGTTCTCGAGAGACTTTTTCAACGCATCTGAGGTCCTCTGGAACTCACCCCAATTACTAACTTGAGATGAATAATCTACATGCACGGGGTGAACTGGTTGCTTAGAGACATCATTTTCCAGGGGTGGAAAGTAATTTGTCCTAAGCCACACAGTGAGCTAGTGACAGAAGCCGTTTTCCTGGTCAGTGGTAGTTCCATGTCCCCAGGAAGGGGCTTTAGATGACCAGTGCCCTCTTTGAGGAGATGTGACAGGCAGGTGAACCTGTGATTTCACTGCTTTAGGGACCTGCAGACAGGCGGCGAGTCAACAGAGGGCACGACCCGGAGCAGTGACCAGAGAAAGCCTCCAGAGTCGAGAGGAAGATGAGGCTCCCCTAACCACCAGCAACGTGTAGCACTCTGCCACCCATCTCTCCCCAGAACATCACAGCTGAGGAGCCTCAGCCAACAGTCCTGTCTTTTGTCCTCAACTTGGGTATTTCCTGCCAGGCCCTCGTCACACTCTGCATTTTCTCCCAGGACTCACTCTTGGCATCTGGTAGCAACGACACACAAAGCACGGCTGCCTCCTCACAAGCTGGACTGACCCAGCTCTCCCTTGTCCCTACAGCAAAGCTTCACACTCTGTATCCCAGGCCTAGCACACAGTAGGGCTCAATCAACGACGAGTTAGCAGTAATAGGTAGCTTCCTCAGCCATGCAGGGTAGAGGGTGGGATGTCAGAAAAGCAGAGACCAACATTACACAGCCCAGGTCTAATGTCTAATCCTTGGGTGGGAAGAGAGCTTGGGGCCTGGCTAAAACGGCAATAGAAACAAGAAAAAGACCCTGGTGGAGAAGACGCTGCATGTATTGTATTTGGGGGCGGGGTCAGGAGCCTTCTTCCCTTTAGATTCCTGATGTTGCTACCAACAGACATCTCCCTCTGTGCTGAGGCTATGGCTCAGTGGGCTAAGGCGATTGTGGCCAAGCCTGACAACTTGAGTTCAATCCCCAGGACCCACAAAGTGGAAGAAAAAAATTGTCCTTTTACCTCTGCATGTGTCATGGCATATGTTACACAAAATAAAAAGACAGTTTGGAAAAGAGGTCACCCTTTCTAACCCAGCCCTCCTGGGTTGCATAATTCCGTCCCAGGTCCCTCCTCAATCCTCTTGTATAAGGCGGGGGTTTTAGTGCTGTGAACAGACACCATGACCAAGGCAAGTCTTATAAGGACAACATTTAATTGAGGCTGGCTTACAGGCTCAGAGGTCCAGTCCATTATCATCAAGGCAGGAACATGGCAGCATCCAGGCAGGCATGGTGCAGGAGGAACTGAGAGCTCAACATCTTCATCTGAAGGCTATCAGTGGAAGATTGACTTCCAGGTAACTAGAGTGAGGGTCTTAAGACCACACTCACAGCGACACACCTACTCCAACAAGGCGATACCGTCCAATAGTGCCACTTCCCAAGGCTAAATATATTCAAACTATGACAGTGACCCTTCAACTGCTTTGTTTTTAGAAGTTAGTTGTCCTCATTCATATACCAGGGCAGAGCTCCAGAGAAACAATTCCAACCTCAGAGGGTTCCATCTAGTTGGGGGAAACCCTTGTGCCTGGGATATAGGATCCTGATGTTTAGAGACACCAGAAGCTAGGTACAGTGCTATTTATCTGTAGTCTTAGCCCTTAGGAGGCTGAGGCTTGAGCCTGGACAACATGCTGAGACTATCTCAAAAAAATAAAATAAAATAAAAAGCCCACTCCAGTGAGCCGGTTCCAAGCAGAATGCTTGCCAAACCTGACAACAATCCCTAGGATGCTCTTGGTGGAAGGAGAACTGACTCCCAAATGTATCCTCTGACTTATTATGCACGTGTGTACACATGCTACATGTAAACATATTTTTTTAAAAAGTCCCTTAGAATGAAATCCAAGGGGAAACAAGGTGGGGGGGAGAGATGGCTCAGTGGTTAAGCACTACTGCTCTTCCAGAGGCCCTGAGTTCAATTTCCCAAAACAACACGGTGGCTCACAACCATCTATAATGGGATCTGATGCCCTCTTCTGATGTGTCTGAAGACAGCTACAGTGCACATATAAAAATAAACAAACAGCTAGCACGGTGCTTGGCATGCAAGCATCAAGACCTAGCTCGGTTGGATCCCTAGAACTTACATAAAAAACCAGAGCATGGTAGTGTATGTTTGTAATTACATGCTAGGGCCAGAGAAGAGACAGATGAACACTATGCCAATCAGACCCAAGTGTTTGGCACCCGAGAAACAATACCCAAGACTGTCCTCCGGCCTCCCCATGCTGTGCACACACATGCACGTGCATACACATGAACATAAAGGACAGAGGTTGGACCATGAGTGAGCTGGAGTTACTTGGGGTAGGATGAACAACAAAGGAAACTCATCCACGCATCCATTAGACCTCCAAAAAAAAAAAGTGTATCTTCTTTGTCCTACATTACAAAGAGGAAACGGGTTATCTTTCCTGGGCACTTGATCCCGTCTGTGTGATGGGGTGAAGGTAGGGTGTAGTGAACAGGGAGGAAAGGTAAGCATTTAGAGGCCTGGGTGGTGACAGCCCTCAGCCTTTCCTCCTTCTCCCAGGTGGAGATGAAGCTGGAGGTTGGAGACGCTGTGGACTTCTTCCTTGGAGTCTGTCCTCAGCACAATTCCCAGTTGATAACACTTCATCCGCTCACCTCCCAATCCACAAAGCATCTAGGTGCCCGTTCTGCCCACAGACCCATCCAGGATGTGGCGACAAGGAGGCTCCCTGCAGTCAATTCACCAAGAGACTCTGAAAGGGAGGTGACTCTTATTCTTTTGCTTCAAGCTGGGGAGGTATAGGAGAAATAAAATTCAGAGTGATCCAGCACTTGATGGGAGCTCAGATGCCACTGGGGACTTGAAGGCCCTGACAGCCTTTAAGAGGGCTGAAAGCTCACTTCTGCGCACCTGCCATGTTCCCCAAGCTCCTGATACCTGCACTCCACTGCCTCCACTCCACTGCCTGTTGTGCATGGCCAGGCCAGTTTCTCTGTAAAGGTTCCTAGCCAGGCATCATCCGCCCAGCTGCACTCCCAGCAATCTCCCCTCTCCATCTCCACACAGCTATGAGGTGAGACAATGTTCTCTCCCCACACTGCAGGTCAGCTCCTGCTTCTGGTCTACAAGCACCAAACTATTGTTTCTATAACCTTTCTCTTTTTTTGGTTTTTCGAGACAGGGTTTCTCGGTATAGCCCTGGCTGTCCTGGAACTCACTTTGTAGACCAGGCTGGCCTTGAACTCAGAAATCCACCTGCCTCAGCCTCCCGAGTGCTGGGATTAAAGGCGTGTGTCACCATGCCCGGCTTACCCTTTATCATTTTTATGTGCATTGGTGTTTTGTCTGCATGTATGTCTGTGTAAAGATGCTATGTGGTTGTTGCGAATTGAATCTAGGTCCTCTGGAAGAGCAGCCAGGACTTACTGAGCCACCTCTCCAGCCCCAGCTTCTCCAACTTTCTACCACTGAAAATCCCAAGTCTGGCACACAGTTGGGGGGCGAGGGGGGGGGGAGTAAGCTACTCACAAACAGCCTCACATACGGATTCAATATGCAGCAGATTCTAGCACATTGTAGACTGTGAGATAAGAGACGAGCTTCCAACAACTCGTGACACAGAGGAAGTCCAAGGTAAGCCATTTCCAGAAATGGCCCTTTATTAGCAGGTAACTTGTCAAGAAGAAAGTGTTCAACTCACGGGGAAGGCTTGGGAGGCACCAGGGAGCCAAAGCCATCAACAGACCAGGTTATTTTCTCTAGTTCTATGCATGAGTAAACAAAGCCAGGAGTCCAAACGTGTACTGAAGGCACTGCACGAGAGGGAAGGGACAAATAGTGACTTTGCTTGGGGGGGGGGGGGGTGTCGGACATTTTCCTCACCGCTGAGTCTTGTCGATAGTTCAGTGACACTCACTGGCATTGCTGAAGATACCACAGAGGAAGTGAGCAAGTACAGTGCCCCCATCAGTCTGGGAGAGGCAGTCATTTGCAAGCCTGAGGCCAAAAGACCTGAAGCAAAACCAGGTTAGAGCCAATTCCTAGCATAGACTACATGCCATTATTTAGCAAAGGTCTTCCCATGCAAACCCTATGAGGCTCCGGCAGCCGGTGAGCCAGACCTCCTTCATACTTCATCACTCATTGGATTTGGTTCTTTGCATCCCAGCACATTCCAGAAACCAGTTCAGAGTCCCGAGTAAGAGCAGCGAAGCCAGAATGTGCTTCCTGCTTTACTACTGAGGCGTCTCAAACCAGGCTCTAGGATGCTCATCCCTGGAGATTCCAAAGGCAATTTCCTGGACTGTAAATAAATGTGTGCATATTTGCATAGGTACAACAAAAATTAATCCTAATGAGTCTTTTCAGCTTCACAAAGGCCAGAAGCAAACAGGGGAGGGAGAAGGTGGCTCAGAGCTCTGCTGCTTGAACCTGCTATAAGAATAGACACACTAACTACCCTTGCAAGGGCAATCAAAATGCTGATTCCATTGGTTTTATGTTCCAGAAGGGATATATGTGTGCCACAAGCAAACTGTGCTCCACTTTCATCTACAGATTTTATGATGCTCCACAGCCCCAACCTTGATCTAGAGCAACCAGCCTGACAGATAGGTCCATTCCAGCAGTCCCTAATCCCAGCCATACAACCAGAACGAAGTACAGGGCCTGATGACAGCCAAGACCAAGTAGGAAGCATCTCTGCTCTACAAAGTGCATACATACTACATACATACTACACTACACATACTGCATACATACTACATACATACTACACTGTACATACTACATACATACTACACTACTAGAAATGACTCATCAGGGCTCACTATTCCCATGAGAAATAAGAGACCAGGCTGCACCACGTGTTTTGGAGGCAAGAGAAGCAAGGCTTTCATTCAGGATCATGATATAATAATCTATATTCCGGGTGGTCTTAGGCAACCCTGGGAAAGGCTCATTGACATCTACACGCCGAGAAGCGCTGCTCTAGAAACATGACGGTTTCTAACAGCGTGTATCTGCCTCGAAGGGAAAGAATGAGCAGAAACACCAGGGAACTGAAGCTGGCTGGGGAAGGCAATGGCAGAAGTGGTACAGATTCTCAAGTACAACAGAGTACAATGAGCATTCTGGCTTCTTGGTTCACAGTTGCGGTAGGATGCAGGTTTCCTTCTGTATAACCAGTGCGAGCAGGCTGCACGCAGCTAATACAAAGGACAAAGGAAGTAGTGCTGAGCGCACATGAGGCTGCCACACACAAATGAAGTTAGCCTCCACTGAGTGGCTAACCAGACCCAGCAACGACAGGATCAGGACTGTGCAACCATCATCTCTCCCTCCCTGGCATTCAATTCTTACCGTCCATGTTACCCATCTCCACTCTTCAAACTGAGAGAACAAAATCTCCCTCTGCTGCAAATGGTTCCAACACAGAGACTTGAGCAAACCCTGGTCTAAGATCAACAGAAGGGCAGTTATTTTTCTCCACTGCATTTTCCGACTCCAGTAAGAGGCCTTGCCAGTGAGCAAAAGTAGCCCAGCAAACACAGCTCCCTTTCCACACCCAGACGACAATGCCCCGCCCCGCTGGTCCTGCCTGGGCAAACACAAGCAACAACTGCAGCTACTTCCAGAGGCACAACCTGGGCTGGATGATGATTAGACAGGGCCTGGCTTGATACTGGTGAGCACGCTTAGAGGAAAGGAATGCATTGTTCTGCCTCCTACAAGCTTCCATGGCATCCCCAACCCACCCTAACTTCCCAGTGGTTCCTTGACAAGGCCCCAAACCAGAGGCAGATGAATGAAATTACACTAGCTAGCTGCTGTTGCGCACAGCGACTTCCTGGAGCCAAAGGGAGGCAGACTCAATTTGTTTTACCGCTTGTGAGTTCAGAGAAAACACTCACTCTGTCAACAACCTGCTTCACAGGGGAAAACAATCCATAGCTCCAAACCCCAGGGCTAACACTGTGCTGAGCCAATCACACCATTCCCATATAAACAAGCTTCAGAGCAGTCAGACATGAGCAGAGAACATGCTTTATTGAGTAGATACAGAAGAGCACATTCTGCCACATGTGGGGAGGGCTCAGCATCTGTAAAAGGCCTTTACCCCTTAAGAAAACCCCCAGTGAAGTGGCTTTTGGATACATTTTAACAGTTACACTGAAACTGGAGGGGAGCCACTGAACATGCTTAAAATCAGCTCCCCAACCCACAGTGAATATTAGTAGTGTACAGAGATGACAAGAGAAAGGCACAAATGACCAGAGTTAGGGTTGTGGTAAGAGGGTGCCACGTGAAGACAGCAGTGTTGGAAGAGACCAACTTGGGAAGGGTGACATGTCAGACATCAAAAGCTGCCCCAAGATAGCAGGTTATATACTGGGACAGGGAGAAATTAGAGGGAACACTTCTTCCTTCACTTAACACCACCAAAAATAGGAACCCAGAGAACAGGATGATGGTGGCAAGTCCCGAAAGGGAATGGACTTAGTTCTTAGACAGAAGCACTTCAGTCTGCTGGGGGAGGGAGGCACTGTTGAGAGCGAAGCAAACCGTAGCAGAGTGGCCACCCTGTCTTGCTGAGTCATGGGCTGAGAAACACAAGCATTTCAACCAGTTTCCACTTCTCCCAGGAAGCTCTGGACAAGATCAGTGCAACTTGTGTGGAAAGTAGAGCTGCCCTACACCAGACTGGCAGAGGCAGGTGTGGAAAGATCCACAGGGTGGTCATTTAATGTATGAAAAAAGACTGTTAAAATATTTTGGCAACTACCAACATAAAAGGGGGCAGAAAAAAAAGTGGGGGCATTTTCTGCTGTGGCAAAGAATTCCTCATTTCCTTCTACACAATGCTGCCCCAGTGTCCACAAGTAAATACAAAGGAAAGCATGGGACCACCTCTTAGGCTTCACCATCTCACGCAGATGGACCAGGCCTGTGAACCCCTGGGAAATGCCAGGCGTTCCTAGCTCTGGGCAGCCTGATCCTGATCAAAGGTAGTAAGTCTTTTGACAAAAAGGGAGAAAAATGAGTGACTGCGAGATGAAACCCATGGTGAGCGGACCCTCCCAGCAGACACGCACAGGCGCTGCCTCTTGCCCACCCCTTCATGAAGAATGTGTTAGAAGTAACTGGAAAGGGCCCTTTGGTGGCAACCATGTTTGGAGGTCTGCTATCCAGGCAGGAAAAAGCACTAGCACAAAGGTCAGGACACAACAAACCTCGGAGTTAAAAAGCATGAGGTGGGAACCAGTGACTGGACAGGTACAGTACCATAACACAACTCCTTGGGTCAGTGCTATGAGGGATCTGTACTCGAGCCTCATACAGATCCGTCCAGGCAACCTCACTGAGGCCGAAACAACAGTTCCTCAGAACTAGTGTCTGCAGTGTACACGAAGGCTGGAGCCAGAACAGTGCTGAGGGGGTGGCCTTCCCAAAGGATACTGTACTTGCCAATCACAAGAGCAACAGAAATGACAGACAGATCCCTAGGGTACGGATTCCTACTGCTGGGGCTCGCTGGCTCGGAATGATAGGTCACTTTAAGTGCCCTTGGGAGGGGTCCATTTTAAGCAGCTTGGATCCATGGTTTTGTTGGAGTTGGACCTTTTGGCCTCTTTGGCTATCCACTCATCTATCAGGTCCTGTGAAGAATAAGGAAGCAACCATTATACACATGCAACCAATACGCTTTAAAAAAGATTCCAAAATGACTAGCAACAGATTCACCTAAGTCCTAATAACATACTTAAAGTACAAGATGTTATTATTTTTAGATTTGCAAAGTTTCCTCTTTATATTCCTATTCTGTCTTCAATGAGAACTGAAATCATTATTCATTTATGCTTATGATGTGTAGGTAACTAAAAAAAAAATTCAAAATGGACCTAAGCTGAGGTGCCATTTCACAAAACAGCAGTCCTAGGACTTATGAGGACTCCCCGAGATGGGTGGAAGTGTAATGCCACATAAAGCGGCTTAGCTTGTTTCATCCTGATCTGACAGAGCTTACCACAAGCTCTGATATGGACAAGCAGGGAGATAAGCTTAGGAACAAAGACCGTGTGGACCTTGTGCCAGCTGGAAGGTGGCTAGGAGCTTGCAGTTAGGCCCTCTAAGGGAAGGTAACTGTGGGGAGCGCCGCCCACTGAGCTCTCCTATACGTTAAGGACACCACAGGCAGCTGAGGAAAATCTCACCTGTCTCTTTAAAACTAGGTGCTTGCCTTTCCAATACTTGAGCATCTGAAGGGCTTGCAGAGTGCTGACAATGTCCACGGGATTCACAGCTGTTTCCTGGCTAATTTCTGTAACAGAGGAGCCACTGAGATCCCAGTGGGAGCAGACTCCCATACCCCATGTCTCCCAAGGCCCCCTTAATGTACAGTTTTCCAGAGCCCAAATCTGTGTTACTTGGGCCAACCTGTTCACATGTCTCACCAGTTCAAGTAACTACAAAAATCCAATTTAGTGGTAAGAAGCTACTCTTGACCCCTTAGAAAAGGTCAAATATGAAACCCCTAAATTTGCCCTAAAGGGAAGATGTCTTTCCTAAAATTCACATGTTTCAAAATACTAAATGAACTCTTTCTTCCTGATTTTCAAAAGAAATGAGGAGCTGGACATAGTGGCACACATCTTTAATCCCAGTGCTTAGGAGGCAGAGGTGGGCAGAGCTCTGTGGGTTTGAGGCCAGCCTGGTCTACACAGTGAACTCCAGGACAGCCAGGGGTACAAAGAGGAACCCTGACTTGAAAAAACAAACAAACAAATGATATATATGCTTGTGTATGTATGCATGTGTATGTATGCATGTGTGTATTTTATGTGGACCTTGTATCAGCTGGAAGGTGGCTAGGAGCTTGTAGTTAGGTCCTCTAAGGGAAGGTAACTGTGGGGAGCACCGCCCACAGTTTTGCCTGGATGTCTGTCTATGAACCTATGTGTGCCTGGAACTGGAGATCTATATGTTGTGGGCCACAATAGGGGTGCAATGAATTGAATCCAGTTCCTCTGGAAGAACCACTGAGCCATCTCTCCAGGTCTTCCTTTTCGATTTTATATGAATTAAGTGCTAACAACTCCAGACAGGAGAAAACACTTTAGAACCATTCCCAGGACCTAATGTTCTGGGATCTTCAGCTCAGCAGGGACAGTCTCCACAATGCTCCCCAGTCACAGTCACATTAAACAGAATGGGTGCCACTGTCGTGGAGCACAACCTACCTTTGATGGAGATCTCCTTGCCCTGGAAGTTGTGCAGGTATCGGAGCAGTACCTCCTTCCAGTAGCTGCGGTAGCTTATGAGCCCCAGGTCTGACAGTGGGCGCTCTGGAGAGCCGACTTTCTCTTCTACTTTGGAAAGTAAATAACCTACCAAGAAAAAACACAGATCTAGATTTTGTTGTTTGTATTTGGGGAGGGGGCCTTAAAAATCCTATTTACTTATTTTGTGTGCAAACACCACTTGGAGGAATCAGTTCTTTCTACAACATGGGTTCTGGAAATTGCAATTAGGTCCTTATCCTGGATTTATCCACTGACCTACCTCCCCACCGTGCTTAGGCAAGGGTGCTCTGCTGAGAGGGGGTCACTATGTAGTGCCAGCTGACCTCTAAAGCAGCATAAAGAGCCTGCAGTGAAAATGTCCCCACCAATTCTGCCTCCCTAGTGTTGGGAAATCCAGCTAGACTTTTCAAGCAACACTAAGCCTCACCATAATAGCAAAAACCAGTATGCAAACACAGAAGACTTAAGAAGGATACCCGCTTTAGAGTACCAGAGAGCCAGCCATTCAAAAGAGCAAGTTTTGTGTGGCTGCTGAGGACAACTGGCTATGATGGTTTCTATATGTTTAGGTCAGGGAGTGGCACTATTAGGAGGTGTGGCCTTGTTAGAGTAGATATGTCACTGTGGGTGCAGGCTTTAATACCCTAGTGCTAGCAGCCTTCAGATGAAGATGTAGAACTCTCAGCACTGCCTGCACTATGTCTCACTAGATGCTGCCAGGTTCCCACTCTGATGATAATGAGTGAACCTCTGAACCTGTAAGCCAGCCCTAATGAAATGTTGTTCTTTATAAGACTTGCCTTGGCCATGGTGTCTGTTCACAGCAGTAAAACCCTAAGACACTGGCTTTGTATAAACAGGAGTGGAGGAATGCCTGCTACAGTGTATCTAAGAGCCTTAGAACAGGCACCTAGAAACAAGCCTGGAAGCTGTCACTAGGAGCTTTAACAGTCCTGGTTCTCTGGACATGCTTGTTAAGATCAGAAGTGGAAGTCCTTTATCATACAATACCACAACCTTTTCTTTTCCTAAAGTTAACCCAGGCTTGCCATGAAGGTGTGGCAATCCTCTATAGGGATAGAAGTGCTAGAATTCTATGTGTGAACCTCCATGAGTGGCTTTAAAAATTCTTACTTTGGGGCTAGGGAGATGGCTCAGCAGAGAAAGTACTTTCCATGTAAGCATGAGAACCAGTTTGGATCCCCAGGACCCTCATAAAAATAGGTCAGGCATGGTGGCTGCCTTTCAGAAGCATAGAGGGATCTCTGGGACATGCAGCCAAAGCAGGCGAGTTCTCAGTTTATCGAGAGATGATGTCAATAAACAAATCAGAAATGGAGGAAGACATTAACTTCTGCCCATCACATGCAAGCATACAGATACATGCACACTATACATATTCTTAAGAAAAGACTTAAAAACATTTGCATTTTATGTGTATGAGTGTCTGTCTGTATGTATGGATTTATGTAAGTGCACTATGTGTAGAACCCAGACAGAAGAGGGCATCAGATCCCCTGAAACTGAAGATAAAACTGGTTGTGAGCTGCCATGTACATGTTGGAAATCGGAACTTAGGTCCTCTGCTAAGATCAGCAAGTGCTCTTAACCACTGAGCCATCTCTCCAGCCAAACCTCCATTCTTCTTTATTTATTTTTTTTATGTATATGAGTACACTGTAGCTGTCTTCAGGCCCACCAGAAGAGGGCATCAGATCCATTACAGATGGTTGTGAGCCACCATGTGGTTGCTGGGAATTGAACTCAGGACCTCAGAAAGAAGAGTCAGTGCTCTTAGCTGCTGAACCATTTCTCCATTCTTACTTTGACTAAAATTCAATGACAGTGGCTGCTGACTAGGGCACAGCTAATTCTTGTTCGTCACAGTGGTTTTGCTCTAGAGCCACTGGAAATGCTGACTTAGCATTGAACACTGAACCACTGCTCACAGGAGTGAGGCTTGCTTCTTAACAGCCTGTCCAGAGTGTCACCAACTCTTCTATGTGTAATGTGCTTTTCTGTATTTCTGTTGATTCAAAGATACTGTCTGACAGCCCACAGCATTGTAATTCGTGTCTGCATCGAACTTATTAGCACAATGCTTATAATCATTTTAAATCAACAGTTTAAGGCAATGATTCTCAACCTTCCTAATGCTGTAACCCTTTAATCCTCAAGTTGTGGCGACCTCCATCCGTAAAATTATGTTTTCTTTTTTGCTACTTTGTAACAGTAATTTTTGCCACTATTATGAATCATAATGGATATGCTGGATGTCTGTCTGACATGTGACCCCCCATAGGTTGCGACCCATAGGTTGAAAACCAATGGTTTAAGGTTCTTGCCATCAAGCTGAAGATTTTAGTTAAAGCCCAGGACCCACACAGAGAACACTCCTGCATGTTGCCCTCTGACCTCCACGCGTACCCATCAAACTAACAAACAAATGTACTAAGAACCACCCTCACCCAATGAACCTGAGAGTTACACATCAGAGGGTAGACAAATTCAAATCGATACCCATGAGTAATGAAGAATGACTATAACACCAAAGCCTTAACCAGGTACCTGGGTTACCTCCACAAGTGCTTACATAAGACCCCAAGCATCAAAGCCAGGCTTTATTTAAGCCACAGGCATGCATCTGCTCTACCTCAGTCTCAGGCGGGATAATCCAGCACGGCTGTATTGTTCCCTGCATCTCCTACTAATTCCCTAGCGACTCATTTCCCCACTTTGTTCATTCACTAACTACCTGTGATTACATGTTAGGAACTGTTAAGAGCAGAGGACACAAGTGAGCAACCCCAACCCTCAGGGCCAGGGCCCGAGGAGCCGATGCTCGGCAACACCACTTACTGAAATCGATCAGCATCTTCCCGTAGCCCTGTCGCATGTACTGAGGCATGGTGAGGATGCACGAGACATTATAGTTGAGAAATGAATTCTTCTCCTAAAAATCAAGAACAGAACAGCAGATAAAGAGGTACGGCCTGCCTATTATTAAAAAAAAAAAAAAAACAAACAAAAAACCAAAAAAAACCAAACTGAATTCCCCTGGAAGATCAAAATACAACCAAATCACATTATCTGACTATAAAATATCCAGAATAAGCCAATTCATAGGCAGGGTCAAGAGGAAACAGGAACCGACTACCAATGTTTCTTTTTAAGAACAGTGAGGAATGCACTAGTCACACACTCTGTCAATACACTGGAAGAAGCCCTTGCCTGGAGAGCTAAAGTGATGAACTATATGGTACATTGTATTTTGTTTTAATTAAGTTGTCACATTACATTTAAAGCTCATAACTATAGCTGTGGTGGCCTTTTAATCCCAACACCAAGGAGGTAAAAGCAAGTGGATCTCTTTAAGTTTTAGGCCAGCCAGAACTAACTGGGAGACCCTACCTCAACAGAATGAAAGAAAACCTTAAGCTAGATTTGGTCTTGCGTCTTTTAAAACAAAGGGACTAGCTGTGACAGAATGAACCCAGCTGGAGAACAAGCAACCAGAATATGTTCATGGTTTTAAACTAACATGGAGGAAGGCAAAGCCACAAGTACTGGCTTGACTATAAGATGTATTTTAAGTTCATAGAAAGGTCCACGCCAGTAAGTAATAGCTTCAACCCACAAGCACAGAAGCCAGAACCTTCTAGTAACAGTATCAGCTAGTACAGCTCATGGCTGTAATCCCAGGACTTTGGAGGTTAAGGCAGGAAGACTGCCCTGGGTTTGGTGCCAGTCTAGGCTGCAGAGGACTCCAGGTCAGCCTAGATAACAGAGAAGATCCTGAACTGAATACTGTCAGGAAGCTGCCTATGATACAAGTTTGCCTTTCTTACTTTGCTTATGCGAAGGCTATCACTGTCCTCGGCTTCCTCATCAGAGATCTGAGCCCTCTAACGCCAATACCCACAATGCTGCTGTGGTTGTTAAGCTTCTAAATCACCAGATCCTGCTCACCTTAGAAAAATATCCAATCAGATGACAGCCAGTATTGTCCGCTTCTGTCATAACGTAGAACAGGAAAGGTTCTACATCATAGTATAGCGTCTTATGGTCCAGAAAAAGCTTTGCCAAAAGGCAGAGGTTTTGGCAGTAGATCTGGAAGCAGAAAGAGAGTTTGTATGGAGGCCAGTGACTTCCAAACTCACCCAAACCAAAGTCTAGAAAGAATGATCACACCAATACTATCCAGGAAATAGAACTAATTCCTATCTCCCTCACAACTGTTTGTGAAGATAATCATTCCTTTAGGACCCCATCGATGCATCTCTTTCTCTGGAGTCACCACTCTTTACCTTGTTCTTCTTGCCGTCTACTTCAAACACAGAGATGGAGCCTTTGCGATAAATCTCATCACCAGGGGGGTGTTTCCACACACACTTGGCCTACAAGAGAATGGAGTTCACATGAAGCAGTAAGATTTTCCTTCCACCCTGTTTCTTCATTGGGAAATGTGGCTGAGTTAATGGACAGCTGAATACATTTGAGGACAGTGAAATCAATTGTTTTCAGAAAAGTTAAAGCTTTCTTAAGCGGTTGCATATATCTAAGGATATATATGGCTGTTTGGCTCAAGTTTTCTGGATTATTTTTGGCATTATCTCAGCCCAAGATATTAAATCACATACTACGTAAAAGCTAGATAAATAAGAATATCCTTTCTTACAATAAAACACCACATGCCAACAGGAAGTTCTTAAGCAGCTTAGTGTTGCTAAGTGTGTTGTGCTCACCTTCGCCAATCACTTCCTATTGCCATCCTACCGTCATCATGGGATCACCATGATCGCCATGAGCCACTCACTGTCTGCCCACCTCCCTCCATATGTCAGATACAGAGAAAATCCTTCTATGGCTCCTTTTAAAAGGAAGGAGGCCTGGCTCCAAACTCTTTTCTTTATTCTCAAAATGTTTAATTCACGGTGCTAAGATGTGCCCAGCATCTTAGGCAGCAGTCCAAGTTCTCTGCCACTGAATTAAGCCCTGGCCCTGAAATCGAGAAGTCGCAGCAGGTACAGGTGTTTGCTGCCAAGCCTGATGACTCAAATTGAATTCTGGGAGCCTCCATAGGAGAAGAGAATTGATTGACTTCCAGAATGTTCTCTCATCTTCACACGTGTGCTATGTTGTGCATGTGCATACATGCACAAACATTCACACACATACATACACAAAGTTTACATTGACATATACAGAAAATTTCTGTCTTTAAAAAAGATTTATTTATTTATTTATTTAATGTATATGAGTACACTGTAGCTGTCTTCAGACACACCAGAAGAGGGCATCAGATCACATTGCCATGGTTGTGAGCCACCATGTGGTTGCTGGGAACTGAACTCAAGACCTTTGGAAGAGCAGTCAGTGCTCTTAATCACTGAGTCATCTCTCCAGCCCAGGAAATTTCTTATTAAATCATTTACTACATCTTGTTGACAACTCAAACATAAAGTTTCACTGGACATAGTGGCTGGTTCCACATTGGACACGTGACCACTCAAGAGAGGTAAGAAAACAACTACCTATTTGAAACAAACAAAAATCACATACCCACCCTCTAAGAATTCTATTTCAAGTTTAGGATTATAGCTCAGTGGTTTAATTCTTACCCAGCAAGTATTAGGGAGTGTTCCCTGCTTAGCTGGGAGTTGGGGGGGGCCTGGGGGAGGCGGGGAACAGCATGCAAGGCATGATGTCATGTTCTAATTAAAAACATGAATTAACTGGAATTGCTTCAAAGTTCCATCCTGGGAGGAGCTATTGTCCTTGGAAAAGCCATTTTAATCCTTTATCTTAGCCCAATTAGCATTACCCTTCCTATCTTCTCCCATTATTCCTGCTGGTTCTGTCCATGATAACCAAACTAATGCAACAGCTGTTTGTTTAAAACATTAGCCAAGCCAAAGAAGCCATTTCAGTGGTTACCCCTGAAGCAATGGGGAGGAGAAGCTTGCATCCCCAAACTTGAATTCTATACTCATAGAAGTCACCAGACTCGGGTATGCACATCTTTTCCTATTTTAATATACAGGATGTTAAAAAGGGGCAAACTGTTATCTTCATCATCCATTAAAGGTGGATATCCTATACAACATGCATTCATTCAAGACAGACACCCACCATCTTATATATAAGCCACTCCCTGACCTATGTAATAAAATGTCTTCTCATTGAGTTTGGTACAAACACAAACTTTAGGGAGAGGTAATTCATATGTTGAAGAAGAAACAGAAGACAAAAAAACAAGAAGAAGAAGAAGAAGAAGAAGAAAAAAAAAAGACGTTCTCGGACAGGATATAGTTAGGATGCTATGGAGCCCTGACTCTGGCAGAGGGTTAACCCAGAAATGTGACTTTCAGTTCCTTAAGTCTCCACCCGACTGCTGTGGACACTTGGGAGATCTTTTGGACGTTTACATTGCCTCTAGAACATAACTGGGAAACTGTGTAACATCACCCTGGTGAGCTGAACTCAAGCAGACATACCATGTGTCGGCGGAGGATTGTCTGGCTCTTCATGTACTTTAAGCAGAATTCACACATGTAGAGACGTCCCAGCCTCGCATATTCCTCAGGATAGGGAGAGTGGTACCAAGTGTCCAGTTCATAGCGGCCAAAAGCAATTGTTTTAATCATGTTGCTTCCCTCTGTGATTTGGCCTTGAAGCCTTAACTTCTCCTGTTGGCAAAAAGAAACCAAAACAAATAAGGATTAGAAGACTTTATCTTTGGTTTTATAATTAGATTTTTATCTATATGATATACATGGATGTTTTGTTTGTGTATAAGCATGGGTGCAAGCATGCATGTGTCTATAGCTCACATGCATGCCTAGTGCCTGCAGAGGTCAGAAGAGGACATCAGATGTCCCAAAACTGAAGTTATAGGTACCACATGGGTTCTGGGAACTGAATGTAGTTTCTTTGCAAAAACAGCAAATGCTTTTAACTGCTGAGCTATCTTCAGCCCTTATTACCTTTATTCTTAAAAACTATGAGGCCAGCAACTAAGCTATAAAAATACTTAGCTAGATTTGGCCTCTATCCATACATGGCTACTAAGGTATTACTTGAGCATGGAAAATCAGGCAGGTTCACAGAAAATTTGCCAGCTGTACTGCCCAGGTATCTTTTAAAGATTTATCTATTCATTTTATATGTTTATTTATAAGCACACTGTAGCTGTCCTCAGACACACCAGAAGAGGGCATCAGATCCCATTACAGATGGTTATGAGCTACCATGTGGTAGCTGGGAATTGAACTCAGGACCTCTGGAAGAACAACCAGTGCTCTTAACCACTGAGCCATCTCTCCAGCTCCTGCCCAGGTATCTTTTCTTAACTGAACCTCAAATGAGGATGTACTGAGGATGACCTTGAACTCCTGAATTCTCTGCCTTCATTTCCAGACACTGTGGTCACAGGTATGAGCCAACACAGCAGATTTCTGTGGTGTGGCTCTTCAGGCTTGCACTCTGGGCTGTTGATGGCTGCCCTCCTGGCCCTCCTCCCTGAGCTCACTAGGGCTGGGATTACACGTGCACGACAGGCAATCACTGCAGTACCCAGCTGGCGAGAGGACTGGGGCCAGCCGAGGCAATCATCTTCTTGATGGAAAGAAAAGCAGGAGGTGGCAACCAATAAATATTCCAGCCCAGAGCAGCCAAACCCTGCCTCCTGCAACCCATATAATAAAAGGAAGAAGGGGAAAGGATAATGAGAGGGAGCAGTGGGATGTAAAGTGAGTAAGTAAAAATAAATCAATTAAAAAAAAAAAAGGAGGGGCTGGTGAGATGGCTCAGTGGGTAAGGGCACCCGACTGCTCTTCCGAAGGTCTGAAGTTCAAATCCCAGCAACCACATGGTGGCTCACAACCACCCGTAATGAGATCTGGTGCCCTCTACTGGTGTGTCTGAAGACAACTACAGTGTACTTACATATAATAAATAAATAAATCTTTAAAAAAAAAAAAAAAAAGGAGAGGAGGAAATGAAATTAACACT
Source organism: Mus musculus (assembly GCF_000001635.26). Lineage (NCBI taxonomy): Eukaryota > Metazoa > Chordata > Mammalia > Rodentia > Muridae > Mus > Mus musculus. The sequence continues at coordinate 95,285,545 of NC_000077.6, forward strand.
ACAAACTAAATTTCCCTGAGCACATTTGTCTTATCATAGGTGAAATCAGTTGCTAGAACTGTTTTTCTAGGCCACAGGAACTGTATCAAAATCAAATAAGACAGGTGTGGTAGTGCATGCCTTTAATCCCAGCACTTGTGAGGCAGAGGCAGGCGGACTTCTGAGTTCGAGGCCAGCCTGGTCTACAGAGTGAGTTCCAGGACAGCCAGGGCTACACAGAGAAACCCTGTCTCAAAAAAACAAAAAACAAAACAAACAAACAAAAAAAAATCAAACAAAGAAGAGCGTTTCTGCCTAGATCTCATGCACCCATGATCCCAGTCTCAAACTTGCTTGGGCAATAAGAGGAGAGTCTCTTGTCAAAAATCAATAAATTCAACAACATATCTGGTTGTGGTCTTCACCATTTTTCTTTGCTATCATTTACATGCTTTTAGGGTGAATGTATTGAAATGGAAAAGAAACCCTACAAAGAGGGCAGTGCTGAAGCCCCCAAGTTAGGGTTCTCAGATTGTACAGTTTACCCAACAGAAATAAAAGGCACCACAAACTAAGTTTTAATTTAAGCACCTCCACCCCAACCTCAAGCCAAACTGGATCTTCCAGTTGAGGGAAACAGAGAGGGGAAGGGTGAGAAGAGAGTGGTGTGCTCTCCGTGTAAAAGAGAAGACTACCTCTAAAGTCAGCCAGAGATGTCATCAGACTGGTTGCTAATCACTTTCCTTGGCAGTTCTAAAGGTTTTTCACAAGGGTACTCCCCTCACCTCGGGGGTTTTGATACTCACCAAATCCTCAGAAGCCCGGGCTTGTGCTCTTCGGAAAAGATCTAAGTCATATTCACTTGTCAGGTTTTCCAAGAGAGGCTCCCGAGTGTTCCCATAGGTCTGTCTGTGTTCCTAGAAAAAAACAACCAGGGGTTATACTGTCTGTGTGGAACTTGGTTTATTCCATTCCAATGGAAGCCAAGCTGAACCAGATGCTTGCTACTTACAAAGTATCTATCACTGGGTTTGGGGGACTGAGCTCAGGCAAACTGGTAACCCCCATGTGGCACAATAGATCCTAGAATCCTCGAGCTGGCCAGCTCGAGTGGGGCAAGCATGGCTCTGGCAGGCCTTGTCCTTCTCCCCCATTCCCTCCGCCTTGCTAAAAACCATTAGATTACATTTCTAAAGCTAGCTACCAAGGTCTATTCCCTAATTTGGCCACTTCTTCCTCCTGAGGCTGACTACCAAAGTCTGGCTATCAATGTACTGTAAGTCCAGCAATCAAAAGCCCCCTTTGGTTCACCTAATTATGACCCCTTTGATTTACCCAATTTTGACGCCCAGTCAAAATATACTGCATCCTAGCCCATTCTAACACAGCCCCACCTTGTTCTCTTAAAATTACACCTGCCTAGACTTCTGCTGAGTTAGAAAGCAGTCACTTTAACGTTTATTCCCCGACTAATAAAAGATATCTCTGTGAAAACAGGTATCTGGGTGGGTTTGTGCCTAATCCTGGTTGCTCTGGATGTGGCATGAGGGTCTTCTTCACGGACGACACTGACAAAAAAGCAGGTACTCGAAGCATTAGTGCTTGAAGATGCTGCCTGGAAGAAAACTCTGGAAGTGGGCCCCTGGAAACTGCTCCTGACATTACTTCACTGACTGCCCAACTTGTAAAGTCAAGTCAAGTGCACAGGGAGAGCAGCTCCTGGGATGTTTACCAACTGTGAAACATCAGGGAAAATTAAAAATAATTAAGGACATAAAAGGAATTCAGTTTTAAATTAACTTTCAAACCTTACCAAGCTGGTTACTAAGTCTCCTTTCCCAGGGAAGGAGAAGGAGGGAGGAGGAAGAGGAGGACAAGGAGGAGGAAGAAGAGGAGGGAGTTGTTAGGCATAGAAGACTTGTCTCAGGAAGAACATTCTATACTCTAACACACACGTCAGCATCTAAAGAAAACACCCACCCTATAAACTTTTTTTTTTTTTTTTTTTGGTTTTTCGAAACAGGGTTTCTCTGTAGCCCTGGCTGTCCTGGAACTCACTTTGTAGACCAGGCTGGCCTCGAACACAGAAATCCAACTGCCTCTACATCCCAAGTGCAGGGATTAAAGGCGTGCGCCACCACGCCCGGCCCTATAAGCATTTCTTATGGCTGACATGGTTCAATCTGTTGTAGCTCTTTTTGAAATTTAGTCTCTGTGACTTAAGGTTTAGGTTCTAGGTATTCTTGACTACTTCTGGGTTTGAAAATCACAATGCACCTTCCCCTTCCTCCAACTTTGAGAAAGGATCTCCTGTAGCTCTGCCTCCACTTGCCAGTGCTGGGATTAGAGGCAGGCCTGAAACCGCGGCGCTGGACAATCAAACTCAACAAACACATCCTGCACAGAGGCAAACACTCAACCAATGCAATCATTTCTTCAGACCCAAAACCAAACCCAACTAGCCAGGGCTGGTGTCACACCCCTGAAATTCCAACACTTAGGGGTGTAGAATCAGCTTAAGGACAGCCCTAGCCATATATTAGCAAGCTCAAGGCCAGCCGCTGCCATATGAGACCCTATTTCAAAAGGCAAAATGTGGGCTGGAGAGCTGGCTCAGTGGTTAAGAGCACTAACTGCTCTTCTGAAGGTCCTGAGTTCAAATCCCAGCAACCACATGGTGGCTCACAACCATCCGTAGTGGGATCTGATGCCCTCTTCTGGTGTGTCTGAGGACAACTACAGTGTACTTACATATAATAATAAATAAATCTTAAAAAAAAAAAAGGCAAAATGTAAGCAACAAGAAAAATTTCTATCTAGCGCTTTTTAAATTAGCAAAGACTCAAATAGCCGGGCAGTGGTGGTGCACGCCTTTAATCTCAGCACTTGGGAGGCAGAGGCAGGCGGATTTCTGTGTTCGAGGCCAGCCTGGTCTACAGAGTGAGTTCCAGGACAGCCAGGGCTACACAGAGAAACCCTGTCTCAGAAAAAAAAAAAAAAAAGTCCTTTTTTTTTCATGACAGGGTCTAATTCTGTAGTCCAGATGGCTTAGGTTTCTTACTTTGTGGCTCAAGCTGGCCTTAAACTCCTGGCCTGCAGGTGTGAGTCACCACTTCTGACTTTACTTTTTCTGTTTTGTTTTTGAAACAGGGCTTTGCAATGCTGCCCAGGGTGGCCTCCAGGCACAGACCACCATGTCTGGCTACATTTCAGTAGAAAACATGTACTAATACACTTCTAGTAAAAGTAATTATTTACATAAAAAGCTGTATTTTATGCATAAAAGGTTTGAGGATTTTAATATAAGGACAGTAATTCAAGATCTTTAAATGGGAAGACAGACAAATAGGTGATGTGGTATAGTGAAGAAAATGACAAATGATGATTCTTAAAAAAAAAAAAAGATGTGCACTGGTGTTTTGTCTGAATGTATATCTATGTGTGTCAGACCCTTGGAACTGGCGTTAAAGACAGTTGTGAGCTGCCAGGTGGATGCTGGGTATTGAACCTGGGTCCTCAAGAAAAGCAGCCAGAATTCTTAACTTCTGAGCCATCTCTCCACCTTCCCAAAAAGGTAACTTACGTAGTTAAAATAAACAGCTAAAAACTTGATAAAATTCTAATTTTGGCTATTTTAAGGCAGATTAATTTTATCTTCTGTATTCTATTCCTAACTTTTCCTTATTATTGTGAAATGTATATTATATTCAAAGTTAGTTCTCGGATGTTCATCTATATCCTGAGCCCCTGAATGTCTTAAGAAGCCATTTCTAATGTCATCGTATTTGTTCTAAGAGCAAATCTGTCTCCCTGCCCCAGTACTGCAGATTGACCCTAGCCCCTTTGCACATGCTACTACTGATGCATATGACTGGGAGTTTAGTTTTCATTTGGAAACAGGGTCCTGCTAAGTTGCCGAGGCTGACCTGGACAACGCTTGGTAGTCTGGTAGGCCTGGATCTCATCATCCTCTCGCCTTAGCCTTCAGAGTAGCAGAGATTACAGAGCAGCACCATCAGGCCCCCTTAAAGTAATTATTTAAAATGATAGTGAAGGGATCCTACCAACTGCGCTGCATCCCTAGACCTAGCGGACGGAAGTCTACTTCAGCTGTGGGAGGGTGCTAGGCGACTGAAGAGAGCCCCACAGTTCACTGGATGCTCTCCTGAGTAAACAGCTATGATCTGACAGCAGAAGCTCAGATCTGAGTCACAGTCAGGGGGAGTTCAGTCTTGGATTTTTCCTTACCATGTATTTCTCCTTCTGCTCTTTGCTCAGTCCAGAATTTCTTTTCTTCCTGAGTTCAGCCACCTTTTCCTTATACCGCAGCTGTCTCTCTGTTGGTGCCTGAAAGAAAAACACAACTGAGCATCTAGCTAGAAAACTCATCACCTTTCAAAATACCAATTGTTTAAACTTTTTTTAAAAAAGACATGCTCTCCTATAACCCAAGCTGGCCTCAAACCTGGAACTTCTGACCTTGCTTCTACCTCCCAAGTGTTGAGATTACGAATCCAAACTGCCATGTCTTTTTTAAAAGATACAGAGAAAGAGAACGGGTCTTCTCTATATAGCCCTGGCTGACAATCCTCCTTTCTCAGTTTCTAGAATGATAGAATTATAAGCATGGCTACCATACTGAGCGTAACAGTACAGAAACAGTGCAGCCACATATCCAAAACAGTTCTTACTGCCCTTTCAGGAATGTGAACTTATTTTTATCAATATGAAAGAGCAAAAGTCATAATGGAGGAGGGAGGAGCATTGTGACTCTTGTTTATAATCCCAACAGAAGCAGAAGAATGGCTATAAATCCCAGGCCAGACCTTTAAGGGCTGTATAACAAGATTCCCATTAAAAAACAAAAATTGGTGGGTGGTGGTGGCATATGACTTTAATCCCAATACTCGGGAGGCAGAGGCAGGTGGATCTCTGGTCTACAGAGTGAGTTCCAGGATAGCCAGGGCTACACAGAGAAACCCTGTCTCCAAAAACAAACAAACAAACAAACAAACAAAAAAGCATCAATTACACACTGCTTTTGCCTGTCAAGCACTGAGGCTATGCATTTATTACATATGCGTTAGATAACTACCCGGACAGGTGGGCATTCTCCACTCCTTCATAGAACAAAGAAATGTAGTTTACCAGCTGGCTGCCCCAGGACAACACAGCTAATAGATTCAGATTCAGCTCTCAAGGCAAGCTTACCACTGTGTCTCCTCTGCTAGTCACCTATAATCTAACTGTAGAAACAGATACCTTGATGATGAGCTATGACTAAAGGCCGACGTCTGGGGAAAACTACATGAGAAGAATACATACAGAAGATTTACTAACTGTGGGAGAAGGTCTTGGAAGAATACCTGTAAGAGCTTAAGACTCGCTCAAGGCCTTGAAGGATATGTATGTAATCTCTTCTTGGTAATGATATAGAGTTCTCAGAAAGATCAAAGCCATTTAGAAAGAAGCAAGGAGTTAAGTGCAATCTATGCAGGCTGAAAGTTCAGAAAGGATGATTAGGACAAAGCAAGGATGCTTTCTGCAAATCACAGAAAGACAGAAGTAGAAACTGGCCCAGCTGACAAGTGTCAAATACTGAGGAAATGCAACTGATGATACTAAAAATAAGCCAGCAAAGTCAAAGGTGCTTGAAAGCCAACAACAGCAGGTTAGAATAAGGATGCCAAATGAGGAAACAGAAGCGCAATGGAACCTTTCAAAATAACCAAAATATTTTATACTATTGCTTACTACTGCTATTATTATCACAAATAGCTTAATTCCTCTATTTATGAGATGGAAATGTCTGCTGTATGAAAAATTACAAGTTGAAAACCCAAACATGATTTCAAGTTGATGTCTGGAAGACCAGTGATTTTGATTTGTCCTGGAAACCAAAGGCATGGACTTGCCTATGAAGACAGTTATGGGACAAAGGAGATTCACAAGGCAAATCTCAAACTGGCTGGCCAGAGCTGTCACAAGGCCCATACCTGGTGCCTGGTTGCATGCCTGTTGTTGTCATCTTGCCTGTGGGACAGCATCCTTTCTTCTATCTGCTTATCCCGGCTCTGTGCTCTCACCTGCAACCATCAACAATGTCAATAAATCCACCTGCTTCTAAGACTACATTTACTTAAAGCAAAAGAATTTTTGATAATCCCCTGTAGTTGCACTATACTTTGAATGTAAAAGTGTTCTTGCTATTGGTCATTGCTATCTTATCTCTATTAGAAAAAGATGAGGCAAGCCCCACACAGTGCTATCTTGGCCACTAAATATCAAAGAACTGAAATGATCACAGCTAATGTTGTAAAGCTGAGACTTTTGCTAAGAATGTTGACTCTGGCCTGGAATTCTACTATGCTGACAGGAAACTGAAGAAACACAAAGAGTAAGGAAAGGAAGTATGAAGAAGACATCAGGAAAACGCTGGGCTCAGGATGGGCACAGTGACATCTGCCTGTAGTCCTCATTAGTAGTATACAGGCTAAGGCAGCTGAAGAGTTCAAGACCAGCCCACGCAGCACAGGGAGACGAGACCCTGCCTAGAGGGCTGGGAAAGGGAAGGGGGATGAGGGAAACCTGACTCCAAGTCTACATGGAAATATAACTGCAGACACAAGACCGCAGAGAAAGCACACTGCTCTCCTCAGTGTCACTTCCCCTTCTGGGAACTGACACCCTGCATCTATCAGCCTCCTGGGTTGCATCACTGAGCAGGCTCAAGTGGAATAACCAATAGATCTCCCACGTCTGCTACACTCAACATCTCTCCACTACTATCTCAACAGGTGAGCATTCAAAAACTTGGAATCTTTCATTTCTTTTTCTCCTATCTCCTAGTAGCTTCCTCTCCTTCAGAACATATCCCGAATTTAATCTTATCTTCGACATTTTACCAATAACACACTGGTCTAAGCTATCATTTACAGCAAGAACTTCTAAGCATGTTTCCAATGCACCTATTGGGTGTCATCTCTTTCTCCTGCAGTTGTTCTCTACAAGTTAAGTAGTTGTTGCTTCAGACACATTCTTCTTCTGCCTGCACCCTCTAAATGCTTCCAACTGCCATCGGAACAAAACATAGTCCTGTGCTGAACATTTTGATCCTTTATGATCTCAATCCTCCGCCTTCATTTCCCATGGTGCTCCAATCATACAGTCTACCTTCAAACCCTGTCATCCCCAGCTCACGGCCACGGCACTTACTATTCTGTCTCCTTTAGCTCTCCCCACTCGATTCTTTATCCCCTGCTACTATGACACCGTAAACATCTAAATCCTATGTCAATCTCATATGGCTTTCTTGACCTCCTCTAGCAAAAGCAGTATGTTAGCCTCCCTTTGAGCACAGTCCCTCTCTTTCTCTATTGGTTTTTCATGGTGTCTATCACAACATAAATGGATATTAATATACAGGTTTCCCATGGGAATGTAAACTCCTTGGTTGCAAGTGTCTTTTATCTTTTGATTTTTATCTTAGTCACTGAATCCTTTGCTATCCACAAAAAGTTGCCTGCATCCACAAAAAAATGAAAGACAATTGAAAGGTTTACTGGGAAATATGAGAGCGATCATTCACACGCAGGAAGTTTAGAACTGAAGAACTTCCTGAGGCTAGGGAGGCAGCTAGCTTGTCTCAGGCTCTCATCTCTAGTGCTTTCCTGCAAGCACATGGCCCAGTAGTAAAGCACGGCTGACACCAGTCTCACTTCCCCATACAGGGCAGAAGTAAAACTTTATAACAGAAATGCCTTCTTTATTCGCAATTTTTTTCCCCTGGTCTGAAATTTCTCAAACTGCTTAAGGTACTTAAGGTATAGACATTACTTCAGGCCATGATTCAAGAAGACTGATGCAAAGCGAAGCACTATCAGATGTTTAGAGACAAGCGGTAGAGGAGCATTCTGAAACCACTGTCACAATAACCGTGACAGTTATTTTTCAGGGGAAGAAGTCCAAGTGTTTGGTCAGCGTCTGAATCAGGTGCTAACACAGTCATGCTTGCACTCATCCAGCCTAAGACAGTAAAAAGACAACAGGAAGAGCTGACACAGAAGGCAAGCTGTCTCATACACAAAGACCTGGAATGAAGACAAAAAGCAGGGTCTTTGGCAGAAAAATACATGTAAGCATTTCACGTTTTATTTGGTGAAAATTTAAACGTGTGAAGAAATAGTCTCCCAGCCCCGCCCAGAGACCTTGTATATTAGAACAAGTTCCTGTAGCAAGGAGAACAGGAAATTGAATTCTTTTCCAAATGAGACTTGCTCATACAAGCATAAAACCTGTGACCCAGGCCTTGTGTGTGAGCAAAAGAACAACAAAAAAAGCAAGTAACACTTTGGTGCAGTCAAAGCATTTAGTTTGGAAAACTTGTCCAAAGACTCCCTGAGTCTACTTAATTACTATTTGCAATTCTTGCTTCCCCATAATTACCTGTGGTTCCATCCTTGGGAGCAGTAACCTACACAGGAATGCACAAAAGAAGACCCGAGGCTCTAGTCTCAAACACATCATCCAAGTCCCGAAGGTTATTTAGGAAAATTAAAAGAACTAGCCAAGAACAGGTGTGACTGACAGAAATCAAGAGGAACAGGATATGCAGAAACAAACAAGAGGGACATCAGAAAATTATGAAAAAGCAAAACAACTTCACGGATTTGTTAAGAAAGCCTGAGGTGGAGCGGTAGGCTCAACTATCTACGCACATTCTGAAAGGATGCGCCCTGGCAGGATATGACTTCAGTTACCAAGGAAATGAATGCGGCAGTGGAGAAAATCCCGATACTCTAAAGATAAATCTCCCTATTAACTCCTTCCCCAACACTCACTACATAGTACAATCCTTTTATTTGTTCGTGGAGTTAAAAAAACCAAACCAAACCAAACCCTTCTTTCCATTGCTTCCTCCACTGACATGTAAGAACAGACCTTGTTCCCCAGGCTCAACGCTGTACCCAGAGTGCTTAGCAAAGTGCGGGTCACGTCGCAAGCACTTGAATACACCCTGAATGAAGGAGCACACGTTACCTTGCATTCGTCAGCTGAGAGGTTATGATACAGCGGGCATCCTGAGATGGAGAAATGTCTCTCGTGCTTTCCTGTAAGATGTCCTGTTAAAGGAGGGAAAACTTAATTTCCAGGAAGAACATGCACACCTAGGAAGTGAGATTTTGACAAGTCTGGCTTTACCATTTCATTTTATTAAACAAATGCTTCCAAATGGAGCTGCCGTGAAGATCCCGATGTGTACCCTCATGCACTATTTTCCTCCAGAGCAGGCAATCTGAGATGTAGTCAGGTTTACGTTTTGAGGCAGGGCCTACTGAGAAGCTCTGGCTGGCTTGGAACTCACTATGCAGACAAAACTGGCCTCTGCCTCCTGAGTGCTGGGATTAAAGGTGTGTGACACCTCTGCCTGGCTAACAAAGGAGTTTAATACTGATACCATCCTCTGAGATAAAGGCCAGCCTGGTCTACAGAGCAAGTTCCAGGACAGCCAGGGCTACACAAAGAAATTCTATCTCCAAAAACCAAAAAACAAACAAAAACCTTTGTTAAGTTAATCCAACTTTAGGAATTTGAAAACAAGGATACTACTCTTTCGCACTATGCAAAACTATCATACATTTAACTCCTTTTAATAATCAAAAGAAATTCATTAAAAAATTTCTATAATATAGAAACACATTTTGATAATTTTGAACAAGATTCAACATGCTATGTTTTCAGGTTTATTTTATTTATATAAGTATACTGTAGCTGTCTTCAGACGCTATACAAAAGAGGGCATCAGATCCCATTACAGATGGTTGTGAGCCACCATGTGGCTGCTGGGAATTGAACTCAGGACCTCTAGAAGAGCAGGCAGTTCCCTAAACCACTGATCCATCTCTCCAGCCCCATTGTTTTGTTTTGAAGACAGGGTTTCTTTTTTATTCTTTTTCTTTTTTTCTTTTCCTTGGGAAAGGTTTATTTTGTACTTATTTTTCTAATACAATTTTAATTTCAAATAATTTCAGGCTTATGGAAAAGCTATACTTTTTTAACAGAGATTTCCCATATAACTTTCCTAGTGATAATACCTTTTTTCTTCCCTCCAATTTTTTTTTTTTTTTTTTTTTTTTTTTTTTTTTTTTGGTTTTTCGAGACAGGGTTTCTCTGTGTAGTCCTGGCTGTCCTGGAACTCGCTCTGTAGACCAGGCTGGCCTCGAACTCAGAAATTCACCTGCCTCTGCCTCCCAAGTGCTGGGATTAAAGGCGTGCGCCACCACGCCCGGCTCTTCCCTCCAATTTTTTATTAGGTATTTACTTCATTTACATTTCAAATGCTATCCCGAAAGTCCCCTATTCTCCGCCCCGCGCCCCACCCCCCCAGGGTTTCTCTATGTAACTTTGGCATCCTGGAACTTGATCTATAGACCAGGCTATCCTCAAACTCAAGAGTCCACGTGACTCTGCTCTGCCTCAAGCACTGGAACTAAAGGTGTGCGCCAATTCTGCCCGGCTCAGCACACTTTTTTTTTTTTTTAATTTTATTTAATGTAAGAATCCTCGGCTGCATATACATCCACATGTCAGAAGAGGGCATCAGGGCTGGTGAGATGGCTCAGTGGGCAAGAGTACCCGACTGCTCTTCCAAAGGTCCGGAGTTCAAATCCCAGCAACCACATGGTGGCTCACAACCATCCGTAACGAGATCTGACGCCCTCTTCTGGAGTGTCTGAAGACAGCTACAGTGTACTTACATAGAATCAATAAATAAATCTTTTAAAAAAAAAAGAAGAGGGCATCAGATCCCCTTATAGATGGTTATGAGCCACCATGTGGTTGCTGGGAATTGAACTCAGGAACACCTGGTAGAGCAGTCAGTCCTCTTAATCTCCGAGCCTTCTCTCCAGCCTGAAGGATAAATATTTAAAGATCTGTACTTCTGCAGTCAAACTCTAAGATAGGGCCATCAGCATAAGGCCTAAGGGAAACACCAGGGATGACACAGGAAGCTTGCTCTAACTAAAGAACAGTCTTTCCTCTCTCCCTCTTTCCTTTCTTTCCTTTAAAAAAAAATTGGCGAATGGAAATGGAACCCGGGGCCTGAGCCATGCTAGACAAGCACTGTCCCACAGAGCTACATCTCTGTCCATTTTAAGTTTTTCCCTCCCTCCCTCCCTCCCTCCCTCCCTCCCTCCCTCCCTCCCTTCCCTCCTGAGACAGGGTTTCACTACACAGACTTGGCTGTCCTGGAACTCACTCTGTAGACCATGCTGGCAGCTGTCTGCCTCTGCCTCCCAAGTGCTGCAATTAAAGGCATGTTCTACCACCGCCCGGCTACAGGTCCTATCATCATTGTCATTATTTCTGAGTATTACTGTTGTTTTTATTGTCATTACTAATATGTGTATGCTAAAGAGGACATTTGGAAATTGATTCTTGCCTTCTACCTTTTTGTTTGTTTGCAATTTATTAAAATTTATTATAAAGAATCTGCACGCAAAACAAAACAAAACCCATACCAGGACTAACCAGACATGTCAAATGAATTTCTGAACAGTTAGAATAACTAACCAACCTGAAGCTGTGGGACTTCACAATGAGTTTTACACTTTCACTATCAGATATATACACAAATCTTCAGACAAACAAACAAAAAACCCCACACTTAAAACTGGAAAATTAGCTTTGTACTTCTTTCATGGCTTAAGTGTCCATTACTTGCATTCCGTTCTTCACATAGTATTTACCCTTTCTTGCTCTCCTTTCTACACGTCATTTTGTGCCCATATGTACATCTGACTACATGTGCAGTGTGTGTATAAGATCTGCAGATGGAGGGAACATGTTCTGTTCTGTTTTTCTTTTGCCTCCCACCTTGCTGAGACAGGATCTCTCTCGTTTCGGGTGCTGTGTAGCAGTGCTCCTGGCTCTGCTGGCTTCCAACAATAAGTCTATCTCTGCCTATTTCAGGGTAGTGGGAACTTTACAGATACACTTATAAGGGTTCCATTATCAGGCTTGCTTGTAAGGCTAGCACTTTTACCCACAGAGCTGGCTTCTTAGCCCCTTAAGCAGTATCCACCTATCTATCTATCCATTCATCCAATCTATCTATTTATCTATTGATCGATCTATCTATCTATATCTATCTACCAATCGAATGATCGCCCTGGTCTTACTATGTATGTAGCACTGGCTGTCCTGGACCTCAAGTCTGGCAACATGAGCTTGATCCCTACAACCCACATAAAAGGTGAAGGAAAGAATCAATTCAAAAAGCGTGTCCTCCACACGCATGCTGTAACAAGGGCACCCATCCCACATACGTAATAAACACATGTAAACCTTACAAATACAGAAAACTGGCCGGGCAGTGGTGGCGCACACCTTTAATCCCAGCACTCGGGAGGCAGAGGCAGGCGAATTTCTGAGTTCAAGGCCAGCCTGGTCTACAAAGTGAGTTCCAGGACAGCCAGGACTGCACAGAGAGACCCTGTCTCGGAAAGAGAGAAAGAGAAAGAGAGAGAGAGAGAGAGAGAGAGAGAGAGAGAAAGAAAGTAATTAAGTTAGTTAGTTCTATGAATATGAGGCCAGCTTGGACTACACAGTGACTATCAGGCCAGTCAGAGCCACATAGCAAGAACCTATCAAAAAAAAAAAAAGATAAAAAGAAACATTTTAACTTTTGAGACCCACATACTTAGAGTCACATCTTGCCTAATGCCCAGCAAACAGTGGATCTCTAAACATAAAACTAGGAGAGCAGGCAAGTAAGGGCCCCAGAAGTCTGCGGGGCTGAAGCTCCCCCTAGCGATAGGTTTGTGGTGTTGCAGTTGCTATGTGCAAGCACAATTCATGTATTTGTGGTCACACTGATACAAACAAACCTACTATGCTGACTATATAAAAATGCAGCACATACCATTCTACACAGCAATAATGACTGACAATATAAGCAGCCATGTTAATTGGTTTAGGGCATTTGTTCTATTTTTCATTGTTTTTCTATTTACATGGAGACAGGCTCACTAGACAGTCCAGACTGGCCTTGAACTCCAACTCCTTCTACATAGACCTAAGTGTGAAAATTAATGGCACTTGCCACCACGCCCTGCTCAAAATTACTTCAAATCCTTCTATTTAACAATAAAGTTCAGAGTAAAGTAGCATCCAAGTTACACAAGCAACTGTCACATACATTGAGTTTACCAAATCTCTAAAAGCACCCTGTTCTCTTGTTCCTGACTTATCTCAGTTTGCTTTGCTCACCGGGGTGTAGGAGCAATAGGCTGTCATATACAAACACACCCCCAACAGCCCAAGTGTATAGAAGGCTATATCATCTCTGTTTGTCATGTACATGCGCTCTCTCTTTTTTTAAAAAAGATTTATTTATTTATTATATGTAAATACACTGTAGCTGTCTTCAGACACACCAGAAGAGGGCGTCAGATCTCATTATGAGTGGTTGTAAGCCACCATGTGGTTGCTGGGATTTGAACTCTGGACCGTCAGTGCTCTTACCCATTGAGCCATCTCCCCAGCCCAGTACATGCTCTCAAAATATGTCCTTACTATTAAGCAACAGGAGGCCATTTCTTAGAGAAAACTGTTGGGTGGGACCACACACAGAGTAGAGAGTGCCGTCACCGCTGTGGAAGCCTGCTCTCAGAGACTGCATGCCTTACAAACTCAAGGCTATGGCTGTTTAACAAGTCTACTGGCACCAATTTCCCAACTGCTCCTACATTAGCATCTTTAACAAAACATTTTTAAAAGAATTTACCTTTAAAAAGTACACAATGCTACTGGCATACTTTATAAGTATAAAGAAAAGTTTTATATGCACTAGGAAACAAAAAAATTCATATTCAAAGGCATCTTTAGGTCTGGTCTCATGCAAACTCTCCTGATTTACAGCCTCTTAAGAACTCTGTTCTTGCTGGGCGTGGTGGCGCACGCCTTTAATCCCAGCACTTGGGAGGCAGAGGCAGGTGGATTTCTGAGTTCGAGGCCAGCCTGGTCTACAAAGTGAGTGCCAGGACAGCCAGGGCTACACAGAGAAACCCTGTCTTGAAAAACCAAAAACAAACAAAAAAAACAACTCTGTTTTCCTTGTCTCCTGAACAGCAGTGGCCTCGAAGCCATTATCAGGCATTATCTTATACTCTATCAGTACCTATAAGCACCAACCACCCGCCATAGGACGAGGCATTCCAGAGAGAACTTGTTTTCCAGTTTTGTTCCTGCTTAGGAAAGGAGGGAATTTTTCACTGGGAAAAACATGTTGAAAAAAGTGAGTGGTTCATCACTGTTACATTTCCTGCAACCAGATCTGTTAATATTTACAGACAATAGGCCAAGAACAGCTCTTGTTCACGATTGCTCTGAGTTCACAACCCCACAACAGGATCCCCAGGCCACAACGGTCATGAAGCTGGGGCACACTCACCTAGAGAGTTGCAGCCCGGCGTAGGACACTTCATGTTGAAATTGTAGCTTTCGTGAAATCGACGTCGCTTGGGACGGTGAGAGAGATCACTGCCTGAGTCCTTCAGGGACATGTCCTTGGCAATGCTCTCATCATGAGACACGTTGGGGCTGGAGATGTCTATGTCAGACTCAGAAGAAGGTGCATTTCCGGTTGGAGTTCGAGGTGGTGACTCATCATGATCAGCTGTATTTTTAGTTTCTAAAGAAAAAGCAATTGGTAGAACTGGTGAGTGGGTCCCTCTATTTAAAGACTGGCTAGGCAAGAAGAGTTGGTGGGCTTTGCAGTTCTCTTCCTAGTGTCATGAGCCCAAACTCTCTATATAGCTAGGAATGACCCTGAATACATGACCATCCTGCCTCTCCTGTCCTAGTGCTGAGTTTACAGGCATGTACACCATGCCGAGCTTTATGCAGTGCTATGGAACAAAAGCAGGGGCTCGTGCATGCCATGCCAGCAGCCCACAAGCAAGCTACGTCTACAGTCTTTCAAGACCTAACCAGTAATTGTTAGCTACTTATCTGCTACAAGACATTGAAGACACTTTGGTATAACTTCTGACTGAATGTAAATCTGAAGTTCAGGTACTACATGTTACCTCTCCATATTTCTCCTAAGCTCTTAATCCTGAGTAATCAAAATCAAATATAAAGTCTGAAAAATAACCAAAAGAAGCCAAATATGACAAAACTGTGTTCTCACCATCACGAGTGTTGTTTAATAGTGAAATTTATAACTAATGTCAAAAATTCACCAAAAATCTATTATCTTCTTTATTGAAAAAGTAAGTAAATAAATAATGAGCCCATTTTCCTTTCCTAGAGACTCACAGGACAGAAAAAAAATCACTGAGCTGGGTGTGGTGGTGTGCATGTGCTCTTAATCCCAGCCCTGAAGAGGCAGAGGCAAGTGTTCTCTAGGCCAGCCTGGATGACAGAGCAAGGCTACCTAGAGACCAAGCCTCAAAACCAACCCCAATTAAGAAAGAGGAAAAAAGAAGCAGATATAATTTTTTCCTTTTAAGAGTCTAAGAAATGGCTCAGCAGTTAAGAGGCTGCTCTTGTTCTCCCAGAGGACCTGAGTTCAACTCCTCGTGCCCCCCCCCCCCCAATGGCTCATAATTGTCTATAACCAGTCCAGGGATTCCAGTTTTAGGGGAGTCAATGGTATCAGCATGCAAGTGATACGAAGACATATATGTAGGCCAAACATAATTTTAAAAAATTATTTTAATACTTAATGAGTATGAACGTTTTATCTGCATGTATGTGTATAATCAACACGCCTGGTGCCTGAAGTTACTAGGGTCTCACAATCTTGAAATTCACTTTTTTCTTTTCTTTTTAATTAAAAGAGAGACAGACAGACAGCCTTTACTATGTATCCCTGGCTGGCCTGGAACTTTCTATGTAGGGTAGGACGGCCCTAAACACAAAGGGATCCAATGACTCTACCTTACAAATGCTTGGATTAAAGACATTTAGCACCATGCTCTTTTTTTTTCCTTTTTAAAGATGTATTTTTAATTATGTGTATGTGGATATAATGTGGGGGCTGGCAAAGGTCAGATCTCCTAGAACTGGAGTTACGGGGAGCTGGGAGCCACCAGACATGTGTGCTAGGACCCTAACTCAGGTTCTCTAGAAGAGCAAGCAACACATGTGCTATATGTAATGGCACACGCCTTTAATCCCAGCACTCGGGAGGCAGAGGGATTCAGATCTCTGAGTTTGAGGCCAGCCTGGTCTACAGAGTGAGTTCTGGGACAGTCAGGGCTATAGTGAGACTCTGCTCCCTTACCCCTGCAGAAAAAGAGCAGTACGTGCTCTTAAACACTGAGCCATCTCTGCAGCACACTTAGGGTCTGATAGCTGGAGTCCGAGAGTTCTACAGAAACTACACACTCATAAACCAAGGTCTACAAACCAGATACCTATAGGGCTTGGACAAGCTCAAAGGACGTCATTGTCTATCCAGAGGTGACAACTACTATTCAGCTCCAGTTAATAATTAAAAAGTAAATGGCCATCCAGTCTGTCCTGTCTCAAAAGTTAACTGTTGACCCCTGAGTTCAAAGCCAGCCTGATCTGGATAAGGAGCTTCAGGACACCTGGGAACAAAGAGACACTATCTCAAAAAGCCCCAATCAACCCACCAGCTGAGAGTCGACTCACTGGTTAAGAGCTCAGGCGATTCTTCCAGAGGACCCGGGTTTGCTTCCAAGCACCCACACAGCAGCTCACAACTGTAACCCCTGTCCCAGGGTATCTCATGCCCTCTCCTGGCCTCCATGGGTACC
The DNA here is from genome assembly GCF_000001635.26 of Mus musculus. Lineage (NCBI taxonomy): Eukaryota > Metazoa > Chordata > Mammalia > Rodentia > Muridae > Mus > Mus musculus. The sequence continues at coordinate 95,302,317 of NC_000077.6, forward strand.
AGGCACAAATGTAGTTCACAGACTTACATACAGTCCAAACAATATGAAAATTGCTGTGCTTCTAAGCACTACCACGAAAGTTAAAAATAATGAAACTCTGCAAACCAACAAATTAATCATGTTGCCTGGTTGGAGAATCTCAGTAGCTTGCAAGATCTGCTTTAATGCCTCTTGCTCTAAGGCTCTTAAAGTATGGGATCATAGCCTCAATATCCTAATGCTGTCTATTACTAATGGTCACTCCTAGTCAGCAGTCTGGAGGTAAAATGGGCCAGTAGTCATGGTGCTAATAAAATCTAGGTTTTATGTGGAGGTTCGGAAGGCTCTGTCTCCTTCTCCCTATTATACATCCAACTGAATACACCTAATACTCTAGCAAGCAAAATATACAGTAAGAAATTCGATAAATTGAGCACGGTGGCACACATCTGTAGTCCCAGAACTCTAGGTCACGGCAAGAGGATTCCAAATTTGAGGCTATATTTTTCAAACTCTGATTCAAAACTATAAACAAACAAAGCAAACAAACCAAAAGGAATCAAGTCAACAGTGTCTGCCGACCTAAACTCTGACAATCTCTCTGCAGTGCCAAAATGTTCCTTAAGAAAACTGACCAAAGCCGGGCGTGGTGGCGCACGCCTTTAATCCCAGCACTTGGGAGGCAGAGGCTGGCGGATTTCTGAGTTCGAGGCCAGCCTGGTCTACAAAGTGAGCTCCAGGACAGCCAGGGCTATACAGAGAAACCCTGTCTCAAAAAAACAAAAAAGAAAACTGACCAAGCCCTCTGCACAGAGCCAGTCCCACAGACCCACTTACCTCTATCTGAAAAGTCCACCACCTGCTCCGTTTCAGAGCCAGATGAGCGAGTCTGTCGAAGAGGGTACTTTTTTGGAGTCACTGGCGTGGGCTGCTGCTGACTACGGGTCACCCTTCTGGTAGAATAGGCAGGCTCCTCAGTGCCGAAAGACGGCAAATTTCGAACAGGGCTGGAATCTAACACCGGTTTTAAAAGATCATAAAATAAAAAAAAAAAGAAAGACCATTTTATATCCATTCACACAATAATCAGCATACTATTTCTTCTCTTCTATTTCACAAACCCAACACAGCCTTAGATTATATGCATCTTACTAAATAATGCATGCCAAGGGGCAGGTGGACTACATCAATATCCTAACGGTGGTACAGGATGATCCTTCAGGATCTGGAGTAAAGACTGAGCTCCACTTGATTTCACTTCACCATAGCAACAATCTGTGGCATCTTATGCAAGCTAATGTCTCTAAGCTTGCTTCTTTGCCCATGAGAGAGAAAAATACTCACTTTAGCATGGAAAATAAAATAAATAAATAAATGATAGACAGTAGTAGTATATTCCTCACGCTTACTTACTGTGAGTAAGGTCTTGGTTTTTTTGTTTTCCAAAACAGAATCTGAGTGTAGCCCTGGAACTCGCCTTGTAGACCAGGTTGGCCTCAAACTCAGTGATCCACCCACCTGTCTGCTGAGCTGCTAGGACTAAAGGCGTGTGTGCCTTACCCCCAGTGGGAAAAGAGTTCTTTACCAATATTAGCGACATGCCTGTTTCTTCCCTTGCTATATATAGCCCATCATAATACAGATGTCCTAAAACTATATTTGGGAGGAGGTTGCTTGTTCTTTGACTACCCTTGTACTCATACGGAGTTACCGACGGTGGGGTGAGCCGCCATGTGGGTGCTGGGAGTCAAACCCAGGTTCTCTGCAAAAACAACTAAGTGCTCTTAACTACTGAGCCATCTCTCCAGCCCCTTAAGTTCTTCCCATAGAGAACCCTCTTCTAAAGCTTTCAGAGACCTTTCACATCTCTAGTCTGATGCCTCTTAAAGGAAATAAAATAAAAGCTAAAACTGAAGAGTATTTTAAATGACAACCTATGACAATGTCTAAGTTGAAATTGTCAAACTGTCAGGAGAGGTAAGTTGGTATGCAGGCAGGGTCCAAAGACTATATAGTTTTAGGGTATCTTTATATCTTTTCACAAGTCTGTCTATACTTCACACTAGGAAACCCTGTGACTGATGCTCCCAAAGATCGTGTAGCTTTGTGGCCATGAAATAAAATAACTACAGAGACCCCCCCCCCAGCTCTGTTTTGAATATCCATCACCTTTAGGGCATAGCTAACTGCAGTGTCTAAGAACCATTATGACTCTTTGTATATATGATTCCTTCTGCCCCAAAATATTTTGCTCATCTTCAATATGCAAAGTCCTACTGGACTCCTCCAGACTGTTCTAGGAGACCTTCTCACAGAATGTGGTTGCTCCACCCCTGGGCTTCCAAAGGTTTTGTTTTTGTTTTTTTGTTTTTTCAAGAGGGTTTCTCTGTGTAGCCCTGGCTGTCCTTGAACTCAAAAATCCGCCTGCCTCTGGAATTAAAGGCGTGCGCCACCATGCCCGGCTGACCAAAGGATTTGTTAACAAATCATTTTATTTATTTGTATGTGTACAGACATGTATACATACATATACATACATACATATATATATATACATACATACATACATACATAAAACACGCACACACAGTTACTTTTTTGGTTATTTTTTGTTGAAAGCCAGAGTCTCAGTATCTCTGGCTAGCCTCGAACACTCTATATAGACGGGGCTGGCCTTGAATTCAGAGATCTGCGGGCCTCTGCTTCCAAAGTGCTGGGACTAAAGGTGTGCAACACCACACCCGACGCCATATTATAATTTCCCATTTACTCTATTGTTGCAGACTGATAACCACCTTTGTATATTAGCTGAAAAACCTTTCTTCCATGCTGAATAAAACTAGGAGGGGAAAAGCCTACTTCTACATAAGCCCAAGTGACTAAATACATTAGAGAGCCTTCCAAGTACTTCTAACCACAAGCCTTTTGTTTATTTCACTACCAAAGCAACATTCTGAATATTTATTCAAAGTTATTCTATCAAATGTGACTCTATATTCTAGAATTAAAAGTACCTTTAGAAGCATTAAATCTCACTGACACACTCAATAAGCAATTTAACTCTTAAGCCATTTTATAGTGATGAGATAACATTCCCATTTTATCGTTTTACGATGACCTATAACGAACGCCATACAGTCTTCAAGACACCTGCATCTCACATTTATATAAGCCACTGCCTATAAAAGAACATCTGACAGAAACCACTTTGAAGACCGAGTATTTCAGCAGCTGCCTTACACTTTGACCATTCTACCACCTATACCAATGGTTTTCAACCTGTGGGTCTCAACCCCTTTGTAGGTAGGGTATTAAATGATCCTTTCACAGGGGCCAAATGTCAGGTATCCTGCGTATCAGATATTTACAGTATGATGCATAACCTTAGTAAAGCTATGGTTATGAAGTAACAACGATTATTTAATGGGGGGCTGGAGAGACAGCTGCTCTTCCAGAGGTCTCAGCACCCACATGGTGGCTCATAACCATCGATAATGAGATCTAGCGCCCTCTTCTGGCCTGCAGGCACACACACAGACAGGTGCTGTACGCACAATAAATCTTTAAAAAATAATAATTTAAAGGAGGGGGGTCACGAAAACATGAAGAATTGTACTAAAGGGTCGCAGTGTTAGGAGGGCTGAGAACCACTGCTCTCCATCAAGCTCAGGAGCAGTATCCCTATGAACCAGCACAACAGAATGACACCACTGTCCACTGTGAAGAAGTCAGGGGAAAGGAAAACATGTTTACCTTGGGAACTCTGGCTTAGCCTGGCTGAGGAGCGGGTGACTCGGGCAGATCGGCGCGAGGTGCCATCACTCTCTGAACTGTCTGTATGCTCGAGATCTGTAGAAAAATCGGAATCTTCGGTTCCATCTGAACTACTGCCTGCATTTCTCTGCAATACCATAGATCCAGACATTAGCACAAAAGCATTTACTACAGTTTTCTATTAGCACTGGAAGTAAAATGAACCATGATGCTGAAGTACCAAGTTCCAACATAAGGAAGGACTCCACCACCAGCCAGCCTTTCCCCTCCCTGCTGTGCAGAGGCGCTGCCCTTCCTTTCAGACATGCTAGTGGAATGACCTACAACCAAACCACCTGTACTCAGCAGACCGAGAAGAGAAGTAATTCTTCGTGTATTATCACTAATTCTGAAACAATCTGGACTGAATCACTAGAAATTGGAAATAAAAGCACCCAACCCAACAACAAAACACCCAAATCAAAATGGTCTGGCTAGTCAAGAAAAAAATAAAAAGGACAAACGAAAGAAAAAGCACAGTCCAGTGGCTGACAGCACAGGCCGCTCCGGCAAAGGACCCTAGTTCATTTGCCAGCACTTGCCCACTTGGTAGTTCACAACTGAAGTCTGTAACTCCCGCTCCAGAGGGAGCCAAATACCTCCAGCCTCCGCAGGCACCTGTTCTCACACATCCCTACACACATCCAGATAATTAAAATAGTACAACTAAACCTTAAAAAAAAAAAAGGAAAAGAAAAAGTCCAAGATGGCATATAAAATGTTATTGCTAGGCCTCACTGAACTTTGGGGTAAATTTTATTCAAATTCTCCATCAACAAAAATTATATTATATATTATAATATAATAAAAATTATATTAGCTGGGCATGGTGGTGTATGCCATTAATCCTAGGAGTAAGAAGATCTCTGTGAGTCCAGGGCAGCCTGGTCTACATAACAGAGTTCCAGGACAGCCAGAGCTACAGAGAAACCCTGACCGGGGTCATTTCAAAGTATGTTCTTGGGGCTGGAGAGATGGTTTGGTGGTTAAGAGCATTTGCTGCTCTTCCAGAGGACCTGGGTTCAATTCCCAACATCCATGGCAGCTTACAACTACCTGGAGCTCCAGTTCTAGGAGCTCTTTTTTTTTTTTTTAAGATTTATTTATTATTATATGTAAGTACACTGTAGCTGTCTTCAGACACACCAGAAGAGGGAGTCAGATCTTGTTACGGATGGTTGTAAGCCACCATGTGGTTGCTGGGATTTGAACTCTGGACCTTCGGAAGAGCAGTCGGGTGCTCTTACCCACTGAAAGAAATTAACCAAAAAAAAGATACAAATTATTTTCTTAACCATCAGTCCTCAAAGTTTCTCCACATGGATGTTATAAGTGCTGCTGGAAAGGAATTTATACTAAAAACTAAATAGGTATTCAAACCGGGCTTTTTAAAAATTAGATTTATTTTACTGTATGTGTGAAAGTTTTGCCTGTATATTGATCTCATACACGCCCTCGGAGGTCAAGGGAGGTTGTCCAGTCACCTGGGACTGGAGTCATAAGCGGTTGTGAGGCTTGAAACAAGGTGCTTGGAACCCAGTCCTCTACAAGAGCAATGAGTACTCTGACCAGCTGAACAATCCCTGCAGCCCCACGTGTCAGGTTCTCAGAAAAACGCATGCCACACCCTAGCCATAACTCTCGGCCTCTGGAAGGGTGATGAGCCATGAAGATTACTTTACCTAGTAAGCACTGACACGTGCTCTTTTCTAAGCTGGACAAAGAGTACTTGCTGAAATCACTACAACTCCTCAAACTCAGTCCTACTATCTTTGGCAGGAAAAGGGAGTGGGACAGACGAAGGACTGAACTCAGGGCTTCCCGGCAGTAACCACACCCCACTGAGCTATAGCTTAGTCCCAGGCCCCAACGCTTTATTCAAAGAATAAGCTCCCTGGGGCCAAGTATGTTTGGAGTTACTAGATTCTTACAGAGGACACATATATCCTGTGATTAACAACCCACACTAAAAACATTAATATTTTCTAGCAAACAGAAATTTAGTATCACACTACATGAGGCATATAAAAAAACTAAATAACCTAAGGATAGATTAGGACAGATTGGCCATCAACCAAGTTACCAACATATTTACATTTGGGTTTTGTTGGTTTTGAGATAGGTTCTTGCTATTTAGCTCAGGCTGGCCTGGAATTTATTATATAACCCAGGTTTGCCTTAAGCTCAAGATGAGCCTCCTGCCTCAGCCTCCAGGATGCCAGAACTACAGGTGTGTATCACTATACCCAGCAAGAACTTACATTTTCTTCTTCTTTTTGAGTCAGGACACCCCAGCATATCAGCCATGTGTACCTCAAACTATAGAGATCCACCTCCCAAGTGCTGGAATTAAAGGCTTGTACCATAACATCCAGGAAGAATTTACATTCTCCACTTTTACATTTGGAAACTGCTAAAAGGAGACTAGATCATTCCAACAAACCAGTAGGTCTGTCTCTTGTATTTGGTATGCCTGGATATAAATACTACCTGTCGAGCTGATGAGATGGCTCAGCAGGTTAAGAGCACTGACTGCTCTACCGAGGGTTCTGAGTTCAAATCCCAGCAACCACATGGTGGCTCACAAACACCTGTGCCCTCTTCTGGTGCGTCTAAACTCAGCTACAATGTACTCATGTATAATAATAAATAAATCTTTGGGCCTGAGTGAGCAGAGGTCCTAAAAATTCAATTCCCAACAACCACATGAAGGCTCACAACCATCTGTACAGCTACAGTGTACTCACATACATAAAATACATAAATTAATCTTTTAAAAAAATACTACCTGTCAACTCTGGTCATTGCAAGAGACATTAATGTAAATATTTAACTTGGAAAGCTTCCATGAAGAGTGATCTCTGCAGAAATATGAATACCAACCGTCTATCCATCCAAATATTTCATTCAAAAATCTGACCACAAGTAAATAGAGGCACAGAATGTCACTAAAAGGCAAACTTTAGGGTCATCTCAGCCAAAGACCCTGACACCCGTCCATGACCTATCAATTCTGCCTGGCTTAACCCTGAAAATCAGCTCTTTACTTATTTCCCACGTTAACGGCTTTCTTACAGTGTATACAATTTCAAGCAGAGACTGTATGAACTATGGTTCTTTGTGTTCTTCTCTCAACAGCGATAACCCTTTAAGCCAGTGATCACGCATACTTTTCGAATTCCTAGCAACTAGCACGTAACACTGCTCTTTGCATTTTACGACTGAACATATGGGGCAAATGTCATACAGTTCAACAAACATTTACTGACCAGGAAATGTCAAACTGAACAAATAGGTGGAAGACGGTGACTGAGACGCAACAGGCCTGCGAGCTATCCCTTGGGGGTGGGCGCTGGCTTTCTAACCACCCATCCTCGGCTTTGTTGTAATCCCCCCACCAGGAAAGGAAAGTGGTCTTCCCAACTCGCCTTTACAACACCTATCGCCATCTCTATCCGGAAGGGCGGGGCGTTGGTCGCCCCAATCCAGGCCTTGCTAAGCCGCACCCGCCACAAGAACAGACTGCAAAGCTGGGCCAATAAAGAGAAGGGAGAGCATTCGCCACAGCCAGTCGGAGAGCACCGGGGCCAGACCGAGACACCGCCCACGCACGCGGGGAGGTGACCGTTGGGCCCAAACAGGCGGCGTCACCATCCAATCAATACGCTTCTAGACATTTCCGCGACCAATTAACAAGAACGCCTCCGATCCGGGCAAGCAGAGGGCGGGAATAGTTACAGGCATAGGCCGAGGCCAGGGTCGGGCCCACATTTTTCTGTCTGGTACCGAGAGGAGACAGAGTAGCTAGGCTAGGTTCGGGGGACCAGAAAGTTGGAACCCAAGCACGACGAGGCGTGGCCAACCGCGTCACGTTACTCAATCGACTCCCCTTAGAAACCCGCCATCCCTTCTCTGCCATTTCTCACCTTCCTTCGCGGCATTGCCGGCGGCTGCAGCCCGACGGTTCCGATTCGGGCGGCGGCAGCACCAGCAGGAACGGGGGCTCCGGCGGGCTCCGTGGCGGCCTCTGTAGCTGTCCCAAACCCTGCGGACGATCCCAAGTGCCTCCTACCTCTCAGCGTCTAGAGCCTTCTGCGCAAGCGCCGCGGGCTGGAAGCGCCTATTCCTTAACTTCCGGCTGAGGCTTGCGTCACCTGACCTTTAGGCCAGTGAGGATCATGGGAAGCTCGAAACTCTTAGTGAGGCCAGTCAGCGCCATTTTGGAATTGGGCAGGAGACGGCACCAGTGGTGAAACCTTCGGCTAGACCTTTTTAGTTAGGTAGGCGGCATTCGTGTGGGATTAGGTAGCCATGATTGTTTGGGGCAGAAGTCTGGCAGTTGAAGGTAACCGTTTTCATCTTTACATTGGGCAAACTCTTCCTTCCTCGTCGTTTTAATTTGTGGCGTGGAGGGAGGAAAACCCCAGAATCCATCAGGTTGTCGATCTTTAACTCTTTCATTTCCTAGTCGGCCGAAGGACGTTTCCGTTCATTCTGTAAACTCCGAACTGGCAAGAGATATTTTGCCCAAGGAACTGCTGTAAGAGCTATTCCGTGTTCCGGAGTGGTGTGAATGGGGCTTGAATAAAGGATTGACAGGGTCGTTGTCGGTCTTGAAGTGGGGTAGAGTGTTCTCTTTATGCCTTGTCCTTGCGTTAAGAGAACAAGAAGTAAGTTATGAGATGATGCAGAGCCATTCTCAGGATGCCGGAGCGCCAAAGAATTTCCAGTTTATCTCTGTTGTGAAACGCCCCCGGCTTATCAGTGCTCTGCTTTGGTTTGAGATCTTTGGGTGGCCCGGAGAGGGGCGGAGGACGTGGTTTGAATGTGAGGGTGCTGTACCAAAAGTCGGAGAAGTGTTGAACCTCATTCAGCCCGTGTGACCTCTGTAGCACAAATGCAAGAGCCAAGAACTGAGTGGAGAGAGAAATAGTATTTTGAAAGACACTAGAAAGGGAGTGGGTATTCAAGTAATAATAAAAGGCCATAAGAAGAAGAAATTAAGACTAGAAGAAAGAGCTATACGAAAAGTCTGGAACCAGGTGGGGGGGTGGGGGTGGGGGTGCATGCTTTTTGAAGCAGGCAGATCCAAATCATGAGCTTACGGCCAGCCTGGTCTACATGGCCAGTTCCAGGCTAGATCCTGTCTCGAAAAAGAAAAGTCTGGAAAGTGGTTTGTAGGCCTTGAAGTTTTAGCCTCAGAGGACTTGAAAGAACCAAGGTGAACCAAGAGTGACTTGCTGGAATCAAAGCAACCTCAGTAATTACCAAGATAGAATTCTGGTTCCAGATTTGTGTGTGTGTGTGTGTGTGAGCTGAGCACGCACTCATGACCAGGTGAGTGCTCAGAGGACAACTTTGGGGAATAGATTCCTAACTTCCACCTTTGTGGTGTCTCTGGGATCAAACTCGGGTCATCCAGCTTGCTGAAAGAGCAAGTGCTTTTATCCCCTGAACCCCCACAGGCCCCTATCAGAATTTCCATTTGAGGCTGGCTAACCTGGAGAGAGGCTTTAAGAACAGAATACAAACCTGATTGACATGCTAAACAGAGGACTCTTCGGAGTTAAAAAAATTCCAGACCCTTAGCCCACATTCCCTGGGGCTGGGGGTGGGGAATAGCTTAAGCCATTGTTGACGCCATTAGCATTCGGTATTTTGCTTTTAGTACTTAGTATAAATACCTTTTAACAATCTTTGTGAGTTGATTTGCACATAAAAACTTGCTTGAAAAGGGCTCAGATATTTTCCTTTGTATTATTTTAGCTCTCTCGTGTTTAATCCATTCTATCACTGTTCTTTTCACGTAAGGATATGTTCCTGGGGCTACTCTGGAATGTTCTAACTCCCTAACTAGTGCTAACAGCCTCTTATATTTGAATAATATCCTTTTAAGTTGGCTTGTGGTGACACACATCTGTACTCCCAGTCCTTGAATCAAAAGCTTGATTCAGTTTAAGGTTTTCAGCTACATGGTTCTAGGTCAGCCTAGACCGGATTCATCTTCCAACCCCCTGTAATTTCTTTTCTGTCTTCAGAAAGACTTTCCTGATTTACTGTTTGTAAGGTAATAAAACATGGTGACATTATTTTTCAGAAACTACTGCATATTTTCAAACGTTGGTAGATATGTCCCCCCTCCATTTCCCAGCCAATAGGAACACAGTCCCTACTCCTCATTATCAGCTTCACTAGAATTGAGTACAAGGCTTTGATGTCAGATGCAGATCAGCTCTGTCTTTTTTTTTTTCTCTCTGTGTTGCTCTTGGATGGGTTTTTTTTTTTTAAGATTTATTTACTAATATATGTAAGTACACTGTAGCTGTCTTCAGACAACTCCAGAAGAGGGAGTCAGATCTTGTTGCGGATGGTTGTGAGCCACCATGTGGTTGCCGGGATTTGAACTCTGGACCTTCGGAAGAGCAGTCGGGTGCTCTTACCCACTGAGCCATCTCACCAGCCCCCTTGGATGGGTTTTTAAATTGACCTAAGTTTCTCATCTTAAAGTGTTTGTGCTAATGACCAGCTGACTAAGTGGTTGGAAAGAATAAAAGAAATGAGTGTTTTGAAAGACTCAGCAAGTTCCTGAGATAGAGTAAGTGCTTGATGTATGGCTCTTTGTTTGTTTGCAGTCTCTCTAATCATGACTATAGCATCCTACTGTTTGGTATTTTCCTGTGGTGTCAGTGGTCACTTCTATCTATTTAGCTCACTTCAGCTTTAGAAACCTAGCAATTACACAGACATCATGTTATACCAAGATGGAGAAAACAGCATCTTCCCTCAGTGGAGCTATGAGTTTGAGTTGTTCTCAAATGCTATGGACTACTAAAAAAAAAAAAAAAAATAGAAGGACAGAAGGATCCACCGGGACAGAGAGGCAGGCGGAGCATTTCGTCTGAAAAGTAGGAAAAAGATGAAAGGTGAATGAAAAATTTAATAGGATGACAGAAACCAGGGGCTTTCCATGCAAAGAGTACAGCATGTTGAGAAGCTGAGGTGTGGAGCAAGCGTCCTGTCTGGGGTAACTGACTTGGCAAGGGGGAGTGAAATGGTTGCCAAAATGGTGCTGGGAACCAGTTCCTGCAGAGCCTTCTGTACCTGGGTTGGGAGACTGGACTGGAGGGGCTAGGCTGGTACTGAAGTACTTTAAGCAGAGACATTCCGTGATCAGACTTGCAGTTTAGAGATTTACTTCTGGCAGCTTTTAGAGGAGGGATCAGAGAAGCAGGGAAGCCCAAAGTAGTTTAGTTCAAATGCTGCTGCAATCTGCGCCCAAGACGAGGGCTAACTAAAGCAGACTGGGATGGCGGGGACAGTCGCATGTGCCTTTGTAGATGGTTTTTACTTGTATCTGTGTCTCATCTCCTCCATTACGTTTCTGAGTTCTCCCCAAATAAAAAGTTCCTCAGTTTTCCAGGACTGGATGGCTCATTGCTTAAGAGCACTGGTTGCTCCTCCAGAAGACGAGGGTTCAATTCCCAGCACCCACATGGCAGCTCACAACTGCCGGTAACTCTGGTTCTAGGGGATCTGACACACAGACACATTCAGGCAAAACAGCAATGCACATTAAAAAAAAAAAAAAAGTTCCTCAGTTTCCTTTAAAATACACAAAAAAAAAAGGGGGGGGGTACTAGGTCATATTAGGCAAAGAGGAAGGACAGCATGCAGGCAGAGTCTGAAAGAGGGTATAAGGCTAATTTTTTTCCTAGTTTTAACTCTGCCATAGTTTTCTTTTTTCAGTGGATAAGCAAGTAAGAAACTGTAGCTGATAATGAGCATGATAAACTCTAAGCCACGTTCCCTCGCTTCCGAATAGCAATTCTAACCGTAAGGGAGCTCACTGAGCTCTGGAGCAAGCTTGGGACTCAGCAAGTGTTTGAGTAGCTACTGTAATCTAGTTGCATGATGTTTTATTTGTGAGTTCATTACAATAAAGTGAGTTTATTCGAAGAAATCCAGCCGGGCAGTAGTGGTACATGCCTTTAATCCTAGCCCTTGGGAGGCAGAGGCAGGCAGATTTCTGAGTTCGAGGCCAGCCTGGTCTACAGAGTGAGTTCCAGGATAGCCAGGGCTACACAGCCCTGTCTCCAAAAGAAGAAGGGGGAGGGGGAGGGGGAGGGGGAGGGGGAGGAGGAGGAGGAGGAGGAGGAGAAGAAGAAGAAGAAGAAGAAGAAGAAGAAGAAGAAGAAGAAGAAGAAGAAGAAGAAGAAGAAGAAGAAGAAATCCAAAGATTCAAAAAGGAAGGTTCCTTTGCCAGTAAAATGATAGGTACTATATTTCAAATTGCCTGCTTCAAAGGCCTTAAGCTACTGAAAGCTGGGAGCTCTGTGTGGCTTGTCACACTGTCTGCAGCTTCTTTCATTCTTGCTGAATGGCATCTGAAGAACTCAGTAAATGGGGTAGTACCAAATTAAATGTTCCTGACCCCAGGGCAAGGTGATGACTCAGCTAGGAAAGACTTCCAGAGGACCAGACCTCTTTTCTCTGACCAGGTACATAACCTGGAGGATTAGCGATAAGACATTCTCTGTGTGTGCAGATACTGTCTTGTAAAGTGAGAGAAGCTGGCCTGGACCTTTTCAAGACAATGCTATGGTAACTAGACCCATCTCATCCTGTAACTTCCAGCTAAAAGTATTGATGTATCCTCTACTCCTTTGGGAGAACTTCAGCAGTTGCTGATGTCCTACAAATTCATATTAAGATCCTTTTCTTTACGTCTGCCTTAAGAATAGAGTCAGAGGCTGGGTGGTAGTAGCACATGCCTTTAATCCCAGCTCTTGGAAGGCAGAGGCAGGTGAATCACTGTGAGTTCGAGGGCTGCCTGGTCTATAGAGTGAATTCCAGGAAAGAAAAACCCTGTCTCAAAAAAATAAAAGCAAAACAAACAAACAAAACAATAGTCAGGCTGGCATGGTAGAGCATACCTTTAATGCTAGCAATCTCAAAGCACAGAAAGCTCAGAACACTGCAAATTCAAGGACAACCTGATCTACATAGTTCCAGTTTTGCTGGAATTGGGCTAGGGTTGGGAAGGGATAGGTGTAGCTCACACCTTAATACCAGCATTGGAGAAGCAGAAGAAAGCAGGTCTCTCTGTAAATTGGAGGCTAGCCTTGTCTGCACAGAGTTCCAGGTCAGAGAGAGCTACAAAGACTGTCTCAACAACAACAAAAACACAAAAATAAGAGTCTCTGGTGGGCCTTTCTTTCTTTCCCCTGCTGTGTATGGCCTGGAGCTTCTCTTAATGATCTGGCCAATGGTTAAGTTGGTTCCTGTGTCTTCCTTAGGCCCCACCCTCAGCCTACCCTGGGGGAAATTATTGGCTAGATCCCAGCAGGCGGCAATGCAGCTTCCCACCTTCTGCAGCTGGGGTTATAAATAACCACCACCCAAAGCTAAACAGTCAAATAACCACATTTTGAAAATTGCTTTAAAAAAAAGTCATTATGCTGCTCTGGTAGCGATTCTTCTCTTCCATCCTTCATCCCCCTCTTTTCTTCTACTTAATTTATCTCCCTTCCCTGATCCAAGCCCTCCAGGGAAGTCTATGTGAGCACAAAGCTGTCCTATGATGAAGACATCCTTTTCCATATTTGACGGGCTCAGGGCCCTCCAGGGCTGTAGTTATAGTTACATGATGTTGTTACGGCAGCAGAGGCCTCAGGCCAACATATGTTCCTCAGCGTAATTGGGTTTTCTCTAGCAGACTGTCTCTCCTTGGGTCCTCCATGCCCTAATTCACTTATCAAGAAGACCGGAGAACTGCCATTAGGGATGGCCCTTCGTTATTATCATTCTTATTATTATTATGTTTGGATTCCAGGAAAACTAAATTCCCCTTCATACTTCAAGATGGAGTACACATAGTAAACACGAATGGAGACTTTCAGGTGGTGGGTGTTTCCATTGAGTCACCAGATATTTCCTGAGCAGCTGGGATACGGCAGGCATTGGGCTGGAAGCTGAGTGAACACGGCTCATAAACCATCAACTTGGGACAAGTGTCTGCAGGAGGGGCCTGTGGAGGTCACCTTGACCTGCCTGCAGCCCCCTCTGCCTTTCAGAAATTATTTACCCAGTATAACCCAAGACAAGATGGTGAGGGAAGAGATGTTTCCTAAAATTTACAAATTTACTGTTGTTGTAAAGCTACACACACACACACACTTAAAAGGACACTATGATTTAAAAGATTTTATGTATAAGAATACTTTGCTTATGTGCATGTATGTACACCATGTTCATGCCTGGTCCTCTCCAAGGTCAGATCCTCTGAAACTGGGATTACAGATGGTTGTGAGCCACCATGTGTATGCAAGGGACTGAACCCAGGTCCTCTGGGAGAGCTGCCAGTGAATGCTCTTACTGAGCCATCTTTCCGGCTCTCTTAAGGGGCATGGTTGATGTAGCAGGACCAAGCCCACAATGAGCAGTGTCACCTATGGGCAGGTAGTCATAGGCTGTGTGGGCCAGGTGGCTGGAGGAGCAAACCGGTAAGCCACACTCTGCTGTGGCCCCCGCTCCAGCTCCTGCCTTGGCTTCCCTAGATGATGAGCTGTGACCTTTCCAGATAAATCTTTCCTTCCCCAAACTGTGTTTGGTACTGGAGTTTGTCACAGCAACAATGAGAGAACTGATCCTCTTCTATGTGTCTCTGGTCTTCATAGTTGAAGCTGCAGCTTCCATGTTCCATTGCTCTATGGGACTGCTACATAGTGTGTTTACATTTCCCTAGTACTAAGGGTCCTTTATGTCAGAGCATGGCAGCAGCTGCTTGCTCCTATGGCTCCATCCTTTTTTTTTTTTTTTTTTTTAAGATTCATTTACTTATTCTATGTATGTGAGTACTGTAGCTGTACGTGGTTGTGAGCCTTCATGTGGTTGTTGGGGGTTGAATTTTTAGGACCTCTGCATGCTCTGGTCAACCCTGCTTTCTCTGGTAGGCCCCCACTCACTCAGTCCCTCCTTACTCCGGCCTAAAGATTTATTTATTATTATATGTAAGTACACTGTAGCTGTCTTCAGACACACCAGAAGAGGGCATCAGATCTCATTACAGATGGTTGTGAGCCACCATGTGGTTGCTGGGATTTGAACTCAGGACCTCTGGAAGAGCAGTCAGTGCTCTTAACCGCTGAATCATCCCACCAGCCCTCCCTCCTGCTTTTATTTCTGCCTCAAAGATGTTCTTTATTTCTTCCCTCAAAGAGTTGTGTATAGTCACCTGCTCATAGTCTAGTATGAGAGTAACAATCTAAGATAGTACCAGAATTAAAATGTTAAACTATAGCTCAAAAAAAAATGTTTGTTTAATGAGGTAGGGCCTCTTGTAGCCCAGGCCAATCTCAAATTCATCTACTTCCCAAGTGATGGGATTACAAGCATGTGCCACCACACCTAGTGTTACCCTGTGCTGGGAATCACATTTGGCTCTTTGTGCATGAGGAGCAAACACTTTCTACCAGCTGAGCTTCATCTCCAACCCCTCAAATGTGCTTTTGTTTCTCAAGAGGATGGCAAGGTAGTATATTCTCTCTCTCTCTCTCTCTCTCTCTCCTTTTCTCCCTCCCTCTCTCTCTCTCTTTGTGTGTGTATCATTTTGTAAAATTCTATTCATTTCAAACTTCTCTAATGGACTTTTTTAAAGATTTATTTATTTATTATATGTGAGTACACTGTAGCTGTCTTCAAACACACCAGAAGAGGGTGTCAGATCTCATTACAGATGGTTGTGAGCCACCATGTGGTTGCTGGGATTTGAACTCAGGACCTCCAGAATGGAGTCATTAAGAGCACTGACTCCAGAGTCTTTAATAAATCTCCAAGGATATATTAAAGGCATGCGCCACCACCGCCCAGCTGGACTTTTGATTTTTGAGTTTGAATGAAGAATAGAGATTCCAGGTGGGGTGGCTAAGCCATGTTCATTTACAGAGGCATTGTTAGTAAGAGGATGGACTATTTGCTTCATGATTATTTCTCTAGTACTGTCTGCTCTCTGTTTCTCTGTAGCTTCCCACTCGCACCCCTGGTGAACTGCCGAGTGTACATGATGTAGACGAAGAGTGAAACTGAGCAGAAAGTCTATGTAAAGTGCACGGACGCAGGGAGGCGGTTCTATCTCACCACCGCCACCTCCCCCAACAAGATTGGAGGTTCACCTTAAATGCTTGTAGTCACAGCTGGGACTTATCTCAGTGATGAAGTGTTTGCCTGGCATGTGTGCGTTGCTATCTCCAGGACTGGGGAAAAAAAAAGCTATACCCTTCTTATCCACTGTGAGAACCATGAGATGTTTCTGTTGACAACATTTTCTTGGTAACCTGAAAGAGCCTTTAAAATAAAAAATAGAAGAAGACGCATTAGCTGAGCCCAGTTAACCTCAAGGAGATTGGGAAAAAAAAAAAAAGGCCTTAGCTGGGCAGTGGTGGTGCACACCTTTAATCCCAGCACTCGGGAGGCAGAGGCAGGCGGATTTCTGAGTTTGAGGCAGCCTGGTCTACAGAGTGAGTTCCAGGACAGTCAGGGCTATACAGAGAAACCCTGTCATGAAAAACAAACAAACAAACAAAAGGCCTTTAATCCCAGCACTTGGGAGGCAGAGGCAGGCAGATCTCTGTGACTTGGAGGCTAGCCTGGTTTATGTACAGAGTTTCAAGACAGCCAGGACTACACAGAGAAACCCTGTCTTAGTAAATATCAATTAATTAATTAATCAGAAACAGAAAAAAAGACTTTGCCTTCTTCCATTTTTAGGATATGAATCTTTTTATTTGTGGAAAGCTTTCCCAGAAATGGGGACTAGAAATGGGTCCCCCTGAGTCATTCCATGTGTTTACACAAAGTTCCTCTGTGACTAACTGTTCTTAGATGAGAATCAACTGGCTGACATGAGTTGCAGGTTACCAATAGAAGAAGCACTTTCATTGCTCAGAACCAACTAGCTTATGGCTCAAACCTACAGCTTTAGACCTTTCTGCTTTGTTAAAGCTTTATTGTAAGATGTTGTTTTGTTCCTTTACTTTCTTCCATTTTCTGTATTTTTTTTTAAAATATTAGGTGAGTGTGGTATGAGTCTATGTGAGTATATATCACTTGTTTGTGAGTACATGCAGCATGCAGAGGCCAGAAGAGGACATTAGCTCTCAGCAACTGGAGTCAACATGCATGCTGGGAACAAAGCTGAGATCCTCTAGAAGAACAGCAAGTGCTCAGAGCAGCTAAAGCCATCTCTCCAGCCTGATCTTTCAGCTTTGTACCAACCAACTGGCTGCAGTGCAATCTCAGAAGTATGTATGGTACTGGGGACTGAACCTAGCACCGCACAAATGCCAGGCAAGTACCCCACTACTGAGCAGTACATAGCCTAGGCCCTTTTTTTTTTTTTTTTTTTTTTTTCAGTTTTTGCAACAAGGTCCTACTACTTCTCAGGGCACCCTTGAATTTACTCTATAGCTCAGCAGGCCTTGAACCTGCCCTCCTGCCTCTGCCTGTGAGTAGCTGGGATTACAGTCTTACACCACCAGGTCTACTATGATGCCATTTTTATAACTCTGAAAATTACATGCAGATGAGTGGGCATCTGGTCATTTTATTACCTGCCCAGCCTTGCCAGCAGATGTCACTGCACCAAGCCACATTCTCCAAAGATATGTTTAGGACGAAAGGAAGGGCTTCTGAAAGGCCATGTGGGACCATCATGACCCTCTTTCTGCATGGCTTCCATTAATACCTCTGGAAAATGATTAAGGATACATATATATATATATATCATATATGTATGTATATATGGATACATATTATATATGATACATAATGTATAATACACATGTGTGTATATATACATATGTGTATATATATATATGATATATTAGATATAATTTCCCATCAAAACTGTGGCCTAAACTCATCAGATCAAGTCTCAAGTAGCTGGGCAGAGTCAGAATTCTTACCCAGACATCTTCCCTAGTTTAGGTGGGGAAGCACAGCTGCTACAGGGAGGCAGGGCAGGTGGAGCATTTCAGTGGGGGTGGAAGGGCACATGTGATAGAGTTATCTGAGAACAAGGACTATAGTCTTGGGGCTGTTCCAAACTTCATTTGTAGAGCTGATACCCCAGGCAAAGCACTCCACCCACCCTCCGCCCTGCCCTCTGTCCACAGTGGCAGAGGCTGGCCCAGTAATTTGGGAGCCACACTATGTCAGGACACTGGGAAAGTTCTTGGCCATTCAAACCATCATTATCACTCCTAAAGGGGTATCTTAGTCAGGATTTCTATTCCTGCACAAACAACATGACCAAGAAGCAAGTTGGGGAGGAAAGGGTTTATTCAGCTTACACTTCCATATTACTGTTCATCACCAAGGAAGTCAGGACTGGAACTCAAGCTGGACAGAAAGCAGGAGCTGATGCAGAGGCCATGGAGGGATGTTGGTTGCTGGCTTGCTTCCCCTGGCTTGCTCAGCCTGCTCTCTTATAGAACCAAGACTACCAGCCCAGAGATGGCACCACCCACAAGGGGAGCCCCCTCCTCCCCACCCTCCCACCCCCGCCTTGATCACTAACTGAGAAAATGCCTTACAGCTGGATCTCGTGGAGGCATTTCCCCAAACTGAAGCTCCTTTCTCTGTGATAACTCCAGCCTGTGCCAAGTTGACAAAAAACCAGCCAGTACAATTGACCCCTTGTCAACTTGACACACAAACACATCACTAGTAAGCCTCAACCCTAAGTTCTTATTCATCCCCAAGATCTAAATAACTTTAAAAGTCCCACAGTCTTTACATATTAAAAGTTCAATCACTTTTAGAATATCCAATATCTTTTAAAATTCAAAGTCTCTTAACTGTGGGCTCCACTAAAATACTTTCTTCCTTAAAGAGGGAAAAATATCAGGGTACAGTCACAATCAAAAGCAAAAATCAATCTCTATCCACCCAATGTCTGGGATCCAACTCATGATCTTCTGGGCTCCTCCAAGGGCTTGGGTCACTTTTCCAGCCCTGCCCTTTGTAGCACACACCTTGTCTTCTAGGCTCCAGCTGCCTGTACTCCACTGCTGCTGCTGTTCTTGGTGGTCATCTCATGGTACTGGCATCTCCAAAACGCTGCTGTTTTCCACTGTAACCAGGCTTCACCAATAGCCTCTCATAGGCTCTCTTCATGGTGCCAAACCTCAACTCCTTTGCATGACCCCTTCAGTCCTGGGCCATCAATTGCAACTGAGGCTGCACCTTCACCAATGGCCTTCCATGGCCTCTAACAGTGCCTAGCCTCAGCTGCTCTGTGTGACCCCTTCATGCCTTCAAAACCAGTACCACGTGGGTAACTCTTCCATATTACTAAGCCCAGCCACAGCACAAGGTACAATCTTGGCTGTCTCTGGAACACAGCTTCTGTGCTCTTAGAAAACACTTCCCAGAAGATGTCACCTCAACGATGGTCTCTTAATCACCGCCAATTCCTTAGCTCCAGCTAACCAGCATCAATAGTCCCAGTAATGCAAAGGGTTCACTTTAGTAGTTCTGGTATCTTGTTAATCACAGCTGATTCTTCAGCCCCAGCTAACCAGAACCATAGAATAATCAAGCTCAAAATAGCAACGGCCCTAAAAAGAGTCTTTAATCTTCCCTCTGAAATTTCACAAGCCAGGCCTCCATCTTCTGCACTGTTCTCAACATTATCTCCTAAGTTCCTACACAACATCTGACAGAGCTCTTAACACCGAATGGATCTTCTAGCCCAAAGTTCCAAAGTCCTTCCACAGTCCTCCCCCAAACATGGTCATGTTGTCACAGGAATACCCCACTATGCTGGTACCAATTTGTCTTAGTCAGGGTTTCTATTCCTGCACAAACAACATGACCAAGAAGCAAGTTGGGGAGGAAAGGGTTTATTCAGCTTATACTTCCATACTGCTGTTCATCATCAAAGGAAGTCAGGACTAGAACTCAAGCAGGTCAGGAAGCAGGAGCTGATGCAGAAGCCATGGAGGGATGTTTCTTACTGGTTTGCTTCCCCTGGCTTGCTCAGCCTGCTTTCTTATAGAACTCAAGACTACCAGCCCAGAAATGGCACCACCCACAAGGGGACCTCCCCTCTTCATCACTAATTGAGAAAATGCCTTACAGCTGGATCTCGTGGAGGCATTTCCCCAACTGAAGCTCCTTTCTCTGTGATAACTCCAGCCTGTGTCAAGTTGACACAAAACCAGCCAGTACAAAAGGGAAGAAAAAAAGCAACAATAATCCAAGAAAAGGAACCACTTTGTGTCTTTTGTACAGCCTTCATCCCATGTGCCTTTCCACTGTGGGCACCCTCATGGACATTCCTCTGCTGACCCTGCATACCCTTCCCATGCAATCCCCTGCCTCATGTGCTATGCTGCAACGTCATGGGCCCTCCTGCAGCTCTTGGGGTACACTGGCTCCTCGTCTCACAGGACCTTCACACGTGCTCTTGACTTAGCCTGGAACATTCTGGCCAGTACTCTTCTTCACCTATTTTCATTAATCTCAGCTCAAATCTCATTCCCTCAGGAGACTCTCCCTGAGCCTCCTGATTATACCAGAATACCACATTTACACTCATAACACCCTGTACTTTCTGCATAACATTTGCCAGTTTGTAGTTACACATTTAATTGTCTGATACTTGGAGTCTTTACCTTCTGTTTCCAAACACCGACCCAGATGGTAGCTTCCATGAGGGCAGTGTCTGCTCTGTTCACTTAGTAGCTGCATGTTACCCAGCAGGCATTCAAAACTCCTGGGCGTATACAGGAATGACAAGTGGATAAAGGAAGTTATTAACTTAGAGATGGACACATTCATATAGTATTTGCATTTAAAATATAGTCCCTAATTCTGGTTCTCCTGTCTGCTAAGGAGGACATATCAGAATAAGAGAAGGTCATCCAAATTGATCAAAGTGGAGGTTAGCACATGAGGCCAAATTGAAGGGTTGCAAGAAGAGAGAGCTGACTCGGCTGTTAGAGCATTTGCTGCTTTTGTGAAGGACCTGGGTTCTGTCCCCAGCATCTATATCAGGTACTTCACAACTACCTGTCATTCCAGTTCCAGGGAATCCAACATCCTCTTCTGGTCCCTATGGGCACTTATAAGAATGGGGTGCACATAAACTCATGCATTAAGATACACATACACATAAATAAGAATTCTTAAAAAGGCCGGCGTTGGGCTGGTGAGATGGCTCAGTGGGTAAGAGCACCCGACTGCTCTTCCAAAGGTCCAGAGTTCAAATCCCAGCAACCACATGGTGGCTCACAACCATCTGTAATGAGATCTGACTCCCTCTTCTGGAGTGCCTGAAGACAGCTACAGTGTACTTATATATAATAAATAATAAAATCTTAAAAAAAAAAAAAAGGCCGGGCATGGTGGTGCACGCCTTTAATCCCAGCACTCGGGAGGCAGAGGCAGGCGGATCTCTGAGTTCGAGGCCAGCCTGGTCTACAAAGTGAGTTCCAGGACAGCCAGGGCTACACAGAGAAACCCTGTCTCGAAAAACCAAAAAAAAAAAAAAAGAATTCTTAGAAAGACTGCAGGAAGATGGAGGCTGAAATGTGTGTGAAATATAAAGGGATGGATGCAGATTTGTTTACTAAATTCCAAAGGTCATTAGGAAATCTTTTGAAAACCAGTCTTCAGACTCCCCCAGAGGACTGGATCATTCATCTATATGTCCCTCTAACCTAGCATGATACTGGATGCATAGAAGAGCTCAAGAAATGAGTAGGTATTAAGCCATTGTTGTTGTTGTTGTTATTGTTGTTGAAAAAAGATAAACTTTGCTCTAAAATAAGGTAGTATGTAATTATTCACTTGGAAAACCCCAGGGGCCAAAAAAGAAAAGCGTGAATGAGGTCAGAAGAGTTCCTTTCCATGTCTGGACAATAGCTACACAATGGACTGTTTCAGGGACATTAGGGCTATTCAGGACCCATCCATCCCTTGACCTTTTGCGATCATCCTTATGAAGGGCAATTACTATGCAGCTCTCACAAAATGCATCTTCTTTCCACCAGCAGGAACCAAATTCTGAACAACATAAATCATCGCCGTGCCTCACCCTACCCTGGGCTCTCAGGTGATCATCTTCCCGGTCTGCACACTCTTGGGCACAGACCCTGCTGATCCTTCGGGCCGGTGCCCGCTCTCTTTCCCACCACAGAGGGGGAAATCTCAGAAGGTGGTGTCCTTCGGTCAGAAGTAAAAATGGCTGCATCTCTCTGGGCAACCGATGCCTGGGCCTGGTATTCCTGAGTCCACAGCGGGGATGCCATTAGCCTTGCTCCCAAGATCCATGCAACCAGCATCCCTGGCATTTAGCCTACCGTCCCTGGCACTTAACCCCATGGCCCCATAAGAAGAGACATTTCAAATAGTTTTTCTTGGAGCCATGGAAGGTTCAAAAGAATTCTTTCATGTTAAAAAAAAATAAATCCTCCAAAACTAGCTGTTACGGAGCTGCTCAGCTTGCTTATTTCAAGGTTCAGAATGTACGCAGATGCCCGTTAGTCCTATCCTGCCAGTTCCACTGGTTTTACTCAACCCAGAGCCAGGGTCTTGGGCCCCAGGAAATGGGAAGGCCGTATCCTGTCCCAAAGTTGGCCTGCAGCCACAGACATCAAGAAGATGAGTAGTACCTGGACTCTTGTCAGTGGCATGCTGAAGCCTCCTGGAAATTAGTCTGGGGTCTTCTCTCTGCCTTCCCACCTAGCCCCTTCTAGAAGCTCATAACCCACTGTGTCTTAAACACTGTCGGGAAGATCCTACTCTCCAACCCCTGCTGGAGGCTCCCTGCCAGGCAGAGGCTGCACACTAAGCAGGGAGCAAAGACAGAAAGGCAGGAGTGCCCATCACTTACCAACCAGATGCGGTTTCCAGTCACTGCCCGCCAGCATTTTAGCCGTGAGAGCAGGCATTGCAGGCAGAGTTTTCTGGCTTTGGACAAAGTGCAGTCCAATCGGGTGTGAGGTCTTCTTACTTTGCTGTCCAAGTTTGGGAGACAGAACGAAGGGGTAAATCCTTTCCTCTTTTGATTTATAGTGGTTTCAGAATTAAAACACATTTTCTTTTTTGGGGGAGGGGGGAGTTCAAGACAGGGTTTCTCTGTGTAGCCCTGGCTGTCCTGGAACTCACTCTGTAGACCAGTCTGGCCTTGAACTCATAAAGATCTGCCTGCTTCTGCCTCCTGAGTCTGGGTAGATTCTCTTTTCTCTCACTCTTTCCCTCCATGTCTTTCCTTGGGCCTCCTCTAACGGCTTCTCTTTTGACCTCACAAAGAGCTCTCTCACTTGCCCTGGCACACTACCCATGCTTCTTAGAGTTCTGGCTCAGTTTCTCTGGCAGGCCTTGAAGAGCGGTACCACCCTCCGCCTCCCTTGGTCTTTTTTTCTGGTTTCTCTTTAATTCGAGCCCCTACTCCGACCCCTCATTCTTGTCTCTCCTTCTCCAAGGTAGGAAACTCAGAGAAAATTGGATTTGGCCCTAGCCTAGCTGCCAAAGCACACACTTAACAATATTTTAGTGGAGAAATTAAACTCTTATTCCCGAGGCAGCTAGGTTCTCAGACTCACCTGCATAATTCCTGAGTAGCATAAACAAAATCAGAGTTTCAGAGAGTTTAGGTATGTGGGAGATAGAGGGAGTTGTGTTAAGCCATGACCAGTGGGACCTGTATGGTCTAATGTCAACCCTTACCTATGGGGTCAGGAATACACCTCTAGGTCTGGGCTCGTCTGACCCAGTACACTGCCTCCTAAGTAGTGACAATGCAGCAGTCTTTGGGCTGTCACTGGAGCTGTGTAAATGCATGAGTATGTTTCCTGACTTTTCTGAGTCTCAGCCAGTAAGTTGCGGATAACTGTGTTGACTCTAGAGAGTAATCATGAAGACAGCAGGACAGTTAGATGCGATAATGTGTGCAAGTGGCTTCCTGTCTTCTGTGTTGTGTGGTAGGGGCACATATCCCATGACATTATGGCTGCATTGCTTGTAGAGCCCTGCTGTTAGTGTCCCTAATAGGTAAGGGCTCCTTGGCCTTTCCCTGAGATTGCAGATGCCCTCACTGGCTCCGGAATCCTAGGGTTTCTAATGTATTTGGGAAGATTCAGAACTGGGTGTTCGGAGCCGTGAAATCGACAAACTTGGTATTTGTACTCTGACTCAACCTTCTGGGCCAACTCAGGAGGCTAGAGAATTGGACAGGACTTTTGGGTGGGACGTCCAGGAAAGGTGCCAGCTTGTGTGCTTGTATCAGAGTGCCATGGAAAAGGGCAAGACGAGGCTGCTTCCTACCCACACAGTGCTGACGACCTTGTAAGCCGCGAGGCTTTTGCCGGAGGTAAATGGAAGCAGGTCGTCCCAGAGCCCACTGGTGGAATGTACAAGAGCTTTCTAAGAGCTTCGGTGTGCAGCAGGAGAAACCACCTGCTCTGAAAACACCATTGTTCTCAAAGTGCAGGCAGGTTAATAAGAAGGAGGAGGAGTGGAGTTTTTTGTTTTTTTCGAAGCTAGAGAGACTTGGCTGTCAAGGCCATTTAGTTGAGCCAGAGCCATTTTGTGGAATAAATGAGTTGGGTACAGGAAATCCACAGGAAAAGCCAGGAATAGGCACCTAATTTAGTCAGATCGGGATGTAAGCAGGCTCTATTCCTTTAGTCAGAACAGATTTATCGAGTTGTTAATGGAACAGCGTCAAAGGTCCCTTCCAAGGCTTTCCACCAAATCCTATAGTCGCAGGTTTGTTTTTAATTTTATTTTAACTTCTTTAAGAGGGACACTAAAACAAATCTTTAAAAAAGAAGAGCTGGGGCTGAGACTGGGGAGCTAACTCCATGGACGAGAATGCTTGCTGGGGACCTGAGTTCAAATCCCCAGCACTCGTGTAAAAAGTGTAGCTAGGTGGGTGTGTGCATTGTAAGAGGGTGAAGGCAGGAGGGTCAGTGCAGCTCACTGAGTGACAGCCTAGCTCTAGGTCCATAAAGAAGGGAACGAGGTAGAGAATGACAGGACACCGAGCAACTTCTTGGGGACCTACACAATGCATGAGCACACACACACACACACACACTATATTTTTTAAGGCCTCGAACTGTTGCTTAGTGGTAGAGCACTTACCTAGCACACACAAAAGGAGGGAGAGGAGCAGAGAGGAGAAAAGAGAGAAAGAACGAACAGTCGAATTAGGCCTCATAAAGCCTTTGCTGCTTTTGGTCTATAAGGGCTTTTAGCCTCAATTCAATACTGACCAGAGATGTTAGCTTGAGAGACAGATGCTTAAGTGATCCCCCACCTCAGCTGTGCTGGATGAAGTGGCTTGCAGTTCTTGTTGACAAGACAACAGAGATCCCCTTCCTCAGAGAGAAAGGACACACACACACACACACACACACACACACATACACACATGCACGCTTAGGAGAAAAGATGGAGGTGCTCAGAAGCTAGTATGAAAGGCAATAGTGGGCTATTAACCCCCTTCCTTAGTCCTGATAAACGGTCAGGGTCTGACAAGGTTTGCTGAGGGACGATTGCAGATTGTGGAGCAGAAGTGGAGGCTGAAGCAAACAGTGGTGAGGAAGATGGGGTTCACGGACAGAGGAAAGGCTCACTGACCGAGCCTCAAAGATAAAGCTGACACTGGGGGGGGGGGGGCAGAGGCAGGCAGATCTTTATGAGTTTGAGGCCCACTTGGTCTATAGCATAAGTTCCAGGCCAATTAAGGCTACACTGTGAGATCCTGTCTCAAAAATACATAAACCTATATAGTTTTGACCCCACAAGGATTTATTACAAAAGCCTTTGCCTTTTTTCTTAATCTGTTTTTTTTTAAGATTTATTTATTTATTATATGTAAGTACACTGTAGCTGTCCTCAGATACTCCAGAAGAGGGCGTCAGATTTCGTTACGGATGGTTGTGAGCCACCATGCTGGGATTTGAACTCGGGACCTTCGGAAGAGCAGTCGGTGCTCTTAACCACTGAGCCATCTCGCCAGCCCTTATCTGTTTTTTTGAGACAGGGTCTCTCTGTATAGCCCTGGCTGTCCTGGAACTCACTCTGTAGACCAGGCTGGCCTTGAATTCAGAAATCCGCCTGCCTCTGCCTCCCGAGTGCTGGGATTAAAGGCGTGTGCCGCCATGCCCAGCTAGCCTTTGCCTTTTATTTGTTTTGAAACAGGGTCTCATGATGTAGCCCTGGCTAGCCTACAACTTGGTATGTAGACCAGGCTGGTCTTAAAGTCATGGGGGCCTTTAGGCAGGAAGTCACCCGCCTCCACCTCTCAAATGCTGGGACTAGGAGCATGCCCCACCCCACTAAGTCCTGAAGCCTCTATAGAGGATGGTTCTGGTCCTGAAGCCAAGCTCCAGAGCTAAGCTCAGGGCATGAACAAAATGAGACTAAAGACGGATGTTCAAATCACCCCTGCTGTTACGTTTATGATCTCTTTGGTAGGATTCTGATGCCTGGCACATGGGATGAGAGGAAGAGAAGGCCTGCATGTGAAATCACATGGAACATTTCAAAAGTGTTGACCTTTCTGCCTCTGGGGCAATTGCATTTTTGAGGCAGATATAAAGGATTTCTGTGAGAACAGCGGTGGCATAGAAAGAACTCTAGAGTGAGAATGAAGCACACGTGTCTTTTGGTTTCTAGACAGTCCCCTGAGAGTACTGAACTGACGTGAACTCCCCAGAGACTTTCATATTGGAGGCAAAGGTTAGGTATGGAGTACAAACTGCCCCCAAGGTGCTGCCGTGGAAATCTCCTGACTCCCAGAGGTACATGAATCACAAAGCATGACGGACCTATAGTGGCTTGTTTGTTCTTTTGTTTCATTTTCTGTGTGGCATTGGTTGTCTTGTCCTGTCCTGTCCTGTCCTGTCCTAGCTAGACCAGGCTGACCTCAAACTCATAGACATCCTCTGGCTCCTGCCTCCCAAGTGCTGGGATTAAAGGCATGAACCACCACACCCAGCTTTAAAGTTTGTTTATGAAAATGAATATGCTTTTATTTATGTGCATGCATGTGAGGATGTACATATGAGATTGTGTATACCCACAGAAGCCAGAAGAAAGCATCAGATGTCCTGGAGTTGGAGTCACAGGTGTTTGTGTGTCATGTGATGTGGGTGCTGGGAACTGAACTCAGATCCTCTGTAAGAGCAACAAGTTCTCCTAACGGCTGAGCAAACTCTCCAGCACTGCTTAAAGTGTGCTTTTAAAATGTATTCAGGCATGCACTGGAGAGGGACATCAATATGCCACCTCCTACTTGTCCAAGGATAAGTTCCAGAACTTAGTTCTATTCCACCATGTGCATTCCAAGAATAAAACTTAGCTTTTTAGACTTGACCAAAGCATCTTTACCTGCTGGGTCATATCACCTGCCCTATAGTGTATTTTAATTTATTTTTCTGTGAATTACTGTTTGCATTCTGGCCACAGTGCGAGGCTGTAGAATAATTAGGATATGTAGGATTTTTTTTTTTTGTTTTTGTTTGGTTTTTGTTTTTTGGTTTTTTGAGACAGGGTTTCTCTGTGTAGCCTTGGCTGTCCTGGGACTCACTCTGTAGACCAGACTAGCCTCGAACTCAGAATTCTGCCTGCCTCTGCCTTCCAAGTGCTGGGATTAAAGGTGTGCGCCACCACTGCCCGGCAACCATTAGCTTTCTTAAGAAGCTATTTTCAAAAATGAGAAACGCTGGTACCGGAGAGATGGCTCAGCAGGTAGGAGCACCTGCTACTCTTCCAGAAGACCTGAGTTGGGTTCCTAGCACCCACATCAAGTGGGTAGTTCACAGTCTCCTGTGGCCTCTGCTGGCACCTGCATACATGTACACACACACACACACACACACACACACACACACACACACACATACACACACACATTGCAGCTCATTGAAGAGCTTCCTACATGGCCCAGAAGCATCACTGAGCTGGGCAGTGGCAATACCTTTAATCCTAGCACCAGGAAGACAGAGGCAGGCAGATCTCTGTGAGTTCCAGGACAACCTGATCTACATAGAGAGACTGTCTCCAAAAACCAAAATGAAAAGATGAGCATGGACCACAGGCTATCCATAGTGTATGTAGCCTAGGCTACTCACAGTGTGCATCTCTAAGCCTACATGTATCTACATCCATTGAGGGGGTGGGTTACATTTACTTTATATATTATAAAGTCCAGCCATTGCAAATGTGTATTTCTGTGTTTACCATTACTACATTTTAGTTTTAGAGCATTTTATGTCCCAGAAAATCCTCTTGGGTGTGTTTGCAAAGAATAGCCACTCCTATTCCCAATGTTAGGCAACTACTGATCTGCTTTCTGTCTCTAGGAATTTGCCCTTTCTGCACATCCTATATGTACAGAATTGTATGATGTGTTTAATCTTTTGTGTCTGGCTTTTTTACTTGGCATGTTTCTCATCCATACCCATAGTGTAAGAGCATGTGTCAGTAGTCCGCTCCTTTTTTTTTTTTTTTTATTAGCAATGCTATTCCATATAAATTCTTTTAGAAGTTGCCAGGTGACACTCAGGAAGCAGAGGCAGGTGGATCTCTGAGTTTGAGGCCAAACTAGTCCAGAGTGAATTCCAGTACAACCAGGGATATACAGAGAAACTCGATCTTGAAAAACAAACAAACATGGCTGGAGAGATGACTCAACAGTTAAGAGCACTGACTGCTCTTCCTGAGGTCATGAGTTCAACTCCCAGGAACCACATGGTGACTCACAACCATCTGCAATGCAATCTGATGACCTCTTCTGGTGTGTCTGAAGACAGCTACAGTGTACACATATACATAAAATAAGTAAATACATTTGAAATTTTTTTCTTAAAAAAAAGAAAAACAAACAAACAAAAATTCTCTTAAAAGTTATTTGTGGGGCTGGAGAGATGGCTCAGCGGGTAAGAGCACTGACTGCTCTTCTGAAGGTCCTGAGTTCAATTCCCAGCAACCACATGGTGGCTCACAGCCATCTGTAATGGGATCTGATGCACTCTTCTGGTGTGTCTGAAGACAGTGTACTCACATATATAAAATAAATAAATCTTTTAAAAAAAAGTTATTTGTGTTTGGAGGCAACACTGAACAAAAACTTGGTCTCTTTGCCCTGCCTCTAACTTAACCTGTCTAGCTGGGTGGCCTTAGGCAAGTCCTTCCTTTGGGTGTCTCCATCTGTAACACGAGGGGCCTGTAACATCTCTTCCAATAATTTTTTTCAGGTATAATACACAAAAGAAAACAACTTTACTTTTCTCTTTTGTTTGTTTATTGAGACGGGGTCTCTTTGTGTAGCCCTGGCTGTCCTGGAGCTTGTTTTGCAGACCAGGTTGGCCTCGAACTCACAGTGATCCTCCTGCCTCTGCCTCACCTCTGCTAGAATGAAAGGCATGCACCACCATTCCCAGCTTGTTTATCTTTTTAATTGAGTATTATATCATAGTGTCTCCTTAATGATGTTTGTCTTTTTGTGGTACTGGGGATTAAACCATGGTTGCACGTATATTAGGCAAGTGTTCTGCCATTGAGCTGTATTCTCACTCCTCTTTTTCTTTATTTCTTGAGATAAGACTTCACTAAGTTGCCCAAGCTTTCTGGAAACTCACCCTGTAGCCCAGACACAGGGAGAAATGAGAAAGCTCTGACAAAGGAGACAGAATGTATGGGCCACAGCAAGGCACAAAATATGTCAGAGACTACAAAAGGTCAAAATCCAGGCCAGCTGGTTATCGTGGGAGTAAGGGAAGGGTTACAGGGAGAGAGAAGCTACCAGAATGGGCAAAGGTGCTAAGGGATAGGACCCCCCCTTCTGTTCCCATAACCTCATTCATTTCCTTGTCCCTCCTTCTCAATCCCTCTCAGGCTGCCCTGCTCCTTTAGCTCTGACCCCATTTCCTCAGGATTTAGTTCCCTGAGGAGCCAGGCCTGACATTTCAGACAGAGGCTGAGGAAAGGAGGTAGGTCAGAAAGAGACACTGTGTGTGTTTGCGTCATCTTATATTCTGCTTAATTATTTTGGAACTAGGGGGCCAAAGATAAGATGTAAGCATGAAGACATTTACCAGGAAGTAAAGAGTTAGAAGACCATCGCGCTGTCTCCAGTCTCTGCTGAACAATTGCTTCTGCTTCTTATATTTTGGATGGTAGAAAGTTGGAATCCTC
This sequence comes from Mus musculus, assembly GCF_000001635.26. Classification (NCBI taxonomy): domain Eukaryota; kingdom Metazoa; phylum Chordata; class Mammalia; order Rodentia; family Muridae; genus Mus; species Mus musculus. The sequence goes on from NC_000077.6 coordinate 95,332,323, forward strand.
ATATTCGGGAGCCTTCAGAACTGAAGTTCCTGTTGCCTCTGGCAACTGTATCCTTTGTTGATTCAATGGCCACTAGGGTAAGGCCTTCCTGCTGACTCTGACCTGTCAATTCTCTCAGAGCCTTTTATCCTAGGCAATCCCTCAGGGTCTTTTAAGGCGCCTGTACTTTATAGTCTGCTTGAGGAGTGGCTATCCTGACTCCTGCCTGAGGAGAAATAATTCCAATTCCTTAAGTCTCTGCAGCAGCCATGGACATCCCAAGAGCATTCTGAGGTCAAGGGCCTTCCCTATTTGCTGTTAGGACCCCTTAAACACCAGGTGTGGCAGTACACACCTTCAATCCTAGCACTTGAGACTAAGGTGGGAGAAGACAGATCTTCAGGAGCTAGCTTGCACTGCATAGAGAGTTTCATGCCATCCAGGTTTCTGTAGTGAAAGTGTCTCAAAAACCTTAAACAATTGAGTGCAAAATACATGAAAGACTATTAATATACATACTTGCTATATGTAATCCTCCACTCTTGATGCTTTTGTGTACCTGCCTCTGGCCAACGCCATCGTTGTTGTTGCTGTTGCTGTTGCTGTTGTTGTTGTTCTTCCTCCCTCCCTCTTTCTTTCTTTCTTTCTTTCTTTCTTTTTTCTTTTTTTTCTTTCTTTTCTTTCTTTCTTTCTTTCTTTCTTTCTTTCCTCCCTCCCTCCCTCCCTCCCTTCTTCCTTCCTTCCTTCCTTCCTTCCTTTCTTTCTTTCTTTCTTTCTTTCTTTCTTTCTTTCTTTCTCTCTCTCTCTCTCTCTCTCTCTCTCTCTCTCTCTCTCTTTCTTTCTTTCTTTCTTCCTTTCTTTCTTTCTCTCTCTCTCAGGGTCTTATGTATCCTAGAACAGCCAAAGGATGACCCTAAACTATTAATCTTCCTTCCTGTACATGTGCAGTTGCAAGGATCACAGGCATGTTTGTATAACCATGCTCAGTTTTATATAGTACAAGGGATGGAACCCAGGGCTTCATGCAATCGAAACAAGCACTTTATCAACTGAGCTACATCTTAACCAGAGTCTCTGAAAGCAGAAACCAGGTCATGACTTCCTATTGCAATAGCATCTGTACTGTACCACTTCCGTTTATAAGCTTCAGAGCTTGCTAGGCTGTGAACTGCAGGGTAGGAACAGCATCGTTTTTATTTTTAACATTTTGTGTGTGTGTGCTATGACATGTGTGCCATGACATGCTTGTGGAGGTACAGAAGATGGACGACTGTGGAAGTCAGTTTTCTTCTTCCCTTGTGTGGGTTCCAGGGATCAAACTCAGGCTGTCAGGCTTGATAGTGTTTACTGGGCCAACTCCCTGGTCCTAGGAACACCATCTTGGAACATTTTTGCTAAATTCCATAAGCTCAGAGTCTGACACATAGTACTCACTTCAACTAATCTGTGAGGAGTAAATTATTGGCTATGGTGTCTATAAGGATAATGATGAAAACAATAACAAGCAAGAAAGTGCTTTGTAATGGGAACATCTCCTCCCTTAGCGTCACACAGCCTCTCCAGAGCCTTGACTGCGGACTCTTTCATTAGTGGAAGCAGACAGGGGCCAGTGTTCAGATGAGGTCCTTATCCTGCTATCACGCCCGTGCTAGGGGAAGCTATCGGGCACAGAGAAGTGAACAAGAGAGAGCTGCTTGGGCATGATACCCAGCAGAGGACAGGAGCTGCATACATGCTTGCCGCCTATGCCTTGAGTTAGGGTCAACTTCAGTGTCCTTTGCCAGCAACTTATCAGGAAAGACCATAACGTTCTGGATTTGGAAGATTCAATTCTTCATTTGTACCGCCTTTAGTGACTTTCCACCGCCTAGGTCCTCAGTACTGCTACCCTGGCTTTGGGGAAACATTTAAAACTTGTTTCTAGCCGGGCGTGGTGGCGCACGCCTTTAATCCCAGCACTCGGGAGGCAGAGGCAGGCGGATTTCTGAGTTCGAGGCCAGCCTGGTCTACAAAGTGAGCTCCAGGACAGCCAGGGCTATACAGAGAAACCCTGTCTCGAAAAATCAAAAAAAAAAAAAAAAAAAACTTGTTTCTATCTATCTAACCCCTCTTTCCAAGGCAAAATTACATCTGTAAAACAGTGTGTCAATTCATCCTTACAATAAGTCTGGAAGGTTGATGGGTCAGGGTGATTCTTAAACAAAGAGAAAAGCTATTTGCCTAATGTGTTTCAAAATCCCTCAGTCCAAGGCTTTTTATCAGTAACACACACTTAAAATGCTCACCCAATAAAAACCACTCCTTATTGCATGAGACTATCTAAGGATCTATATACACGTGAGGGGTCCTAAAATAGTATACATTATCAGAGGAATATGCAAGAGACCACATAGTTCACCCTCTCCCTCTCAGGCGATCCTAGTGGTCTGGTCAGGAAGTTGAGTGTTAGTTGGGAAAGTATTTGAAGCTGGAAGTCCTGTGTCTGCCAAAGGATCTTGGGCAAGCAGTTGAGCCACTGTGACCTAACCTCCTGTAGAGGTTCACTAAGACAATCATATTTGCATTTTGTACATTCCATGGCTATAGTGAGAGTTAGATAACACGATGATGTGTAAGCTGCAAAGCACTAGACAGATGTTGGCACACCAGCCAGATACATGTCATTGTAGAAAAAAGTTCATGAAACGTTTTATAAGCATAGAGATCAAGCAAGGCTCAGATCTGGAGTCAGCCTCCAGGGTAACCCCGAGCATGGGGCTTCTTTCCAAAGACTCAGTAAAGAGGGCATAGTAGCCACCTCTCACTTTCAGTCATAATGGATGAATGAAATAGTATGCAAAGTACTTGATATGTATCTGGCATGCAGGAAGGGATTCATTGAATATTAGGGCTATTGCTGTTGGTTTTCTCAGTGAGGCTGTGAGACCCAGGGGTGGAATACGCCTTGATAAAGGCAGAGATCTGAAGTGTATGAGAATGTTGAGCTAATTGAAATTGAGAATTCAATCTGCTTCCCTCATTTCCCTCCATAGCCGGAATCAAACCTAAAGCTTTGAGCATTCCAGGCAGGTATTGGCCCACTGACCTCCATCCCCAGCCATCAGATGTACTTTTTAAAGCTGAGCTAGCCTGAGAATGGCTGAGTTTTAATTCCAACCACCAGGTCTTATTCATCCCTATCAGGCATTTAGTAAGACTGTCGTCCTCATGGAAAAAAAAGAGTACTATTTTCTTCCATCACAAACAATCTATATGTCAGAGCTTGAAGCAAATCGTTCAAACATGAAAGTAGTGTCTTTGCAGAGAAAAATCTTTTCACAGTATGTTCCTTTGCCTCCATGTTCTGTGTTCTGGTCTGATTTTAATATTCAGCCAACTGTTGCATTCCCACTCTGAGCGTTATCTGCTTTCAGTATTGGATCCCAAGGTACTCTCGCAGCACGCACACCCAGTTTACTCCCTTTCCTCTGATTAGTAAGTGTGGCTTCAAGGGAATACCTTTAAAAAAAATACTAAACTCGGTAGAGACTGAAATAGAAAGACAAATCGGTAGCAAGGTCAAAATTAGAATTCATAACTAAATATAAATCTAGAGGGAATTATCCAATTACTTGGATGGTCCCTTCTCACAGACAGTCCAGCGTTAATTGGCTCTGTTTCTTTTCCATATATAGAACAAAGTAGCAAGAGTAATGGATTTTTTTTTTTTGAGATGCATTGTTTTAATAGTATCTTAAATACTGCTTTTTCTTTTTTCCGAAAATGTGTTCACATATACATAGCATATAATTTTCACAGCTTGCCAGTATTCTCTTTGGGGACCATCTGGTCTTTGACTTGTAGGTCAGAGAGCAACTGAGCTGGAAAGACAAAGATTTCCTAGTGGAGTCACTATCAAACTTGATCAGATTTATCATTTACTTTGTTTTGCTAGGTACACTTACAATGGATGGTTCTGAAGGGAAATTCCCAGCTCCCTTTTAAAGGCTCAAGTTAATTTACAGACTAACAGCTGTTTTTATTGAGATTGGACCAGCTTCAGGAAGGGACTTGGAAACGTAGAAGACAAATGAGTGTCATGTGAGGCGAGGTAGCCATTAAATGTACGAATTTAATGCAAAGCTCATGCAAATGATAGGCAAACCTTCTATAAATTTATCGAATCTCAGTTTGGAGTTTGTCAGCTGCAGTGAAATCTCATGAGAATTGAAAACTAATGTTTTTTAGTTAAACTAAATGTAATGGCTTTTGAAGTTAGGCATTCTCAGTCCCATTGAAACTGCTTAGAGTTTGACACTACCACCTTTAAAGATTTCAGTAGTGTTTGATTCCAGTCCACATCCAGCCCCGCCCCCTGCACAGCCTGACATCACATGGCATATATTTGCATACTACCTGGGACTGGGTGTGACGATCCTCCCCTTTGAACCTTCTCATTGGCAGTGCTGAAGAACCAGCCCTCTACTGGAAGGTCCAATCGGCAGCCTTAAGGACATTAAAAAAAAAAAAAAAAAAGAAAAGAAGAAAATCAGGAGGGTGGGGGTCTTGACTTGATGGCTGAGCACATGGACCAATCATCCTCGGAAACAGAAGAGCCCCGCCATGGATTGGTTGAGGGGGAGGTCCTGGGACTCTGTAGGCCAATTAGAACTCTGGGCCGAGGGGGCCGGTCCGCGCCCGTAGGGCAGATAAGTAGCGGCCGCGGGGGTTGGGGGCAGTGTGGGGCTCGCCGTGGGGGTGAGGCGGCAGGTAGCCGGGTGGGCCATGTCCGGGGCCGCAGCGGGCGGCCGAGGCGGAGGTTCCTGGGGGCCGGGGCGCGGAGGGGCGGGGGGTCTCCGGCGGGGCTGCTCTCCACCGGCGCCCGCTGGCTCCCCCCGGGTCGGTCTGCAGCCACTCAGGGCTACGGTCCCCTTCCAGCTGCAGCAGCCTCACCAGCGCCGGGACGGGGGTGGCCGCGCAGGTGAGCCGGGTCCGGAGCGGGTGCTGGGGCGACGGGCTGGAGAGTACTAGAAGTAGATGGGAGGTGAGAGAAGAGAAAAAGGGGCGCTCAGAGTTCGCGAGGGCGGAGGGAGCGAAGGCGAGCAGCTGCGAACCTGCGGTGCAACTCCGGGACGGGGTGCCGGGTGCATGGGCCGGGGACCAGAGGGGAGGGACCTGGCAGATGGAAGCTAGCTTTGGGGGGGCGTAACCGAAAAGTGGTCCGAAGTGTCCGCCCGGGCGGTGTGAGAAGTGCTAGAGTGCGTGCAAGGAGTGTTGTGGGCGTCCGGAGTCGAGGGCTTCACTGGGAGCCAGAACCGGTGGGCGCTGGACGCCTGCTCAGTGAGGGGGAGGGGCATGGAAGAGAGCCGGGTGGAGCCATGTGTTACTTCTCCTGCTTGAGTTTGGCCCCAGCGTCTCTCTCTATGGCTCTCGAGTTCCTTTCTTCACCACTTCACGTGCGCTTTCACATTATGCTTCTTCCAGGAGATGATTTGAACTCAGCCCGTTGGAATAAGTTAGTTTAACGGCTTTTACTTCGGTGCAAACATACCTCTGTTACCGATTTTCTACATTCCTCTCGGGGTAGCCCCGAAGTTGAATGTTCCCATATCTCTGACTTGCTTAACATGGCTGTCTCTTTCCAGTTATTCTGTGCGTGTGTGCTTATGTACAGGAGTTGGGCAGTTTGCATCCTACTTCTTGCCTCCTCCGAAGGTGTTTTGCCCTGAGCATTCCCAGCCAACGTGGCAGTGGAGTGCTTACAATCAAGTATGCTGTGTTAAATACCCCACTTTCTGAACAGCGCCGAAGCAGTTTCTTAATAGCAGCTTGATGTGGTGGGTGTGGGGAAACTAGGGTGGAGCAAATTTAACCTTGCTTTCACACTTAAGGCTGTGATGGGACCCACAATTGCAGGCCCTTTGGAACGGAAAGGGAACCTACTTGCATGAGGAGGTTGGCAGTAAGTTAAAAGTGAAGTTTGCGTTTGATTCACACCAGATGTGAAAGGATCATTGCACACTTCCTAAGTCTAAGTTTGTACCAAATGTACAGAAGCTATGGTCCCTGCCATCCTACTGTGACAGTCCCTACACCAGTCTCTTGTGCTTTCTGCAGATGACTAAGCTTGGACATTGCATATCCTCTTCCTGAAGGTATTCTGTTACAGGAGTCTTGCTAGATAGGAATGGGATTCATCGGGTCTTTGAGGTAGAAAGCCAAGTCTATTTGGACCTCACTGTATGTGCTAGTATCACATTCTGGAACGCAGAACTTGATCAAATCTGGTAGCAAGATGGTGACCAAGTAGTCAAAGTATGTGTAGAATCTGGTGGTATAGAAGAAGGCAATGCCCAGACAAACTCGTGCCTATCGTCAACTATAAAGCAAACCACAAGACTACAAACCTGTTGGTTTTGTTTGGGCTTCCTTGAAACCCAGGGAAGCTAGAGCAGCAAGCACCAGAACCTTCATCACTCTCGGGAGAAATTGACAGAAGCCTTGCCCGTGCAGTAGTTAGAAATTGTTTAGCCATCATTTTAAGAGCAGTTGTTTTGTGATCCCTACAGAGCTAGCATTAGAAGGGAGAACAGTGTGTGTGTGTGTGTGGGGGGGGGCTGTGCAAAGGGGATGAACATAGGCTAGCAAGCTTGGGTTTCATTACATGGCCAACTCCTTTTGCAGGGTCAGGGTCTCTAAAGGTACTGATGAAAACAGGAGAGCAGAGGTCTCTGTAACTTCAGGTGACTTAGAGAGATTGAATGGGTTCCTGCATTATGTATTTGGTTGGCCCATTGTTTCTTCACTTGTTAATATCCCAGACGTATTAAAGAGACATTTGCCTATGAGGTGGGATTATTGTTATGTTTTCAGTAGGAATGGAGGGGGAGAGTTGAAATAGTAGCTTGAACCTCTTGGTCTTCTTTGTGGCTAAGCATTAAAGGGAGGTGGGGGGCGTACCTGGGCTTTGACTTGGGACCTCACTCTATCTATTCCTTCTGTGCTTTGGGAAGTGTGCAGGAGTGTTTTCCCCTAGGCCATTAGGGCATGTGACAGGGACTTTTTTTTTTTCTTTTCTCTCACAGACCCTGAAAAGAATGATGTTTGTAATTTGGGTTTTAAACACAGGCTCTCCCACTTGCGAGCTGGTGTATGCTCTTGAGGAAGCTTCTGGACTCCCTTTCTTTTCCTGTGGGCAACAGTATCTGTGTCATAAGAATTAAGTGAGCTCATGAAAAGCTTAGAAGGGCGCCCGGCACAGGAAAGGGGCTGGAAAAAGTGTGTCTCTGCTGAGCTACTGTAAGTGTGCTGTTGGGGAGAGCCCACTGCCTTTTCAGGCTTCAAAGAGCAAACCCAGACTGCTCTGAAACCAGTGCTGCAGGTTTCAGAATTTCAGGGCCTCTCGAGTTTTGATTCTGTCATCTTGTAGAACAAGCGCTCTAAATGAGGCTCAGGAACACAACTGTTTAAAAAGGCTGCGAGCCGGGGGACTGGGTTTCAGGAGCAATTAAGTGCCGTCACTGTTTCTGTTTCCCATCCCAAAAGATGTAACACTCTGCCCGTGCAGTTATCTTGCACCACACACCCTGCTGTGTTCTTGACAAGATAGATTAGGCCTCGTTTAAAGGGTTACGGTGCAAAGAGCGGGTTTACCTTCTGTGACCGTTCATCCAGAAGGGATGTCTTCATAAAGCGAGGAATGGCTTCGTTTTTTTTTTTTTTTTTTTATGAGCTGGAGCTGGGACAGCTGAGAGAAAAATGAGGGCCAACTCTAAGAAAACCATGAGCCACTGGTGAGTAATTGAAACCCACGCTATACTTCTTACTGCAATTGCCCCTTGAATTAAATTAAATTCCCTGTGTGTGTGTGTGTGTGTGTGTCTGAAGCCAGTTTGAGGCTGCTAAACTTTGTGCTCTTCCAGAACCAATGATGATAGATAAAAGAGAAGTAGGAATTGGTTTTTTTCTGGGCTCCAGTCTCACCTATCCTGAGAGTGTCCTTCTCCATATCCCTAGAATGGAAACAACAGTTTTGTTGTTTATTTTGTGGTGCTTAGGATTGAGCCCAGGACTTTGTGCATGCTACACAAACACTACCACAGAGCCACATGTCCTGCCCCATGAAGATAACACTTAATTAAACTATGCTAATTATTTCTCCAAACCTGGGAAACCAGATGCTGTCTGGGAACTTACCGTACTCCACCAGAACCTTCTTAAACCAGGAGCTGGTAATTATAGCCTGTAGGTTATGTCTGGCCCTGAGCCTGTTTTTGTAAATAAAGTTTTATTGGAACACAGCCACACTCTTTGGATATTGGCTATGTCTGTTTTCATGCTGTCAGTGGCAGAGTTGAGTCATTGTATAAAAGTTAATCCCTCCTTGTCCTGAACAATACACCTGACTCTTACTCCAGGGTAAGAATCAGTTTCAAGCATGTGTAATGTACACTTCCTCAGAACACCCTGAGGTAGGGTCCGGTAACAATCCTGTGTCCCTACTCATATTTTAGGGGAAAAGGAACCATCTGTTTCTAGTCACTTCCCAGTCTTTGTGGCCGATCAGCACGTGTGAGGACAGCTCCCCCACCCCCGAGGTTGTCAGGTGGCATGTGTTCAGGGGACATAGCTCATTTGAATTTACATAAAAGCTTAACAGTTAAGCAAATTTGTTCCCCCTCTTTCCTTATGGCCCCCTACCCTCAACCTAACAACTCAGACTACAGAGAACATATTTTAAAAATTAGATGGAAATCACGTGAGGCATAGCTCCTGTTTTGAATTGTTCTCATTACCTTTTAGTTTTCTCAACAAATCAGTGAGAGCTGATAGAAGTCATGGCTGCCCTAAAATACTAGAGTCCCTAGAGGGACATAGGGAGTGGCTCTCCCGAGGAGCTAGTTCCTGAATATAAGGTAGCATTGTTATTAGTAATGCCATTGCTAAGTATAAAATGCCTTTTCTTGCATTATTTTGAAAACTTAGCCCTTGGGGGCTAGGTGTTTAGATGGGTATGGAGCCATACAGAGAGGTTGTAGAGTAGAGGTTCTGAGAGAGGTGCTCATTCCCGTGGCTTGTGATGCCCCAAACAGCTGGAAGACTAAAATAGAGTTAGGACTTTTTCTGCCACTTGATATAGTAAAGCTTGGGGGTACAGTTAACATCCTTGAAGAGCCACCATTTCCCTTCTGTAACCTGTGATTGAGATGGCTTCTATTTGGGAAGCGTTGAACTCTGGGGCTCTCCCTAGCCTGATACTGCTAGCTGCTGTCTTCCATAGCTTTTCCAGGCCCAGGCGTGGCCATAAAGTGCATTTTTTGAAGCATCTGACCCTTAAATATTTTATCAGTAATGATGATTTTCTTGAAGTTGGGAGGGGGGGGTCTCCAGTTTCTAGGATGTCATTAGCAGTGACAAGTGCCAATCTTTTGGGTACCCAAAACAGTGTAGGTCTGTGTGTTCTTCAGGATAGCACAGTATTAGATAGTATGAGAAGTCCTTACATAACGCAGAGCAAAGATGTTGGTAGAAAGGGGATGAGAACATTGTGGGGTGTGGCGGTAAGAGGATATTGTTCTCTCTGGTTCAGATATGGATCTCTAAGAAACATGAGGCAGGGTTACAAAATTTTCATAGTGATGATGTGAATTTGAGTGTTGCCCAAGCAGTTAGGTGGGCTTAGTAGCCAAAAGAACTCTGCTTGCATTTGCTGCTGAAGTCAGTGTGTTCTGAGTCATATGGTAGCCCCGGGTCCACCTATTCCCCGATCATAGTAGTAGTTGGGAATTAAACAGCTGCCTCTAGGTTCTTACCAATCTCACACTGAGTCTTTTTTCTAAAGTATTGAGATTTGATGATGTGATGTGGGAAGCCACATGTGCCGTTGCTGGTCGAGTCCAGCGCGCGCAAGAATGTGACATTTTCTGACAGGTCTGGTTTGGGTATTTTATATATAATACTGTCACGTGTATCAAGCACTACTTGACACTAGCTCAAGGGTTCTGCCTGGTCTTACCTGGTCTTACTCTTGTTCTATGGGCAGCATGGAGCCCTTCTAAGGGCTGGAAAGGTAAACCTGGTGTTACTTCATAGGACAAGTGGATACTATATATGTTACTTGTCTTGTTGCTGAGACAAAATACCTGGCTGAAAAGGAAGGAAGAGTTTATTTTGGTTCGTAGTTCAAGGGTATAGTCCTACAGGACAGGGAAGCAGGGAGCAGGAGAGTGCTGCCTGTAGTACATCTGCACTCAGGAGGCAGAGAGAGGACCCTGGTGCTCAGCTCTCTTTCTAGGCAGTCCTAGGAATGCTGCCACCTATATTTAGGGTAGCTCTTCCATCTTCAATTAACTTAATAGAGACAGTCCCTTGGAGACATACCCAGAGGCTTGTTCCTTCTATCATTCTAGGCCCCATCAAGGTGGCAATCACAGTTAACCACCAGAGATGCCCAACAGCAAGTTCCTTTAAAGAGTGTGGACAATCTCTTGATGAATTAGTAATTCCTGCCCTCCTGGTACAGAATTTGTGCCCTTCTGATACAGAAGTTGTTCTTCCCTGTCTTAGAAGAGGGAGTCGAAGCCAAAGGAAGCCGAGTAGGAACTGCTCCCAGCTTTCTCCTCTGCCTGAGTTGCAGCCTCACAGAGGTTCCATTATTTGGTTTGCAGAGTATGAATTAACCAAACACTAGCCAAATCTATTCACATAGTTAGGTCAAAAACAAACCCTGGTCTCAGGGAGGGAAGAGTTGAGGATGCTATCTGAAGTTGATAAATTGTCTGTGCTCCAGTTCCTCCTGCCCTGTGGAGCTCAGGATGGATTGTCATTCCTGGGCACAGCTGGCTGTGAACACGAAGCCTTCCAGCTCACAGTGCCCACTGGACATCCGAGTTTTCTGGCACTTTGCTCTCTCCCTAGAGTCACAACAAAGCTGCATGCTTAGCTTGAGAGTCATTTAAATGGTTATCCTCAGGCTGAGTAAGCTTCACTTGTCTTTCCTGTGTGGGAGTACCACAGCCAATCAAGAGCAGCTTAAATGAACTTAAAAGAACGCTATCAGAGTATTTCATAATAGGAAAACTGCAAGCCCAGCCCTGGGGAACCTGGAACTGAAGTCTTGGCCATGTACAGACACTTACCCTGCCCTGTTCAGGCACACAGGTCTGTGGGTTGCTCACGAGCCCTAGACAGCTGATACTGGGGGAGGATGGAGTGCCTTAGGCTTCACCCGCCTGCACATTAGCAGTTTGTGCTTCCAGCTCCCTATTAAAAGGGGCGTGTGGAAGCCTGGGAAGATTCTTCTAAAGGATTTGATTGCTCTCATGCAGTTGGGCCATGGTTAAGAATTGGGGTGCATTCTATTAGAGGCTGCAAGAATGTGTCATCTTAAATGGTGGACAATATTTGGCAGGGTAGTGCTGTAAATTTAGGGCCCTCCTCCCTGCCATAGCTCCCTGTCTGCTAATGGCAGGCAACTTTTTCCAGGAAACCATCTTGTTAGGGAACAGTTTAGTGTACCAGCAGCTCTGCTACCTGAGTCCCTTGTCCTGTGGTCTGAAATAACAACCTTTAGGAGAACATTGAAGTGTTAAGGCCATACGTGGAATTTGACACACAGCTGTAAGACATAAGCTGTAGCATATCTACAAGCATTCTAAATGCAAGCTGGAGAAGGTGCAAAATGAGAGGCTACTTAGTGTGTGCTAGGCTAATTATAGAATTGTAGGGTTTTGAATAGTCAGTTTCTCTTTCTTTCAAATTAAATTAGGTTTCTATTGTCTTCTCTCCTTTTTCTTTTAAAAGTGACCTTGTTTTTGGTCCCTGGGATGTATTATGGTAAAGCATATGCCTAGCATGTGCAAAACTTTGGGTTCTATCCCCATCACTGCAAACACACACACAAAGTGCCAATGTTATATAGTCTCATCTGGTCAGCAGTGTTCTCAAATCTCTGTAGTGCCTTCTGCCCCATCCTGGAAATTGTGTGCATGCCTTTTTAAGTAGGTACCTAGTATTTCAAGTGCAGGGGAACAAACCCCACAGCTTGAACAGATTTGAGTGCTTTTGCTGAGGGAGGGCAGGGGCGAAGTGGGGAGTGTCATGCTCAATAAATACTTGTTGGACTGAGTTGCTGGAAAGGCAGTGGAGTGCCGAAGGGAGCCACACCTCCCCCAGGCTTACTTGTAATGGCCTTTCCCCTCCTGGTCCCCATAAATGGTTCCCCCTCTAGAATACCCCTCCAGCTACTTGCAGAACAACCTGCCCACTCTCCAAAGTGTCAGGGTTCCTCTCTCCTTAAATCATTGGGCTTCTTTTCAGCCTGGTTTTTGGGCCTCAAGCCCAGCTGGTGACAAAGATGTTGCATTTCCATGTAAGTCATTGCTAGGCCTGTAGGTTCTCTTCCCAACACGGGGGCAAACATGGACAGTCACCAGGTTGATCTGTGGAAAGAAAGACTGTGTAGGATTTTGTTAAAAGTTTTGTTTAAAGTCTGAGCTATCTGGCTTTTGGCCTAGAAATAGGTGTGGTTGATGATCAAGGAGACTGAGACAAGTGCCCAGTGTCCTTTTACACCAGATAGACCGGTGCCAATTTTTTTGGTAGTGTTATACTGCAACAAGGAGAAGCAGGAATTGCAAAATTAGTGGTTTTTTAGGCCAGGCATTAGAGTTATAGTGTACCCTAGGGTGGCTTTCCCAGTTGTGATCAGATTGAAAGCCCCCTCCCCCATGCCAGGCACCATCCCAGGTATTTCTGTTCCTTCTCTTCCCCTACGGGGATATGCAGGGGAGAGGTGTTCATGATCACTGTCCTAACCCTAGACACTTGGACAGTTCTTCAGTCTGTTTCCCTGTTTCTAACCGTGGGTCTAGTGACTTAGATAAAATGGTTTAATAAACCTGCTCAGCTGGGTGTGACCTTGAGCAGAGCTAACATGTGATGAGGAGGGGAGGCAGCTTCTTTTCCCTTCTTCCCTCCTCCCTCCTCTTTCTTCTGCTCCTCCCCTTGCCCCCTTGCCTCTCCTTTACACTCCCTCCACCGTGAGTTTCCTGAGCCTGTCTGATCAACCACATGGTTTTGGAGAACCACTGTTGGTAACAGATGCGTTCCCTGCCCCGCATCTGTAGGTTGGCAGAAGCCTGTCCTACTGTCCTGGGATGGGGGTTATCTGCCTAACTCATGCACATCAGACATCACACAGGACCGGGGAGGTGGGGAGGTGGGTGTGGATAGTGAAGATGATAGAGGGGATGTAGCCAGTGGGCTTTTTATAGTACATACAGCATAGTCTGGATGGAGAGGGGAGAAGAGGGCCGTGGGAGCCGCATCCTTGGGGACAAGCACCTCTTAACCTGAGGGAAGTGCTGGGCACTTCTCCAGTGGAACCGTCACATGAATCATTCTGCATTCACAACAGAAAAGTAATCAATAGCTGTTTGTGTAGTAAGAGGCTGAGAATTTCAAATCTGAATGGCCCCAGATTCACCTGCATTGCTCAGAGAATCTGAGATAATTGGTACACCCACCTTCAGCGTGCCCTGCTGGGAAGGATGGCATTTCCTTGTTCTTGCAGACAGGGAAACCGAGGCCCAGGGAAACAACTTGTCCACAACCATCTGATTGACAAAGCCCTTTTGCTTGGTTAAGCAAAGGCCTCTTCCCACACGTGGAAGTCTATTGTGAACTTGCTGTAGCGTAGCACCCCCACTGCCTAGCATATCTCCAGCTCTGCTTTCCCTTCTGATGTGTATCTGTATTCCAGGCTGAAAGTGTACCTGATAAACTGATTAAAAGAGAACTGGAAGTGGGCTGCAGAGATAAGCCTGTTCCTTCACCATCCCAAGGTGATCACACCATGGATTTTCCACACCTTGGACTTGTCCTGTGAGCTGTAGATTGGTGGATAGTGGGAAGATGGTGGACAGTGGGAAGCCCTGCACGTGTGGTATGGTGGTGGCTCTTCAGTGTTTCTGGCTGTTCTGAGGTGTCCAGTTGCCATCTGGAATCAGTAGCTCACCAGGGACAGGCAGGGAACTGGGGACAGACTGATGGTGCTGCCTCTGGAATCATGGTTTATGAGTACTGAGTTTGGAATGGTATGGGGAAGATCTGCCTATGTGGATTGTAAGAGGGTATCTTTCCTATATGTGACTGAGTGAAACCATAAAAATGCACCTGGGTGCATTCCTATGGCAGGGAGTGGGCACAAGTGACATTGTGCCACCAAAACAACTTAGCCCTCCAGGTAGGGTAACGCCTGGTACCACCACTCTCACATTTCTAATGGGAAGGAAGCCTGGGACACGTGACCTGCCAAAGCACAGCCCTCTTCTTGCTTTTGGCTAAGCAGGAGTGGGGTCCTTGTGGTATTTAATAGCACCCAGTAGGGGAGACAGCAGAGACTTGGACTCTGGGCAAAAGCTCCATCTAGGGAGCCTTGCCTGATGTTCTTCTTGGAGTTAACTAATCCCTCTACAAGATCACTTTCCTCTCTATAGGTTTATGTCATGTCCTAATGTTTGTTTGCTTGTATGTACACAGGTTTCTTTTCCAGTAACTTTCCAACCTTGTAAGGCAAAATCTTATTTAACAAATATTATAAAAAAACATTTCTATATAATAAAGTTCCCATTTATATAATGTTTTGTTGTTTGTTTTGTATGTTTTGTGTCTTTAAGGAAAAAACAACAAATGAGGAAGGGCTCGGAGAGATGGCTCAGTTGGCGCCTCCGAGCTAGCTACGCAAGCGTGAGCTGATTCAGCTTCCCAGCACCCGTGTGGAAGCAGGGTGCACTTACCCTGTTACCCCAGCACAGCGGGCAGTGGGGATAGGGACATCCCCGCTGTCCCCACTATCATAGGCTGGCCAGCCTAGCTGAATTTGTGAACTCCAGGTTTAGTGAGAGACCATGTCTCAGAAGTGTGATAGAGCTGGTAGGATGGTTCAGTGGGTAAAACACTTGCTTCGCAAGCTTGACCTGACTTCAGGCCCGGATCCCATTGTTGAAGGAGAGAACTGACTCCTGAAGGTTGTCCTCTGACTTCCCATGCACACTGTGGCATGCACGTCCCTGTATTCCCACACATATTGTACACACTCAGAGAAAAAGAATAATTGAAAAAAAATTAATTTCAGTGTGACAGAACACGGTTTTAATCCCAGAACTCAAGAGGCAGAGAAAGGCAAATCTCGGAGTTGCAGTCCAGTCAAGGCTGCAGAGTAAGACTCTGTCTCCCAAAACCAAACCAAACAACTTCAAATTCAGTGGGAAAGCCATTGATGAAGATTTTGGTCTCCACGTGTATATACACTTGCACACAAATGCACACATCCCAGAGCACAGACAGAAACTGACTTTGCATCACTTTATGTGACTTGTCTGAGCTGTGTGGTCACTAGCCAGGTCAAACAGAACATTTGGATGTTTGTCGTGTGCAGGGGAAGGAGCAGAGCCCATAAGCCCGCCAGTTAGAAAGACTTCCTTCTGCTTTCTGTTTGTCCCTAACCTCCCATTTTGTCACAGTTGCCTTTTCCTTTCAAGGTGTCCCCCCACACTGAGAGAGAGAGAGAGAGAGAGAGAGAGAATGAGTGAACATGTGGGTGTCAAGTATGAATGTAGGAAAGTACGAAGGTAGCTGGACAGTGGTGGCACACACCTTTAATCCCAGCACTTGGGAGGCAGAGGCAGGCGGATTTCTGAGTTCGAGGCCAGCCTGGTCTGCAGAGTGAGTTCCAGGACAGCCAAGGGTACACAGAGAAACCCTGTCTTGAAAAAAAAAAAAAAGAAAGGAAGAAAGAAAGTAAGTCTGTGAGTGTTCAACATGCCTGCACCACCAGCCGTCAGGACAGCAAATGGTGTGTGTGCTTGTAGGCAAATTTGGGTAATGGTCATGTATGTGTCCTGTGTGCTCATTCTTGAACAATCAGTTTCAAATCATTTCCAAATAAAAACATCTAAGTAATAATTACTAGACCAATGTGACTACCAGGTTGCTCCTACATGCTTGTCATGTCTCTTATTCTCCCCATTTAACAGATGGAACAGTTGGTATGCAAGAAGTTATGAGTTTACATAACATGCTGGGGTGGAGCCCAGGTTTTGCCTCTTGTGTTTCAGGAGCTTGCAGCTTACCCTTCTCCAGGTGGACAAAATTGGTATCATACCCTGGAAACTGACTGGGTGCCAGTTTCTGTGTTTGCAAGTGCGGCCCTTGCTTCATCTTGACCCAGCATTCGAGTGTGCAGGGTTACCCCAACATGCTGTCACTCTGAGCACGATCCCACATCGAGCATGCTCTGAATGCCTCCTCTCTTGGAGATGGAACACTACTACTGTGTTCCTCTGCTCTGCGCTTAGCTCTTCATTCTTTTTTTTGTTTTTTTTTTGTTTTTTGTTTTTTTTTTGTTTGTTTGTTTGTTTTTAAAGACAGGGTTTCTCTGTGTAGCCCTGGCTGTCCTAGAACTCACTCTGTAGACCAGGTTGGCCTGGAACTCAGAAATCCTCCTGCCTCTGCCTCCCAAGTGCTGGATGGAATTCAAGGTATGCACCACCACTGTCCGGCTTCAATTCTTAAAATACACGGAACTGGAAGGCTCATCGGTGCCATAGCCATACAGTAAGACTATTGCATATTTACTCGGGAGAGATGCCAGGCTATAGGCCTAGTCCAGGCTATGGCTCTTCTGGGCCCATATACTAGGCAGTTGTACCCTCTGCCTTGTGAATATGGTAGGCCTCAGGGGAGTTTGTGTGGTTTAGTGCAGGACATTGCACCAAGTGGAGCAGGAGTTAGAACTTAACACTCAGGGAAGTGCCCTTTCGTCCATCTTTCCCTTAACCCCAGGCCTGAGGAGGCTGGGTCTGGGATTACTAAGCAAAGTCAGAGGAACGGACTGACCCGGCTGTATTCCCACCCTTCCCTCTTACACACCACACTACCTCAGCCATCTGGCTGTGCTCCTTAAAGGCATCCAGTCATTTTTGCTTATGCTGCAGGGAATGAATGAACCCTCGTCTACTTAGACTGTTGAGCCAGATTCTTACTATAGCCCAGGCGATTGTAGAGTTTGCAGTCCTCCCACCTCTGTCCTCTGACTGCTAGGACTGCGGGTTATATATCACCACACTGGGCTTTACTATTTAACAAAGCCCCCTCTTTGTTAAAAGTTTTCTGTGACTGGTGAGACGGCTCAGGGGTTAAGAACACTTGATGGCCTTACAGAGGATCCAAATTCAGTTACCAGGAGTTGAGTAGCTCTCAACCACCCAGGGCTCCAGTTTCAGGGGATCCAGCCCTTTCTGGCCTTTATAAGCACCTGTATACACATACGAAGCCCACACACAGACACATAAGTACACACATAATTAAAAATAAGTCTTGTTTTGAAAAGGCAGTTTTCTGAAAAACCTTCAGTTGTGGTGAGCAAGCATCTTTTATCTCAGGCGCTTGCAGTGGCTGCTGTAGACGTGATTAACCTGGCTGTAATTAAGCTGTCCTTAAGGGATTTTTTTTTTTTTCATGGCCCAGCCAGCTGAATGTGAAGTAGAGCCGTGAGCCATTTGCTGTGTAAGTGTCCCTGCTTGGACTCAGATTGCTCGTCCTTAGGAAATGATCAAGTCGTATAGACTCCTTCCATGATCCTCTTTGTGTATCTGCCTGTGTCTTCCACTGTCCTGGCTGTGTCCTGACTCAAGGTAACTGATGGGTGGTGACAGTCAGTCAGAGCAAGGAGGAGGAGGGTGAAAAGAGACTGATCCCAATTCCTAGGGGTCTGTCTGAAGCCTAGATGTCTGTGTGGGAGCCACCATGCCAATAACAGTGCTGTCTGCTTCCAAAGGACTAAACTGAGCTTGCCTTCTGGGTCTCAGATGCTGGGATAGGACATATGGCTGATTAATATCCCATACTGTCTCCTGGATCCAATTATCCTTTTGCATCAGTAAGATAAGCCTTTTCCTTACTTCTAGAAGGTAACATTACCATGAAGCAGCTTGAGGGAGGAGGTCTGGTCTGTCACCTACCTCCCGAGTAATGTGTGTCGCCACACCCTCTGCCTCACGAAGCTGCTTCTAGAGAGGTAACCAGGGAACAGCCTTCTGTTAGGAGGCCTTTGGCAGCTTTCTTCTCTTCCCGGCAGTTGTCAAGGCTCTCAACGCTGGGGGCCACCTAGCCTTGCTTCTCAGGCTGGCTTACCCTGGAGGCACCGTATAACCTTTGTGCTTCTCTTAGGAAATCTGAACAACTGGCAAGAGCAGGACTTCAGAGCAGGGGCTGCCCTGGAGTGTTGCCCAGCACACTCTGGGGTTTTTCCACAGCCAGGCCACAGCATAGTAATTTGCCACTGATTTCCAGTTCAGTTCCAGAAGGTCAGGGCCCAGGTATGGATTCACTGGGTGGGATGTAGAAGGCTTTTGGGGCTCACTGCTGTGTTGCTGGGCGGGGAGGCGGGGGGGGGGGGGCATGAAATAGAGCTTAAGTGAGGATGACCCAGGCTTTCTGCAAGTGGAACAAGAGTTCACACAGGTTTTTGTTTTTGTTTTTTTGGCAACGTTGGGGATTGAACCCAGGGCCTCAGACATGCTGGGTAAAGGCTCTGCTACTGAGCTGCACCCCAGGAAACCCTTCCCACAGGTTTTCATGAATGAAGCAGCGCAGAGTGGGTGACTGATGGTCCTAGTTCTGAGGAACCTAACTGAGCCCTTGTCCCTAGCCCAGCCCAGAGCAGAAGGAATCAAAAACCAAGGTTAAGTGCAGTGGATCCTGACAGAGTCCAAGCTAGCGAAGTGTACCAAGCCAGCACCCTATGTGCCCTCTGCTCCTGAGTAAGCTTGGTGGTTACCGCAGCTCACCCAGTCATGTGACCAGGCCTTCTGCTGTGGCCAGCCACAGGTAAATTGAGCACTATTTATATTTCCTGCTTGGGAGGAGGTGGGCAGGGACACCTGGGAGCCTACAACACAGCTGTCTTAGCTGCTTGGAGGGCTTGTTTACCTTTGACTTTGTACTGTTTTCTCTTTCTCTTCCTTATGCCCCAGATGATAACATGAGTTCTGAGATTGCACCTGAGCTGCGTTGGTCAGCAGCATTCTCTTTACCCTCTAGGAGTTGGAACCTTCTGCCCTCAAGGGCAAATATTGAGTCAAGAACCTGTAATGATCTATTCCTGGTGCTGTTTTCAGGGACAGACTACTTTAAAATCTCTCATTCAGTGCTGATGAGTGAGTACAGTTCCTCCCATTGTTAAGATAGACTCTCTAGCTTTTTAATCCCAGCACTTGGGGGGCAGAGGTAGGTGGATCCCTGAATTGAGGCCAGCGTGGTCTATAGAGTGAGTTCCAGCGCAGCCAGGGCTACACAGAGAAACCCTCAAAAAGAAAAAAAAAAAAGTCAGAGTCACACTTTGTAGCCCTGGCTAGCCTGTATAACTAGTACTAGATATATATATAGGCCAAGTTATCTGAATGCTGTCCTGTGTTCATTAATATATGTGTAACTAGACAGACCTCTACATGTGTGCATCCATGTGCAGTCTTTTCAGTTAATTATTTGAAACTATCGTGACGCTTCCCCCCTTCACTTCAGCAGCTTCTCCTGACAATAAAGACAGTTTCCTTCACAATATTATCATGCCTAAGGAAATTAACTGTGCCTGTGTGTCATTTAATATCCCATCAGTTTTCACACCTCCCATTTGGTGGCTTGCTTTGTAACCTTGGTATAGGGCTTGGAACTCAGACCTTAAACATACTGGGCCAATGCTCTTCCCATATCCTCAGCATAAAGGATCTTACTTAATTCTTACTTAAAAAGCTTCTCAATCCAGTACTCCAAGTGTGTGTGTGTGTAGAGATGATTTACGTACGTACATGTGTGTATACTTGTGGATGCTAGAGACCAATGTCAGGTATCTTTAATGGTTCCCCATTGTCATTGTGGTCCTCCTCCTCTTCCTCTCCTTCTTCCTCCTCCTCTTCATCTTCTTCCTCCTCCTCCTCGTCTTCTTTAACAGGGTCTGTTAGTGAACTTGGAGCTTGCTGTTTGGTGTAATCTAGGTGGCCAGCAAGCACCTGATGTGTCTTTCCCTCCCCTCTGGGTGCTGGGTTACAGGCACATGTTTGCTACTGCACTTAGCTTTTACATGGATGCTGGGATCCATGGAAGAGTCTCGCGCTTGCTCAGTAAACACTTTGCCCACTGAGCTGTCTCCCAGCACATCCCTCTATTTCATTGCTGTTGTGGTGTCTCCATCCTATGTTTTTGTGGTATGTGTGCATGCCACCTAGTGCCCATGTGAAGGTCAGAGGTCATTTTGGGGCCCATTCTCTCCTTCCACCCATGCAATGAGTTCTAGGGATGACATTCAGGCTGTGCTTTACCCACCGAGCCATCTCGCCAGCCCATGTTTGTTTTAAATAACATTTCTTTGTCTAATGTAATGTCCTTTTTTTTTTTTTTTGAGAAGTTCATACATATAAATAATGCATTTGATCTCTCACAACTCTTTCCCCATAATACATTTTTCAAAAGTCATTTTAGGCCAGGTGGTGGCAGTACAGAGAAATGCACATCTCTGAGTTCGAGGCCAGCCTGCTCTACTGAGTGAGTTTCAGGACAGCTAGGCTACACAAAAAGACTCTGTCTCGAAAAAAACACACACACACACAAAAAGTCATTTTGGAGCTCTCTTCTAGACCCTGTTAGCTCTATTCCTGTTTCCTCAGAAGACAAGGGCAGGTGTATCTGTAAGTTCAAGACTAGCCAGGGCAACATAGTGAGATGCCATCTCAAAACAAAAATAAGCCTCCCATGGGTAAAGGTGTGTCTTTGTACAGGTCACTTTAGCAAGTTTGTCGTAGCAGGTTGTTCCTAAGCGATAATGCTGTCTCTGAAGATGGACAGGGATTGAGCAGAAGGGCTTCATACACAAACACGGTGTCACTGAGCTGGGCCTCCATCCTCCTCATGCTAAATTTGGTCACTTTAGGTGGTCACCACCAGATCCCTCACTGAAGGCACAGTCTTCTCCTCTTAAGTGGTTTGTGTGGTGATAGTTTGGCGTTGCGTAACTATAAATACCCCTTCCCCGTAACCGTTGGCCCAGGAAGTCTCGGCATCTGTTGATTCTTCATGATTGAGATATTCCATTGATAGTTTGATAAAGACAGTTCTGAATTAATGTGACTTGACAAGAATGTTGACGTGACAAAGTCAACAGGAGGAATGACACAAACGGTTTCCTTTGGGCGGGGAAGGTGACAGAACAGGGCTGTCATATTTTGTCAACATTCATAAGCATTTTGTGTAACTTGGCTGATATTGAATTGCATACCGGTTGCTTAAGCATATGTTGCCTAGAAGTTTGCTGAAAGTCAGGAAGAAAGCAGACGGGATAGAGTTAAAATTACTAATGGTTTATTCATAAAGTAGAATTTATTTTGATTGAGGAAATTACTTGATTGATAGTAATCTGTAATTTTTTTTATTTTTAAGGCATTTTTAATTAGATATTTTCTTCATTTACATTTCAAATGCTATCCCCAAAGCCCCCTATACCCTTCCCCCGCCCTGCTCCCCAACCCACCCACTCCCACTTCCTGGCCCTGGCAGTGATCTGTAATCTTATTTCCCTTTTACTTGGTTTAACCTTCCTCACTAGAACTTGTCTTACTTCTAAATTATTTTCATCTTTCCTTGACCAATCAATCCAACATGCCCAGAGACTAAAAGCAACGTTCCTGAGTCCCAAGTAGGATCGTCTAGTTCCTAGCAAGGGAAGGGACCTTTCGGTTCTCATTGTTTCCTGAGCCACGGCAGCCAGGAAGCCATGGAACAGTTGAGTCTTACTAAAATACAAGTGTGGGAAATGTCCTTGAAAAATCTTCTATTCGGGGAATGAAAGGTTTCACTTTGCACTCTAATCTTGGAGAGATGAGTTCACCTTCAGCATGAGGTGATAAAAGTCTCAGAGATTCTGCCGCACATCGGAATGGATGCGTGAGCACGTGGGGTGCACAGAATCAGAACAGAAACCACGGTACAACAGTTTCACAGTTGTCCTCTTGCAAAACTCATTCTAGATGAACCGCCCTAATCTGGTTCTCCTTCTCCCCACTTACCTTACAAGCTAACTTAAGAGCTGACTGGATGCCATGATTTCTTCTCTGTTGAATAGAAATCAGATTACCATGAGAACGGAAGCAAGGAAAAAGATGTCTGTTCGTCCTTTGAGTTTGTATGTCCCTAAGGCACCTGTTACTTTCAAACAGTCACGAGGTGAGGATTGTTTTATGGGAGGTTAGGCTACTGTGTGGGCTCCTCTTACAGCGGCTCCATTAGATCCTCAAGGAAAGCAGCTTCCATCAGTAACTGCTGGCGACTTGTTTTGTCTTGAATGCTCCGATCCTACAGAAACTCCTCTTCAGAGAATCAAGTTAAAGGGTGAAAAGTTCACCCTACTTCCTTTTCTTCTAACTGTAGTTTCTTGAGAGCTGAACAAATGTCAGAGGCCCACAGCCCGCTTTTTTTTGATGCCTGTGCACACACTGCAGGGCTACCCTTTGCCTCCTGGAAGATACAGTTAGTGGATTCTTTATATTCTTTTCCCACAGTGACATCTCTAAAAAGGCTTCTCTCTTGACCCATTCTTCCAGCTGCCTGCGGACGTGATCTACATTTAGGGAAGTCAGACATGAAGCCAGAAATGGTTTCCCTGGTTCTCTTGAGTTGTACGTTTAAATATGGAGTCAAGTGATTGATGGAGGGTTTGGCTGAGCAGTTCTTAGAGTGTACACAAATCCCGTTGCTCTTTTCTGGGTAAAGTCTCTTTGGAAGGGATAGCATGATGGAACTTCCCCCCGCCCCTTCCAGTCTAGTTCTTTTGAGTTTCTTCTCCCTGTGAAGGTTTAAGTTAGCTGTGGCTTAGTGTTGAAAGAAATGTTAGTCAGGACTGGGGTTATAGCTCATCGATAGAGTGCTTCCTTGAGTTTCAGTGCTAGACAACAGAACAGAGAAAGCCCTCTCACTCCATTTCCAAAGTAACAGCTGGGATAGATGGGGACTCCGTGGGCCCTCCATGAAGGTCCGTAACCCCCCCAATAGACATATAGATGGGGTCTCTGTGGGCTCTCCATGGAGGTCTGTAACCCCCGGATAGTCATATTGGGGGTTTCGGTTTCACCACAGCTTCTCTTCCAAAACCCACATGTCCCGAGTTAAGCAGTGAAGTGGCCCCAAACCACAGGGAGCTCATGAGGCCATCTACACTGTTCAATCCCAGCACACGTCCAAAAATAGAAAGACAATCCCTGTGAGGCTGTTTGCAGGAACTTCCCCTCCGTCCTGCGAATCAGTTCTTGGGGGAAAATGTTGTATTTTGTTCTCCAGGTGGACACCCCAAGTGGACAAGGCAGGGTAGGAGCCCCCAGGGTCCCTCAGGGTCCCTCCACACTGCCCTGGCTTTGCCTGCATCTCATCCCTGTGTGAAGCTCATTGGTTACTGAACAAAAGGAAACAGACGCGTGCCTATGAGCATGGAGAGAAACCAGGATCCTTGTAGCGCTGTGCTGCTTCGCGGTGAGCATGCATAGCTTTTGGCTTTGTGTTCCCTCAGCTGGATGTTCTTATTTCCTATAGCATATTTGTCATGAGGGCTATTTTCTCTTTAAAAGAGGGGATGGGAGAAGGCTTCAAAGTCTGATGGCATGAGAAAGTGACTCATGCCTTGTTTGTTGAACCAGCTAGTTGTTGAGTTTTTTGCTGGGTGTAAAATTATGTCTCCATTTTGGAGATGTACTAGGAAGGCTAGGCACATGCTGTCGGTGGGATTAAGAGCATCTTCCCATCCCAGGTTCCTCCCTCCTACCTGGCCTGCAAGACAGCGAAACGATGAACTTGTCCCTCCAGGTGCCCAACCCGAAGGCTTGGGTCTGAGCTGATTGCTCTCTCCCCTGGCCAAGCTGAGAAGAACCAGAGATGTCTCACGCCCTACATTATCTATAGTCTTCATCCTGAGGACTCTCACCTCTCCTTCGAGTTCCTATGCCAGGGTTAGGCTTGAGTTGATTTCAAAGGAGAGGTCTTAGGGGGAGGCAGAGACGAACTGGTGGCCCTTCTGAAAGCACCTTTGCTGGGGGTGGGTGTGGGTATCCCCTGCCAGTGTGCCTGGTGTCAGATAGCTGGCATTGATGGAGCAGTGGCATCAGCTCTCCCCTCTACTCCCCTGCCAGTAGCTTCTTGTCTTACTCCTCTCCCATCAGCAGAGACTATCAGCGCGTTGATGCTCAGTGGGCACTCATACCTACTTACCAAAGGCGTTATCTGCCGTGTGTGCAGTTGGCTCCGTTGACACCACCTGACTGCTGGGCCTCTCCTCTCTTAGCCCCTCTCCCTGGAGCCATAACAAGTGTAGCAGTTGGGAGACAGGGCCAAGTGGCTCTGGAAGATAGCACCTAAGGCTTCTTATCTAGTAGGTGCTGTTTTGTTTTGTTTTCTCCATTTGCTGTTGCCCAAGAACCAAAGCATCCGCCACTGCTCAGCTGTGTGGTGAAATGGTCTGGCCTGGTGCCAGGGTGCCTCGCCAGGTGGCTGAGCTGTGGAGGCTGCTGCATGCGATGGGCCGATAATACCCCATGGTGCTGTAAACAGGACACCCCACCCTCCTGCAGACACCCAGCCCATGCCCCAGTGCTGGCTGCTTTGTCATTGCCTGTCATGATACTGGCTTGTCTTCTCTGATACAGGAGCCGATTGTTCTGTTTCTCTCCCAGGTTCCCAAATCTGAGAGGGGCGCTTTCCAGAAATAAAACCAGTTCATCTTTCAGCCACAAGCAACCGTTTTGACTTCTCAACACTTCCTATCCTTTAGCTGTAATCACACGAGTGCAGGACAGCGCCCATTCCCCACATCTTTCCGGTATGCCCATAAGCACCCACTTCCCCCTCACTTGTGGGTCTGCTAGGGGATGCTTGTGAGCCGCGGAGCTTAAGCCCTTGCTCATCAACAGCTGCCAATGCCCAAGTCTCTAAGAAGCTTTATTGACTTTTGTTTGTTTGAGACAAGGGATCACCCTGTAGCCAAGGCTGGCCTGGAACTCCTGTTCCTAATGCCTCTGCCTTCCATGTGCTGGGACTACAGGCACGTATCCCTTGCCTACTCCTTTCCGCACACTTCTCTCAGACAGACAGTATCCAGGAGAGCAGTAGGCTGTCCCTAGTAAAGGACAGTGAATATACAGTAAATTCAAGTACCTTGCCAGGCCTGGTGGACAGGCCTGTAATCACAACTACTGAGGAGGCTAGGGCAGAAGAAATGGAAAGGCAAGGCTTCCCTAGACTAAAGATTGAATTCAAGAATACCCTGGGCAAGGTAGGGAGACCCTGTCCCAAAATAAAAAGTAAAGAGAGGGCTGGGGCCATAGCTCAGGAGTAGAGTGCTTGCCTGGTGTGTGTGAGGCCCTAGGTTCAATCCCCAGGCCTGTGATACACCTGTAGAACCTTCTTGCAACAGACTTCTCAGTAGTCGTCTCTTTCTCCACCTCCTTCCCTGTATCTTCCTCGGGAATAAAAGCATATTTGCATTTCTTTTCTCTTCAGAATCCCTAGGAGGCAAGGTGGACCAGATTGGGCCCTGCTGGCAGAGGGAAGGCAGATCCGTGAAGATGGTAGTGTTGGCTGCAGTCACACTGCAGTGAGGATAGGACTGTCAGACCTATGCTGTTTGGATAGCCCCTCCTAGGTATCAGCACTGTGCCTGCTAGTCTGCAGCCTCTTTAAGGATGGCACAGGATAGCATCGCTATCTGGTTTTGGCTTTGGTTTGTCCTTAGGGGAAATTGATGCCTTGGGTTAGCAGCTCCCACTCAGTTTTGGTGCCTAAAACAACAGGTGCTTGCCAAACCATTTTGGGGGATGCAGTAGGTTAGTTTGTTTTTGTTTTTGTTTTTTCCCTAGTCGAAAACCTAATCTTTTTAGAAGTGCCCTCTCCTTTATTTTCTAGGCAGGAGAGAAACATGGCATTTTAGTCTCCTCAGAGGGGTTGGGACATGCCAAGAATTTGGGGATTTGGGAGGGGCCATGGAGCCTTGCTAAGGGCTCTGAGACAGGAGGTAATTCTACCTTGTGGCTAGCTAGGAGCTGAGCCAGCACTGGGATGTGGCCGCTGTGGAGATAAGGCTGGAGCCCAGCTGTGACCTCATCTGCAGGGGTGGGGAAGCAGGTGGGACCTGCAGGTGGGCTGAGCAAGGTCTTTGCAGGTCTGTCTGCCAGCAAGGGAGGCAGCGCAGCCCTTCCTCATTCCATTCTCTCCTTCCCTCCGTTTCTAGCTTTTTTTCCTTTAATTTTTTTTTCCTTTTTTCCCATTTCTGTTATGTTTATGTATATATGGAGGAACAGGTCACACAGCTTTTGTGATCAGTTTTGATCCGAGGCAGCTGAGTAGAATGAGGTATCAAGGGGAATAGTGGTTGGGTCTCTTACCGATTCCAGGATTTTGCGTATTTCCTGGAACCTGTCTGTCAGTACTGTGAGTGAAATACCATTCAGTTCCCTGTTGTGGAAATCGGACCCCAGCTAAATAGTTTGCTGACTAGGGTGGTTCTGAGGGTGGTGAGAACTGACATAAAATCAGTGTGGGGGCAGTTGTTGCTAGGTGATAGATTCCTCTGTTACAGGCTTCAAAGGCCTGGCAAGAAACAAATGAAAACAAATACACTTTACAGCAGACCCCAAACTCAGGCCTGCCCCTACCACACAAGCACGCACACATGCACGCACGCAGACATAGATGGAGATATAGATCCCTATATATCCACACACATCCCGAAGAGGAGCTGACAGGGCAGTCCCCTCCAGGTACCCAGCAGCCTCAGGGCAGGTGGAAAGGGGCTTGGTTTAGGTATAGGACACAGACACCTTCTTGAGGTGTGGAGTGTCATCAGACACTGCCTCTCTGATTGACATTCCTCAGTCTCTCTATCCCTTTCCAGGGCCGACAGGAGAGGAAAGGGCGACTGCAGACCAAAGTAATTTGTAGCAATGGGGCAAGACTGAAAAGTATTCTCTAAGCCTGAGATGTTTCAGAATCTCCACAGGGTCTTCCTGCTGAGAGGACGGGGCAAGTGACTCTGACTGACCTTTCTCCCCCATCACTGTTCCTCAGCCCTGGAGGCAGTCTCTGTCCTTCCAAACTAGGAAGACGCAGCTGCGAGGATTGTGACATCCAAGCCTACATGCTAGTCATTTTCTTACCTGCCTCTTTGATTATCTGTCATGTAATACTGCAAAGGTGCTTTCTAGAGGCCAGGCCTTCTAATTGGGTTCTCAGGGACCGCCTTAAAGGAGGCCTAGAGGACAGGATTTCAGTGTCTGAGCCGGTTTCCATAGTAGACCAGAAGCCTCCAGAAATATTTGAATTACCACCTTTCTACCTTAAGCCCAACTCAGAATAATGCCTGATTGAATTGCTTGTGGAGGAGGTAAACTTGAAGCTTAAACCAGTGGGCCTGTCTGTAAACCACTGCAGTAACAGGGTCACAAGGAAGTGAAGGAGGAGGTGGCCCCCAGAACCTCAGACATAGCAGAGACGTGGCTATGGGGTCTTTCTGAAGGTGAGCGGCTGCTGTGGATGCCCAGAGGTGCAGCGGGCTAATTACAGAAGCTTTGCCTTTCTACTATAGGGTTTTCAGTTTTATCCAAGTGCTTGGGTTCTTGCCAACCTGGGCTCTCTGTGCTGTAGCCATTGGGGACTACAAAGCTAAATCAGAGCCCGGCCTCACAGACTGTTCATTCTCTGGGAGTCACAAGTGCTGTAACCCTAGAGAGAGGCAGTAAGTACAAGGAGAGCCCAGACCATCCCGAAACACTCCTCCAAGGGCCTTCCCAGCATCCACAGGCTGGGGAGGAGGTGGAGGCAGTTAGGCTGGCCTGGGGGATGGCAAAGACATCAGCAGCAGGGAGAGGGAAAGGCCCCGGAAGTGGTGGGAAACGGCACAGGGTGTCGGATCTGCAGTGTAGAGGAATGAAGTGCACAGGACAGGTAAGTAGGCCAGAGCATGGCCTGTGACTCCGGGCTTTTACGCATGTGTACATGTGCATGTGTGTGTGCGTGTGCGTGTGCATGTGTGTGTGTTGTACACAAGCATAGCCAAGGCATGAGAATGGAGGTCAGAGGACAATCTGAACAACTTTCAGGAGTTGGTCTTTCTTTCCACCAGTGTGATCGGGGTATCAAACGTGGGCCTTTAGGCCTGGCATCAGGCGCCTTTTCTTTCTGGGTCATCTTGCTAGCTCCTGACTTCCGACTTTGAAAGGGCCTTTGGAAAATTTTAGAGTAGAGATTTTATAAACATTTAAAATAATGTATTGCCAGGCATGGTGGTGCTTACCTATAACCCTAACCCTTGGGAGGCAGAGGAGGAGTGCAAGTTTAAGGCCTGATTGGGCTATATAAGAGACCAGCTGAAAGCCAAAAACACGGGTGGTGGTAATGCTCTCGGCAGGCAGATGGATCTGAGTTGAGGCTAGCCCAGTCTACAAATTCAGGGGTACACAGAGAAATCATGTCTTGAAACAAAACAAACAAACAAACAAAAAAATCCAAGGTCTGCCTGGATGTGATAGTGAGACACTGTCTCAAAAACAAAAACAATTTCCTGGTAAATGTATGTTGTAGTCAGCATATACTGATTAGAAAGAAGGTAGGGACACAGCCAAACAACATTATGATGTGCTTCCGTTTTATTATTGTTATCGTCACCATCACCATCACCATCATCGACAGGGTTTCTCTGTGTAGCTCTGACTGTCTGGAACTCTCTGTAGACTAGGCTGGCCTCCAACTGAGAGTTCTGCCTGCCTCTGCCTTCTGAGTTTGTGCCCAGCCTTTTTGTTTGTTTTGTTTTGTTTTGTTTCTTACCCTAGCCCATTTAAAACATTTAAAATGTATGCATGTCCACATTCAGAAAGTAAGATTGCATGATGAAACTTCTTTTTTTCCCCAGACAGGGTCTCTCTGTGCAACCCTGGCTTGCCTAGAACTCACTGTGTAAGGCTGGCCTCAAACATAGAGACCCACCTCCTGAGTGCGGAGACTAAAGGTGTGAGCCACCGCACCCACCAGTGTTTCATGATTAACAGTGATTGTCTCTGGGTGAGGAGGTGGTGATGACCCATCTCTGTGTGTGTGTTTCTTTTGTTTATATATTTCTTGAATTTTTTTGACAATTCATACTTATAACTTTTTTCATTGAAAGTCATTTTTAGTCTCTTCTAAGTGAGTACTTATTTGCTGGCTGAAGGAAATGATTTACAGTATGACAAAGGTTACATTAAAAACTAAGAGAGCAGGCTGGAGAGATGGCTCAGTGGGTAAGAGCACTGACTGCTCTTCCAGAGGTCCTGAGTTCAATTCCCAGCAACCACATGGTGGCTCACAACCATCTGCAGTGGGATCCAATACCCTCTTCTGGTGTGTCTGAAGACATCTATATATACTAACAGCATATTAGAGAGCAATCCAAATGTCCAGCAAAGTAGGAATGGTTAAACAAATCACTGTTTGATATCATAAATTCTTTAAAATGGCAAATATGTAGATCATTGATACTTTGAATTGGGATTTTGTAATATATAAAACAATGCAAAATATATTTTATAATTTATATTGATTAGGAGCCTGTCAAAACATATGTAAGTATCTAAATTAATTTGAAGAATTTCACATTATTGGTATCTTTTTTTTAAAAAGCTGGTTAACATAAATAATGTAAAATTCACTGCCAGGTAACAGTAGTGCACACCTTTAGTCTCAGCACTTGAGAGGCAGAGGCAGGTAGATTTCTGTGACTTCCAGGACAGCCAGGGCTACACAGAGAAGCCCTGTCTTAAAAAATAAAACAACCCACCGAGCAGTGGTGGCTCATGCTTTTAATCCTAGCACTTGGGAGGCAGATTTCTGAATTTGAGGCTAGCCTGGTCTACGGAGTGAGTTCTAGAACAGACAGGGCTACACAGAGAAACCCTGTCTCAAAAAATCAAAAACAAACAAACAAAAAAGAAACAAACAACAAAAGCAAAACAACAGCAAAATTACCATTTTAAGCATCTTAAGTTTACAATTCCATGGCATAAGTACATTTATAGTGTAGCCATCAGACTATCATTTCTGGAATGTTTTACCATCCCAGAGGTAACCATCGATTAACAGAACCCCCCATCCCCTTCCTTCTGTGCTCATGGTCACCTTAGTCGTCCTTGGCCCTATGGATTTGGCTATTCCAGATGTCTCATGAAGGTGGACTCCTATGACATTTGCTGTCTGTCTGTATCTGGACTATTTCACCCTGTGCCACCAGGTTGCCTTCAATTTATGGCTATTATAATTGATGCTACTGTGATCATACATATATAAATAACTTTTCAAATCTCTGCTTTCAGAGGTGTTTTTCTTTTTTTCTTTTCTTTTTTTTTTTTTTTTTTTTTTGAGGGGAGTCTTTACCTAGAATTGGAATTTCTGGACCCGAAGGGAATTTTATGTTTAATTTTTTGGGGAACTGCCAATCTTTCTGTGTCTTTTTAATGTAAACCTCTTCAAGTCTATTTATACCTACAGTTCCCAGTTCCTTCTGCTATGCTGAATATACACATAAATCACAAGGGATTACTACAGATGTGAAGGCAGTTTGTCTGTTTAAAGGAGAGTCTTTATAGATCCTCAGATAGTGGAGTGTTTGAACAGGGACATAGAAAACAGAGTCAACTCAGACCCCTGAGACTTCCAGATGATCCCAGAACTCTTATGTTTTAAAAAGAGTTTCAACTTTTAATTTCTCCCAGAAATCTTAAGCCAACATAAAATAAAATGAATGCATTTATAATTGCCCCTTCTTGTGTTTTGTTTTTTGCCATTCAGATAAAAGTCAGAGAAGGGGTTGGGAAAGGCCCGCAGACTTGGCTGCTGTCTTCTGCTGCACGCCTTGGCTTAGAGCTTTGAGGCTCTTTCTGGGCCAGTGCCCTAGCTCTCCTGGAGCTGCCTGGGCTGGAGGAAGTAGTAAGGACCCTTCATGCTGGGCCTGGTGGTACACACCCGAAATCCCAGTTTGGGAGACAGGCAGAGGATTGAATTCAGGATGGGCCTGGGCTACACAGCCCATTCAAGGCCATCCTGGGCAATATGGCAAGATCCTATCTCAAAAACATAGCGCTGTGGAATACAGTCCTTGTTTGGCCTATGTAAGGATCTGGGTCCAGTCTTTAACACCATAAAAAGAAGAAAAGAATGTTTTTTAATTAATTGAGCCATTTGTGCAGCAAAGAAGATTCAAAATGGATGCAGGAGGAGGGAAGGAGGGCAGAAAATGTAAAAAGGGAAGAAGGCTTGTGTTTTATGAACATGGAGTTCCCTCCGAGGCTAGGAAACAGTTCCTCCAGGGAGTCTCTCGGAGTGGACACCTGGGAGTGCTGGGCTCAGAGTACCCTAGAGCAGGAACAAAGGACATCGTAAGGGACCTCTGTGTCCACTGTGAAGTGGTCAGAAGGGATCCAGTGAGGACGTGAAGTCAGGGTTGCTGGTCAGACAGGATGGGCCTTTGCTGTTGTGAATTCTTTCAGGAAGGTGGGAAGACATGGCAGGCAGATGAGGTATCCTGGAAGAGAGGAGGCTGGTTGCCATGACTCCTTCCTCCATGCTGATGGCAAGGCCTTGCGGGCTGTGCTCTCTTTCAGCCAGCGTTCCATGTTCGGTGGCCCCAGAAAAGTCGGTGTGTAGGCCTCAGCCACCCCAGGTCCGGCGTACGTTCTCCCTGGACACCATCCTCAGTTCCTACCTTCTGGGCCAGTGGCCACGAGATGCCGATGGGGCCTTCACCTGCTGTACCAATGACAAGGCCACCCAGGTAATGGGATCAGGGGGGTGGGAGGGCTGGCTGAGGCCACTGGTGACTTCTGTCACAAAAGTGACTTGACCTGGGTTTTGGGTGTACATAAAAGCTTTTCTTCTTCTACTGTTTACCAGGGTTTTTCCATCTTTGTTTTCTTTTGTAAACATAGGTGAAAATGAGTTTGCATTCCACCTGGTGGAAAAGAGACGTCAAGCTGGGGCTTACAGTTTGGATTTCAGGGTTTACATGTGGAGAATCTGCAGCTGGCTTTTAAGTTTGGGACTTTTAAAATGAGATTTGCCCTCCTGAAGTTAAACTAAGGCCAACATTTGGTCCAGTTTGCATTCCCCAGGCATTCGAGGAAGTGGCCAAAGAGGCGCTGAGCCAGGGTCGACCCCATTGGATCAGTAGGTGTAGGGCATTCTCGTGAAGAGCTACACCTTGCCAGCAGCCAGGCCAGAGCTGCTCCAGGGCATCCGAGTCCTGCACAGCCCAGCTTTCTCTCCTGTGTTTTCATGAACAGTCCTGCCCTTGGAAGGGATCTCCACAGACCATCCAGCCCATGTGTCCATCTTTTGGATAAGATTTGTTAACTTGAGCAAAAAAGTCAATCTCATCTGGAAATTACCCAAAGAAGTTTCTTAGTCTGACCTAGGATTTCAGTCTTCTTAGCATTTAAGTTTGGTAAGAGCCAGGCTCCCTTTGGGGGCAGCTTAAGCTGAGTCCTCTTCAACTTGCAGGGAAGAACACCTAGCTTGGCCCAGCCCTTCATTCTGGGTAACAGGACAAGAAGGGGTGAGGCAGCTCTTCCTTTGCTGTGTAGAGTGTATCCAGTCTGCCCCCATCCATGTTGCATGACAGCCGGGTCGTATGGACCCCCATGCTCCATGCAGCTCGCTCTGCCTCCTCAGCTCATCCCACCAGCTCCTTTCTTTTTATGAGATCCACTTTCAAATGTGTCTAATGAACATTTGAACACCCTCTCCTTTCCAATGGTTACAAGATTTGGTTTCTTTGAGCCTGGTTTCCAGTTGCCTGAAGGCCCGAGAACAGACAACCAAGGGATGTCATGGGGCTGATGTCTGGCAAAGTCTAGAGGAGCAAGAGTCTTCCAGAAATGCCCCTTGTTGTATCAAAAAGAATTGAAACAAGGTTAAAGCAGTAAGGTGATATCAATGGCCAGTCCTCTGTAGAAGTGCAGGAAGGAGGTGAAGGGGAGCAGGCGCTCTCCGGGAGCCTGCACTGGTCTCCCTTTATCCTTAGATAAGGAGACAGGGGCATGCTTCATCCCTCGTGAGCCTGGCAGTACACACTCCTTTCTCTATGGCTCAGGCCAGATAATGTAGTAAATCACGGAGGGCTTCCTGCAGGGGTGGACCTTGATGTTGCTTCAAGTAGGTGGATGCATGAGCATCTTGCTTTGCTAGACATCAGGCAGCGTATCCCTACCTCGGTCATTTCCTGTTTGCCAGCCTCTGTCCAGTGGCTGTCCTATTTCTCATGGAGCTTTCTCTCTGTCACCCCAGGCAGGGCTGGCCTCAGACATTCTCTGGCCAAGTTGGAGTGGCCTGGGTTCTGAGCTGCGTGTTTTTGCTTCGGCTTCCAGCTGCAGGCCAGATCTTTTATATAACAAGTCTGGGCTCCTTGCCACAGCGAGACAGAGGTCAGCGATGTGCCTCCATGGGTCTGGCAAGGCCCAGCCCTCGAGCTTTCCTCTTTCCCGGGATGGGCTCCAGCCCTCGCTCGAGGAACTCTTAGCAACCTGTCAATATTGTGGCTGCAGGCAAGAGGTGGGAGGATTCTGATCGGTGTAAGCATCCAACCCCAAGTATGTGCTCTGCCCATCTCCCAGGCCTGCTCTTCAGGGAAGTTTCTGCTCCTAGGCTTGGGTTCCACTCAAATTACTGCTTGAGGCTCCTGTGCCTGGTACAAGCTGCCACATTTAGCACTGGCATTACACTGTGAAAGCTTTAGGCTCAACTGCCATCTCCCCAGAAGGCCTTGTGCATCCCTTCTGAACAGCGAGAGATCACCCAGGAGGATGGATGAAATTTTCAGGAAATGTGGAGAAGGGAAAGGGGAGTGGGGAATCTAGATCTATTAAGGTCTTTGAAAGCATGCCTCTGTGTGTGTGTGTATGTGTGTGTGTGTGTCCGTCCGTCTGTCTGTCTGTCTGTCTGGTTGGTTTGCTTGTTGGGTTGTAATGCTGGAGATAGATAGAGCTTAGGGCTTCAGGCAGGCAAGGCAAGTGCTTGTGCTCTGCCACTGAGCTACATCCTGAGTTCATTAAAAGCCTTTCAGCTGTTAGGAGTGGATGGATGCCAGACCTTTCCCAGTCGCTTTGAGCAAGCCAGCTATTCCTACCCTGCCCCTCACTCGCACCCTTTCTCTCTAGCCATAGCAGTGAAACATTCCGTGGTCTGCTTCATCCAGCCTAATGGCAGGTACTTGTTACTGTTCTCCTGGGTGCCTAACCTCCCTGTGTTAGAGGCTATGCCATTGCTGACACTCCCAGGAATGTGCTTTTCAGTTACAGCTGAGGCTAAGCAGCTCTTTCCCAGAACCTCCCCTAGAGGGCTTTGCTCCTTCCAAGCCAGTGTCAGAGCTAGGCCTCAGACCCAGAGCACCTGCCTTTAGAGAGCTGGGCGTGCTGTGTGCTCCAGGCCTGTTAGTGCATAGGGCAGAAGAGATTGAAGAGTGCTCAGCACTTGGGTCTATGGCAATGCTATGATCCCAGGATCCCCTTCCTGGCCATGTTCCATGTTTTCAGTCAAGTACAAGTCAATGTTCAGACAACCGTAGACTGAGTAGGAGCAAGGCTCCTCACATATGAGGGAAGAGGAACAAAAACAGCTATTCTGGAAAGGAGGAAGGGGTGTAACCGGGACACCTGGGGAGGGGCCACGGCTTCGATGCTTGTATCTTTTTCAATGTTGGGGATGGAACCCAGGGCCTGCACATGCTAGCCAGATGCTGTACTTCTGAGCTAGACTTCCAGCTGGCTTGCTTTGAGCCAAGAGGGCCAATGTGAAAGGTGTGAACAGGTGTTTCCAGCAGTGGCTTCCTGAGACAGGGCCAGCGAGAGCTAGGGAGTCACTCCCCCCAGCACCACTTCCTGTGGCATCTCCATCTTCTGCAGGAAGTCCTGTGTCTGAGAGAAGTTTTTCAGAATTGTCTCAGTTTATTTGAGTGTGTTTTCTCTTCTGTGGCCCACCCTTCCTCCAGGCCATCTGGGAACCCAGAGCTGGCCACCAAGTGCTTTAAGTTGGCCTCTCCTAGTGGCTGTGCCCTGGCCAGGGCTCGTGATGGCAGCACATGCCAGTGGCTGTGGTTACCTCTATCCCTTCTTACTGGGCAAAGTATATGAGCCTTGTACTCTTCTGGAGGGAGGAAGTGGGCTTCCCACAGCCGGGATGACTGTTTGAGCAAAGTTCCCCAGCTGGTGGCATCCTTCCCACAGAAGGGACCTCGGGTACCTCCCCTGCCTGGCTCCACTCACACTCGCTTCTTTCCATCCCCATTTCTGCTTAATTGTGGGGAAACCTCTGTGATCCCCACTCCTGCTCCCATTTACCTCTGACTTTTCTTTAGTCTTAAGTTCTTACCAGACGTCATCAGGGAGCATCCCAAAGGCCGGAGGCTGAGCAGCCTCCTGGCTGGAGAGGACTTCCTTTCTGTCTTTCCTGCATCAGGGGCAGGGGTCCTGCCTTTCCCTGAGCTGCTGCCTCAGTGTTCCCTGATGGCACATGACCCAGTGTGACCGTCACAGACCTTTAAAAAATTGTTTTGTTTTTTGTTTGTTTTTGTTTTTGTGGGCATAAGGGCTTGGGCACAGAGCCTGTTTTCCAAACTAGTGTCCAAGACCAGTGGGTCAGTGCATGGTTTGACAATACAACAAATACTTAAATGTGGCCATGATGGAAAATCTGAGGGTTATCCAGTCACTGCTAAGGTAGAAATGGCAGCTTTGGCCACCTGCAGCCATAGTTCTGGTGCTGGCCAGTGGTGCTGGCCTCCGAGCCTTTTTGTTTGGTCAAAGTCCTAATGGACTGGCTTCCTTCTGAACTGAGCTCAGCACCTGCCCTCTGACATATATATATATATATATATATATATATATATATATATATCCCCAGTCAGGTCCTGGGCTGCTCTTTACTTCTGACAGGTACAGTGTGGGTATGTTCCCAGGCCCCAGCCCGGCTCTGCGCATGGAGCATGCCCAGGAGCCAAGGTTACTGGAGACACTGAGGGCCTGGACTCTTCCCCTCCTGGTCATGACCTCCAGGTAGAAACTTAGCTGGGTTGGAGACCAAGAAAGCCATCCCAGTGTGGAGGGCCCATCCTCCTTGCTTTGGCTGCTCTGTTGGCTCTGTGGGAAGCTGTCTTCCTCTTCCATGCCCATCTATCCCTCCACATGCTGCCCTGGAATCTTATAATCCCTGGCAAGACAATCGTCCTCTACCCATGCATGCACGGTTTTGTACAGCAGCTGCAGACCTGCCGCTCACTCATGGTTAGTAATCTTACCCCACCCTCCCTCGCTCCCTTAGCCAGGGTGTGGAGAAAGTCCATTCTAGTGCATGAGTCCCCTGACAAGCATGGACTTTTGGTCCCCTATGCCCAGACTCTCCTCCACACGAAGGGGCGTCTAGCATGACTATTTACACTGCTGCCCCACAGCTTGGCCTGACTCTATCCTGGTGACCTCCTTGAAGTAGATCTTAGCTGTGACTTTACTGTTCCCCAAGGAGACCATGACCAAGGCCTTTGTAGTGAGGCTCAGAAAGGAGGATCCTGAGCAATCTGGGGTACATTTCCCCCACTTGACATATCCACTGCAGCTAGAAAGGCAGAAAGCTGGACCTTTGTACCTGCCCGGCTTGACAGTACTCACACCAGCCTGTAAACAGCTTTCAGTAGTGGTTGGCTTCTCTTAGCTCATAGCACCTTGCTCTAGCCTCTGCTTTAGTGGTCACATGGCTTTATCCTCTGTATGCACCGGCTCCTTCAGCCTCTCTCTCACAAGAACACTCTGGCAAGGCAGGGATTGGCAGTAAGGCTCGCCCATCGTAGAAGGGAGAGAGATGAGTTTGTCTGGGTTGAGGGATGGGGTGATGATTTCCATGGGCAGGTGGTGGATGCTGAGATAAAGTGATGGCGTCAGCATCACATGTACAGAGAGTACGCAGTAGTTTGTAGGAAGATGTTGCTCAGGAGAGGTCGGAAATGGATTAGGAAAGGAGATGATACCAACTCCTATGGTTTCCTCATCTTTCTTCCACTCCTGTACCAGTCTACATCTCCCTGTACTCCTTCACAGCTCCTAGGAGGAGGTAGCTGAGACACATGTAGAGGTGTTAGTAGCCAGTTGCAACCTGACCCAGCATCCTTCTTGTCTTTCACCACCCACTTGTGAGCCCGGTATCTTCAGTGGTGAGGAGGGAACATCATCCTCTTAGGTTTTGCCATCTCTCCTCTGTGGTCTTTGCTCCTTTTCCAGAGGTGACAGAGATGTGTAGGACTCAACTCTACTGGCAGCACTGGTGATCTGCAAGCTTGGTCTAGGCACATGAGCAGAGGAGGACATGCGTGTTACT
The DNA here is from genome assembly GCF_000001635.26 of Mus musculus. Taxonomy (NCBI): domain Eukaryota; kingdom Metazoa; phylum Chordata; class Mammalia; order Rodentia; family Muridae; genus Mus; species Mus musculus. Next base: position 95,369,754 of record NC_000077.6, read on the forward strand.
GCAGAGTCCTAGTAGCTGATGGGGAGATAGGCTATGTTCTCCCTGTCAGCTGGTGTAGCTCTTCTGAGGTCTGATAGACTGAGTTAGAGAGCCAGGCATTTGGAAGGAGATCAGCTACTTGGTTTCTAGAGACTGTGAGAGCCAGTGTCACCTGAGGGCTTTGGGGTACATGGCTGCATTCCTGGCTGCTCTTTTCATAAAGGAAGAAGGCTGGGAATGGACCTGAGGATGCACTCCCTGGGGCTGCCAGTGGTCTCACCCTGGCTGTGGTCCACGGCCTGGGAAAGGTCCTGCTTGCGGGCAGCTGCAGACAGGAAGGGCCAGAAGCTCAGTCTGCAGCGGCTTCTCCACGTGCAGCTGTCGCACCAGGCAGTCTGTTCTCACAATCCTGGCTCAGACTTGCCCTGCGAGCTCCTCTTAGCAGCTGTTGGGTGGTGAGGAGTCTTGTTTTCCCCTGATCCTCCCCCTCTCTCTGTGTACAGCAGCCTCTCGGGGGAGGTCAGCAGATCTCTTAGAGGAGCCGGTTCCCAGGCCCTGTGTTTTTGGCAGCTTGTGCATAGTAGTCAGAGAGGAGCTGGTCCCACTAGAGCACTCCCCTTCGCCACTCCCTTGGAATGGAAATAGGATGTTGGTGATGGGGAAGGCTCTGCGCCTCTTGAGCTTCATGCTTGGAGCCAGTAACTTCCTCTTTTAGTGGAGGCTCCTCCACTACCATCTTGGGTCCCCTGTCTTCGTGCAGCAGAGGGAAGGGAGCACATGGAATGTTCTTCCCCACAAGGAACAAAGAAGGACCACGGGGAGGAGGCACGAGGCATGAACAGACCAAGAATCAGTGCTGGATTCAGAATTCTGAAACGGTCTTCCCCTGCCTGTGCTGGAGGACTTTGGCATCCCTGACACTCTGCCTATGTGATGACACAAGCTTGCATCATGGCATTAAACAGTTGCCACCTGCTTCATCCTGAGGCACCCATGGAGACCTTTCTCCTGTTTCCTCTTTGGGATCCTGTATGATCACTTGTTTTCCCCGGGTTCCCAGGCACCTGGCCTTACCTGGATTCATGGGGAGAGAATAAAAGATACAGGACTCTTTGAAACTTCCTGGGAGAGGGACAGCACTTGGCCTCACCATGGGAGTGTATCCAGACTGACTATAACATAGGTTTGAAAAAGGGATAAGGAAGGGCTGATGTAGCTCAGTCATAGAACACTTGCCTAGCATTTTCAAGGCCCTGGGTTCCATCCCCAGTACCAAACATTCAATAAAAAAAATAAAAGAGCCGGGCGTGGTGGTGCATGCCTTTAATCCCAGCACTTGGGAGGCAGAGGCAGGCAGATTTCTGAGTTCGAGGCCAGCCTGGTCTACAAAGTGAGTTCCAGGACAGCCAGAGCTATACAGAGAAACCCTGTCTCGAAAAACCAAAATAAATAAATAAATAAATAATAAAAGAGAGAGGAGGCAGCACTGTTGGGCCTTGGGGACAGTTTCCTGGAGAGTAAAGATCGGGATGAGGCCACACACATGCTTCTCTTGCCCGAAAGGATAAAGTGGGCTGGGTGTGTCCATGAGGTTGATGAACAGATGTGAGGAGGCTGTACAGGCCACCACCTCTATTCAGGAAACTGACCAGCTGTTTCCTGCCAGTGGAGCTGTCTATCTTACTTACTGTATGTCTTTCTACAGACACCCCTGTCCTGGCAAGAACCAGAAGGTGAGCGGGCCAGCTTCTGCATGCACAAGCGGTCAGCATCGTGGGGCAGCACAGACCACCGAAAAGAGGTAAATGCCTTCTCCCTACACCGTCCATCTCCTGGTACTATATGACAGTTTTTTTTTTTTTTTTTTTTTTTTTTTTTTTTTTTTTTTTGGTTTTTCGAGACAGGGTTTCTCTGTATAGCCCTGGCTGTCCTGGAACTCACTTTGTAGACCAGGCTGGCCTCGAACTCAGAAATCCGCCTGCCTCTGCCTCCCGAGTGCTGGGATTAAAGGCGTGCGCCACCACGCCCGGCTTATATGACAGTTTTATCCTGAGGATAGCTACACCTCCATCCTCTCTTCTTCCTGCTAGCCTCCTTCTGAGGGGGTGGCTCTTCAACTGGCTCCCCGGCTTCTAGTAGCTTGGGTGTGTGGCCTCAGACCCTCTTGCTAGAGAAACTCCAGCCAGTGGCTGCGGGGGAGTCCAGCCTGCAGGTTGGGAGAGTCGTTTGCTTAGTTCCTTTGAGGCTGGACTCTGGTAAGTGAGTCAGAGACTGAAGGAAGACAGGGAGCAAGGCCCTGGCAATCAGGAGCCCCCAGCCTCATTTGCTACTTAACCATCCACCAAGTTTCCTTTTCAAAGAGAAAAACAATCCTGGGTTCCCAATACTTTTTCTTGGTCCTCCTCCCTCTGCCCCTGGGGAGGGCTGGAGGCCCTGACACCGAGGAGAGAAAGCCACAGGCTGGAATTCCAGGGCTTCTGAACCAGCTCCTTCTGACAAGTCCTGTGGCAGCTCCAAAGGAAAGGTCAACTTAGCAGGACTCACCCCTGACCCATTCACAGAGGGAAGTTGTTTCTGCCCTCGGTGGTCACGCTCAGAGCGCAGAGAAAACGCACAACCACTGGACTGTAAGCTTCAAGCCAAGTGAAAATGTAAAACATTCTCAAAACCTTAAATGGCAGAGTAAACACATTCTGCCTAGGAAGGGTGGAAAGTCCTAGTCTTTCTTCATGGTCGGATCGATCCCCAGCAGCAAGTCTAAAGGCAGGCACATCCTTGGGCTGGGAGATGCAGCCCAGGGCTAGTGCCCTCCTTAGCTTGGCTGAGGCCCTGGGTTCAGTCCCCAGCAGTGTGATTGCAAAGGGGCTGGAGAGGTGGCTGGAGAGGTGGCTCAGAAGTTAAGAATGCTCATTGCTGCTTCTGAGGTTCTGTCCCCAGCACCTATATGGTGGCACATAACCATCAGAAACTCCAGTTCTAGGGGACTCAGTGCCCTCTTTGACCTCCACAGACACCAGGCACACGTGCATGTAGGCAAGACACTCATACACATACACTAAATGCATTGAAAACAATAATTTAAAAAAGTAGTTTCTTAGCCAGGCAGTGGTGGTGCACACCTTTCGTCCCAGCACTTGAGAGGCAGAGGCAGGCAGGTCTGTGGCCAGCTGGATCTATGGAGTGAGTTCTAGGACAGCCAAGGCTACACAGAGAAACCCTGTCTCAAAAAACCAAAACCAATAAAACAAACAAATAAACAAATAAATAAAATATGCTTCTTCTTGACTGTCATCACAACTTTTATGGCAGTGAGCAGCAAATCTACTTTCTGAATTTCATTAGGCTCCTTCGCATTCATAAAATTCTGCATCCTGCTCAGGGTATAAAGGCCCAGAATTACAAGTGTGATGGGAATCATATTTCAAAAGTGGTTGTCCGTTTATTTGTTTGGTTTAGGGATTGTTGGTGGGGGACAGGGCAGGATATTGCTGTATAGCTTAGTCTGGCCTCAAACTAAGACTTGTGACTCAGCCTCCTGCGTCTGGATTATAGTAGGCTTGATCCTCCACCACTACAGAAATGCCTGTGGTACCCTATATTGTTACAGGGCCTGGGCGTCTCCCTCTTTTCTTGGTATAATTTACTTTTAAACGAGTGGGAGGATTGCATGTCCACACTCCCTGGTCGCAAGGTCTCTGGGATACTTGAGGAAATGATTCGAGAAACGAAAGGTTATTGATGCTCGGAAATGCCATGTTCAGTCAGGTATGGAGGCGAATGCCTATAATTCCAACCCTCAGGAGGCTAAGGCAGGAAGACTGCTGTGTTCAGGGCAGCCTGCGATACACAGAAGGAGACCTGCCTCAAGATAAGAAAAAAGAAAAATCCAGCCAAGTTAGAGAGATGGCTCAGCAGTTAAGATCATTCATTGTCCTGGGAAAGGACTAGAGTTCAGTTCCCAGCACCTATGTCAGACAGCTCACAGCCACATATATGTAACTCCAGCTCCAGAGGACCCGGTGCCTTGGTTTCTATGCTCACCTGCACATACCTGCACACATGCACACACACACACACACACACACACACACACACACACACACACACACACACAATTAAAAATGAGGCTTGAAAAAATTTTTTTAAATTTTTAGCTTTATTTTAAATGTATGAATATTTTGCCTACATGTGTGTCTATTACTGTATGCATGGTTAGTGCTCACAGAATTCAGAAGAGAGCATTAGATCCCCTGGAATCTGAGTTACAGATGGTTGTAAGCGACAGTGTGGGTGCTGAGACTCGAACTCAGATCCATAGCAAGAGCAGTAAGTTGCAAGTGCTCTTAATCACTAAGCCATCTCTCCAGCCTCCTGAAAATAATCCTTAAAAAAAAGAAAAGAGGCTGAAGAGATGGCTCAGTGGTTGAGAGCACTGACTGCTCTTCTGAAGGTCCTGAGTTCAGTTCCCAGCAACCACATGGTGGCTCACAACCATCCGTAATGAGATCTGATGATCTGATGCCCTCTTCTGGGGTGTCTGAAGACAGCTACAGTGTACTTACATATAATAAATAAATAAAATCTTTGAAATGAAAAGAAAAGGCTACACATTGCCCCCCACCTTTTTTGAGACATTGCCTTTTTTTTTCCCCCCAAGTACCCCCAACTGACCTGGAGCTTGTTAATGTAGACCAGGCTGGCCTGCAACTTATAGAGGTCTGTCTGCCTCTGCCTCCCAAGTGCTGGGATTAAACTGTATGCCACCATGCCTGCCTCATGCACTTAGGGGAAGGGTGTCCCTTACAGTCCATAACCATGATGCTGTATGTTCTCTGTTTGGAGTCTGACTCATCCAGGACACCAGCTTTCAAGCATCCTAACTCTGCGACCCTTTGATACGGTTCCTCATGTTGTGGTGACTCCAGCTATAAAACAATTTTTGTCGCTACTTCATAACTGTAATTTTGCTGCTGTTAGGAATGGTAATGCAAATGTCTGATATGTTACCCTCAAAGAGGTCGTGACCCACAGGTTGAGAACTGCTGATCTCTAGGGGAGGAATAGCAATTTAAAAAATCAGGTCTAGCAGCAGGGTATCTAGCTTAGTGGAACCTCTGGCTGTCATGGGTTAGCACCTTTGGTGTCCATGTCCCTTTTAGGTATCCTCAGGGACGGGGGCCTCACCTAGGGAAGGAACCAGGATACTCCAGCTTTGCCTCATGTCCTTTCTCCCCCATCTCTTCTGCTAGATCACCAAGTTGAAGCAGCAGCTGCAGAGGACAAAACTGAGCCGCAGTGGGAAGGAGAAGGAGCGGAGCTGCCCTGTCCAAGGGGACCATGCTGCGCTGGGAGCAGGGAGGGTATGCTGTCTCCCCTGACCTCCAGCTCCCCTGTCCTCCCTCATGGCAGGCTTCTGTGGCGATAGAGTTCTGTCTGGCTGTGCAGTACAGAGCTGCATAGATGCCTGTCAGAAGTTTTAGTCCAAAGTTGGGCTCTGCTGCATGGCCTTGGAAGGCCTCACTGTGCTTAGTGTCTTTCTCCTCTGTCTCAATAAAGGCAGTGACACTAGCAGCATCTTCCAGGTGTCTAAGCTCCAACTCCTGGAGAAATCCCCTCTGAATCAGTTTGTTGGCAATATCCAGTTGGGATTAAACTCTATGCCACCATGCCTGCCTCATGCACTTAGCGGAAGGGTGTCCCTTATAGTCCATAACCATGATGCTGTATGTTCTCTGTTTGGAGTCTGACTCATCCAGTACACCAGCTTTCAAGCATCCTAACTCTGAGTGAAGAAAAACGCTTTATGGACATGATCGTTCCCTCCAGTCATAGCTGATAACTGTTGGGGCTGAGTGCGGAGGGACATCATCTGATGGCTTCATTTGCCTCTCTGTAGGCATCCCTTCCCAGCCACCCCCCAGGACCCCCCGTCCTGCGACTCAGCCCTTGTCTGCACAGAAGCCTAGAAGGGCTCAACCAGGAGCTGGAAGAGGTGTTTGTGAAGGAGCAGGGTGAAGAGGAGCTGCTGAGGGTGAGTGGTGGCTGCCCCGACGGTACTGGCCGGCTGCTCCTGCACGAGGGCAGACGGCAGTGCCGCTCTTTGGGGACTCTCAGGCTGTGGCTCTGCAAGCAACAACATGTAAACACCACCTTCCAGAAGTACACAAATGGAGCGCATTTGTCTCAAGTGAACTTAAGCACGGGGGCAGCAGGGATAGGTGGGTGTCACTAGGGAAGGCCGTGTGGTAGGGACAGGCATGTTAACTCTTTGTCTTTGCTGTGACAAATACCCAACAAAAGCAGCTCAGGGAAGGGAGCACAGGCTGCCTCCCAGTCCCAGGTGTGACCCATTGTGGTAGGCAGTCATGGTAACAGCGTGAGGCAGAAGGTCAAGGGGCATCTGTGGCCATGACACAGAAAGCAGCGAGTGTTGGCCTCAGTTTGGGTTTTACTCTTTACTCAGTGTGGGACCCCTGCTGGGGATGGGGCTGTGTCTTTTACAGTGGCTCTGCCCAGCTCAGCTAACCTGATTCAGGGAGTGCCTCACAGACATGCTCAGAGACTGTTGCTGCTGGGATGTTAATGTCCATAAAGTTAGATTAGCCATCACAGATGAGCACAGAGAGGGCCCCTACCCTTACCCACACGTGCCCAGCTCACACTGCCTTACTTTCAGTCACTACGTCCCTCCCCGTGTCTCACTACTCACAGGCACCCATCAGTCCTTCATGTACAGTTGCCATATGCAGTCTTCCTCCACCCCATGCCCAGGCAGAATCACCAGCCGCCTCCTTTGCCATCTCGGGACATCTTTATATTGGCACAGTTCAGTTGGGGAATGTCAGTTGAGCTGTATGAACATAATTTTGATGCTCACAAGCTTCAGCTTGTTATTTCCCTACAGGCTAGTGTTTGTTTGTTTGTTTGTTTGGAGACAGGGTTTCTCTGTATAGCCCTGGCTGTCCTGGAACTCACTCTGTAGACCAGGCTGGCCTTGAACTCAGAAATCCGCCTGCCTCTGCCTCCCAAGTGCTGGGATTAAAGGCATGCGATACCACCACCTGGCTTGTTTGTTTATTTTTATGTGTTTGTTTGGTTGGTTGTTTTGAGACAGGGTCTCACTATGTCTGGCTGTCCTGGAACTCCATATGTAGACTAGTCTGTCTTGGCAGGAAGGTCTCTGTGGGTTCAAGAGCACTGAGATCAACTCAGAGATCTGGGTGCTGGCATTAAAGACATGTTCTACCACAGCTGGCTGCTGGCTGATTTTTCAATGGATGTATGGGTGATTCCTTATGCCCCTGAACACATGCACACACTAGTTCATTGGGAGACAAAATATCATCAAATATTTAAAAAGAAGGATGTGAGGTATTTAATGTATGAAAACCATCTGCACGTTTGTCCTGCAGTGGCTTATAGCATGTGTGATGTTCTGGTACCTTGGCCCTATTATGTCACCCTATGTATCAGTCACCTTTGTGTCCAAGAGCCTGTGTACATAGAGGGGCACTGATCACATCACACAAATGAACGTGACTGTAGAGAGGATTAACAAGTCTCGAGGAAAAAGAACAAAAGTACTCTGGGAGAAACAGTTTCTCCTAGACTGTAAGTTGTCAGGCTTAAGGAAGTGACATTCTTCTGTCCTCGAGGCTAAGAGAAAAGGTACAGGGAGACCCCTGAGGGTCACTGCAATGTCACAGGCCTGAGAAGACCCTGGACTGAGTCTCTTCTCTTTCCTCGTCAGATACTTGAGGTCCCTGATGGGCACCGTGCCCCAGCTCCTCCACAGAATAGCAGCTGTGACCATTCCCTCCTTTTGGAGCCAGGCAACCTGACCAGCTCTCCCTCCGTGCCACTGGCATCCCCCCAGCCTCCCAGCCAGGCCAGCCGTGAGGAGCACCAGGGTGCCACCGAGGAACTAGCATCCATCCACGGTAACAAAGGTAAGTCATGGAACCGGAGCACTAGAGCTGGCTCTGGGCTACAGCAGGGACTCCACTGATCTTTGCTGTGAAGCATTCAGGCCTAGCATTCTGAACCAACCAGCTCTGTGTGAGTCAGTTCTGCACACTATACCTGTGATAATAATGGTCCTTACAGCACTCTGACTCCATGTTTATATTATAAATTCTCTTACCCAAAAGAGCAACCTTTCCCATCCCTGTTATTTGGCTAAGGTTCAGGCTGCCAAGGTAGAAAGCTAGCCCATCTGTGTTCAAGGGTTCCCTTGACTCATATCCAGGAAGACCTTCAAGGCAGTTACAAATTAGATAAGAGAATATAGTCTCTTATTCAGGGTCCTGCATGTTTGACCCAGACTGATTCCACAAATTTTTGGTTCTAAATCCCTAGTTTCTACCATGTAGGACTTGGCTTTCTACTTAGAATAAGGCAGGAATCCTATTAACACCCAGTGTTAGAAAAAAACGGTTGCCCGCACCACCTGACTTGTTCATAGTAACCTCATGAGCTAGGCTGGTCAAGGGCATCATTTAACAATACACACAGGAAATAGACAGCACAGAATGGGAAGGAAGAAGTATAAGAGAAACACAGATAAAGTCAATATTTGCAGCCTAGGCAAAGTGCAGTCACAGGATGGAAAGTGAGAGAAATGTTATCCTCTGAGTGGGGCAGAGTCAAGGTTGCTTCTTGGAGTTAATACAGGAGTCCTCTCTGCAAGGAGGGGCTAGCTTTCCAAAATAAAGAAGGGATGAAGCTATGGTGCTCCTTGGCCAGGGCACTGGCCCCAGGAGAAGGCAGAGGACAGCAGGTATTTCCTTTATGTCAGAGGTCCAGGCATTCTCTTTGCTCCTGGGAATACAGGATTACAAGGAATCTTCTCCATCAATTCAGCAAGTTTTGTCCCCTCTTGTGGTGCTACTGGAATAGGACCCATGGCCTCATACTGTTTAACAAGTGCTCTACAGCTGAGCTACAGCCCCCATCTCCAGTGGTGTAGCATGAAACACAGCAGCCCAAATAGCAGCGCTACCCAGCCCCGTGGTACAGAAGGCTTGAGCTAAGGAGAGTAGAGGTTTTCCTTGGTCTCCACTGACTCAGCCCTGCTCTCTCTCTAGCCTCCTCTCCAGGCAACCCAGCCTTCCTAGAAGATGGCAGTCCGTCTCCAGTCCTTGCCTTTGCTGCTTCCCCTCGGCCCAATCACAGCTACGTCTTCAAACGGGAGCCCCCAGAAGGCTGTGAGAGAGTGCGTGTGTTTGAGGAGGCCACGTGAGTGCATCCCATGGATGAAGCATGGGAGGGAGGGAGGGAGGGACACTATGGAAGGGGAGCCCGTGTTGTCCCACTGTTCAGGTCCTTCTTCAGTCTCCAGTCTCTCCAGTCTAGAGAGTCTAGAGGTTGTCAACATCAGACGATCGGTCTCGCAGATTTTCCATGATCAAACTTGTTGACATTGCCTACTCTGAGCACTTAACTCTTTGCTTATCATTATCTCCATAGAAACCTGCTTTCTGCCCACACGCCAGCCACAAGCGCAGCGGGAGCTGGAAGGGAAAGAGATCTGAAACTTAAGCCTTTTTGTTCCTTCTATTTTTTTTTTTAACCATCCCTGGGGAAAGTGTGAGGACTTGCTAGACCATGATGGGGGGTAGAGGGGAGAGTGTGAGGACTTGCTAAACCATGATGGGGAGGGGAGGGGGGAGGTGCAGAGGCAGAGACAGAGAGACAGAGAATGAATATGAATGAGCGAGAGAGAAAATGAACATACCAGTATTTCTTTACCCACTGGCTGTTCAGTTCCAGTGTTGTAAACTTCCAGGGAGAAATTTCTAATTCTTGCAAGAAAGAACTTTGGAATATTCTCAAGTCATATTGGACGGTTCAGGAGCCAGACACTGATCTCTTTACCATCCGTGTGGGGTTTGACCATGGCCTTTCCTGAGTCCACCCCAGTCCCCTTTGTAGGCCTGAGAGAGCTTGCTCTATTTTCTCCTGCAGCTTTATATTCGTTTAGGCAGATTCACACTGGAAGTTGTGGTTTTGATAGCAGCCAGGAAGTTTAGTCATGGTGTGGGAGTAAAGATTTGGCTAGGTCTGGGTTTGGGCATTGAGGGCACCATTTGTATCTCAGCTGAGGGAGAAGACAACCCATGGGAGTGGGCGTTTTGGAAAAACAAACCCACTGTCAGCAGGTCTTCGTTACCATTCCCACTGCTGCCTGGTGTTCTCCTGACTTCTGGTCCTCTGAGGCACTGTGGAGGAAAAAGGTTTTGTTCTGCAAATTATGCAGGCTTGTAGCTTTCCTCCCTCTCCCATAGAGGCAGGTAGAAGTGAGGCTGTGACTGGTCCTCATTCTGTCACAGGCTCATGAAGCTAGAGCAGTCTCCCTCCCAGTCATCTCTGCTAGCTTCCCACTCTGTGTTAGACCTTTAAGGAAGGTGGTGTTGATCAGTTATTTCCTAAGAAGTCCTGGGCTTTCTTCACGTCAGCAACTTTCCTCCTGGGAAGCTCCTGATGGGTAGGAAGCTCCTGATGTCCCTAGCCCAAGAGACATTTTTAGTTGTCATAACTAGGGAGAAAGGGACATGATCGTGCTGATAGCTAGTTGGTACAGTCCAGGGATGCTGTTAAATGTCCTGTGACTTGTAGGGAAGTGTTCTCTACCATGATCCCTGCAGCAGGAAATCATTCAACTTTGGATGTGAATAGGGTTAAGGCTGAGAACCATGCTTCAGGCAAAACCCACCACAGCAGCAATGAGACCCGAGGGGCCTCAAAAGTGGCAGAGCTTTCCAGGTTTTGACCAGGTTACTGTCATTTTGAGCAGGAACCCAGCTCCCCAGAAGCCCTGCTGAGGCAGTCACCCTTCCAGCTCCCCAGGCACCCTGCTCAGGCAGTCCTCCTTGCTTCGCTGGCTATTTTTCTTGCACTTATGTGTCTGTGTCTCTCTCCATTCCTCAGGTCCCCAGGTCCTGACTTGGCCTTCTTGACTTCCTGTCCTGACAAGAACAAAGTCCATTTCAACCCGACTGGCTCCGCCTTCTGCCCTGTCAGCTTGATCAAGCCCCTCTTCCCCAGTATGGGCTTCATCTTCCGTAACTGCCCCTCCAGCCCTGGCTCCCCTCTTCCCACTGCCAGCCCCAGGGCACCTCGGAAGGGTCCAGAAGCTTCCAAGGCCTCCTCGCTGCCATCTGAGCCATGGCAGCGCAGCCCACCATCGGAAGAGTCTGTGCTTTTCCAGAGCTCCTTGGTAGTCTGAGTCCCCCAGGCCCCTACCACACTTTACCATGGAGACTAGTGCCTTGGTGGCAAGCTCTTTGTTAGCTTCCCAAGCTGGGGGATGGAGGAGCCCTTCCTTCCCTCTTGGCCTTTGAGCACTTTCCTTTATTGTGTCAAAGCCCCAGGTCCTTTGGTGGACATCAGCCCTCCACAGGGAGGAGACTTACCTCCTCCACCAGCAGCAGGCAGCTCACAACTTACACTTGTGTACCTGCGGTTTCCCTCACCTGCCAGAAGGTCTTGAATCTTCTAGCCCAGGGTGTGAGTCCAGATGACTTATAAGAGGCTCTTGTCATGGAACAGTTGGCTGTGGCTAAGAGAGGGGAGGTGCCACAGGCTTCCTGACAGCTCCACTCTAGAGACACAGAAAGGCAGACCAGATGCCTCCCTCCTAGAGGAGTTGACCAGAGTGGCCCTCAGGGCCAGAACACTTGACCAATCAGCTGTTGGCAGGGGACCATGAGATTTCCCAAGTGGCATTTTCATCTCAGTTTTACCCTGACTAAAGATTGTCTTAGGGGAATCCCAACCCAAAGTGAATAGTGGGAAGAGGGGTCTGGCATTCCTTCAGGGGGCATGCAGCAGCCCCGTACTCGCCACCTGCCCCAGGGGGCATGAGCAGCTCCATGCCCTCTACCCACCCCAAGGTTGGGTTGAATTAGAAAAATGCCTATTTTTCTTGTATCGATGTAGAAACTCTATTTTCTCCCAAAGACACTATTTTTGCAGCTATTTGAAGTTTGTATATTTTCCGTATTGCAGAGCTTACACAAAATTGAAGAATGTTAATGTTCAAGGTTTCATATCTTGTGTTTAGAGGTTATTGTGGTTTTTGTTTGTTTATTTTTTGCAGATCTTGATTTTAATAGACCAAATAAATATGTATTCCAGCAGTTTGGGTTTTCTGAATACCTGGGATGGGAGGAGTGAAGTAGAGTGGAAGGTATTGTATCCATCACTGTATCCTGTCTTCAAGAGAAGGAACTTCCATTTAACATACAATGGTCTAGTTGCTGTATGGATGGGCCTTGCTAGAGACTTTTCACAAAGACACATTAACATGACATCTTGTGTAGAATGGAGAATGTGATGTGTCCTGCAAGTGGACATGGAAGTCACTAGGGAAGCGGCCCATTCTAATAAGAGTCCCCCAAAAGCTCCTGAGCGTCAGTGGACTTGAGAGAGAATGTGAATACAACTGAAGGGAGACAGTCTGGCATTTCAGGGACTCCTTGTACTTGCAGGGAAAATGAGACTAGGAAATGGCTTGTAGCTGGAGCAGCATTAAGGCAGTAGCTACCATGCCTATCTGTGTGCCAGTGAGTACCCAAGGCAAGAGTGTGCAGCCTTGGACACAGAAACCATCCTTGTCCTTTCATAGCCTCTCAGATGTAAGAGCTCTTAGATGTTTGAGCAAAGTGGGAATCACCATCCCAACATTCTGTTAGTGCGTGGAACTTATGAAGCATTTCAGCAAAAGGCATTTCCATTCTACTGGGGGGAATACAGTGGTGCAATCATATCTGTCTCAGAAGACTTCAGGAACGCCCACCCCCCATCCCCCGAGCGCAGGTCAGGCTATCCCAAGTACTATCACCAGCAAACCAAATGAGAAGATGTAAGAGAATGTCATTGAAAATATGACAACCGGGCTGGTGAGATGGCTCAGTGGGTAAGAGCACCCAACTGCTCTTCCGAAGGTCCGCAGTTCAAATCCCAGCAACCACATGGTGGCTCACAACCATCCGAGATCTGACTCCCTCTTCTGGAATGTCTGAAGACAGCTACAGTGTACTTACATATAAATAAATAAAATCTTTTAAAAAAAAAAAAAAAAAAAAAAAAGAAAATATGACAACCGTTGGGGTGAGAGAAGAACCATTCTGTGAGTGAAGGAATATCCAAACAGCTTTTTCTAAAAAGACTGTACCAAGTCAGGGAGTAAGGATTGGCACCCTGACCCACTTCACAGCTGGTGCTTCCTAACCAAAGAACCCCCCTGCTGGTTATCACCATTGATCTCACCTGAGGAGACTCAGCCAGGTGGTGGCGGCGGCAACCGCACACATCTTTAATTCCAGCACTTAGGAGGCAGAGGCAGGTGGAGCTCTTGAGTTCAAGGCCAGCCTGTCTACAGAGAGTTCCAGGACAGCCAGTGAAATCCTGTCTTGGAAAAAAATAAAAAACACATGGGGAAACTCAACCCAGGTCAAGTGAATTGTTTGAGGTCCCAGTTGGAAAATAAAAGGCAGAAGTGGAATCCAGACTCACTGTTTGGTTCCCTGGAAGTGTCTGTCTGCTGATTCACTAGAATAAACCAAAGGCCAAGAAAGTAAACGTATAGTGACTCCCAGAAGGAGACACCAGGAAAGGGACAGACCCTATTTTCTCTTAGTCCTCCTAGCCTTGAAAGATGTCTGGCTTGTCCCCAAAGCCTTAGTGAGTCAGGTCCCCAGTGATGGGTGTGGTGCTGCCTGCCTTTCCTTCCTTTGCCTGAGGACGTGCCAAAGGAGCAAGCCTGCTTAGAGGAAAGCAACCCAAGACCCACAACTGCTTGACAATTGGGACTGTTATTAGGTAGGGGACTTGGTGACCTGGTGTTAAGTCTTGCTTTTGCAATTCTAGCAAAGCAGGTGAAGACCCAACTGTTAAATCAGGGAGAAGTCCATGGATGAGACCAAAAATAGGAAGAGGTGTGGTGTGGTGTGGTGTGGTGTGGTGTGTGTGTGTGTGTGTGTGTGTTGCTTCATTGGAGAGTTGGAAGGTCTTGAAGAAAATTTACTTAAGAAGTTGGAAGGGAGCCAGGCAGTGGTGGCGCACTCCTTTAATCCCAGCACTTGGGAGGCTGAGGCAGGCAGATTTCTGAGTTCGAGGTCAGCCAGGTCTACAGAGTGAGTTCCAGGACAGCCAGGGCTACACAGAGAAACCTGTCTCGAAAAACCAAAAAAAAAAAAAAAAAAAAAAAAACACTCGGAAGGGAGGTAAAGAGAAAAGGATTGTAAATTCAACATTATTCTACATAGCAGATTCGAGGACAGCCTGCGCTACATGTGATTATGTCTTTTGTTGTTTTTTAAAAGGCATTTCAATAAATTGAATTTTTCACCTCGAAGAGGTGAGGAAATACGATTAGAGTTGAGAAAATATGATGACTAATACTCCAAACTTGCACAGCACACTTAACAGTTTATAAAACACTTTGGTAAACCTTAGCTCATTTAATCCTCACACCGTTCAATGAGTGACAGGGTGGTTATTACTAATTACCCCTCGTTTGCAGAGCGAGAAAACTGTAGCTCGGAATTTAAGCAACACGTGATGTGCTGCCTCTAAGTGATAAGAGCCCTGACCTATCACAGAGCCTGCCCGGTGGCTCCCTGCCCAAAGAAGAGGACCTGGACTTCTTAGCCAGGTCTTGAACACAGGGTAGACAGGGTTGGAGTCGCTAACGTTGGGCAGCGGCTAGAGGGCGCTACGGCTCTATGAAGCGTTCTTGGCGTTAGGACCCAGCCGAGGCCTGACAGCCAACTGCAAAAAAAAAAAAAAGCCTTTAATTCTCTTCTGGCCTCACCGCCTCTTTCTCCGCCCATCTGTCTATTTTCGCTCTGCGGAGCCAATTGATAACATCCACATACTTATACGTCATCACTATACGCCGCGTAATCGCCTAGGCCTCCCCACCGAGCTCCAGCTTGTAGATGTCCTCGGCGTTGCCTGATCGGAAAAACCTAAAAGAGGAGACAATAACCTCGATATGGCTGGCTTTCCTGGCCACCAGGAATGGAGCCAAGATCTTAAAGCCTTCCTTCTTTCCTAGAACGCTCCTGCCGGGGCAGGAGGCATTTCCCTCTCGGAAGCTCTGAGCTGGCATATCTGGAGGTAGCTGCTCCGGCCTACGAGCCGGCGGTCGCACGCAGCTCCTATGAGGTCCCTGCCGCCGGCCGGCGATGTCCGCCTGGAGCTTTCGCCTTCGCCGCCGGTACCGCTACCTGCTCTGAACGGATCTTCGGCCGACTCGTCCGTGCGTCTCATGGCCGCTAGTAGATCCCTGGTGCCTGATCGGCTGCGCCTGCCGCTCTGCTTCTTGGGTGTCTTTGTCTGCTATTTCTACTATGGGATCCTGCAGGAGAAGATGTGAGCAGACCCTTGAGGGGGCAGGACTCCTAGCATCCCCCAGCCAGGGCCGGAATTCAGTCTCCACCATCCATTTTACGGTCTAGTCTTCAGGCTTCCTGTGTCTGGTACAGGGTTTTCTCTTCTCCGGCTCGGCCCTCTGACCTTTTTTTGCACCCTGCTATTATACATTGCTAGCTGAGCATCCTTGTAATTCTAAAATTTCAGGGCCGGCCTCTGGAGTTTTAGAACGCGATTTTTTTTTTCCCTTTAGATATTTTTACTTTTGTTGATTCCAAGAGTGCTCCGTGACCTGAGCCAGGTCTTATTTTATTTTATTTTTAGAAAGCCCCGAGGTGTTTGCAGACCGTTAATCTTCTTGCTCTGGGTCTTGCCTTTTTTTTTTTTTTTTCTCCTACGGGGGATACTTTTGTTCAGCTGTCTTGACTTTTTTTTTTTCTCCTACCTGTGTCCTTTACGGATATTTTTTCCTTAGGCTATGGTAGCAGTAGGTTGGCGTCTACTGTTTAGACTTAGTTTTTAGGCTTAAATCAAATCGTCTCCTTTGGGTAAATGAGCTCAGTAATCCTTCCTAACTCTAACTACACCCACAAAAGCATGATACTTCCAAAGCTCTCAGTGGATCTGAACATACTTGATGCCACCGAGTAGCACACACTAATTGCTTTTTTATGTGTTTCGTCTTAGCACAAGAGGGAAGTATGGAGAAGGACCCAAACAGGAGACATTCACCTTTGCCTTAACTTTGGTTTTCATCCAGTGTGTGATCAATGCTATGTTTGCCAAGATCTGTGAGTACCTCATAGTAATTTGTTGGGCTCACTCTCCTTCCTCCCATATTCTGGGCATAGACGTGGATTCATCTTTAAAAATCAAAGTTTTCCCTACCTCCACACCCTTGAGTATTTAAACAGCTTCTCTACAGACTGTAAAACCAATGGCTGTGAAATGAGATTAAAATATTAGG
The DNA here is from genome assembly GCF_000001635.26 of Mus musculus. Taxonomy (NCBI): domain Eukaryota; kingdom Metazoa; phylum Chordata; class Mammalia; order Rodentia; family Muridae; genus Mus; species Mus musculus. The sequence goes on from NC_000077.6 coordinate 95,386,081, forward strand.
CCTCTAAATTATACCAACTTTTTAGTTGGAGACGACTGGGCCGTCTATATTCCAAATCCCCATTGAAAGCCCTTAGAACATTTTCCCCTTTATCCCTTTGACTTCGCTTTGTGTGTCAGCTTCAAACATGTCTTTGTTCCTGTCAGTAGAGTTAAGCCATCCTTTCTTGAACTCAGTGAATCTCTCCCTCCACTCAGCATGTGGTTGTGTTAGGCTTAAGGGGAACTGGGACGATGAATAATTTTCAGAGATTTCCCAGCTTAAGAGGATAGAAATAGCGGTCTTACTTGACAGGCAAGTTCCTTTCCTATGGCCTCAACTTTTTGCTTAGTGGTCCATCCTTGCCCCACCGGGTTTCTCTTGTATGTTTTGTTTGTTTTTGTTTTATTTTTTGTCTTCTCCCAGTGATCCAGTTTTTTGACACTGCCAGGGTGGATCGCACTCGGACCTGGCTCTATGCTGCCTGTTCTGTCTCCTATGTGGGTGCCATGGTCTCCAGCAACTCAGCCCTGCAGTTTGTCAACTATCCAACTCAGGTGAAACCTCAGGGTGAGATGAGAGTTGGCTCAGAAATTGTGTGGACAGGACTAAGGGGATCTTCCCTCCTCTTCCCCTCAGGTCTGTGACTTAAAGGAAACAATCCTAGAAGGCTAGGGAGTGAGCTCAGTTAGTAGAGCTGGCTTAGCATGCGTGAAGACCTGGGTTCCATCCCCAACACTGCATGAGCGAGGCATGGTGTCACATGCCTGCCTGCAGTCCTTGTACTTGGGAGGTAGAGGCTGGAGGGTCAGAATCAGAGGCTCATGATCATGTTCTGCTGTAGCAGTGTATCCAGTTCAAAGCCAGCCTGGGCTACTTGAAACTATGTTCAAAACAAAACAAACCTTGAAACTATGTTCAAAATATAAATAAATAATAGGAAAAAAGAAAGAAACACTCAAAGCAGAGTATGCTTGAGAAAGAGTTTAGGACCTAGAGTTGGGTACAGGTTGGGTTTGGCCATGATAGGGCTGCCTCCTGAGACCAAGCTGTGGGGTTGAGGGCCAATGTTGTCGCCTCTGAATGTAGCAGCGACATCCTTCCTGGGACCCCACAGATGCTCAGAAGTTATTTGCTCACTTTTATTTCAGGTTCTCGGTAAATCCTGCAAGCCAATCCCAGGTAAGCCGAGATGGTGAACTCGGGCTTCCTCTTTCTCCCCAAGTGACTCTGGGTGGCACCATCCCGTCGGAGGTCTCCCTAGTGTCTTTCCTGTCGCCGGTGTTGCTTCCTGTGGTGTGCACAGGCCAAGTGGGAGCGAGAGGCTGACCTTGCCTGCCTTGTGTCCTCAGTTACTGTAGTGTCCCCCGTGTTTTCATTATCATCACACACCCAGAATCCCGTGCGGGCCAGCTACCTCTTCCTTTCAGTGTCTGGTGTCCCCTCCCTTGTCCTCCGCCCTTCCCAGGTCCTTCCTGGACCTTTGACTTTTGTCCCCTCCCTTCCCCACCTGTGCACTACTCACACCCTGTTGCTCAACCATCTTTATCTGGGTGCCAGCCTGACACCCCTCCCACCTCACCCTCGGTAGGGCTTCTTTCTCAGACGTTTCTCCCTCAGTCTTGACATGGCTCTCAGGAAGAGGGTGCTGGGGTCACTGAGACCAGTGGGACTTGAGTTTCACTGTCTTGTTTGCTTGTCTCTCTGTAGTTATGCTCCTGGGAGTGACGCTCTTGAAGAAGAAGTACCCGCTGGCCAAGTACCTGTGTGTATTGCTAATTGTGGCTGGCGTGGCTCTTTTCATGTATAAGCCCAAGAAGGTGGTTGGAATAGAAGAGCACACTGTTGGCTTTGGAGAGCTTCTTCTGGTATGCAGTCCTATTTTGAAGGCAGCCTTTTCTAGCAGATTCTACCAAGGACAGCCCTTAACAAGGCAGGCAGAAAGCCAAGGGAGGGCGTGTTGTCCCTTGACTCCTTCCTGTTGCTGGTCTTTGTTGAAAGGTCCCTGGCTCTGCTATGGCCACAACAAGGAGCCTGAAATATTTAGCCATAGCTAAGGAAGCTCTCCTGGAGAAGAGCTCTCTGAGGTCTGTGTCTAGATCCCTGTGTGAGCTCAGAGATACCCGAGAGCTGAGGAGGAAAGGATGCAGTGTGCGTCCCTGGGTTTCCAGGCAACACAGAAGCCAGACTTGAATGAACGACAGTTGTCATTTAGTGTTAGGCCCTGTCCCAAGTGCTTCACATCGTCGCTGATTTACAACAGTATTCTAACACAGTGTTACCTCCATTTTATAAGTGAAGAAACTGAGGGGAGGCTAACTCACTTGATCACTCACTTGATCACTTAAGTGGCAGGGTTCCAGGCCAGGCAGTCTGATCACAGAACCTAGGCTCTGGAGTATAGTTCTCGCCATCCCCCTCCCCCCCCAACCACCTTTTGAGACAGAATTTCTGTGTATAGGCCTGGCTGGCCTCAAATTTTAAAGATCCGCCTGTCTCTGCTTCCCGAGTGCTGGGATTAAAGGCGTGCGCTACTACTACCGTGCTGGAACACAGTCCTTACTGAGCCAGAAAGCTAGCCTGCGGATGAAGCAGCCCTTGCCCAACTCCCTGGTTCAGTCCCTGTGCACCAGCTTGTAGGCTTTGACACTGAGAACTGGTGGGCTTCCTGCTCTACTCTGATGACAGCCCCATTGTGACCAGTCTGGTGCCTGCCACGAAAGAGGCTGGCACAGTCTTTTTTTTGTTTTATTTTTTTGTTTTTCGTGACAGGGTTTCTCTGTTTAGTCCTGGCTGTCCTGGAACTCACTCTGTAGACCAGGCTGGCCTCGAACTCAGAAATCTGCCTGCCTCTGCCTCCTGGGTGCTGGGATTAAAGGCGTGCACCACCACGCCCGGCTGGCACAGTCTTTCTACCCCTGCACCTGACCGTAGGCAGGGTAATTCTGAGGACTCTGTCCAGGGCTGTGGAGGCACCCTGCTGGCCAGCTCACTGCCGGCTGCTCTTCTTCCTTTCCCAGCTCATGTCTCTGACCCTGGATGGACTGACAGGTGTTTCCCAGGACCATATGCGGGCTCATTACCAAACAGGTTCCAACCACATGATGTTGAACATCAACCTTTGGTCCACGTTCTTGCTTGGTGCTGGTAAGGAGCCATTGTGCTGTTCTGTGCACAGATCACCAGAGGGCAGACTCCTCTCATCCAGTTATCCCTAGCTTGGCTTCCAGTTGTTAACTTCCTTGCAGGCCAAGAGCCCCACTTAATTCCAAAATGTCCTACTGTCTAATGCCTGAGAGACCTTCCTGGAAAGACCAGTGCTGGCAGTATCTCTCCTCTCCCTATTACTAACACTGTAGGGGTAGACATGTTCCAGCAGTCGAGAAGCACACGGTGAAACACACAGAGATAATTAGGAACAGTCTTTCTCATGAGGTAGACAAGACATGAGTATAGTGCTCGCCGACTTACGAGGGCACTGAATGGAGGTTACAGATGACGGCCTTTGCTTTGGAGACGTCTGAGCACACGTAGAAAGTATTTTTCATGTAACACACTGGGATAACGGAGAAGACTGTTGGTGCTAGAGGTGACCGATTCCCGGAGCTTCCTTGAGCTGCAGACCTGTGGGTCACTGTCTGCAACATCTAAGGATGCCTGCGTTTGATCACTATTTAAATTGCTGGTTTGGTTTTGTTTTTAAAGATTTATTTCTTTTATGTACACTGTCTTCAGACACAGAAGAAGAGGGCATTGGATCCCATGACAGATGGTTGTGAGCCACCATGTGGTTGCTGGGATTTGAACTCAGAGCCTCTGGAAAAGCAGCCAGTGCTCTTAACCACTGAGCCATCTCTCCAGCCCACTGGCTTTCGATTTTACTTTCGTTTTTCTGAGGCATTTTCTCACTCTAGTTCAGGCTAACCTAAAACTCACAATCCGTACAGTCTCAGCTTCCCAGACTCTGAGATTATAGACCCAAGCCAAATATACCCACCATCAGTCACTTTGGCAGAAGAAAACCATTAACTTCGAAGCCTTTCTTGGAAAATCAAGTTGGTTTCTGTAACTAGATAAAAGTTTGAGAAAGATGCATACCAGGCCAGAATAAACTCCACACATGGTTCCTCCCCCCAGCTGCCCTCAGGGTGTTTAAGCAGGGCTGCGTGCAGTGTGCGGGTAAGCATAAGACACGCAGGTCACCTCTTCTCTTTTTAGGGATCCTGTTTACTGGGGAGCTCTGGGAGTTCTTGAGCTTCGCCGAGAGGTACCCGACCATCATCTATAACATCCTGCTCTTTGGCCTGACCAGTGCCTTGGGTCAGGTGAGGTCCTTGGAGGAGGCAGCTTGGCTTCCCTCCTATGTGGTTCAGAAAGAATGGCTGGGAGCAGAGGGGAGCAGTTAGCCCTGGTATGGGTGGCGACCTCAGGGCTGTGCTCAGTCTCACTCTGCTTCTCTTTTTAGAGCTTTATCTTCATGACAGTCGTGTACTTCGGTCCCCTGACCTGCTCCATCATCACCACAACCCGGAAGTTCTTCACCATCTTGGCTTCTGTGATCCTCTTTGCCAACCCCATCAGCTCCATGCAGTGGGTGGGCACCGTGCTGGTTTTCCTGGGTGAGTTCTACCCAGAGCAAATGCCTGTAGGGGCCACAGAGGGAAAGCAGCAGAGACTTACCTTGTTATTTTAGAGGAAACTTTCCTAAAGGAGAAAAGGAAGCATTCTTTGTGATGCGGCCTCCCTCCTGTGCATTCCATCTTAGTGATGCCCTTTAATGTCATGGGCATTCAGGATCCTGAGTGGGACAAAGTATGGTATTTACTCCCCTGCTAACGTGTGTGTGTCTGTGTCTGTGTGTCTGTGTCTGTGTGTCTGTCTGTCTGTCTGTGTTTATAGGCAAGCTATAAACAGCTGGCGAATTTTGATTCTGATTTTTCTTTTGGTGTTGGTGTGTGTGTGTGTGTGTGTGTGTGTGTGTGTGTGTGTATGTATGTATATGTGTCTGTGTGTGTGTGTGTTTGTATGTGTCTATGTGTCTGTATATGTGTGTCTATGTATATGTGTGTGTGTCTGTGTGTGTTCCCAGTGTCTTGGTGACTTGTCATTTGTTGGCATTCTCTTGTCTTTGAGGAAGCTATATACAACTAGTCATCCAAAGTGTGTTATGCCCAAAACTGGGCACAGTGATGCCCACCTTTAATCCCAAAACTTGGGAAGCAGAAGCAGACAGAAAGGTCTCTATTTACAGAGTGAGTTCCAGGAAGCTAAATCTATGTAGCGAGACCTTGTCTCAAAACAAACAAAAACAAAACAAAGTTGGCTGCATCTAAAGCCACACCTTAGGGAAGCTAAGCTGACTTCCTTAGGCCATTGGCAGGCTTCACGTCCTCCTGTGGAATTTAAGTAGCTTTTCTCCTTTCCATAGGTCTCGGTCTTGATGCCAAGTTTGGGAAAGGAACAAAGAAGACCTCCCACTAGGAAGAAAGAGGCTTCCTCTACTCCAGAAACACTTAAATTATTATCTCGAACAGTGGCATCTTGGGAAAATGGACTCGGGTCATGATAAGGGATTGGGTTCCAATCTTTTTATAAAAAAAAAAAAAAAAATCAAAGGAAGCAAGATGGAATATTCTAAACAAAGTGCTTAGGGTTTAACAAGATGTGTTGCTAATTTCTGATTTTGCACAAATAAAGAGAAGAAAGGCAAGCTGGAAGTGCGAGACCCTGCTGCTGCTCGCTGGGCTGGGCTGGGCTGGGCTGGGTGAGACTGGGTGGTGAGACTCCCCCCCCTGGAGTGCACAGAAGTGTGTGTGAGCAGGGGGAGCTCTGGGAGTTGGCAGGATTGAGCCAGCAGCCTCTGTTCCCACAGGCGAGCTCTAAATATGCTGAGACAGGTGGCTGGCCCTGAGAGCCAGGGGATGTAAAATCACTTCAAAGCACGGAGGCAAAATGAGTTGCCAAAAAAAAAAAAAAACCCGAAAGGTGTGTTCTCAAGGAACACCTTGAGGTTGAAGTGGGCCCAGGGCCTTAGAATCTGCTGGCTTTTGTCTTGTTCCCCACTGCCACCCCTCAGCCAGAACTTAACCCAGAACCTGTGCGTGAATCATGAACATGTTTCCAAGGCTCCTGAGCATGCTTTCCCCGACTTCTCCCTCCCCCTCCCCTGTCCACCAGGCCCTCCGGGGAGCCTGGATTCATTCCTCTATTCCCCTACCCCCTTCGGCAGAAGAATCTCAGTTCTCTGCCGTTCTAGCGTGCCAAGGTGTCACCATGCCAGCTTCTGCCTGTTGAAAAGGACGCTGGCGGAAGGCAGGGTGGCTGAGTCCTGGCTCAGAGCAGCTGTCAAGTGCTCTGGGTGGTAAGGGGGTTGGGGGGAGAAGGAGGAGCATGGAGCAGAGCCACCTGCCCACTGCTGCCTTCAGAGCTGGATCACAATCCTCCAAGGACCAAACTTTACACATGAAAGTGCATTGCCACCAGCTGCAACTTTCTTTCCATCTGTTGTAGCCCCCACCCCCCCTTGGCTCTCCAGATGGGAGCCTGGCCTCCTTCCTGTGTGCTGCCTCGACTGCACCCTCTGCACAGCCTCCTAAACCCTTCCCTTCTCAAGCTTCTAGGGGCTGGATATCACAAAGTCCCATCTCTAAGCTCCTCTTCTTTTGAACTCCTTTCTTTTAGGGAGAGTTTTAAATCCATTTAGTGGAATTGACTTTTTCCTCTACCCCTCTCCCTGTTGGTTTTTGTTTTTGTTTCGTTTTTTTTTTCATCATGCGGAAAGTGGTTGGCACTCACGGAGCCTTCCTGGGTGTTCTTCTGTGGGTCAGATGGTGGTTAGATCCTGTTGGCAAGGCCAGGGCCCCCACAGGTGGCCAACATCTGTGTCTACTGTTCTAACAAGAAAAATCAGTTTCCCGGCCACCAAACTTGCCCTTTCCACCACTTTCTCCATGCCCTTTAGCTGTCTTGAAAGTGTCCTACGCTGGTCACCGAGACAAGACTGCTTTCAGCAGCTTGAGATTAAAAGGCTCATGGACTCAACTTGTCCTTCCAGCTGCCTGCTTGGGAGTCCAGTTCTTGGGCATTCCTGGCTGCTCATCTGACCCTTTTGGTGCCACCTTCCTTGAACATGCAGGCACTTCAGTGGTAGCTTAGACTGGTGCTTGCCCCTGGGAGGCTCACGGTCCAATAACAGGCTGGAAAACAAAACACTACATCTCAAAAAACAGGAAGGTGTCCAGGCAAGGTGAGGCTTGACTATTGTGTAGGAAGATGAAAGTCTGGGCGGATGAGCGTTGGCCTTGCTGCCAAGCGGGAGAAGTGCCTTTCAGCTGCCCCGAGCTCTTGCCTGGTTTGCTGTGTTCAGTTAACTTCAGTGAGAGCATGTGGCAGGACTGTGGTTTTCAAGCAGGGCAGCATTCTACTCAAAGAGACCTAAAAGCTATGCTGCCAGCTCGTTCAGCCTGCCATGCTCACCTGCTGGAGCATGGGAACGGAAAGCCAGCATTGACAGAATCAGTCCTATTGTCTCTAACAGGCCAGATACTGAAATACCAGGCAAGTTCAAACAGGCGATGTTGATCTGCTAACCCTGGGCAACCTGATGCCTCAGGTTTCGAAAGATCAAAGGACCTCCTGCAGTTAATTCTCAGCTATGTGCTGAAGGAGGAACCCAGCCTGCAGACATCCCTAAGCCCCGTGTTTTCACCAGGGCTGCATTGTACTTAACTCTGTTTTGGTCCCTTTCTCTGTTTGGATCTCTGTGCTCAGGCTCCTGACAAACTGATTTTCCACTTTGGCCTACAACAAGGAATGGTGACCCACAAGTGCTATTTGGGGTGTAATCTTAGGGATTGCTCTTCTGGAATTGAACAGAAATAAAAAAAATTATATTGCTTTTAAAAGGATGTAGAAGGGCAGGTATTAGGTATTGCTGTCGATCATGCAGAAGGAACAGATTTCGTACCCTCGCTCCCCTGTAACACACTTGCAAGGAACGTTGAATAAAAGTCTGTGTTTTTTTAGAGATAGGAGAACCTGCGAGCTGAAAGGTAAGGTGATCAGCTGTAGGTTTCTGGTGTGTCTTCCAGTGGTTGTCTCCTGGACCTCGGCCCGCCAAAGGAGGGATGTGCAGCCCCTCGGGAGGCCCGTTGCCTTCAATAGCTGGTTCCACTTGTCAGGGAACAGTTTGTATGGTTTACAAGCAGAACTGGTCATTTCCCCCAGATGCCCTGGCAGAGAAATTGCCCCCCGGGTCTCTGTGGGATCATTCAGTCCTTCCCATTGACAACAGAGCAGCTGTCTTCAGGAACAGTGAGCTCACATGTTTATAACTCTCCTGCTTTGCCAGGGCTCTTTAGGCTGTGCCATTTCATCCTTAAGACACTCCTGGGGAGAGCTGGGGCCAGAAGCAGCCTCCCACATCTGAAGTAGGAAGCCTGAAATTCACCAATCCCGAAAATAAATTCAGCTGAAGACTGAACACAGCTTAGCTGGGGGGCTGGGGGGGGGGCAGGGAAGGGTGGGGGTGGGGTGCAGCAAAAATAGCCTGTTTTGTTTCCCTATGTTAGGTTATGTTGGGTCAGGGACTGCTTTAACCCTCAGCAGGCTAAGCTGGTGGACTGCAGCTGTGCAGATTTTCTGGTAATTCCAAGTATAACTTCCAAAACATTTGGGAACTGACAACAAATACTATATAAAAAATATTTATGGTAATATATAATACTATATATATAATATATAATACTATAATAGGATATGTAGGATATATAATATATATAACTACAATTGGATATATATATATATATGGGTTACTTTGTTTTGTTTTATTTTTTGAGACCAGATCTCATCTGGCCCAGGGTGACTTAAAACTCAAAAGTCAATACGTAGTTGGGACTAAACACGAACTCTTCCTGTCTAGGTGATGGAGAGGTGGCTTAGGGGTTAAGGGTACTTGGCTTCTCTTGTAGAAGATTGACTTTGGGTTCTCAATACTCCTGGTGGTGCTTCATAGCCACCTGTGACTCCAGCTTCAGAGGATCCACTACCTCTGGCTTCTGAGGGCACCCATACTCACATGCACACACCCCAGCACAGACACATCATATAATTAAGAAACACACACAGACTCCTGTCTTTACCTCTCAAGGGCTATGATTACACCGTGTGTAATACCACACCCAACACCATTACAGTTTAGAAGAGAACATTTTAGGGAAAGCCTAGCCAATCCCTTCCCAAGAGAATATAATCATCCCAGGATTTTGATGATAAATCCAGTTTTCAGTTGTAGAAGCCATTGGACAAAATGTTATCCTCTGTAGAGAGGTCTGGTGGCATATGCCTCTAATTTCAGCTACTAGTGAGGCTATGGTGGGTTGCAAAATCAAGATTCTCCTGGGCAAGTTAATGAGAGCCTGGCTCAAAAAAAAAAAAAAAAAAAAAATGGGGAAGGAGAGAGTACAGGGCATAGTTACCTTGCCTGGAATCCTAGCATTTGAGAGTTGGAGACAAGAGGATCAGGAATTCAAGATTATCCTTGGCTCCTCAAAGAGTTCAAGATTAGCCTGGGCTAGCAGAGTTCAAGATTAGCCTGGGCTAGCAGAGTTCAAGATTAGCCTGGGCTACATGAGACTCTCAAAATTTTTACTGAACTCATGAATGACGCTGGGGATGTAGTTTCGCTCAGGAGATTTCTCACCTGAGCGTGCATGAAGTCCATGAGATTGCCAGCATAGAACAAAACCAGACATGGCAGAACATGCCTGTATCCCCAGCATTCTGTAGGAGATGAAGGTAGGAGGACCAGAAATTCAAGGTCATCTTAACTAAACAGCAGGTTTGAGGTCAACCTTGGCTACATGAGATCCTGTCTCACAGGACAAGGACAAAGGGTAGCAGGGACACTGGGGATATAGCTCAGTGGCAGAGCCTCAGGTTCAATCCCCAGTACTGTATAAATAAACATAGTCTCTGATTAGATATTGCAGGGTATCTTACTAGGAGTCTTCATGTGGTGTAATTCCCAGTTTGAGCTAGTACAGTGGCTCACTCCTGGTAATCCTAGCTACTGAGTGGGACAGAGGTAAGAAGATTGCAAGTCCAAGGCCAGCCTAGGCAACTTCCCAAGACCCTGTCTCAGAGCAAACGTTAGAAAAGGCCGGAGTGGAGCTCAGTGACAGAGCACTTACCTAGCTAGCATTGGTGAAGCCCTCAGTTCAAGTCAAAGAGCTGGAAAACCAAAATCCCTTACAATTTAGGGGCCATGTTCCACAGGGCACTCAACCCAGCAGGGACTCAAGGTCAAGTGGGCTGAAAAAAAATTTAAGAAAAGAAAAGAAAACAAGAAAGCGACCTGAGATGAAAGTGTCCATAACTCAGAGCAATCTGGGGGCCTTGAATCACCTCCCCTGGCCTCAGCCCCTCTAGGCGGCCAGCTGGAGGGTAGGCTGTGGGGGCTGCGGGAGCTTTTCAAGAAGGGCTGCAAGGAACCTCCTCTGGTTCTTCCTGAGACCTCCCTCCAATATGTTTGGACTGGCTTCAGTCACAGGGCTCCCTTGTGTCATCCAGAATATTCTGGAGAGAAGCCACTGCCTTGTTTAAGCCATCTGACAGGCATGATCCTCAGGCCTATAGCATGTGCCAAAGTCTGCCACTGGCAGGGAAGGTGGGGAGGGGACCCAGAGGAACTTGAAACCTTGAGTGGTTCTGTTGGTGTGAAGGGCCACCAGGAGCCTCAGAGGCATGAGAAGCTGATAGCAGTTCAGTTGGCTCCTGTCCACAGAGACACAAGCTCTCAAGTGCAGGTCACTGCTTCTGCTGCCCCTGAAGCTCGCCTTTTTCATCCAAAAATGGGCAGACTCCCTGTGATTTCTGGGAAAGGTAAAAAAGGGAAATGCTTCAAGCCATACGCCAACGCAAAGGACATGTGTGCTTCGGCCCACTCTCAGTTTTGATTGCGGCATCTGGACATTCAGAGCTAGCAAAGGTGCCACGTTGTAACTTATGTCTGACTAGATGTCTTGCTTTCTACCTAGAATCCTAGAATTGCCACAATGTGACCACAGGCCTGCAGGCATTCTGTAATTGAAGGCTGGGAACTCGATGTGGGAGATAGAGATAGAGGTAGAGGTAGAGAGAGCGAGAGAGCGAGAGAGCGAGAGCGAGCAAGTTATGGGAAAGGGTCCATGCTCCCTTCAGATTCACTGGGGGCTCCATACACAAGATCCATCATAATCACATAACCTGTTAATTCAAAGGGACTTCCTAGCCAGGCACGGTGCTGCACGCCTTTAATCCCAGCACTCGGGAGGCCGAAGCAGGCAGATCTTTGTGAGTTCGAGGCCAGCCCAGGCTATATAGAGAGAGACTTTGTCTCAAAACACACACACACAGACACAGACACACAGACACAGACAGACACAGACACACACACACACACACAGACACACACAGACACACAGACACACACACACACACACACACACACACACACACACACACACACACACACACAGTGGTTTCCCAAGCAGAGCAGTATAACTAACTAGGCAGCACTGTGTGATATGGTAATTGTTTCCAGAGGCTGTATAGATGGACAATGAGGTTGAGGGCATGGATACCAATCACAGCAGCCCATCCGGTTGGATTCCCACTTTCCTCCTGGACTCTCCATATACTCTCCAGGGCTGCCAGGTTTAATGAATAAAAATACAGGCTGCTTATCTCACGTTGAGTCTCAGATAAACAACACATTTTTGGTATATGTCTCTGTATTCCAATTTAGCTAGCATTCTATATTTTATCTGGCATTGGACATTATCCAAAATGTTCTTATGGGCCCCTCTCCTCCCAAGGAGGCATTCTCATTTTCATTCAAATCTCAGTTCTGTGCTCAAGGTATGTTTTGTTCCGGGCCAGATTTGTTGTTTCCCTGGTGGCCTGGGGAAGTGCAGTACCAGACCTTATCAGCAGGGGGCACCACTCTCCTAGATGAGATTCTTCAGAGGAGTTGCTGGGGGCTTCAGGAAAGGAAAGGTGGGGACATCGAATTGAAGGCTCTATTTGTTGCTTCAGTCCTCCTCCTGGAGCTCACGTCTCACCCCAACACCCTGCCAGAGCTATTTCTGTGGATTAAGAACCTGATCCTGTCACTTGGCTCTGAAATCACTTCCAAGGTTCCAGAGTTACCTTCTCGACGCAGCTTAAAAAGCCCTTCAGGATCCCATTGGTGTCTATTTTGCCTCCGTCAACTCCTGCTACTTCCAGCCTGCTCCATCCCACCCACCTCACACTCCCAGCTCTCCCATTCACCAGGGACTATTTGTAGCTTCCCCTGTATGATATTTACTGTCATGCCTTTGTGCCCAGCGTTCCAATCCCTTTTTCCATTTGGTTCGTTTAGCCACTCTGCTCACTCAGCACACTGCAGTGGTATGTACTGAGACAGACCGTGGAAATGTGCTATGTGGAGCAGAAGGCTGCCTGGAACCCTTCCCCTATGATTCCCACGGGAGGAGGGATGAGACAAGTAAATATATAACAAAATATTTGGACTCCGTTCAAGGGTTGATGGATCTGTCTTCCTCAAACTGTTCCCTCTCAGATTTTCTGATGGCTTTCATGTTAAGGGTCCTGAATCCTGACACACCTGCCCAGTCACTGCGGAGAATACACATGAGATGAAGTAACAGGTTTAAATCAGTTTTGGGGGTGCTGGGGGGTCGGGATGAAATTGTCTGTGACAGACTGAAATGCGGGTACCACCTAGAGGATTCGGTAGCTCTTCACCTCCTCCATTCAATGACGTTTGCCATTTCAAGAGAAGATGGAAGGCAGTGGATGTAGTTCAGTTGATAAGCTGCTTGCCTAACATGGGTGAAGCCCTGGGTTCGAACCCCAGCATTTCCAAACACCAGGCGTGGGGGTACATGCCAGTAATCCCAGCACTTGGAAGATAGAAGAAGACCCTAAATTCGAGCTCATTCTCAGTTATATCGTGAGTTCAAGGTCAGCATGAAACTACATGAGGCCCTACCTTAAAGAAAGGAAAGGAAAGAGAGGGGTGGAGGAGGAGGTGGACAAGGAGAAGAAGAGAATAGAAATGGTCCCTGTTTTCAAGAACTTTCCCAGGTTTTTGTTTGATTCTTTGCTGGCTTAAAGTAGACATGCCTTTTGGTCAGGTATGCCCTAGGCTGCCAGTCGGGCATCACCTTTCCTATAGCAGTTCCATCAGAGCCTACTATCAATGTAGAGCTTCTATGGGTTTTAACTGCAAGACTGACCAGCTCACTGTAAGTGTTCAACAAACGCTTGTGAAAGAGTAAGAAGGAAGGATGCTTATGAAAGAGAAAGGAAGCAAGAAGGGAGGGGGTAAAAAGGCAGGAGACAAGGAGTAACAGTTTGCTGATAGAAGTTCTTACTGCCTTTGCTTTGGGCATGGAACAGATGGGACACAATAGCCTGACACTGAATTTATTGCTGAGTGTGCGTGTGTGCATACACGTGTGAGTTCTCATGTTAGCAGGTGTGACAGCTGGAAAATATGTCTAAGAACCATCAGTTCCATTCTCCAGCGGGCTCTCCGGCTAAGCCCTTCTTATTCTGGGAGGATGGGGGCTGGGGAAGAAGGCAGGGGCTCACGGTGGACGTCCTGGCTTTCCTCCAGGACCTGCAGCCGCCTGCATAGAGATGAGAAAGAGTCTATGTAGGCTTTTGGTACCAACTGATACATCCTCAGGGGAAGGTGTCTGGCAGCTGCTGCCACCCACTGCCTACACACCGGAGTGCCCACTGCATAGCAAGCAGTCGAGCGGGTCAGAGCTTAAAAGCTTCTTCTCCTCACTTGTCCAAAAATGAGATCATCAAAATGATCCCTTCCCCTGCGTTGGGGGAGAAGGGGGCGCGGGGTGGTGGTGAAGATGTAAGATGTATGAGTGATCAAAACTTCCAAGTGACAGAGAAGGCGGGGGTGGCTCACACTCTTCCTTGTGGCCCCCAGAAGCAGAGCAGTCACTTGACCCTGCCATCATCTGCTGCTTTTCTGGAAGGCCGTGCTTTTCATCTAGAGAGGACGCTGCCTCCTGCCCACACAGAGCAATCCATATGCATTCTCATTGCCCCAGCGAATAAGGGCATATCTTTGAAAAACTAGATATCTGAGGCTTCCAAAGTCTATTTTATCTTCGATGTAACTGGATCATTCAAGAAGTAGAGACTCTCCATCTTGGCCCTGAAATGCCTCTGGAGTCTTTCTGAATGGGGTAAAGCAGAGGGGACTGGGGCAGTCGCAGCTGACTGGAGTCACTCTCTAGGCTGGACTTTGGAAGCATCTGCCCCATGCTGTTCTCTCTGATGAGAGGAACTTAGAAAGGTAAAAACTACCTGCTGCCAGACTCAGCCATCCAGCGCATAGCAGGAGGGAAACATTGTAGCTAGCAAGCAAGACTTTCCAGGAAGCAATCCCTCTGGCAGGTTGCTCTGACTTGCCCAGGCTCTAAACTCTTGGTCTGATCCTTGTTTCAGAGTGGCAAATTAGGCAGGGGTGCTCGGAGAACTGTGGTCCAGGGAAGAGGAAGAGGATGGGGGGAGGAGAACGGGATAATGATACAAAGATCTTGAACCAGGGATGCTTTTGCTGGAGAGGAGAAAGGAGATCAAAGAGGTCTGGTCTTCCAGTTTGCAGCATCTTTTAACAATGTATATCTTTTCTAAACTCCCAGAGACAGATGGTGGCAAAAGCAGGATCTGGTTTTATTTGTTTGTTTGTAGGGGGGGCGGGGGGGTAGACATATGTGTGTGTGTTAAAGACCGGAGGGCAACCTTGGGTACCATCTCTCAGGCTCCATATACATTTTCTTGGTGACAGGGTGCCTCATTCACTAATGACTCACCAAATGGGCTGACTGGCCCACGAGCCTGAGGAATCTGCCTGTGCCTGCCGCCCCAGCAGTGAGTTTACAATTGCATACCATCAGGCCTGGCTTTTTTTTATGTGGGTGTTGGGGATCGAACTCAGGTCCTCATGCTTGCAAGACAAACACTTTAGCTACTAAATCATCTCCCTAACTTTTATCTGTTTATTTGACCATTTATTTATGTGTAAGAGTTTGTGCCTGAGTGTTTGTATGTGTTACTACATGCATGTAGTACCTGAGGAGGTCAGAAGAAACACTGGAGCGCATGAAACTGGAGTTATGGGTGGTTGTGAGCAACCATGTGGGTGTAAGGAACCGGACCTGGGTCCTCTGCAAACACTGTAAGTGCTGGTAATCACTAAGCCATCTCTACAGCGCCCTATATATTTATTGGATGTGTTATTTTGTTATGTAATCCAAGCTGGACTCAAACTCATAATCCTCCTGTCTCAGCCCCTCATGTGGCAAGATTATAAGAGTATACCAAGACACTCCTTTATGAAGTCTTGGTCTTGAATCACAGAGTAAAAACAGTCACTGTAATATTGCCCAGACTTTTGTTAGTGTTTCTGTCTTCCTCCCCCTTCATTTTTCCTTCCCTTCTTTCTCCTTACTTTTCTCCCTCTTGTCTTTCTTGAGTCAGAGTCTCGTATAGCCCAGGCTGGCCCCAATATTGCCATGAATCCAAGGATGGCCTTGAACTTCTGATCCTCCTGCCTTTGCCTTCTGAATCCTGGAATCGCAGGTGGGTGCTAGCATGCCCGATTTCTTGGGTGCTGGGGATGAAAGCCAGGGTCTTGTGTATGCCGGACAGTACTCTGCTAATTAACCTACATCCACAATCTTCCTCTCCTCTCTTCCACCCCTCGTGCTGCCTCTGCCCCCTTCTTTCAGGACAGTAGACAGAGTCTCACTATATAGTTTAATCTGATCTGAAATTCCCAATCCTCCTGCCTCAGCCTTCTAAATGCTAAGATTACAGGCATGTACCACTAAGTTGTGTACTAGTCACAACTCGGGACAGGACTGACCATCTCTCTGGGGTTACCACGTGAGTCTAACCTGCTTTCCGCCATTCCACACCACTTGGATTGAAGGGGGTTCCCTGCATCCTCTCTTTCCTGTCCCTCGACCCCCTTCCATCTCTGCTGCCCCCTCTTCCCCTCCTTGCCTGGTGCTTCCAACCCCTTTCCCAATAGCTCCCCCTCTCCCACTCCTCCTGTGTGCTCCTTCTCCAGCTCTGCAGTGGCCATACCAAATCCTTTCCTTGGCACAGGCCCTCGACTGCCCTGCTGGGTTCCTCTCCTTGTTTCTGCACCTTCTGTCCAATTATCCCTCTGGCCAGGCTGCTTGGGAGCCCTTCCCTCTGGCCATCCTGCCTCCTTCTAACATCCAATGATTAATTTCCATTTGGAGGTGGGGCTGTGGAAACCAATTTGAGGGGAAAAAAACCAACCCTGTGGCTGTTAGGCGAGCTACTCTGTGTTTGGCCCTGGCCCTGAGACTCCAGCAGAGCAGAGAGAATCTCAGGGAAGGTGACACCACAGGCGGGGTCATTAAGGGCCACCGGATCTAGTTTTAAGGAGAGTAAGATCAAATGCTTTTTAGAGTCAGGCGGGCCTCAAAAAACAAGGGCTGGTGACGGGAGGACTCGAGGCTCTTCCAAAAAAAAAAAAAAAAAAAAAAAAAAAAAAAAACCAACAGAGCTCTGACTCAAAGGAATCCTTGCTCATCCACGTTCCTGAGTTTAATGTCCTTGGCTTGGGAATTAGCTTTGAGGCTTTCCAGCACAGATAAAAATAGGTCTCATAAATGCCATCACGGGCACTTTCCGATAAGGTGGCCTTTTAAGGGAAGCTTGGCTTCCAGCAGAGGGTCTGAGTCAAGGAGCCTTTGGGTAGAATGGTCCTGTTCCCAGAACCGGCTAAACAATGGATGCAGGAAGAGGAAGCTAATGGGAGCGTCTGGGCCCCAAAGACCAGGAGTCACGCTCTTGAAACGAATGTTGATGTGATGTCACTCCTACATTTGTATATTCAGCCCACATGCCATTTATCCGAGGACCTGCTATGTGCTAGGAATGCTGCTGCATTGCAGAGTCACAGAAGAGAGGAGAGGGAGGGAGGGAGGGAGGGAGAAAAAAAAAAAAAGGAAACCCCCACCTTTAGGAGTAACAGTTTGGCAGTAACATGAGGGAGGAACCACACAACTGGAACGCAAAACGAGAGTGCAGAGCAGGAGACAGAGGCAGAAAGAAGTGGCAGAAAGAAGGAATATGAACACCAGACAGACAGTGTCTTGAAGGCACACTGGGTAAAGGGCCTCAACAATCACCAGAAAATTAAATTAAATGTTTTTATTATATTAATCTCTCTCTCTCTCTCTCTCTCTCTCTCTCTCTCTCTCTCCCTGTGTGTGTGTGTGTGTGTGTGTGTGTAAGGGAGCATGCCACAGCATGCATATAGAGGTCAGAAAATCACTTGTGGGTTGGGTTGTTGGTTTGTTCCTTCCATCACGTGGGACCCAGGAGTTGAACCCCGGCCATCAGGCTTGGCAGCAAGCACTTCTACCCACTGACCCGTCTTGCTGGCCCATCAGAAGAACATTAAGATGGGCAGCAGTGGGTGAGTGAGGGCCCAGAAAGGTGTCCTGGGAGGGTAATGTGTACAGAAAGGTAGAACTTGTTCTACCCCAGCAATGGAAGCAGGTCCGTGTATGGCTGGAAAACCCCATTACTAAGGGAAGGAGGAGCCTGGAGACAAAGGCACAGGTCACGAGGGCACAGGTCATCTGGCAGGCAAAGAGTCTTTCTTCTTTATGAAAGAGTCTGCACTTTATTTCCCTGAGGGTAGAGTGGCGCCGTTGAAGGGTTTTATGCAAACAAGTGATCAGATGAGACTGGTATTTTAGAGGGTTTGCTCTGGCTGCAGAGGGGAGAATGAAAGACTAGGAGGCCTGGGAGGTGGCCTTCCCCATCCCTGGAATAACTGGGGATGTGTCAGCAGGGATGGAAGGAAGTGGGAGGGACTGAGGGATGAGTAAAGGGTGATGCAAGGCACGTGGCCTGGGGGAGCTGAGCCTGCATCCCAGTTCCTAGGCTCACACTGCAGGTTCCAGATCTGCTGTTGTCAGGTGTCCGTAGGTCACCAAGGAGGTATTTGGGTACCTCTCCAGTGGGAGAGAAAGGCCCGGCTCGAGGCAGTCTGGGACTATTCTTTAGCAGATGGGTGGCAGTGGAGTCAAGAGAGAATGAACCGGCTCCAGGCAGGTAAGGACACCGGTGACAAGAGGAAGTGAACAGATCCAAGGGGAGCCAGCGTTCAGAGATAGCGATGGAAAAGAGTCCGCTGTGTCAGAAGGAGTAGTCGGAGCCAGAGGGGAGGCAGGAATAGGGGTCTTCAAGATGGCCTTCCTCTCTCTCCAGTAACAATCTCTAACTTCTCTTTTGAAAGTCCCCTTTAGGGGCTGGAGAGATGCCTCCGTGGTTAAGAGCACTGACTGCTCTTCCAGAAGTCCTGAGTTCAATTCCCAGCAACCACATGGTCGCTCACAACCATCTGCAATGGAGATCTGGTGCTGTCTGAAGACAGTGACAGTGTATTCACATACATGCAGTAAATAAATCTTAAAAAAAAAAGTTTCCTTTAGCTTCAGACCACCCTGTCCCAATGCCTGTGGTTTGTCTCCCAAGGCCTGGGTCTGTCCAATACCTCAACCCCATCTCATACTGCCCTCCCACTTGGTCTGTGCCCTTCATTCATGGCTGTGTGTACACGTGCACACACACACACACACACACACACACACACACACACACACACGTACACACGCACGTGCGTGAGCGCACTGGCCTCTATCTCTAGACTTGCCCTCCTTATTTGTCTTCTCTATTACCCCCTTGCTTATCAGTTTTCCACTTAGGTCTCTGTCCTAGTTCGCTTTCTAGCTCTGTAATAAAACACTGACCGAAAGCAGCTCAGGAGGGAAAGGTTTTATTTCATATTCTAGCTTGCAGTTCATTAAAGACCTTCCACAATCCCCCTGCATACAACATGGTCAGGTCTGTCACAGAAATATCCCACAATCCGGATAGTGATTTTTGTCTTAGGTCTCTTTGGCTGTGATAAAACACCAAGATGCTGGGCCGTGATGGCTCATACCTTTAATCTCAGTACTTGGGAGGCAGAGGCAGGTAGGTGGGTCTCTATGAGTTTGAGGCCAGCTTGGATCACAGAGCAAGTTCCAGGATAGCCAGGGCTACATAGAAAAGCCCTGTCTCATAAAACAAAACAAAACAAAACAAAACAAGACAAGACAAGACAAGACAAAACACCACCATAACCAAAAGCAACGTGGGAAGGGAAGGGTTTATTTATTTCAACTTATAACTTACATCTCTTCATGATGGGAGGTACTCAGGGCAGGAACTCAAGGCCAGCAGAACCTGGAGGCAGGAACTGAAGTGTAGCCCATGGAGCATGGAGCAGCAGGCTTGCTTGTCTTCATGGCTTACTCAATTGGTTTTTGAGACAGGGTTTCTCTGTATAGCCCTGGCTGTCCTGGAACTTACTTGGTAGACCAGGCTGGCCTCGAACTCAGAAATCCACCTGCCTCTGCCTCCCGAGTGCTGGAATTAAAAGCGTGTGCCACCACGCCCGGCTGTCAATTGGCTTTCTTATAGCACCCAGAATGTACCCGGGACCATCTCCCCAGAGGTGACACCACATACAATGTTCTGGACCCTCCCACATCAATCATTAATCAAAAACAAACAAACAAACAAACAAACATTCGCGACAGGCTTGCCCACAGTCCAATCTGATGGAGGCATTTTCTCAATTGAGGTTCCTCTTCCCAAATTCATACCTTGTGTCAAGTTGACAAAAAACTAACCAGGACAGCTGCCAACATCCACTCAAGTCTTCTCTGACCTTCCAGAGCGAATTATGGTCACCATTTGTTCTTCCAGGAAATATGTGCTAAGCACTTTCTAGCCACGGTCAGCGTTGGGCTACATACCAGGACTTCAGGGCCAACAGAACTGGCCTGTCCCCAGGGAGGTGACAGTCTTAGCAACGGAAGAATCATTAGCAAATGATTACACAGAACCACTTATACATTATTGTTTGTGTTAAGGAGAAAATAAAACCAGAATACAATGATGGAAAATAACAGAAGGCCTGTATTTTGGAGCTTGATTAAGTGACCAGAGAAGAGTTTCTGAGGATGTAGAGGATTAAAAGTTTCTGTTTCAGGCAGAAGGAATAGTAAGTACAAAGAGCTATGTGGGCAGCGAGCTCGAAGGGTTCTGGGTACTCTGATAGATCGGCCGTGTGTGTGGAGCTCTTCCTGGGATTGCACACGAGCTTAAGTGTCTGCAGCTGCCAATAAGACTCAGCCGCCATTCAAAGATTTGTTTGTTTGTTTGTTTTTTCTTTAAGATTTATTTGTTTTTATTTTATGTGTACATGGAAGTACCTGTATGTGTGCATTGCTTGGTACTGATGGAAGCCAGAAGAGGCACTGGGTACCCTGAAACTGGAATCACATGAGTTTGTGGACCCCCTTATCAGTTTGGAGAACCGAACAAACCTACAAACCTATGTCCGTTGCAATACCAGGAAGTGCTTTTTTTTTTTTTTTTTTTTTTTTTTTTTTCCTCAAGACAGGGTTTCTCTGTATAGCCCTGGCTGTCCTGGAACTCACTTTGTAGACCAGCCTGGCCTTGAACTCAGAGATCTGCCTGCCTCTGCCTCCCAAGTGCTGGGATTAAAGGCGTGCACCACGATGCCCGCTCAGGAAGTACTCTTAAGATCTGAGCTATCTCTTCAGTACCTTGTTTGTTGTTGTTGTTTGTTTTGTTTTGTTTTTGAGTCGGAGTCTTCTGGATCTCAGGCTGGCCTCAACCTTGATTTGTGGCTGAGTGGGGTCTCGAACTCCTGGCTTCCTGCCTTCTTCTCCTCAGTGCTAGGATTAAAGGCACGCCCTACCAGTCCTGACCCATTCAAAGATTTTAATTAGGACTTAACAATTGACTTTAGTTTTTGTTAGAATGCCCTAGTTGCTAAGGGAAAAAATGGATTAAGGGACACTTAGAAGATTAGGAAAATCACTGGCCATGGTAGTAACACAACTTTATTTATTTATTTTTAAAAGAATTATTTTCTTTTATGTATATGAGTACACTGTAGCTGTCTTCAGACACACCAGAAGAGAGCATCAGATCTCATTATAGATGGTTGTGAGCCACCATGTGGGGTGCTGGGAATTAATTGCTGAGCCATCTCTCCAACCCAGTAACATAACTTTAACATCAGCCTTGGGGGAGGCAGACCTCCCCAAGGTCTACATATGGCCTACATAGTGATTGCTAGGCTAGCCAAAGCTACAGAGTATCTCAAATTTAAAACCACAAATAGAACGATTAAGGAGATCAGTTAGGACTTTCTAGACCCAAGCAAGTGAGGATGTTAGCTAGAACTGGGATAAGTGAGCGAAAAGTTGTGGATTCCAAAGCTATTTAAATTTGGACTTTATGGAAGTTCCTGAAAGATTTGATGTGAGGTTCTGGGAGATGGAAGAATGAGAGACTGCCAGTGCCTAACTTCTGTTCTAAAGGAGCAGAGAGAGGGGTGGCTTATGCTAACCTTGCCGGTCCTATCTTTCTATGGGCAAATTGTCAGAAGCCTAGAGCTTGAGAAACAAGCACCGGTTGGAAGCTGCAACCTCTGAGGTCCCTCCTGGTTGCAACCTAGTTTTGTTATGGACTGAAAATTGGAACAATCTTGTGATTTCTTCCGACTCATCCTGTAGTACCTGACGGAGCTCCATGCACGAGGAGCATTCAGCAATCGCTTCACTTTTCCTGTGGGCAGCAAACTTCTGTAATTGAATTTTAGATTAAATTCTTTAACAAAACAAAACAAAACAAAACAAAAAAAGCCCTTCTGACGTAGGGTAAACTTTCATTTGAAATCAATTTGCCTTGAGAAAGTAGAGCCACAGCAAGGCTAACCTAAACTTGTAATATCCAAAGTCATTCCCTACATAGGGCAGAAACTTTTTGTTTTTCTTAATTATCTGCATCTGCATTCAGGCAAAGGTCATCTTAGAACAGATGTCAGCAGGCGAGTCAATCACATTCAAAATAGCAAAGAAAGAAAAAGGCCAGGTGTGGAGGGGCACACCTTTAACTCCAGCACTCAGGAGGCAGAGGCAGGCAGCTCTCCCTTAGTTTGAGGCCAATCTGGTCTACCTGGCAAGCTCTAGGCCAGCCAGGGCTACAGAGTGAGATCCTGTTTCAAACAAACAAACAAACAAACAAACAAACAAACAAACAGATAAAATGAAATAATGAAAAAAAACCCAACCTCTTCCAAAATACACTGATAATAATTGACAATGGGGTATGCAACCTAGATAAAAATCTACTCTTTACTGCATCTTCTCCACCCCCAATTTACTATATTTGTTTGAGATAGGGTCTCAGCATAAAATTCTGGCTGACCTGAATCTCACTTGTATTGACCACAAACTCACAGAGATCTGCCTGCCTCTGCCTCTGCCTCCTGTCTTTAGTCTATTCTTCGTTTAAAACAAATCGTTAACAAATTGTTAATGCTTCTACAATTTATTTTGAAGTGACAAGTTCTGATAACTCTTAGAATTTTATTTATTTGTTATTGACTTATTTGAAACAGAGTCTCACTCTGTAGCCCAGGATGGCCTGGAACTCACTATATAGCCCAGTCAGGTCTTGAACTCATGGGAGGTCCTCCTGCCTCAACCTCCCAAGCGCTGGGATTACAGGCTGGAGCTGCTACATCTGGCTTTAGAGCAGTCCTGAAAGTTAATGACATGCAGGTGGAGTTGTGTGGCTGGTGCGGCCAAAATCTATGATTTAAATCTGCACTCTCCCTTCCTTTGTCTGCGGCCTTTTTTTGCCTGGCGCTCCACCTTTCTCCGTAGCAATGTTTCCCAGCCATTTTCTCAGGTTAAAAATTCAGAACTTCAATATCTATAAGCTTATTGAAATCAAATACTCAAGTAAGTACATCATTCCCAGCCTTTTGTTTTATTAAAGAGAGAAGTAAGATGACAGAATACCTTTTATATGCCAAGAGCTTTTGAACAAACACACCGTTCGGTGCTTTGTATATCCTGTGGTGCGTGGTCCATTTCACCAAGGAGATAGGCAGAGGTCCTGCTTCCTGTGAGTCCCTCGCCTCAAACATCATCTAGGAACAGGAGTGTGATCTGCCTCACACGCCACAGTGGGGAGGCCTCTCTTCATTGATCCCTTCATGGTCAGGGTCTCAGGAGTGACCTAGGGGTTGCCCAGATGGAATGCATCTCCCTAGGGATTGAGGTTTGCAATATAAAGCACAAAATGGGGGGGTGGGGGTGGATGGTGGGGGTGGGTGGGTGGAGATTTGGTATCCTTTGTAGGTTGATGTGTCTGATAGTGGCACTTAGCAGCAATGTTCTGAGGCTGGACCTCATTGGCACCAGTCTGAGGATGGTTCTTTTTACACCAGCCCTTGGTTTCCAGCTGAATTGTCAAATCAGACACTTGAGGCCCTGTCAGTATTTCTTTAGGAAATTCCAGTTCAGGTGGATAGAACCAGAGTTGGCACAGTTCCTGCAACCAAGTACTCTTATCAAAAAGTAAAGAAACTGGCTCCAAGTCACAGAGTTTGTTCAACTGGCAAGAGGCGGTGTTCTGGCAATGCTGTCTTTTTTTTATTTTTGTTTTTTTTTGTTTTTTTTCGAGACAGGGTTTCTCTGTGTAGCCCTGGCTGTCCTGGAACTCATTCTGTAGACCAGGCTGGCCTCGAACTCAGAAATCCCCCTGCCTCTGCCTCCCAAGTGCTGGGATTAAAGGCGTGCGCCACCACGCCGG
This sequence comes from Mus musculus, assembly GCF_000001635.26. Taxonomy (NCBI): domain Eukaryota; kingdom Metazoa; phylum Chordata; class Mammalia; order Rodentia; family Muridae; genus Mus; species Mus musculus. The sequence continues at coordinate 95,409,877 of NC_000077.6, forward strand.
GCACAATGCTGTCTTGTTTCCTTGATCCTGTGCTGCCTGGGGAATTCTACAAAAGGGCACCGCCTGGGTGCAGGGTTAAGCAGGGTACACATATGTGAATGGCAAGTGAAGAACATTTACCCCAAATCCATGCTCAATGACACATGCATAAACAAGCAAATCTACTCGTACCAGGGATGAGTTGTGTTCGAATATTATTTCACTTCATCCTCATCACTATGTACTAAGTTAGAAAACAGTGAGTCTTGGGAAGGGTTATCTATATTTATACCATAGAAAATGTTAGTGCTGGGTTTGAACTTGAGTCTGCAGAAAAGAAACATGCTGACTCATTAAGCCACAGCCTCACTGTGGAACTTTTTGTTTGTTTGTTTGTTTTTAAGATTTATTTATTTATTTTATGCACATGAATTCATTGTAGCTGTCTTCAAACACACCAGAAGAGAGCATCAGATCCCATTACAGATGGTTGTAAGCTACTAAGTGGGAGCTACTAATTTAACTTAGGACCTCTGAAAGAGCAGCTAGTGCTCTTAATTGTTGAGCCATCTCTCTTAATTGTTGAGCCATCTCGCCAGCTCCTTCACCTTGGAATTTAATCAACCAATTAACATGTTTCTATTGTCAGTTTTCTATTAGCCTTATAATGGCCCTAGAACAACACTATCAATGTGTTCTTGTTTTTTCTTTGTTTTTGTTCTTTTGTTTTGTTTTTTTCTTGTTTGTGATCTTACATCTGTGTCCTCGAATGTGTCACCTGTCTTTTTTGGGGAGCTGGACATTGTCAGGACACAGGACTGTATTCCCTACTGGTCTTCCCGTCTGTCTATCCATCTCTACAAAGGCATCTCTACAAAGACTCAAATATGGCAGATACCGGGCTTGGGCAGGATGGTGGATGGGTGGGATACAAAGCTGTCATTGAACCAACTGAAGAACTCTATAAAGGCAAGAGACTTAACTCCTTAAAGTGCTTACATCTAAAACAGTAGTTCATATTTCTCTTCAGGCTAGCCTGCCTCTACCTCCCCTATGGTGGTGGTGGGGGGGGCGGGGCGGGGCGGGAATCTGCCTTTGCTTATTGAACTGTTCAAGATCCATGCTGGCAAAATAAATAAACAACAGACATCTCAGGGTCTTTGGGGACAGATCCCTTGCCCAGACCTGGCTCATGACAGCCAATGAACATTTTGTCGTTTGTGTTTTGGATTAAGAAAATGAGTTCTGCATGTTTCCTAGTATCACAAGGAGCACTGAATTGAATTGGTGCCATTGTAAGCTTGATTGTTGTTGCATAGATAAAAGCCTCATTAAGTCCCTCACGAGGAGAGGAAAATTTTATTTTGAGGAGCAACGAGGGCTTCTTTGCTTGTTGTGGTTACAACAACAAAACATTAAATGGAGGAAATAATTAAATAACTGAACTTTTTTTTTCTTTACCCAAACCTTGTCAAGAGGCTGGGTGAGTTTTTAATTAGTGCTGCATTTTCAATAAATCCAGATCAGTACGTGGTACCGATTCTTTCCTGGATAAGGGAAAGATAATAATGAGAATCTTATTTTTCAGTCCCACACTAAAGGGATGCCTGGTATATTTAATCATGCTGTAGAAATCCTGGCAGCCTTCTCTGAGCCTGGCCTCTGCTCTAATTACATTTCTAGATTTTAGTAAATTGAAAGGGAAAATGTAGGAACAAAATAATTAAAACCGAAGAGGAAGTGCATATTAAAAAGGAGAAGCTGTTTAAAATTCTTACACGTAGTGCTTCCAAGGACATCCACAATCGCTTAATCAGCTCCACACCAAATCAAAGCCCTTTGTGCAGAGGCTGGAGGGATCATATCTCAGGTGGGCGGTGTGGTCCTCGCAGTAAAATGGGAGCCTCATTGCACAGAGCTACAGATGGCAATAGAACCTCTTATAGCCTTCCAGATCACTGGGGATTCAGACTGGGGTCTGGACAAGCTGCTGGCACATATTCCATACCCGGAGGAGCCCTCTCCCTCTCCCATATCCTGGGTAGAGTCTGGCTAAACTGTAAGGATTAGTCTCAATTGTAAGGAAGCTGAAACAGATGTCCAGATGTGTCTATTCTCCATAACCAACTCTTTCTGCACCTCTTCCCCATGCTCCTTTCTCAAGAGCCTCTCTCTCTCTCTCTCTCCCCCCCCCCCCCTCTCTCTGCTTCTCTGTGAAATCCTAAGTCAAGAGACTAGGTAACTAAACAGCCACGGTGTCACCAAGGGCTAGTGATTTGTAACTGGTTACTGAGTTACCCACGGGACAGCCATAATTTTTACAAGGAGCCAACACCTCTCTGGCTTCAGCTCAAGAGAGGAGGGTTTGTTGATAGTGACAGTAAATGAAATCTAATTGAAAAGTTTCAAGAATCTGCCTCAGGTGTCAAGAGCTCTTTCTGCTTTAGAGCCAAGCACACGGACCACATCAGTAGAGAATCTGGGCTCTCCAGTTCGTAAATAAACCATTTTGGTTGGGCAGAGTGGAACACCCTTTCAGTCTTAGTACTCAGAAGGTAGAGGCATAAGATCAGGAGCTCAAAGCCAGCCTCTGTTACGTAGTGAGCTGTGTGTGTGTGTGTGTGGGGGGGGGGGGGGGTCAGCCTGGACTGTGTGAGATCATCTCAAAACCCCAAACCCTCAAAATAAAGCAGAGAAAAAAAAAACCAATAAGAGCAATTTCATCTAGAATCTAGGTTGTGTAAGGCCCCAAGGGTTTGGAAGGTTTTGCTTATAATTCCTAGGATATTTCATATGGGGATTACGGGGTCTGCTTCTATACTTGAAAGTGGAAAGCCTCCCGGCACTGTCGGGGTTCTTTCCAAACCCAGTGGCTTGGTTCCTGGGCTGCCAGCCTTCCCTGCTGAACAGGCTCACCAGCCACTGGGTGCCAAGGAGCATGTGGCAAGAGATAGGAGCAGAGTCTCCTGGAGACTGTCCCAAGGCCTGGAAAGCAGTAGGGTGCCAGGAAGCAGCTCTCAATTAGGCTGCAACCCTGTTACCTCATGACCCACAGGGTCACTGGGTTGATCTCTCAGAGCTAGGTGTGTGCTTGATATGTGTATGCAAGAGGCAGTCTGCTTTTGCTTTTGAGAGCTTGATTCAGTAATAAAATATTTTCTTTTAAGTTTAAGGTAATCGAAGAATGTAACACAAAGATGACTGTTTTCTTCCAGGGCCAAGATGCTCTGAGACAATTCTACCCAACTCCAGAATCACTTTTGGTCCATGGGAGCTAAGACATGAGACAGACTGGGGACCCGGATGGCTTAGCCAAGGAATTGTCACAGAATCAGCTTCCTCTCCATTGGGTCTCTCTCTCTCTCTCTCTCTCTCTCTCTCTCTCTCTCTCTCTCTCTCACACACACACACACACACACACACACCCCTTCTGCCTTTCCCAGAAAGAACAGCTCTTTGGTTATTGTTGTCAAATGCTAATTTATTTAGTTTTCAAGACGCGGTATCACCTTGTAATTCTAGCTGACTGTGAACTCAGTAAGTAGACCAAGCTGGCCTTAAATTCACAGAGCTTCTCCTGCCTCTGCCTCCCGAGTTCTGGGGTTAAAGGTGTGCCTCACAGTACTCTAGCAAAGTACCTTATAAATGTTAGCATTTGCAGGCTAGGCTTATTGGACATGGATCTCTATGAATTTAAGGCCAGCCTGTCAACAAAGAGAGTGCTAGGTCAACCAATCCTATAGAGCAAGACCCTATTTCAAAAAATAAAACAAACTAAAACACATGTTAAAAGTTCTTTAAAAAGTATTTTAGCTGAGAGTTGCCTAAAAAAGAAAGTAAGAGCTAAGTCATCGGTAATCCACAAACTGCACAACTAGGTTTCAGTTGCGAAATGCCTGTTGCTGCTCCACCCACCCGGTCCCTGGATCTCAGCTTCCTTCCTCCATTCTGGCCTCGCACCTCAGCGCGAACTTCTGCGCGCTGCACGCGACCCCCTCCGAGTTCCCGCCTCTTTCCACTCTGGCTCCGCCTTCCGCCCAAATTCCCGGGCCCTGGCACCACCTCGCGACGCTTGCGCACTAGGGAAGGTAGGCGGAGTCTTAAAAGAGGAGGAGCTGGAGAGTCTTGAGCGGGACGGGGTGGGGCGGGGCAGGACGGGGCGGGGCGAGGCGGGGTGGGGCGGGGCGGGAAGCTGGGGGGAGGAGGCCGCGCGGGGTGGGGCCCGGCGGGTACGCGCTCGCTGCGTCGACGTGCTGACGACAGGACGCCCAGGCCGGTGTGTGTCGGTGTGTATGTGTGTGTGTGTGTGTGTGTATGTGTGTGTGTGTGTGTGTGTGTGGTGTGTGTGTGTGTGGTGTGTGTGTGTGTGTGGTGTGTGTGTGTGTATGTGTGTATGTGTGTGTGTGTATGTGTGTGTATGTGTTTGTATGTGTGTGCGCGCTCCAAGAGTGTATTTGTGTATCGGCGGTCCCGCAGGTCCCGGATGTTGCGGGCAGTATGAGGCGAGCGCAGGGGGACAGGGACCAGCAGCTGTCGCCGCCGTTCTCAGGTGAGTGTGTGTATGTGTGTGTCAAGAGTCGAAGAAGGGGTTGGCCTGTTGGGGTGCGGGGTTTTTCCTTGAGAAGTGACTAAACCCTCCCCCACAACACACACTTTTCCTAATGTACTATTCTCTGCCCCATTTCCTATGTTGGTTTCCTGGCCCGAGGAAGCCAGAGCCTAGTCAGCCGTCCGTTCTTCCTACCTCAAGCATTCTGGAAACACAAACGCGCCCCCTGCCTCCTGCCTCCCTCACCATCATATCCCCAACCCCATCCCCCTTGCCAAATAGTGAGCTGTCGCCTGCGGCGAGATGGGGAACTGCGCATGCTCGAATGTGAAGGAGCTCCGGGTGCCTGGTCGCTGCTTCAGGACGCATGCGCATTGCTGTTTTGCAGGGACCTGCGGGATAAAGAGCCCCTTGACCACGAGCCCGCCTTCTTCGCTAGACTTGCCACCCAATAGTGAGCTTGTCGCTCCGATCCGAGAGGGAGAATTTAAATTATGCGAGGGATTTAAGGACAAAGCACTATTTGCATCTGGTGTTGCCCTAGAGACTCCCAGGCTACCAACGCCTCCTAGAGCCAACGTGTCCCACGCTGACCCTTCTTTTTGAAACTTAACTGCTACTTCTACTTCTAGTATTACTTCCCTTTCCACCACTCCCGTCGTCATGCTGAAACCTTACTACAAACTTCCCCTAAGTTTAGGAGTAAGTCCAACTCGTTATTCTGGCAGGGGATTTTGATAGTCTTGTTAAAAAGGATTTGTTAAAAGGTCCATTAAAAAAGAAACTAAGGTGGGAATTTCTCTTTAGTAAAATTCTGAGTTGCCTTTACAGAGTAGCTAAGGAAGGGATAAGTGCCACACACAGACTTGAGGTAACAACAAAACAGAAATCAAGCTGTCAATCAGTAGCTTCATTTCAGCCCTTTTACTTAGTGGGACCTTTTTGGTTCATTGTGTGTGTGTGTGTAAGTTCTTCCATAGCGTTTCAGTTTAGTTATACATTTAGTTGTACAGTTTAGTTGTACATTCTGTGACAATATGGAAACAGGGGTAATCAGAAACAATTGAACAACTTGTCCAGAAGTATTAGTTTCAAATAATTTGAGCACTAATTCTTTCATATTGGCAAGTTCCAAAAAATTAAAATGAGGAACTTTACAAAAATATTCCAGTGACTTAGGTCCCAGAGTTTTAGCTGACAGACTGCAGTTGGTTCTTTAGTTTGGTGCTGTGCCATCCCTCTTAGAAACTTTGTCTTAGCTCTACCATGTAGGGAAAAAGATGTTTTATTTGTTTTTGATATAGTCAAGTTGTTATGTAGCCATGACTGGCATGGAATTCCCTATGAAGACCATGCTGGTCTCAAGACTGTATTCACAGAGATCTGCTTACCTCTGCCTCCCTAGTGCCAGGTATACATTTGGTCCCAAAGATAAACACTTTCTACTAGCAAAAAGTTTGCTGAATTGTATTGAAATGAATAGCTAACTTGTTGTTGGGTGGAGAGAATGGAAAAGGGAGGGGCATCTTTTGTTTTTCAGTTGTCTGGCTAACCTAATGTCTCATACTCTTGGGAGTGGGACATGAATCAGCCTTGTTTTGAAATTCCTTTTCCTTTGTGTTCTTTCTTTGGTATTCTCACAAGACATAATTTTGGTTGGCATTTTATCCCTAGAACCTCATGTTCTTGGTCTTGAAAGTGTATGAACACTTCTCACTTCCTCATTTAACTGGGCTTTATGTGGTTCAGTTGTCTGTCTATTGTGCTGTTTCCAGTTGCCATGTTGCACTTGGATCCAGAGGATGACACAGAGCAGCACAGGGGTTGGGGGCAGGGGCACATACATCATCCTGTGCTGGGAAAGAGCTGGATCCTCAGTCTCCCACCCCTACCCTCAGCCCTCAACATCCCCAGTAGTATAAGTTACTGTGTCAACTCCACATTTAGGATCAGGGCACTTGGCATCCTTTTGGTATTTTGGTGACTACACCTCTTAAAAAAGTTATTGCAGAGGCTAGTATGGTAGTGGGAAGAACTTTATGAGGTGTACGTCCTTGCCTGGATCAGGCTGTTGTAAAATCTAGAAGGGAAGCTAATGAGGTAATCCCTGTCTGTCTTCTCTGTAAGCTTTCTTCATTTGGATGCTTTGTTCTTATCTGGAAATGCTTTATCTCTGAATTCACTGAAAGCCTTATTTAAGTTTTTCCACGGTGCAAAAGCTTGGGATGCTTTTAGGATTAAGATAAGTTGTTCATTCATTCAGATTGGTACAGAAATTTGTTTAGAAATAAAAGGAAATACAAATGTTTAAAAAAAAAAACCAAAAAAAAATCAAAAAACCAAAAAAAAAAAACAAAAAAAAACCAAAAGCTCCACAGTGAGAATGCAAACCCTTCCATGGTTCTCCTGTCTGTCAAGTTTACCTTCTCAAAGGCAGCAGCTCCTCCTCCCAGCGTCAGTCCACACAGCACAGCACAGACGCAGACAGATCCTTTGGTTTCTGTTTTCCACAAATGATTAGACACTTTGTATATTTTTATTTTTTCAATTTACCTTGGTGATCATTTCATATAGTATGTGTAGTATCTCTTAAGTGACAAGGGTTGTACTGTATATGATATGCCGTTGTTCAACAAATTTAGTAAGCATTAGGGTTTCAAAGCCACAGTTCATTTTTTTATGTGTTCTGGTGTCTATTGGATTAGATTTTTTTGGCGAATGTACCAGATCAATGGGTGTATGCATTTTGAATGTTGGCAGTATTGTTGAGTTGTTTTCTACAGAGGTGTATGAATTTATATTATTGCCAACAGCTCGTCTGTGTGTTTCCTACTCTACACTTTCATAATTTAAAAATCTTATAGTGTTTTCTCTGAAATTTTAAGTTCATTATATAGTTTCATAAATTTCCTTACACCAAGGAGTTGTGGACAGACTGTCACCGTTTTGTAAGTCAGGAGTCTTAGAGGTACTCTTTCATGAAAGAGTGATGCCGTAGGAACAAAGACATACGCTGTGTTACAGCAGACTCAGGGCAGTTCTAGGAAGGCCTATGAGACCTGGATCCTAGGGTTCTCCTCTTCACTTTCAGTTCTAGTTTCTTTGTGTGGAACTCCAAAAGCTTATGTAACGTTTTTTGCGATATCATTTTGGTAGCTTTGAGCAAAGGCAAGTGAGCTGCTTTTTGTTGAGTTGAAAAGGTAACTCAGTGGCTAAGATAAGTGTCTCTTTTCTCCACCAGAATGTTGGCCTTAGCAGTCTTCTGACTGCAGAATGCCTTATTATGAGCTGTAAAGAAAGAGAAAAGGCTGGGTATGGTGGAGCACACCTTTAATCCCAGTACTCAAGAGGCAGAGGCAGGCAGATGGATGTGGGTTTAAGGCCAGCCAGAACTTTATAGTGAGACCCCGCACCCCTCCCAGAGCCAGTCTCCCCCAAAAGAAAGAATGAATGAATGAACGAAGAGATGTCTGTACCTGAAGGAGATTGTGATCTTACCAGATGTACTGACTATGTGAAATAGAAGTCATAAAATAAAAGTAAATAATACTATGCCCGTCTTCTACTCTGAGAAGACCTGAGAGGAGTGACAAAGGACTGAAAGAGAGTTAGTTTGGGAGGGCTTTCTGGAGGAAGTGTGTGCTGAGGTGTGTGTTTGTTTTTCTTCAACTATTGAACGTTCAAACATACAGAAAAGTAGAAATGTACAGTTATTATCCTTCTGTCTACCACTTTAATTGTTCACACTTGCTGTATTATAAAAAGTATACGTGCTATACATGTTAGGATGTATAATGTTCAAACTTTTCTATATTTCAGATATATTCCAACCTTTAGATGAAATACATTGTTTTACTCAGTTGTTCTTACAGTGTTTGTGACAAGGCAATTTGAGTAATTTTAAATTTTATTTTATATTTTGAGACAAGGTGTAGCCCTGGCTGGCCTAAAGTTTACTTTGTAGACCAAGCTGGCCTCAAATTCATAGACAGCCACCTGCCTCTGCCCCTCAAGTTCTGGGATCAAAGGTGAGTACCCCTGTACCTACCATTGTTTGTCTTTTTCCCCTTCAAACACATCTCTGGTTTCAGAACTGTTTGAAGCTACTCAGGATTAGTGGCTTTTGTGTTTTGAAGCAGCCAGGCCAGGCCATCTGTGTTCTAGTGTACATCACCTCTTAGAATTTCCTGATTATTTTCTTGGTTTTAGTAATTTGCTCTTTTTTTTTTTTTTTTTAAGACAGGGTTTCTCTGTGTAGCAACTCACTTTGTAGACCAGGCTGACCTCGAACTCAGAGATCTGCCTGCCTCTGCCTCCCAAGTGCTGGGATTAAAGGCATGCGCCACCACTGCCCGGCTAGTTGTATGTTTTAAGGTGATGAAGCTCAGACTTTTCAATGAAATTTCTTCCTTCTATAACTAGCAGATAGTCTTTAGAATGGTCCCATTCTGGCTACTGTTACTTTCCTAGTAGCCTCTTTCCTAATGTGATGGCCTTCCCTTTCTCAATTAAGTAGTTGTAAAATGGTGATTTAAAACATTCTGCCATTCTTTTCCTTTGGCTAGTTTTTTATTTTCTATAAAACTTTCCCTTATCAGTTAGGAGGAAATTATAGTTTCTACAACAAAAGGTTGAGGTGAATCTTTCTTTCCATTCAATATTTTCTGAATAAGGAGGTGGTATAATAATTAATAGGCAGTTTAGAAAGGCTACTGACAAACAACAGTTCTGGGGATTTATTTAATGCCTGGAACATGAGAGGCAAGTAAGCACTCTACCTTGGGTTATCCCCGTAGCTCAAGCTGTCATCTTGACTGGTAGCAAATGAATAGTTGCTTTTTTTTCTGTTAGTATCATCTTGCACACATGGCTTTTAATGTATTGTGTCTTACCAACAGTTACAACGTTTTTTACGATGCACAAGATGTTCTCTATTTTGCCTCTGGAGTCCTCTCAGCTCAGCAATATGAGTGCATCCTTGCTTTCTGGCACAAGAAGTTTTTGGCTGTATTTTTTCTGTCCCACATGTGCAGTCCTTACTTTACCTTTCTTTCTTTCTTTCTTTCTTATTTTAAAAATTTTAACCCTATTTTTATTTTATGTGTATGGTGTTTGGCCTGTATGTATATCTGTGCACTGTGTGAACCCTTGGAGGCTAGAAGAAGAAATCTGAACAGTTATGAACTGCTATGTGGGTGCTGGGACTTGAACCTGGGTCCTCTAGAGGAGCAGCCAGTGTTCTTAGCCAATGAGCCATCTCTCTAGCCCCACACTTTACCTTTCTGCAGTTTCTCTTTTAGTAAATTAGGTTGTTTATTCCCTTTATGGGGCTCTGCAGCTAAGTTATGAAAAACAAAGTTGCCTTTATTTAACTCTGTATACCTAGTGTTTGATTCTCTGTGCTGCTGGCATTGCTAGGATCTAGATCTTAGAACTCACAACTTCTTTGTCTTGAATATTCTTTGTGAAGATAGGTAGTGTCCCAAGTGAAAGAATTGCTATATCCCACATGAACATAAAGTTGGCTATAGAAAATATTGGAGGTTCCCTCCCCTAGGGCAATGTTGCAATGTCACTTTTTTTCTGGGGTGAAATATAAGGAAATGAGGGCTGGGATGTAGCTCAGTTCTTAGAGTACTTACCTAGCATGTAGGAAGCCCTGGATGAGATTCCTAGCACCACCTAAACTGGGCTGCTGGCCCACACCTATGAGCCAAGCACTTGGGAGCTCAGAGCAGGAGGAACAGAAGTGTAAGGCATCCAATAGCTACATAGGGAGTTTGTCGCCCAGCTTTGTGGAGCATGTGCTGTTCTAGCGTTATATAAAAGAGGTCGCCGGGCGTGGTGGCGCACGCCTTTAATCCCAGCACTCGGGAGGCAGAGGCAGGTGGATTTCTGAGTTCGAGGCCAGCCTGGTCTACAAAGTGAGTTCCAGGACAGCCAGGGCTACACAGAGAAACCCTGTCTCGAAAAACCAAAAAAAATAAAAAAGTAAAAAGAGGTCTTTGTGGGGATGTGCGTGAATATTTGCTTTGCTTTCCTTCTCCTCAGTTAAAGCATTCCTTTTAAAATGTCCACGTATATTTCTCTACATGAATGTTATGTAAGATTCTGCTGTTACAGCATATTTTTCATTATCATTAGATTTTCATCTTTTAAAAAGGAGCAAGACAAATTGTTCTTAATTAGGGAAATTTTTCAGCCAAACCATGACCTCTGATTCCCAGCTGTCTTAACTCAGGGTCTGGAACATTGCTGCACCCTGTGATACTGTGTACTGTAGACTTAGGAAAAATGTCTGCTCATCTGAGTGCTTTTTGCAACTCTGTCACACTAATGAAGGCTAATTTGTAGCTGGTCCTAGGATCTAGACTAATTCTTGCCTTAGTAAAAAATGTTTAATGAGATGTTTCCTGGGCTGGTGAGATGGCTCAGTGGGTAAGAGCACCCGACTGCTCTTCCGAAGGTCCAGAGTTCAAATCCCAGCAACCACATGGTGGCTCAAACCATCTGTAACAAGATCTGACGCCCTCTTCTGGAGTGTCTGAGGACAGCTACAGTGTACTTACATATAATAAATAAATAAATCTTTAAAAAAAAAAAAAAAAAAAAAAAAAAAAAAAAAGAGATGTTTCCTATGCTGGGAGACTTTGAATAATTTTATGTTACTCAGAGCCAGACAATAACAATATTCTGATACCTATCTGAAATCCAATTCCCAAGTTCTCTTTACCATCTTGTCATATTTATAAGGTTATTTATTCTCAGTCTGGTTTCATAACAATACTGGCTCCACATTGCATTCTGCTTGTGTATTTGAGGAAGCACACCTGTTTCTTGTGTTTGTTTTCAGGCATGGTAAAATTACTCAGCAAGGCTCTGTGGACATATTTGCTAATAAATTGGATCCAGTTCCTTCTTTCACTTTTGTATTTATAAAGCTCCCATTACAGGAAAATACTTTAAAATTAGAGTTTTGAAGGAACATCTGGGCCGTTATTCTTATTACTATAGTCAATATTTTATGTATTTCTGAATTTATTTATTTATTCATTTATTTTGTATGTGTGTGTGTGTAAACATGTGCATTTCAGGTTACATGTGTACCACCGGGCATGTGTGAAGGTCACAGTATAATTTCCAAGAGTTGGTTGTCTCTTTCTACCACGTGGGTCTCAGGGATGACGCTCAGGTTATCAGGCTTGACAGCAAGGGCTTTTACCAACTGAGCCATCTCTTAGATGTGGTAGATTTTCATAGACTTGGCCAGAAGCTGCAAGCGTGTTCTCTGTATATAGCAAAGCTAGCCATGCAGCTTTATGGGAGCTGGGTACAGATCACAAGAGTAGATATTAACATATAGTAAGTCTTCCTTGATACAATCACCATTACTCTTGACTGTCCTAAGAAGCTGTTGGCATAAATTTTCCTGCCATCACCAGCTACCTTGGAGAGGGCTTACACATTTTTTTCAAAAAAGTTCTAATTTCTCCTGTCTGCAGATCTGCTTTTGTATTTGTAAGAGGAAAAATGCACTTGTAATTATTTATCTCCCTAAATTGAGATGTATATATTTTTTTACCTGATATTTATAAAAAGGCAGCCATGTAGAAGTTTGCTATAAATAAAAATAAGCTTTTCAATGTTGAACGTCATTTGTACTGCTGGCCTTAAGTTTTAAATTGTAAGTTGGCTGTACTGGTGCACACCTGTATATCCAGTACTTGGATGGTAGAGGCAGTTCTATTCAAGGACAGTCTGATCTATGTGTGGTGATCCAGAGCAGACAGGGCCACACAGTGAGATCCTGCCTTAAGAACACAAAAAGAGGGGGCTGGAGAGCACCGACTGCTCTTCTAGAGGTCCTGAGTTCAATTCTCAGCAACCACCTGGTGGCTTAAAACCATCTATATGGGATTTGATGCCTTTTTCTGGTGTGTCTGAAGAGAGACAGTGCATTCACATACATAAATAAATCTTTAAAAACACACAAAGTAGGGGCTAGAGAGAACTCAGTTGGTAAATTGAATTGAGATCTCTAGAACCCATAAAAAGCCAGCATGGTACCTCATACCCATAATTCCAGTGCCAGGAGGCAGAGACAGGAGTATTCCTGGGGCTTGACAGTCTAGCCAAATCAGTGAACTCCAGGTTCAGTGAAAGAGCCTGTCTCAAAACACAAGGGAAAATGACTGAAGAAGACACCTGACGGTGACCTTTGCCTCCACATGCACTCATATTCACTGCCCAAAATAATAATCTTAAATATGATCTACTTTAAATATGTAGAAAAGTATAAAGAATAATGCTACTCACATACCATCACCCAGTTATACAAAATCATTTCTTGTGTATATGTATGTGTGTAAAGGCCAGAGGGCAACTTTGGGAATCATTCCAGGAACACTGACCAAGTTCTTTGAGGCATGTCTCTTATTGGCCTGGAGCTGGAGCTTAACAATTGGTGTAGATTGGCCAGCAAGCTTCCCCTAGGATGCTTTTAACTGTCTTCCTAGCACTGGGATTATAAGCCTGAGTCATGCCCAGCCTTTAAAAAAAAAAACAAAGAACTCTTTTATTAAAAAGATTTATTTTTAGTTTATGTTTGAGTGTTTGCCTACGTGTGTGTGTGTGTGTGTGTGTGCGTGCATGTGCGTGTGTGTGCGTGCACACATGCACATGTGTCCACAGAGGCCAGAAGAGGATATTGAATCATTGAATCACTTGGAGAAGAAATGACAGGTAGTTATAGGTTGCCATTGGGTGCTGTGACCCAAACTCGGGTCTCTGGAAGAGCAACCAGTGCTCTTAGCAACTGAGCTGTTTATTTCTCCAGCCCCTTTGCCTGGCATTGTTATGTTGATTTCCGGAATCTAACTTAAAAATGTTGTGAATAATAGGTATACAAACTTCTCTTTAAAATATTGCTTTCAATTCTTTAGTGTATAGATCTAGAGTTAGAATTCCTAGATCATGTGGTAATTCTATTTTTGATGTTTTTTTCAAGATCCTTCGTTCCATTTTTCATGGTGCCTGTACCATTTTATATTCCTATCAACACAGACGTTCCAAGTTCTCCACATCCTTACCAACACTTTTTTTTCTTTTTGGTACTGGCATCCTAACGGGTGTTGTTGAATTCTTTTTTTAGCTTTATCTTTTATTGAAGTTGAGTTGTAAGTTTTATTTTATTTATCTTTAATTTTTAAAAGGTTCATTATGTTTTTCTGTTTGTTTATGTGTCTGTGTCTGTGTGCTATGAGTATGTGGGTGGCCATTCGGACCACAAGAGGGCGTCAGATCCCTTGGAGCTGGAGCTGCTGGTGGTTTTGAACCACATGATGTGGGAACTGAATTCTGGTTCTCTGGAAGAGTAATATGTGCTTTTAACTGCTGAGCCAGCTCTCCAGTCCCCTTTGTTTTGGGGACTGAGTTTCACTCTGTAGCTGGGCTGGCTTGAAACTCATGATCTCCTTCCTCAGTCTCTTAAGTCTTAGAGTCTAGAATACAAGTGTGAGTCTTCATGACCAGGATAAACTATGTCAGACCTATTTTGTTGTCCTTTTGATGTTTGTATAACCTACTCTGGCTTCAAACTTGTGCTTTCTCTGCTTCCCTAGTGCCAGGCTTGAAGTCATATGCTACTATACCTGGTTTTGTTTGTTTGTTTTGTCTTGTTCTGTTCTCTCTGTATGTGCTTGCTTTACAGAAGGAATTCTCTTATATTAGGGTAATAATTAAGTCTTATTTTCTCATATGTGCTTATAGTTTTGCTTTTTTTACATATAGTTCTCTACTGTCAATTTATTTTGATATTCAATGTGGGAACGATTAAGCTTTTTTCTATAAGAAAGCCTTAAACCATGGATCTACTTTTCCATGAGGAGAACTCCGTGACTCCTGTTTTGGATAATCCAGCTGTTTCCTACTCTTGTTAAAATGTCATCTGTGTTTGTCTGTGTATATGAGGGTTTTCTCTCTAGTCTCTTTATGTGCCATTGGCTGTCTGGCCTGTCTTGCTCTGTGCCATTGGCTGTCTGGCCTGTCTTGTTCTGTGCCATTGGCTGGCTGGCCTTCTTGTGCTATTACTGTACTGCTTTCCTTAGCAGAGACTTACAGTAATTGTTCTTGTCTGACAAGCAAGGCTCAATGTCTCCTTTTTATGTTCATCAAGCTCCTTGAAAAAACCCTGTTTTGTTGGTTGGTACAATTTTTTTTAAAAATTTTTTTGTTGGTTTTTGGCTTTTTGGAGACAGGGTTTCTCTGTATAGCCCTGGCTGTCCTGGAACTCACTTTGTAGACCAGGCTGGCCTCAAACTCAGACATCCTCCTGTCTCTGCCCCCGGTGTGCTGGGATTAAAGGCATGTGCCACCACCGCCCAGTTTTTATTGGTGTTTTTATACAATCATAACAGGTCACTTTCCACATGAAGATCTTATCTCTATATAAAAATAATGACCGCACCAAAAACCAAACCAAACCAAACCAAACCAAAAAAACAAAACACCAATAAAACAGTTTTGGTATTGGCATTGGTATTGAACTTGATGGTATTAAAGATATCTCTCTCTCTCTCTCCCTCTCTCTCTCTCTCTCTGTTGTTATTTTTAAGACATGATCTCAGTTTATCTCAGACTGGCTTCCAATTTGTGGCAATCCTCCTGACTCAACTTCCTAAATGCTGGGATTACAAGTGTGAGCCACCCTGCCCAGTAGTTAAAACCCTAATAATAAGGAAATGGGACCTACTTAAACAAAGAGATTATCAAAAAGATATATAGAAGCTGTATAGCACAACAAAAACCAAACAGATAGATTTCAGAAAGTCCTGGAACGAAAACAGTTGCATGGACTTCAGCAGTAAGAACTGGTAGACTCTGGTGCTCTATAAATAAACTTCAGTTTCCATGAAGCTTGATTCAGATTCCTAAGGGATATCTGATTTGGTCAGGCCAAGGCTTGATTTCCCATGGGCCACATATGTGCCCCAGGTTCAACTCCAGTTGTTTATGGGGAAGGGGAAGTTTGATATAAATAGAAGGGGGGGGCTGGAATTAGAGACAAATTTTCTTTGAGTAATGATGAATCTTAAGACTCCTTACAATCTTAAAATTCTTAGTGTCTTGAGGGTTTCTTGTTTGTTTTTAAAATGTGGGTTGTATCTATTGGTCACTACTAAATTAGAACTTAGGATACAGGGTTGGAGAGATGGCTCAGCAGGTAAAGGTGCTTGCCACCACCACGGTGGAAGAAGAGAATTGACTCCTACAGGTTGTCCTCTAACCTTTACTTTGTATGCCATGGCATGCACACACTAAATACATATATTAAAATAAAGAAAATATATTTAAAAAGAAAATGTCAAGAAAAATGTTTTAAGAATTATTTTTTAACTTTAAAAATAAAGTCATGTCACTTTAATCCCAGTACTCAAGCAAGCAGGTGGATCTCTTGAATTTGAGGTCAGCTTGGTCTTTGCAGTAAGTTCTAAGCCAGCCAGGGCTATATAGTGAGACTCTATCTCAAACAAACTGAAGTCCTCATCGTGTATTAAACTAAGTAGTATTTAAAAGAAAAAAAAATGAGCCAAGTGGTGGTACATACCTTTAATCCCAGCACTTGGTAGGCAAGAGGAAAGCAGATCTCTGTGAGTTCAAGGCCTGCCTGGTCTGCAGAGTGAGTTTCAGGATATCCAGGGCTATATAGAGAAACTCTGTCTTGAAAAAACAAAATCAACCAACCAAATAAACAAAAAACTTGAAAAATTAGTAAGTTTGGTTTTAAGTCCCTTTAATGTCTACCTTAATAGAAGATAGATACTAAATTTTTATATCTGGTTCTATATTCTTGTTTGTTTAATTTTTCAAGACAGGGTTTCTCTATTTAGCTCTGGCTGTTCTGGAACTTACTCTGTAGACCAAGCTAGCCTCTAACTCACAGAGACATACCTGTCTCTGCCTCTTGAGTGCTGGGATTAAAAGCATGTTTCTTTTTGAGACAATCTTTTTACTTATCTGTGGCTGTCTTGGAACTTACTATGTAGACCAGATCTGCCTGCCTCTGCCTCCTAAGTCCTGGGATGAAAGGTGTGAGCACTCCTAGCATTCTATATCCTTTTATTATTGTACACACACACACACACACACACACACACACACACACACACACGCAGGTGCCAGAGAGAGAGAGAGAGAGAGAATATGAATGAGCACATATGTGCTACTGTGAGTATGTAAGGATCAGAGGATAACTTTCAGAAGTCATTTCTTGCCTTCTACCTTGTTTTTGAGGAAGAGCCTATTTGTTTCTGCAGTATTGCATACTTCAGTTTAGTCAGCTTCAGAGCCTGTGAGTGAGTCTACAGGGAGATTCTCCCGTCTCCCACCATCTCAGTGCTAGGATTGCAGATGTCTGTCACCCATTGGGCTTTTTTTGTTTGTTTGTTTTGTTTTTTGGGTTTTTGTCGTTGTTGTTTAAAAAAAACCAAACAAACCATGGATTCAAGAGATCAAACTCAGGGTTGTCAGGGCTTCCTGCCAAGTACTTTTACCAGCTGAGCCATGTTCCTGGTTCTTTGCTTCTATATGCAATCTGATGTGATAGATTATTTTTGTTGAAATACAGGATGGAAATGTAGTCTCAAAGGACAGTTAGAAAAGGGAGAGGTATTTTATAGCCATTTCAGACAATCACATACCTTTGATATTATAATAAAACTGACCAAACATTAGTTTCCTTGTAGGTTAGTTTGCACTGTTGATCTGAAATTATATTGATGTAATTGTTATATTGACATATGTTGATATGTCTTACATTTGGATACGTTATTTATTTAAAGAGATCGAATCTCCTTGTGTTGCCCAAGCTGGCTCTAGACTCTTTCAGGAGAGCCTTCTGTCTTCCTGAGTAGCTGGAACAAGTGGACAGTTGAATGGATTTTACCAATAGTCTCAGACACTGATCATTTGGAAAATTATTGACTCACTGAGTTCAGCTAATCTTCTAAATGTCTAAAACATCATTTTCAAAAACCGCTTTAGTTATGATCACCATTCTTTTCATGAAAAAAAAAATCAGTGTTGGGAAGCTGTCAAGCAGCTACAATTACTCAAAATTGTAAATTTTTTTTAATTAAATGCTCAGATTTTATCATTGGCAACAAATACTGTCAGTTGTTTTCCTTAATGTGACAGACTTACTTCATTTTCAAGAAAATCTCTGCTATCTATTTATGTCTGAATAACTAGTTTGTTCTTTTTCCAAGAAAAAGTAGTGTTTCATGAAAAAGCTGGTTGAGCTCAAAACTCAGTCACAAGTGCTTTTCCTCGAAGCCATTGTGCTCAGGGATACTGAGAGGTGCTTCTATGTACCTCCTGTTTCTGTTCACAAGATGTCATGGGTTTATTGTTATTACTTCATCAAGAACGCTCTTGAGCCAGGCGTGGTGGTCCACATATGTAATCCTAGCATTTGGGAAGTTGAGGAAGAGGGTCTGGAGTTTAGTTGAAGGTCAGGCCTGGGCTACATGAGATCTTGTTTCAACAAAACAGGAGGAACATTTTTTTTTAAAGATTTATTTATTTATTATATCTAAGTACACTGTAGCTATCCTCAGATACTCCAGAAGAGGGCATCGGATTTCGTTACAGATGGGTGTGAGCCACCATGTGGTTGCTGGGATTTGAACTCAGGACCTTCGGAAGAGCAGTCAGTGCTCTTAACCACTGAGCCATCTTGCCAGCCCAGGAGGAACATTCTTAGTGCAGTTGACTTTATTTCTAAGTCATCAGTGGACAACATCTCAAAGATTAGTACTAATTTAATACCACTTACCTTACCTTATGCTAGATGCAACAGTTTCTACTCATTACTTTGTGTGATCAGAACAAATGTCAACATAATCATAAATCTAAACAACTTATTATGATTAATATTGAAATAGTTATGACTTTGAAGACCTTTTGAAAGGGCTCTGCCATGCATCTGTACACCACACTTTGAGAACTGCAGCCTTAGGAGGAGACACAGATGTGTCATGGTGTGGTCTTACTGGGTTGCTAGTGTAGTCACATTGAGTTGCTTAACATGGTTATCAAAAGGAATGCTGTATTTTAAAAGTGCATAAAATGTTTCAGATTTCGTGATTAGAAACATATCCTAGGAATTAACATTTTCAAACATCAGAGTTGAAGGGATTCAGCTTTTCAGCTAGATATTCTTTCAAGTATGTGATAATCTTGCTATAAACTATTTTAATAACATGTCACTTAGGTATTACAGTACATACAATAATTTAACATTTTTCAAACATTAAAATTTTTAAGTAAATTTTATTTCTTTAGTTAGTTAGTTTGCACATGTGTGTGTGGAGGTCAGAGGACAGTTTGGAGAAGGCGGGTCTCTCCTTCCACCATGTAGGTCCTAGGAATCAAAAATCAAAGTTGTAGAACTTTGATTGGCAGAGAAGGGAAAGAGAAATTTAGGTAGAAGATGCTAGGAGGAAAACTGTGGAGATAAAGAAGGGATGGGGAATATTGGGTTGTAATCCTAGGTCTACTTAGAGAGGCCCTCTTGAAATCTCTGAATAGATAATTTTTAAGAAAATGTCTGTTGGAGGTCAAAGAGACGAGCAGGGGCAAAAGCTAGGAGGCATGCTGTGTCTGGTGTGCTCAGAGATTCAGTAAGGAGGCCAGCATGGCTAGACTTAAGTGAGCAAGAGACAAAGTAGAAATGAAGCCTAGTTCTTACAGTGCTCTTTGTTAGGATAGCCGGCCCAGAGACCCTGCAAGAGTTCTAATTCCTGCACTATGCCTGTGCAGAAATCTTTGCAGGTAGGACTGTGGCAGAGAAGAGGGAGAGAAGTGACTGTGTTTGAGAAGTATGTCAAGGAAGAATCCATTTAATTATAGATTGAATGTGGGGGTTGCAGGAAAGGAAATGTCATGAATGATTCCAGGTTTCTGGCTCAAGAAACTAGATGGGTAGAGGTGTCACTTACTGAGTTGAGAGTGAAAGATAAAGAGGAATGGGAGTAGGTGTGGAATTTAGACGGAAGATCAGAAATCAGTAGTTCAGTTTTAGACATGTCAAATTTGGTATGTGAATGAGGCTAAGTATACATATGTTAAGTAGGCAGATATATGAGTGGAGCTTCAAGTGAAATCAGACACTAAGGTAATACCATATGCTTATTGATGGTCTTTACTGTGTCTAAATGACATCTTATACAAGACAAATTTGATGGATAAAGATCTTGGAGTGTGGGAACTAGTTAGCCTCTCGCAGTTATCTGAACAAGAAGTGTGGTGGTAATGCGAATCAGGATGGTGTTGGCTGGAGCGAACAGGAAGTAGGTTGGAGATCTGAGGACCTGTGGGATGATATTCAGTAAAGGTGGACACTGGACAAGGAATTGAAGATGGCTTTGGAATGTCAAGCTTGGATGAATGGTGGGTCTGTTAGCAGTTATAAAAGTCAGAAGGAGCTGGCTTAGGAAGTGGTTGGTTTTAGATGTATTAACATTTAGTAGAAGCATCCTAGTAGTAGGTAGGTGGGGGTTTTTGCTCTGAGTTTTGGAAGGGCAAATGAAGTTCAAAACACAGTCCATTTCCATGAAAAAAATTCATTTGTATAAAAATGATTCACCAAGATTTATAAAAATGGTAACATCCACATCCAGTTTTGATGTGTTAGGGTGTCTGTTATGTGTCCTTGGCTGCTTTTTGTATAATGTACTTCCATTTGGTCACCATATTTGAGATGTACTGTCTTTTTTCCTGTAGTTCTAGGATTCCCAGTTAATTCTTCCCTTGTAGCTTTTAATTTTTTTTTCTTCATCTTGATTCTTCAGAAGTTAGTATCTGAGGAATGAAGAAAGTTCCAAAAATAAAATGTGGGAGTAGGGGCAGGAGAAGATGGTTCAGTAATTAAGAGGGCTTGAAGCACAATCATGAGAACTGGACTTCAGATCTCAGTTTCTACAAAACAATTTAGGCATCTCACAGACACCTGTAACTCCAGCTCTGAGGGATCCAGCCCCCTACAGGTATGATACATTCAGACACACATAAATACAATTAGTCTTTTCTTCTTTAATATATGGTAGTACAAATGAACATTTGAAATGGAATGGCTATGAAAGCTGCTGATGATAAAAGCCTGCCAACACAAAGGCACAGTGCATGATGGTCTTCGTGTACTCCAGTACTCAAGTCTGTCCAGCAGAGATGCCAAAGCAGTGGGATGGAAGTGATGGTTAACCTTTGGAATTTGGCTTGACTCATGGTCATCCATCCTGTTTATGGAAATATATTCTGCAGAGGTGAAAACCTTCCTTCAGTGAAAACGACTCTAAATTATTTTGGAAACTTCTGGAAATACATTGAAGAAGATAGCTGGGTGTGTACCTTAATTGGCAGAGTGCTTGCCTGGCATGCCAGAAGCTCTGGGTTTGCCTGCAATACCACATAAGTTGGGTGTGGTGATGTATGCCCATAAGTGAGATGTAGGAGCAAGCAGATCAGGAGCTCAAGGGCATCCTTGGCTGTATAGTAAATACAGAGCCAGATTGGACCACATGGAGAGGAAAGGAGCTGAGGAGTAAGCTAAACTAACTTTGATATACTGTTAGTGGTTACTGCTCTTCATGAGCTACCTCATCATTCCTTAAGTCCTTAAAGAATTATTTTTTAAAAAAACCTTTTTGTTTGTTTGGTTTTTGTTTTTTTTTTTTGTTTTTTTTTTGTTTTGAGACAGGGTTTCTCTGTGTAGCCCTGGCTGTCATGGAACTCACTCTGTAGTTGAACAGGCTGGCCTTGAACTCAGAAATTCGCCCGCCTCTAGCCCCACCCCCCCAATCTATTTTTATATAATCAAAGCATTTTCCTTTTTTCTCATTATAAAATAATTCATGAAAAAAAAAGTAAAAGTGGAAAAAAATCACCCTAACACTCATTCCATGGGATTAACAACAGTTGGCATTTTCATTTTTCTAAACCATTTGCTTGTTACTCTTTGTGTAAAGTGCAAGTCTGTGAATGCCACATGCCACTGGGGATATGTGGAGGTTAAAGGACAATTCTCAGGAATCAGGTCTTATCTTCTACTTGGCTGAGGCAGAGTCTGTCTGTTTCTGTCACTGTGTACTCTAGGCTCGTTGGTCCCCAAGCTTCTGGGTGGCTCTTTCTTATCTCCCGTCTTACTGTAAGAACAGATGGAGTGCTAGAACAAGTAGGATTGTGTCTGTCTGTGGGTTTGTTCACAGGAGTGCAGGGAATCTCAGAGGCCAGAGGCATTGGGTCCCACTGGAGCTTGAGTTTCAGGCAGTTGGGAGCAGTACACACTCATAACCACAGAGCCATGTCTCTAGCCCCCCTTTTCTTCTTTCAGTGGCTAAGATCATCAAGTTTTTAACCCACTGAGCCATCTCACAAGTCCAACATTGTCTCTTTTTGTACATTTCTTTAAATGTCCATGTGTATTATTATATATTTATGTAAAGATATTTTTTCAAAAATTGAATTATTTTAAAATTTGCCTCTATAGCCAGGTGCGTTGACACATGCCTGTAATTCTAGGACTTGGAAGGCAGAGGGAGACTGATTTTTGTGAGTAAGAGGCCATTTAGAGCTACATAGTGAAGCTCTATCTCAAAGAAAGAAAAGTGCCTTAAAAATTCACTATATCCAGGCTAGAGAGATGGCTTAACTGTTAAGAACACTGGCTATAGCCGGAGGTGGTGGTGCACGCCTTTAATCCCAGCACTTGGGAGGCAGAGGCAGGCGGATTTCTGAGTTCGAGGCCAGCCTGGTCTACAGGGTGAGTTCCAGGACAGCCAGGGCTACACAGAGAAACCCTGTCTCGAAAAACCAAAAGCAAAAAATAAAAAACAAAAGAACACTGGCTATTCTTTTAGAGGACCTGGGTTCAATAGCCAGCATCCATATGGTGGCTCAAAACTGAAACTCCAGTCCCAGGGGATCCAGTGCCCTCTTCTGGCTTCCATGGGCACTGCATCTACATGCCAGAAACCACTCATACACACAAAATAAAAATAAAATTTCAAAAAAAAAACAGAATTTTTTCTATGCTGGTGAAAAGAAAACATGATTTCTTAAAGTATTTCCATGGAAAGCAGAGTATAATGGCACACCCTTGTAAGCTCAACAATTGAGAGATGGAGGCAGGAGGATTGTAAGTTCAAACCAGCATTAGCCATATAGGAACCTTAAGGCTAGCCTAGGCCATATGAGATCATATTGCAAATGAAAACAAAAACCGTGCCGAGGAGATGGTTTGCAGGAGCCGTGCTTCCTGTGTAAGCATGAGGGCCTGAGTTCAAAAGTGTCAGTAGGTTATTTGTGCCTGTGGCCCCAGCACTGGGAAGGGAAGACAGGTGATCTTGGGAGCTCGCTAGCCTGTCAACCAAGGGAAACCAGTGACCTTCTGAGTCAGTGACAGACACAGTCTGAAGGAATGAAGCAAAGAACGACAGACAAAAAGACCTGACAGCCTCATCTGGCTTCTACATATGCACACACAGAATCATACACACAGACAAACAAACCACAAACAAAGGAATCATAGGCATCTAAGGCATGGATACATAATCTGTTAGTGTTTGTTTAGTTAGGGTGGTTTTGTTTGCTTTTGTTTTATATTTTTGAGATAGGGTCTCATGTAGTGTGAACTGGCTTGGCACTTGTTGGGTAATAGGAATTATTTGAACTTCTGATTCTTTTGTCTCTAACTCTCAAGTTCTGTGAGTACAGGCATGTGCAGTCATGTCTGGTTTATATGGTTCTCAGAGTAGAACACAGGGCTTTGTGCATGCTACCAAATACTTGACTACCTGAGTTATATCCCTAGTCCCTGAATACATAACTCTATTAATTAAACATTCTTCCCTACTTTGATCTGTAAATTATCCTGTCATAGATATCCTTGTGCATAAATCTTTATAGGCTGATTTCCTAGGATTGATTTCTCAAATGACATTACTTTGTGAAAGCCTGTGCAGTGGGACCCATGCTATGGCTCAGTAGATAGAGGTGCCTACTGCCTAGGCTCACTGCCGAGGCATCTCTTCATCCCCAGATTTTAATCTTTTCCTAAGCACTTATCCTGGGTGTCATTATCTCTATCAAAAGGATATGTGTGAGACTGGAAAGATGGCTCAGCAGTTAAGAACATTTGCTCCTCTTGCAAAGGCCTGGGTTTTCATTCCCAGCACCCACATAGCGACTTACAGCTGTTCATAACTTTAATTCCAGGGGCACTTGCACCGTCTTCTGCTCCCCTGGTACCTAGCTTAATGTGGTGCATATATATATATATATATATATATATATATATATACATGCAGACAATCACTCAGATGCATAAAATCTTTAAAAAGGGGGTATGTTAAGATTTGAGTGAGACATTATAGAAGAATTACAGTTCTGGGCATTCTAGTTAATTGTCAGCCTCTGAGTTCTAAGTAGCACTTAGTTTACTGTAAGTATGATTGGAATTCAGAGTAAACTGGGGTGGCAAGGTAGAACTTGACCTGGATCTAGAAAAGCAATATTGTGATAAGAGGAAGAGGAATGTTTTTAGCTTTCAGAGTGCTGTGAATCAATTTGAGAAAGGCAGGTGAGTGAGATGACTGAGAGGCCACAGTGCAGCCAGTTGGAGAGGAGAGGTTATTTGTGGTGTACTTGAAAGGCTTTCTGAGAGCTATGTTGTATCTCAGAGGACTGCTCTTATTTTTAGTATATTTTAAGTTGTATAGTATAGAAACATAAGATAAAGTAGACAGCCATGGCTCATTTGTAAACAAACTAGAAACAGTGTAGTCACTTTTTCAAGAAAAAAAGATTAAGGGTTATTTTTGTGTAAATTACTTTAAGAGTGACCTTCCCAACAACAACAATTGATTTTGCTGGAGACTTTGATAAGCTACTGTTTGATTGCTCCTGTTGGTTTGATAAGCTACTGTTTGATTGCTCCCGTTGGGGTTCTTACTCTCCTGTAAAGTTGAAGAGTTTAGCTTTTTCTGACAGTGAAATTATTACAGAACTCCCCAAGTATAAAGAAGTTTATGAAATATCTAGTCTATATTCATGTTGGTGCCCATTTCTGGCTCCTTAGGCACGTACTGGAGCTTGGTTCTTCTCATCTTTTATTTTCAAATGTCATTTAGAGATGCTAAAATTTTTATATTATTTATTTTGCGTGTGTGTGTGTGTGTGTGTGTGTGAGCACACATGGCACGTGTCGTGGTTGGTGAAAGGTGGTCAGAGGACAAACTTGTAGGAATTCTATCCATGTAGGTTCTAGTATTCTAACTTAGTTCTCAGATTTGGTGACAGGTGAATTTACCTACTGAGCTATCTTGCTGGCCCAGAGATTTTTGTTTAAAAGTGTTTTATGGCTAAGAACAAGCAGCAAGAGGATGGGAGGAGGTCAAAGGGAAATTGTTTTCAATTTACTCATGTTGGCTTCTTACTTTATTTATTTCCATGATATCTTTAATGCATATCAAGGATATGTAAATTATTATTTCATAGGGGAGATAATTTTGGATGTAAATCTTTAGGAAAAATTATGTTAGTGCATTTGAAAGTAAAATGTTAAGGATATTTTTTTTTAGTATTTATTTTTAATTCGTATTTTTAAAAATGCAGTACAGATAATAATAGTAATTTTTAAACTCAATAGCTTTCAGCAAGGCAGTGGTGGTACACGCCTTTAATCTCAGCACTCAAGGCAGAGAGAGATGGATCTCTGAGTTTGAGGCTAGCCTGGCCTATAGGGTGAGTTCCAGGACAGCCAAGGCTACAAAGAGAAGCCCTGTCTTGGAAAACAAAGCAAAACACAAACTCAAGCACTTTCTCTTTAAAGTACATAATGCTGAAAGCTAATTAGTGACTTACTTTATTTCTCTTCTAGGAACACTTTCTTAGGTAATTACATTCACAGGGAATGACAGAGAAA
The DNA here is from genome assembly GCF_000001635.26 of Mus musculus. NCBI lineage: Eukaryota > Metazoa > Chordata > Mammalia > Rodentia > Muridae > Mus > Mus musculus. The sequence goes on from NC_000077.6 coordinate 95,435,385, forward strand.
CTAGGCTGGCATTTTGCCAGTGTACATCAACCAGTATTTTTTTCTGTGATAGAGAACATGTCTCTCTTTGGTCCTTTCCCTTCTTAGAGACATAGTAGTGTTAAAAATAATTACAGTAATATTTGAGCACAAGTGTCAAACATTGTATTAGACACTATACACTTTTAACTTATTCAATGTTCATAACACTCTACTAAGATATTCTCATCAGTATTTTACAGGTGAAGAGTCTGAGGCACAGAAAGGTTTCTAAGTAACTTGCCTGAGATTTTATAAGTAGTATTCTCTGCTGTAACAATCAAAAGATCACTACTACATGGTACGCCTGAAATCTTAGCCCAGGAAAGTCAGTGGCCTAGAGGCTGACTTACCTGAGCCATGATGTGTGCACTCCTTCCTTTTTCATTTACTTCATTTATTAAGCACCTACAATTTCCTGGGCTCCACACTGCGCCTCGACACCAGACTTACTAAGGTGAATGCAGCATAGCAAGCGCTCTCCAGGGAGTCCCAGTCTAGTGGGAGAGATCTACACATTGAGAGTAAGGAGGAAGCATTTAATTTTCCTTGGAAAGATTACAGTAGGTATTTGCAAAGATGAGGGGAAAGCATTCTGGGTAGAAGGAAAACCTTCAAAGATGCCATAACAAAAACCGAGCTCCCTGTTAGTGGACTGGGATTGGTGTCTTGGACTGATGTGGTGATCAAGATTAGTTTGGGGTGTAGTTCTAAGATAATATTGACTAGAATTGGGAGGTGGGGGGTTGAGATAGGGTGGAGAATAGAGTGGAGAGTGAAGGCTGACTCCTGGGTTTTTAGTTTGACTATCTTGTGTGGGTTTCCTTTTTTTGTTTTTCTGAGACAGGATTTCAATAGCCCTGACTGCCCTGAATTCACCTCTGTTTCTGACTGCTGGTATTTAAGATGTGCATCATCAGGTCTGACTTGAAGACTTGGGTATATAGTAGAATCACTGTGGAAGATAATCAGGTTTTTGTGGAAAGACTTTTTTAAGTCCAAAGTGGAAGAATAGAGAACTATTTGAGTAGCAGGAAGTTACAGTATGAGTAGATAGGCAAGCTTGCAACTCAGTGAAAGGATGGATCAGTGGGTAGTTTGGACTGACTTGGAGACTGAAGTAGAGAATGGGCCATTTCTCTGTTTCCATTAAAAACTCACCTACATTTTTATTTTATAAGTTTTGGGACAGGGTCTTACAACAATGCCTTGGCTGGCCTGGAACTTTCTACGTGGATCTGGGTGACCTGGCACTCTGAGATCTGCCTGCTGAGTGCTAGTATTAAGGGTGTACGTTACCATGCTTGGCTCTGGTCTAAATTTTTAGATCCTGATTTATCTGCTTCAAACTTGGTTAAAAAAAAAATTACTTCTGAAATAAATGCTTTTAGTTAGCTCTTATTAGATGATTGTCCCCAACTTTACCGTATTGTTTTATGTCTTTGTTGGGGTGACATGACTATAGGTATTTGTCAGAATTCACAGAACTATATACCAAAAAGTATAAAATGGTAACAGAAAAGATTATCTATAGTTCAGTAGATATTCTGCTGTCTCTACCCTTAGGCGGCATATGGCTAGATATTTTTATATTAAAAACCCAATTTTATTTATTTTAATTCTTTCTTTCCTTCCTTCCTTCCTTTCTTCCTTCCTTCCTTCCTTCCTTCCTTCCTTCCTTCCTTCTTTCTTTCTTTTCAAGATAGGGTTCTCTGTGTAACAGCCCTGGCTGTTCTAGAAATGGCACTGTAGACCAGGCTGACCTCAAACTCACAAAGATCTGCCTGCTTCTGCCTCCCAAGTGCTGGGATTTAAAGATGTACATTACCACTGCCTGGCTAAATCTATTTATTTTATGTGTGTATGTATATGTGTGCCTGAGTGTATGTATGTGTACCAAATGTGTGCAGGAGCCTCCAGAGGTCAAAAGGACCATTTGGATCCCTTGGAACTGGAGATATGGCATGTCGTGAGTCCTGTGAGTGCTGGGAATTAAACCTGGGTCTTTTGCAAGAACAGCAAATGCTCTTAACGTGAGCTATCTCTCCATCTTCCGAACCTCATTTTAATTAATTTGTCTTAACTTTGAAGCCACTTCATAAATATGTAGTCAAGTTCATAAATAAGCATTGGTTTGGATTGTAACTGTTCTTCTTATACTTATTTATACACTTGAGAAGCAAGTAAGGAAAGTCCTGAAGAGCCACACACTGCAAAGTAGGCTCTGAATGAGCTCCAGCCTGCCTGGTCCATGGAGTTTGTTTAATATAAATACTTCTTGTTTGTTTTGAGAGAGAGTCTTATGTATTTCAGGCTGGCCTCCATCTTACAGTGTAGCTGAGAATGACCTTGAATTTATTATGCCCACTTCACACCCCAAGTGATAGGATTACAGGTGTGAGCCATCACACCTGGCCAAAAAGCATTTGTTTTCTTTCCTTTGTTGTTGTTGGTTTTGGTTTCTCTATGTCTGGCTGTCCTAGAAATGGCTTTGTAGACCAGGTTGGCCTGGAACTCACAGAGATCCACCTGCCTCTGCCTCCCAAGTGAATATTTTGTTTTCCAATTTCTTTTTGAATAAGCTTGTTCAACTATGGTTGATATGTGAATCAAGGTCATAATTTTATTCCAGAATAAAAATAAACAGAATCATCGTTATTTCTAATCATAGTTCAAAGATATGTTAATATATGTGAAAATTACAGTTTATAAAAGCATTGAATGAATTATAAATGATATAAAAGTATCAAAACATTGGTCATCAGTTTTAAGTCACTTATTTTTGTAAATTATTTGTATTAGATAATCTGGTTGGATAAAACTTTCTGGTACTAGTGAATAGCAGCCAATGAATATGCAGTTGAGTTATCAGGATGTAAATAGCAAATCACCACCTTTTCTTTTTCTCTTATGTCAAAGTAGTTTGGCATTTAACATAGCAGCCCAACCTAACGTTGCTTTAGTTTGTCCTTTTTTTGTTTGTTTGTTTGGTTTTTTGAGACAGGGTTTCTCTGTGTAACCCTGACTGTCCTGGAACTCACTCTGTAGACCAGGCTGGCCTCGAACTCAGAAATCCACCTGCCTCTGCCTTCCGAGTGCTGGGATTAAAGTCTAGTTTGTTCTTTACACAGTAAACATGCTCTGTGTTATGTTGGATGTTTTTGGATTTGGTATTTGGATTAATACATATCAGGCAGCTTATTTTTCTCTTGTTGAGCCTCTTAAATAATTTTTTTGTCTCTTAGAAACCAACAAGAGAGAATATTAAATTCGCCTGCCTCTGCCTCCTGAGTGCTGGGATTAAAGGCTTGCGACATTTTATCTCAGTTTATTGTATGATTAGATTATTTGATTTTCTTTGATTTAAATTTTTTTTTTTTTTTGAAAATTCTTTCTTGCTAACGTGTAGAATTTGACTGATAGATGGAATGTTGAGCTGTTAGGTAGCACTTGCCAACACACCTGGAAGACTCGAGTTTTTTTTCAGCCTTCATTCAATCTGAAACAGCCTCCCAAGTCATGAACCTTGAGATCTAAGCTTTATATTCTTAGAATTTTGGGACCGCCCACACATTGGCCTGGCCCTTGCACCAGGCTGCCTTGTACTTACAGATTCACCTGCTCCTGCCTTCTACATTCTGGCATTAAAGAATCCTGGCCTTGACTTCTTTTTGTGTGTTGTTGATTGTGTGAATCTGGGTACGTGTGTGCATGTGTGTGTGTGTGTGTGTGTGTGTGTGTGTGTTTAACAAACATGGATACTAGGAATTGAATTTAGGAACTCATGTTAATAAGGCAAGAAGCACTTTTCTGATTAAGTCATCACCCCAGCCCCTTATTGACACTATATTCAGTTAACATACATATTGATGTCTCTTTGGGTGACTGGAACTATTTACTGTGAGTCCTGTCGCAGTTGGCAGCTGAACTGACATAATCAAAACAAAGGCTAAAAGACAAGCCTCATTCTAAGAAAGAATTCTGACCTTCAGCATTGTACTTAGCACACAGTTTTACAGGTCGAAAACGATGGCCTTGATTCTGAGTATTTCCTATTTAATGTCTACAATTGTAAGGCTTGTACTTTGGTGATCCCTGATAATAACAGAAATGAGAAGCAATTTTCTTAAGTAGTTTGATGTTAGTTAAGTAGTTGGTTTACATAGATGAGGAAAAAAGAATATATTGAGAATAGTCACGTGTTGTTTTTTTCTTCCATATAAAACTAGAGAGAGCTTTTGCTGAAAATACTTTTATTTTTTGAGTCAAGGGCTTGCTTTGAAACCCAGGCCAACCTTAAACTCGCAATTCTCCTGCCTTAGCCTTCTTGAAAGTAATATTTTTAAGCCAGGTGGTGGTGGTGCATGCCTTTAGTCCCAGTACTTGGGAGGCAGAGGCAGTCAGACCTCTGTGAGACTGAGGTCAAGCCAGTCTACAAAGTTCTAAGACAGCCAGGATACACATAGAAACCCTGTCTTGAAAAACAAAAACGGGGCTGGAGAGATGGCTCAGCGGTTAAGATCACTGACTGCTCTTCCGAAGGTCCTGAGTTCAAATCCTAGCAACCACATGCTGGCTCACAACCATCCGTAATGAGATCTGACACCCTTTTCTGGTGTGTCTGAAGACAGCTACAGTGTACTTAGATATAATAATAAATAAATCTTTAAAAACAAAAACAAGAAAGAAAATATTTTTAATCTTTGTCTAGAATTTGATAGTATGCTACAGTGGAAATATCATGAATGTATAAAATAGCAAATTATAGAGAAGTTAAATAGGAGCTTTATTTTATTTTGCTTTTAAGAACCCACATACTAGGCTGGAGACATGGCTCAGCATTTAAGACCACTGACTGCTCTTCCTAGAGATCCTGAGTTCAATTCCCAACAACCACATGGTGGCTTCCAACCACCTGTAATGGGATCTGATGGCCTCTTCTGGTGTGTCTGAAGACAGTGACACACATGTGTACTCATATAAATAAAATAATACATAAAATAAATAAATCTTAAACAAAACCCATATACTCCTTTTCTTCATGCATATAAGCTCTTAGGAGTGTCTGGTGTTTACATTTTTTTTTTTTTTTTTTGCAAATACTCCCATTACAGAATTAGATGACAATATCCAAAATAGATGCTATTAATTAAATCAGTTATAGCTGGATGTCTATTACATTTTAAATGTTGTATGAATTGTTCATTTAAAAATTGTAAAATACCAAGAGCTTCTTAATGTTCTGTTAGCACATTTTACCACCTTTGGAATCTTAGATTAATGTGTAGAAGACGGTTGAGCTAATAGGAATTCTTTCTCAGTAACAAAGGCAAGGAACCAAATCATATTTACCATGCAGTAGCCCTTTTTGAGCAAAAGTGACCAGGTTAGCATACATCTTAGTAAAATACATCTTGATCTGAGATAGAACTGGCCTTTCTTGTGGTTGATAGAATTCACAATACAAGATGTTTTTTTTACCTGCGCTCTGAAATGTATTTTCAGAGAAATGTATTTTCTGTCAACAGAGACACTTCATAGACAGTACTGTAATCACATCTGCTGTAGTTTTAGTTGAAGTTTGTCCACTTAGTTTATAAAAGACAATTTGGCCTGTTTGTTTTGGTCTAAACCTCACTGACTCTTTTACTTTAAAATCTGTTCATTCCCATTTTTTTCCCTTCGCTGGCCATCTTGAATCGATAGATACTCAGTGAGGAATTACACTGGAAGTATGTATTAGTACATTTTGGAGGACAGTTATTTTGATAAAATAGTTACCAAACAGTGTGCCAAGATTCCTTGGCCTCCTTAAAGAGTGGTTTGTTAAATTGTTTGTAGTAGCAAAAACCTGGAAATGATACAGCCGGGTTAGAAGGGAGTTCTGTATAATCCTTAAAAGGAGTAGGTGTGCCAGGCATGGTGGCATAGTCATTTAATCCCAGCACTTGGGAGGCAGAGATGGGCAGATCTCTGTTAGAGGCCAGCCTGGTCTACAGAGTGAGTTCCAGAGCAGCCAGAGCTACAAAGTGAGACCCTGTGTCAGAAAACAAAACAAAACCAACCTCCCAAAGAAATCCAGCAGCAAAATAAACAAGAATTAGGAAGTATGTGCCTACAAGAAATACTTGCTGGCACAGAGCTTTTGTTTTGTTTTGCTTTGCTTTGCTTTGTTTTTATGGGGTTTTTAACTTAAAAATTTTTGTCACTTACCATTTTTATTGGTGTGTCTGTACATACATGGAAGTCCGAAGACAGTGTACTGAAACTGGTTTGCCTCTGTGGTGACTGGATTCAGGCCACCAGGCTTGGTGGGCCTCTAGAGAGGCTCTTAAAACTTTAATATTTGGGTTGTAGATCCCTGTAACTTTCTGTCTCCCCATCCCTCCCTTCCCCTACCTCCTTTCTCTTTTTCTTTCTTTCTTTCCTTTTTTTAAAAAATGGTTTTAGAGCTTTATTGTAGAAAGGCAGAGTGAAGCCAGGTGTGGTGGCGCACGCCTTTAATCCCAGCACTCGAGAGGCAGAGGCAGGAGGATTTCTGAGTTCGAGGCCAGCCTGGTCTAAAGAGTGAGTTCCAGGACAGCCAGAGCTATACAGAGAAACCCTGTCTCGGAAAAAAAAATAAAAAATAAAATAAATAAATAAATAAATAAATAAATAAAAATAAAAGAAAGGCAGAGAGAAAGGAGAGAAGGTAGAAAGAGAGAGACGGCCATGGCCACGTGGAGAGAGGGTGGAAAGGAAAGAGAGAAGGAGGGTTAGAGAGTAAGAAAGGTGAGCGCTTAAGAGCTCTTTTCCTTTTTTTTAGAAAGCAGAATCTTGCTGTGTTACCCAGGCAGGCCTCAAACTCAGTTCTCCTGCCTCAGCTTCCCAAGTGCAGGGATTACAGTGACGACAGACTTGTGTGCCACCATGCTTCTTATAACTTCTGAATCGTGTGAACTGCCTCTAAACTCACTCCTAAAGAGAGACAGGTGACATTGTTTTTAAAATAATATTTCCAAAGGGACACAGAAAGTAATCACTGGAAATCAGATGAACTTTAGTATCTGACTAGTCTAGATTTTACTGTTTTTATTTCATTGCTTATCCAGGGCTGAATAGATAAGATAGTCTTTGTGACTGTTTTGTGACATTCTTACACTGTTAGCTTAGAAAATTCAGATTTAGGAATGTTGTGTGTAAAGCTACACTAGAACTCATGTGCCAGAACATCAGTGGTTTATGAGTAGATTGGCAACTTTTGCCTTTTTCCAGTTTGTCTTCCAAGTCTATTTAACTGATGGCCATTTCCTGTTTTTCAGAAGAACCAATAAAATGTTGGCATACCTCTTCCAACCATGATGGAATGGTATTAACTCCTCCCCATGTTTATAAGTTTAAGCGGCTCAATCGACCCCTCATAAGTGAATTCACTTATGAGGTCCTTGTGTATTCTTCAAAATGAGATTTGTCTGAAGTCTAGTGCTTCCTTTTTTTTTGAAATAGTTAACTAGTTATAGAATAGTTCATTAATATTAGCTAATTAATATTAGTTAATATTAAGTAATAGCTAATTACTAGGTAGTTAATTATTCTAAAATGTTAGATTAATTTTATGATATCTTTAGAAACTAAAACTCATATACCAGGGTGAATATTTTCTGACATTTTAATAATTTTCTGTTTAAAAGCAAACCTTTTAAAAGATGTTAAAAATGTTTAAGAGGAAAAAATATGTACATATTATTTATATAGTGGAGAATTTCTTAGTTCTTGAAAATACTTATTCATTCAACTATACCTTGAATCTTTTTCTACTTCTTCAAGGCTAAAGACATTTTCAGTCCATGCCAAGCAGGGAAATGCATAATGGTGAGGTTGGTAGCTCAGTGTGGGACTAGACATTCAGATTAGAGTCAATACATTTTAAACAATTATTTTTATCATATATGCGTGTTTTGTCTGCCTGTATGTCTATGCAGCATATATGCCTGATACCCAACAAGGCCAGAGGACATAGGATTTGCTAGGGCTGGTTACAGTCGGCTGCGAGCGGACATGTAGGTGCTGAAATTGAACCCAGGTCCTCTCTGAAAGATCAGCCAGTGCTCTTAACCGCTGAGTCGTCTCTCAACAAATATTTTTTATGCTTGAATGACTTCAGGGCTCAAGCAGTAGAAACACTACTAATTTTTACTACTTACTAATTTAATTATTTACTGTTGTTATAATTAGCTAGATTTAGGATTTTTAAAAAATCAGTTTTGTAACCTTACTGCTAGTAAGGATGGGGAAAACTTTTATAAAACTTAAGTGACTCACAGTCCTGTTTCAAATGGGAACTCTAAATATTTTATAATAATTCAAATCATTTGATTTAGCTGATAGTATGATTCTACCTTGAAAGAGAGTTTTAAGGGGAAAGCCCTTTTACATCTTGAACATCAGAGTCAAACTATGTAGGTGCTGTTTTACTCAGTAATGATTAGTTGAATTGTAAAGGAAAAGGGCTACTGGGGTCAAGAGCAAATGGATTTCCAAGTTTATCTTTGTAATTCCATATCCTTAGGGAGCAGTTCAGGTGGTAAGGCTGCCTCCGTTCTGTATGGTTGTGACTGCGCAGTGGATTGAGCAGCTTGACAGTTGACTGAGGTTGAACAGCACGTTCAGTAAGACTGCTTTGTTTTCTGATTTGTTTATAGTATCTTCACTCTTAGTGGAGAGAATTTGCTTGGTCCTTTGTACTCCTTGTGATGGGTAACCAGTGCTTCACCAATCTGTGGTGCTCTCATTTCCTCATCATCCTAAAGCTAGTGCTCTTAGCTGCAGTTGGGGAGTCTGTTGTCAGTGTGTTATCTTTCATTTGCTCCCTTTGAAATTCTTCTGCCCAGTACTCCCCTTTCCTTATACAGCTGTATTCGGTCTTAGCTCTGCTATTGGCTTCAGTGTCAGTGTCACATTTGGGAAGCTACTAAGTTGCTTTGGTGTTCAACTTCTTGATCTGTAGTACAAACTTATGTTTTAGAGTGGTTTTATTAATATGGAGCACATTTTTTATGTGCCAAGCACAGCATAGAACACACTGGGTGTGGTACTTTCCCCCCAGGAGAATAGTTGTGTTCAACGCAAAGAACTGCCTTTGTTTATTTCAGATCAATTTAGTCTTTTACTTATGAAAAATTAGTATTAGTGAATTCTCTCAATTTTCACTTTGTAAGATATTTGTTAAAGTGGTTGATGCAGGAGGGAGAGTCAGTTTTCTTTACAGATGTGGTCACAGGTTGGTTCTCATGCCCCAGGGGATGAGCCATGCCTATGTGTGTATGGACAGGACTAATTGGACCCAGTGGGCTAGGAAGGGAGGAAGGAAGGAGAGGAGAGGGAGGGAGGGAGACAGAATATGAATATGAACCTAGAGGCATAATCTTCCACAATACTCACGTGGTTCCCTCTCCCCAGCACTCTGTTTCTATAAGCAGTCTTTTATCTGGAAAAGATGCCAGTGTTGTTGTCATGGCTCATTGTGATTAGTTGTTTTCTTTTTTGAGACAGAGTATCACTATGTAGCCCTGGCTGCCTGGAACCCACTCTTTAGATCTATAGAGTACAAGTCAGTGTTATAGGACTATAGAGATGACTGAGCAGTTAAGGCCCCAGCTGCTCTTACAGAAGACTAGGGTTCTATTCCCAGTATCTTCATGGTGGCTCATTCACCATTTGTAACTTCAAACCCAGGGGATTTGATGCCTTCTCTGGTATCCTTGGGCACAAGGCATGTACATGGTGTACAGACATACTTGCAGACAAAATATGCATACACATAAAATAATCAGTGATCAGAAAAAATAGCCGCCTGTCCCTCCTCCCTGTCTTCACCCCTCCTTCCATTCTTCTCTGGTGGGCATGAGTCTAGGACCTTTGGAATGCTAGGCAAGATCTCTACCACGGAGCTATGGCCTCAGCCCTAAACTAGTGATCTCTCTTGAAGTGAAGGGGTACTCTTGAGAGTGGCACAGAGGCTAGACAGTTCCCCTGTAGCCTAGCAACCTGAGTATTCCATCCATAGAACCCAAGGTGGAAGGAGACTCCTGAAAGTTGTCCTTTGACTTCCACATGTACACTGTGGCATGTCTGTGCCCCCTCCCCTTACACACACTGTCAGGGAAGAGCAGCAGTGGCTCAGGAAGCCTCACCACCTTAGCTGAGGAGCTAGTGATGGGCAGCTGATGGCTGCTGGGGGAGGGAGTCGTGGTTTTCTTTACAAGTGTAGCCTCGGTGTATTTCTGCTCAGATAGAAGGGCATTGTGAGCTCAGGAACAATGCAGCTCTGAGAGGAAGCCTCCTCAGCAGAGGTGGTGCAGCTCCTAGGGGAGGGGATCCCCAGCTGAGCTCAGGAGCCTCAGCTCCACATTTTCACCTCTTCCCTTCTTCTTTTCATTGCTTCTTGGCTTCTTCTGCTGAGAGAGTCACATTAGACAGCAAATCTCATGAAAGAGATTTGTTGTAGGGGCCAGGGAGAGGATGAATCCAGGGATGGCTGCCCTCTGCTCCCAGGGTGGACAGTGGGGAATTGGGCAAAGGGCAAGGCATGGATAGGATTTCCTAGGGAACAGAGATTTTCAGGGCAGAGCTTTCCAGATTGAAGATTGGTGGGATTTTAAGTTCTGAGTTTAGGAGCTCAGGGATTGGTGGGGTTTTTTTTCATCCCCTTTTCCCTGTATTGGGCCTGTGGGTTAGGATGAAAAGTCTGCAGGCGATTTTAGCTGAGGTGCCATCTCTGTGGAGCTGCTGGGGAGGCTGGAGAAGTGCTGCTACTGTGGACAGTTCCTGTGGGGCAGCGCCTGCGGGTGGTATTTCACGAAGGCGTGCATGTCTTTGTGCATACACACAGCACTAATTGGACTCAGTGGGTTAAAAGAGACAGATAAAATCTAGAGGCAGAATAATTATTTTTAAAAATCATACCTAAATGATTATATATAAGGGAATTTTCTGAGATTAAATATGGCCTAGAGTTGGACCCAGTGGCATGCAGCTGTCTTCAGCTACTCAGGAAGCTGAAGTAAGAGGGTCTCTTGGCCTTGGGAGATTGACACAACCTACATAGCATAGTGAATCCTGGACTCAAAACCATACTTACTCTGTATCATAAGTCTATGGCTTTGTTTGAAAAGTTTATGATCAAAGTAACAAGAAAATCCTATTGGATGCCAAAAAGAAAAGAAGCAAGCCACTGTATTAAAAAAATCAACATTTTCTCAGGAGAACCTCAGTGCCCTCCCTGCTCTGTTCTCAGCTTTGTAGAAACAGAATGTGTTTGTTTTGCTTTTTGTTTGTTGGCATAGGGTCTGGCTACATAGTTCAAGCTGTCCTTGAACTCTTGCCCCTTGAGAACTGGAATTATAGGCATGTGTACCACACCTGTCTAGAATGTCATAGCTGCACCAAGAAGATGGTTAGGCTATGGACTGTAAACACCATTATAGGTTAATACACACGAAACAAATCATCCAAGGTGTAGAGACTGAGCTGTTACCTCTGAATGAGGCCAGAAAGTCTTTATAAAAGGACACTTTGCCCGCTACTGGCCCCTTTCCTTCTACCCCTTAAGAGATGACTTGAGTTAGTAAAAAGAAGCTACCAGTGAGCCAGTGTGGTGATGCACATCTTCAGTCTCAGCACTAGGAGGCAGAAGCAGAGGAAGGGGGATCTCTTATGAGGGCAGCCTGGTCTACACAGTGAGTTCCAGGCCATTCAGGGATACCACCTAGTGAGACCCTGTCTCAAAAAACAAAACAACAAGCCGGGGTGTGGTTGCCCACGCCTTTAATCCCAGCCTTTAATCCCAGCACTCAGGAGGCAGAGGCAGGCGGATTTCTGAGTTCGAGGCTAGCCTGGTCTACAAAGTGAGTTCCAGGACAGCCAGGGCTACACAGAGAAACCCTGTCTTGAAGAACCAATCAACCAACCAACCAACCAACCAACCAAACAAACAAAAAACCAAAAAGGAGCTAGCAATTAAAATGTCTAGGAAAATGGTTTTAAGGAACTTCTCGGCAAGGAAGAAAGAATCAAAGGCCTGAGATGAAAACAAGCTTGGCTTGTTTATAGAAGGGCAGTGTTTTTTTGAGTTAAAAGATGGTCAAGAAGGGTAGGTAGGCCATGAATTTAACATAAACTGGCTTCCATGTATAAGAATCCTCTAGGGTGTGATAATAAAGACTGAATTTTACTTTAAATGTGGTGTGATCTGGTTGGCATTTTAAAATGTTTACCATGGCTGCTTTGTAGAGACTAGGTTGAGCTTCATACAGAGGAAGTTAGGATGCTAGGAACAGGTAACAACTGTTCCGTGGAGAGATCACTGTGACTTGGATACAGTGAATAATAGAAAGTAAAGCCTAGTGATTGGAAGGACTTGATAATGAACAGAATATACAAATACAGGGGTTTGGCCTAAGCATCTGCGTTGAAGTTAGTGCAGTTAATATTGTAGTTATGCTGGATGCCACAAATAAATACAAAGAACCGTAGAAATTCTGCTTTTTAATTCTGTAACTTTAGAAGGAAAGGAACTGATTTCCTAGAAACAGTAGAATATTATTCTGGTACATTGGGATAGTAAACATTTTAAAGAACTGAGGCTGAGGTGTTAATGTGTGGAGAGTTAGTCTAGAAGGTACATAGTGTCTGTTCTTAGATGAAGGTGTAAACCCGGTCAGTGGCTTGCTCATGTCTCCATGTTAATGACGATGCTCAGAACTCACTAGAACCCAAAACCATTTCTACAGAGTTGCCATTAAAAATGAAATTGAGCCAGGCACAATGGCACATTCTAGCAATGAGGAGGCCAAAGCAGGAGACTCGGAATTTCAAAGCCATCTTCAGTTACATAGAGACTTTGAGGCCAGCCTGTGCTCATAAGATCCTATCTTAAAAAGAAAATGAAATAAAAATCAAATCAAATTTCAAGCTAGAGTATTTAAACATACTGCCTGTGAGATATTTTCCCAAATTTTTACATGTTTAACAAAAGACATATTCTTACATAGAACCTTATGTAAGGATCAGGAAGTCAAAGGATTAAACTATTAGATTAGTAGTTAAAAGGCTCGTAGTCTAACTTAAGCTGCTTAATAACCACGTGACAGGACAGCTGGGAAGCCTGTTTCCTTGTTTGTAAGATGCTTGTTTTGCATGCTTCACCAAGTTGGTAAAAATCCCAAATACGATCATGAATGTCAGAGTGCTTTGAAAATAGGACTGAAGCCACTTAGCACTGAATGCAGTTCTGCTTTGAGGGAGCCCTTCTACTGCCCCAAACATGGAACTAAACAGGCCCTTGGTGGAGACAGGAGGATGAGGTAGGGATACAGATTGTATCACAGCTCTGGATTTTGAAGTTATAGATTCTACTATAGTAGTCAGTTGTACAGACCTATTCAGGTGCCTTGATCGTTCATAAGCAAAATGATTTGTAAAAGAGGGAACTCTGAATCAATTGAATATTATGATGTATGAGTAAGTTTGATTTCACCCCCTCACCTGATAGTCAGAACTTTATTTCTACTCTTGTTGCTGAAATGAAGACAGCAATATAAAGTTAATTTTTATTTCTTACTTTTCCCCTTTTATTTTAGATTTGGGCTATGTAATGGGGTTTTATTTGGTTTCTTTAGAATTATATTATCGCTCAAGAAATGAAAAGTACAAATATGCCAGAGATAGAACAAACAGAAAAAGAAAAGGAAGGAGAAATATTAGAATGAAGAAAGACTTAAAATATTTCAAAGTAGTCTTCCCCCCTCAAAATAAAAAAAAAATCTCGTGTTTTTTTACACACTAAAATTTGAGGTGATTAGAAGAGGGGGGTTGGTTTTTCAGGGCAGCACGGTAGAGAGGGGTGAGAAGGGGCTCTGTGCAAGCATTCCCTGCAGAGACCAAAGTCTTTTTGCAGGCCTGCTAGGTCACTGAGCCTCCCTTTTGTTTAAAAGGTGCTTCCTTACTAAAGCGTGAAGCAGTCTCTTTGTACTCTGTGCTCAGGTCACCCATGCTACATTATTTCTATCAGTTACAGGTTTTACTACCAAGGTTCTCACTAAGGAGATCTGGTTAGAGTCATTGGTTTTGTAGGTGTGATGAGGCTTCATTCAGACTACATTATTGTGTGTTTAAAAGATTACTCTCTTTTTAGCTTTTCTAATTCTGTTTCCCCTGAATTTTGATGAAAGCCCAATAAAGAACATGAGAAATATCATCAGTTAAGTCATCCTTAGTTCCTATCCTTGTTCCACAGAAAATGTTATAATACATATCCTTTCAATGTAAGCTTTATGTGTTCCATCTTCATATAAATTTTAGATATGTAAGTACTTATGTATGTATATACATATATATGTATACTGCACATATTTAAAGATTCTTTTTTCTTTTCTTTTGGACAGGGTCTCTATGTAGTCCTTGCTGTCCTGGAGCTATCTATATAGAATGGGCTGGTCTGGAACACAAAGAGATACTTCTGCCTCTGGCTCCCAAGTGCTGGGATCAAATGTGTGCCACCACACTTAGCTAAAGATTCTACAACAATCACTTCTTCATTTATTATTTTCTGACCTCTATCCATGTTGGTATACATATGCTTAGCCATTCATATTTTGTTTGTTTGGTTTTGAGACAGGGTCTCACTATGTGGCCCTTGCTGGTCTGAAACTCAGACTCACTCACACTCACACTCTTTCTCTTAAGATTTATTTATTTTATGTATATGAGTACACCATTGCTCTCTTCAGACACACCAGAAGAGGGCATCAGATCCCATTACAGATGGTTGTGAGCCACCATATGGTTGCTGGGAATTGAACTCAGGACCTCTGGAAGAGCAGTCAGTGCTCTTAACCCCTGAGCCATCTCTCCAGCACTGGTCTGAAACTCTTAAGTGGACCACGTTAGCCTTGAACTCAACAGAGATCCACCTGCCTTCTGCATTCTAAAATAAAAGCCATGCATCACCATGCCTGGCCCTAGGCTTAATGTTCTAGTGATACCATTTTTATTTCCTAGTAGCACAACTAGGTTATGTTAATGATTATTTAATTTGCCATTACAGACAAAATATCAAAGAACATAGGTCGCACTCTCTCTCCCTCTCCCTCTCTCCCTCCCTCCCTCCCTCCCTCCTTCCCTCTCTCTCTCTCTCTCTCTCTGTGTGTGTCTCTGTGTGTAATACATTGTCTTATATCTGATAACTTTTTATAAACTTCTGTACTATCGAGATTTGCCTCTTCTATGTAAACTGGGCTGGTCTTGAACTTGTGATGCTTTTTCCTGTTTCTACTTCCCAAGAGCTAGAATTACAGGCTAGAATCATTTTACTACTTTTTAACTACTCAGATAATTTAGTTCACCAAATGTGGGACTGTTTAATGACCTCTGGCCTGGTCTGTGCAGTTCTTTTTTTTACCTCAGATATTCAGTGTGTCTCAGTCATAGCTGTTAAACTACTGGGCTTTCACAGAAATATGACATAAAAAGCAGAGTCCCAGCTGTTAGTGTTCTTGCAGATTTGTTCTTACCTTAGGGTGTGGTCCAGGCCATAAGCTCCGGGTAGGAAAGAAGCTCAGGTCTAGGCTTACTCTCCCTTTACGTGGATGAGGTGCTCCCTCAGGGTGCACACGCAGTGGGTACAGCACACACAGCACACACACATACACGTAGCCAAAATACTTCATGCACATAAAGTAAAAATAAATCTTTAAAAATATGACATTTAAAAAACAAAAATAGGAGTTTGAGGCTAGCCTGGTCTACAATACAAGTTCCAGGACAGCCAGTGCTACACAAAGAAACCCTATCTCAGAAAAAGGAACGTTTTCTTTCTTTATTATTTGGCTTTTTGAGACAGAGTGCCACTACGTAGCCGTGGTTGGCCTGAAACTCTATGTAGGCCAGGCCATGAGTTCACAGAAATCTGCGCACTTGGCTCTGCCTCTCAAGTGCAGGATCAGAGCACCACCACCTAAGGCCTGGGTATCTTTAAGGTTATATTTTATTTACATATTTTTATGTTACTTTTATTTCTTTCTTTCATGTATGTGAGCACACTGTAGCTGTCTTCAGACACACCAGAAGAGGGCATCGGATCCTCATTACAGATGGTTGTGAGCCACCATGTGGTTGCTGGGAATTGAACTCAAAACCTCTGGAAGAGCAGTCAGTACTTTTAACTGCTGAGCCATCTCTCCATCCCACATATTTATTTTTAAAAATATTTTATCTTATAATAAAAATAAAACATGTTCAGTTTTTACAAACTTAAAAATAACAAGAGATACAAAAGGAGCCCTGTATTGTACATTGTCAGATATTCCCAGGACACAGGGCTTCTAGACTCTTTGCCCTCAAGGATGTTATCATTAAAAACAGGTATTTTGCTTTGTTGGGGGGAAAGATAATTATGCTTTCATCAGTGTTCTGGACATCTGTGTTCCATTAATATGAACTACAGAAACCTAAAACTTGTTCATTTTAAGAGGCTGGAGAGGTGGCTCACAGTTAAGAAAGCACTGGCTGCTCTTCCAGAGGTCTTGGATTCATTTCCCAGCATGCACATGGCAGTTGACAACCATCTATAACTAGTCCCATGGGATCCCATGTCATCTTCCATTGTGCAGACATAAATGCAGATGAAATATCCACTTACATTAAATAAGTAAATCTTTAAGGCCAAACGTGTTGGCACACACTTCCAGCGCTTGGAGGCAGAAGCAGGCAAATCTCTGTATTCAAGGATAGCCTGGTCTCACAATCCCAACACACACAGCCAGAGCTACACAGAGAATCCCTGTCTCAAAAAAAAAAAAAAAAACAAACAACCAAACAAAAAAAATTTGCTAATTTATAAAGAGGTATTTTTTGTTTGTTTGTTTTGAGACGCGGCATCCTTATGTATTCCAAACTGGACGGAAGCTTTAGTCTGTAACCCTTAGTAACCTCAAACCTCATCTGTTCTTGTGCCACCAAAGGAATGTATAGAGCGAATTACTGTGAAATCTTTAAGGACTGAGTCAGAAGGAAAGGTGGATTCACTCATTATTAAATAGGTTTGTTTCTGGCTTTCCATGTGCCAGACGCTGTCTAGGTGCTGCAACGAAACACATAAACCTGCCTTTGTACAGCTTATTTCTCAGTGAGAGGAAACAGACTGTAAAAAATATAGTGTGCTAGATGACTTTAGTATAGAAACAAATAATGAGGCAGGACTACAACTGACTGGGAGAGAGGATTGCATTTTAAGGATATCAGGGAAAGCTCTCATAGAGATGATGACAGTTAAGGAGTCAGCAGTGGCGAGGGACTGGAGAGTGTTAGCCCAACTCCAGGTACAAAGCCCTGAGACAGGAATGGACCTGTGCCGTGAGGAGGTGCAACAAAGAAAAGCGGCATGATTGGAACATAGCGAGCTTAGGAGGTGTAGTGGGAGATGCGACCGCAGAGGTGCGAGAGTACAGTGTGTGCAGGCCTCTTCAGGCCTCTGTACAGACTGTGGCTTTTACTCAGTGAGATGGGGGTGACTAGAAGTTCCCTCAACCACAGTGACATTCTACAAAGCAAAAACCAAAACAAAAAAATCACTATGTTCTGCTTTTGCTTTTTTCAGGGTTTTTTCTTATATAATTGGAGTAATGGCTCCTGGTGTATAGTCACATGTATTAGATTTCAACATTTATGTCAAGAGAAAACTCCTGAAATACAAATCTTAGGTATTAAAATTAAATTTTAAGTAATATGATAGGATATCAGCCTGTAAATATTCTTGGGTGACACTGCTCTATTACCAAGTTCTCAATCTTCAGTTATCTTTGAAAAAAGATAAAAGAAAGATTGCAAGGGCGTGTTCTCCAGAGATGTTTAACTTTTACGTAGTAGCGGGGAGCTGGCTAGCTATATACTATAGTGTTACTTTAACAACGTGTTTCAAACAGTTTTATTATGTATTATGATAAAAAAAAATACACAGTGCATGATGTCCTAGTTAGCTTTCTGTAGCTCTGATAAACTTCTCTGACCAAAAGCACCTCTCAGAGGAAAGGATGTATCTGGCTTACAGGTTACAATCTATTACCTGGGAAAGCTGAGAGGCCGGAGCTCAGAGCAGGGAACCTGGAGGCAAGATCTGAAGCAGAGACCACAGAGGAGCATTGTGTATGGGCTTTTTCAGCTTGCTTTTGTAGGCAACTCAGGACCGCCTCCCCAAGGGTAGTATAGCCCATACCAATCAATAATTTCAGTATGGACTGAGTCATCCCATATCAATCCATAATTTAAAAATAATACTCACAGTATGCCCACCGGCAGATCTGGTGGAGACAGTTTCTGCGATGGGTGAAGTTCACTTTTCCCAGTTGATTCTAGTCTGTGTGAAATTGACAAAAACCAACCAGCACATACGGTTACATAGTTTAAGGATTAAGTACTTTTTAAAAATACCCAAATAATTATATAATCATCAGTTAAATGCCTAGAAATACATCATTGCCTGCATCAGAAGAACACTGTCTGGCTAGATCTTCACTCCTACCGTTGTTTAGAGAGACCCACGTCTGACATGGCGGTAATTGTTCACTTAATCTTCACCACAGTCTTACCATTCAGGTTTTATGCTGACCTTCTAGTTTGATTTTGTTTGTTTTTGAACTTTGTATCCATGGAATAATGATACAGTATATGTTTTGTGGGTTTTTTTTAAGAACTCAAAAATATGTCTATGATTTTGATATGTGCTATATAGAACTATAGTTGAATCTCACTGTCCTACAGCATACTTTAAATGAATAAATCATAATTTATCCATTCCATGTTGTTTCTAATACAGGCACTTAGGAAGGTTGCTGCACTACTCACACACAGTGGTAGCCACAAACAGGAGTTTTTCTAGGCCACATATTTGGGGATGGAATTGCTGGATCTTCAATATTAATGTTATCTTATATATACACAAAGGATACCTTTAATCCCATCATTCAGGAGGCAGAGGCAGGTGAATCTTTAAGTTAAAGGCCAGCCTGTAACTCCATATACAGGGAGTTCCAGGACAGCCAGTTGCTATGGAGAGAAACTCTGTCTTGGGAGAAGAGAAAAATGAGTTGATGGGTGTATTAACTATCTTGGTCTGAGCACTGTGCATTGTACACAAGTATCAAGATGCCACATTTAAAAGCTTTTAAAATGAAACTTTGTTATATATTTTAGTTAATTTTGTGTGTGTGTGTGCGTGTGTGTGCTTGTGCTATATGGCAGATGTGTGGAGGTCACAGGAGAGTCACAAGGAGGTCACCTTGGCAACAAGTCAGTTCTCTCATTTGACCTCTGACTCCCTGGAATTGAACTCAGGTCACAGGCTTGGAAGGCATTTGCCTTTAGCCACAGAGTCATAAAACTGCCAGCCCAATTTAAAGGTTTAAAAATTTAAGTAATAAACTTATTTGCCAAATAGTGGCATTTATTTGTCTTTATATCAGTACTGAGTCTCTGTTTCTTCTTGCCTTGTTAGTATTGTCAGGTTCTTTAGCTTTTCCAGTGTATTGGCTCTAAAGATGTTAATTCTGGAAAAGTAATTGACAACAAACCCCAGAAACTTAAGGAAAAGTGAGGAGGGACTAAAAGTTTCAGTTTCAAGAATCACACATACAAACTGGGAATGGTGGCACACACCTTTAATCCCAGCACTTGGGAGGCAAGAGGCAGAGGCAGGCGGATTTCTGAGTTCAAGGCCAGCCTAGTCTACAAAGTGAGTTCCAGGACAACCAGGGCTACACAGAGAAACCCTGTCTCAAAAAAAAAAAAAAACGAAAAAAAAAAAAAAAAGTTGGCCACCATCTGCCTGTCAAGTAGTACTTAAAGGTATTTCTTTTCCTACCTTTGGGATTTCAGGAGCTTTGTCCCTTTCACTACTTCCGTTTCAAAAACTGCCTTGTTCAGTGGTGCTCACCAAATAGTTGTTGAGTGGATTTCGTCAGACTGCTATTCTCTTGATAGAACTTTGTGACATTTTTCTGAGTTTTATATTGTGGTATCTGGCTGATTAAAGCTGTCCTGATGCAGCATCCTGCTTAGGGGGATGCTCTTTCTGTTACTAATAGTAACCACATTTGGTTTTACTCTTAAGGGAAATTAATTTGAGTCAGTGTGTTAAAGTTCCCGTGCACACGTCTGAGAGGCCGTGATGGCTGACCAGGAAGCTGCACGGCGCTTTATTTCCTCAAAGGAAAGCAAAGTTGGTTCCGTGGGTTCCTTGGTTTTTGTTTTGTCTTCCCTCCCTCCCTCCCTCCCTCCCTCCCTCCCTCCCTCCCTCCCTCCCTTCTCTCTCTCTCTCTCTCTCTCTCTCTCTCTCTTGCCTAGGTTTTGTTCCTAGAAGCCTAATTCCTGTTGTAGGATATGTGATAGACTTTTTAGAGCAGTTGTGTTACAGACAGCAGCCAAGATAACTCACCAAACATCAATAGTTTCTTTTTCTCCCTTTATCGTCAGTCATTTGTGGCCTCCTTCTTGCTGTTTCCTAAAGCCATAGGATAAATAAATTTCTTTAAATGTGTCTTGCTTTGGTATTATTTAGCCACATAGCACTTTTAATAAACGGATAATCTTATATGTTGTTATAATATTTTCTCAACAATGTTGACATGGTGCAAGTAATATTTTATTTTTGCTTATAAGCAAGAGTATTAGAAACAACTATGGTTTTCTTTCACTTTATGTGTACTCTTTTTTGAGAGCTGAATATGAAATAGATTTCAGGCCAGAGATATTAGAATAGTAATTTTGTTCAGTAAGTCCTTTTATCAGTCATTTCATTGTAAGTATATCATCTGATTTTTGTGAATTTTTTTACCTTTAAGACTAGCAGAAGTAAGACATGTATAAGACGCAGAAGCTAGTTAAGCTGACTCATCATCTCTGTTTCCAACAGAAATTTCCTGCTAGACAAGACAAATTAGTTTTCCTACAGATTTAACTTGGTGAGTTTTATTTATACAATTTAAATGAAAGGATAAACCAGAATGAGATGAACAGAAATATTTACCATGACTGAAAAATGCACATTTTTAGTGCCTATGCAAGGTAATGCTGAAGTCATATTAAAAAAAAAAAAAATACATACGTTTGATTTTCTTTTTAGTGTGTGTGTAGTTGAATGTATGTGCCTGTGCAAGCAGAAGGCCAGAGGACACTCGGAGCCGTCCTCAGGAGCAGCATTCATCTCCTTTGACGCAGGGCCTCTTGTTGGCCTGGAGTTACCAAGTCGGATAAACTGGGCCACAAGGGAGTGCCGACATGCCCAGCTCTCTGTGGATCTGGGGGTTGAACCCCGGTCCCTGTTCTTATAGAGAAGGCATTCCAGCTTCTTGTGACTGACTTCAAGAAAGGTTTCATCATAAATATCTCTGCTGGGAATTAACCAGAATCTCTTAGCCATATCTTTTATATACTAGGAAAAGATTATATATACTAATATTGAAGGAAGCAATTATATTTTGATTTAAAAAAAAATTTTTGAGATGTAGTTTGACACTATATAACTGGCCTCAAACTCAACTTTCTTCTGCCTCAGGCTTGTCAATGAATGCTAGGATTATAGGTGGATAGCAGAAGTCCCAGACGGGTTAAATTTTTAATTAAAGATTGACAATGCATGATTTGGAAACAGTAGAGTAAGGAGGGCTCCCCAGTGGGTTAGAAACACAATTGACAGAGCCAAAGCCTAAGCAGTGTGCTGGCCTTTTTAGTCTATAAAAGAAGTTTGAATTTTGAGCCTTTTTATATTGTACCTTAGAACTCAGCTCTTTAATATTAACTTAAAATCTTGCTACCAAAATGGCTACTTTCTTTAACTTTGTTTACTTTGTGCTCTGATTTATGCTTCAAACTCTAACGTATACTTTTGCAGGGTCTTACTGGGTGAAATAGGTGTTACTCCATTTTAACCTTTCTGACAAAGGCCATCAGGAAGTAAGGACATGCTCTTAAGATAGATATCCTGGCCAACTTTTCCCTGTTTCGGCTGCCTGTGTGTTTTCACTTTCTCCTTGACTCAAGAATTTGGAGTAAATGCTGGAGATTGAGAACTTCTGGTTCTCTTTTGTTCTGTTGAGTTTATGTAGATAGTTCATTGCCTGGATAGATTACCCATTCAGCTCCAAAGACTCTCTACCTGCCTTCTAGTGCTGGGGCTTCTAGTCTAGGTCCCTGGTAACACTTTACCCAGAGAGCCATCTCCTCTGAGTGTTTCTCCCTCTCTCCCCTTTCCTTTCTCTCTGTTCTGAGCCCTCCATCCCCAACACACACACCACAGTAGAATCTCTCCTGTCCCTGTCCTCAAATGATGTGCCTGAGGATGGTCTTTTAACCACTGGTTGGTTTGGCTTCCACTTTCCAAACGCTGAGATTATGGACATGTGCTGTCATGCCCAGTTTATGTGGTGCTGGGAATCAACTCCAGAGCTTCCTGTATGCTAGGCAAGAACACTGACTGAACTCCATGCCTAGCCTAGCATTTGATCATGTTAAGAAAGAATTTATTTTCTATGTTTAGGTTTTAGATAAGGCACCTTGCTTCATTTAATCAGAAGATATCTTAGTTAAGACCCTAAAGGAGAAAATGACAAGCCTTCTCCCCCCCTCGCCCCCCCCCCCCCACGAAGGCTGGGATGGTAGTTCTATGATTGAGTGATTGCTTATCATAGTTGGAAGAGGCTTTTCCTTTCAAAAGGTATTTGTGAAGAAAATTGAGTTCCCTAATGCAGAACATACTGGGTTGCTTTTGTAGGATAGTGAGTCCTCTAGAGCAGAGGAGCCTTTATTTTCCAAGTTTTTAAGTTTATTCCACATTCTATATCCCAATACTGATTCTGATTCTTTTATGTTCATTCTTTGGGCTCCCGTCTGGCTAATTTTTATTAGCAATAAATATTTTAAATGGTTTCTTATAAGGCCAGAGGATATTATGGGGTAATAGACCTCTGTCTCTGTCTCTCTCTCTCTCTCTCGCTCTCTCTCGCTCTTTCTCTCTCTGTTTCTCTCTCTCTCTGTCTCAATAAATCTTTTTTATTATTTTCCAGCTTTTGTTTAGAATAAGTAAATTTTCTTCCCCTAGGAGAAAAGTTTTGGTTTCACATGTGGGAATGTCAACATCTTTACCTTTACCGTGCTTGCTCTTTGGCGTCTTGTCCATTCTGATCATTGGAAGTAACACATGGTTTCAATTTATGAAATTTGAGTCATTGCTTATTGTTTGATTTTTGCCTTTCTACATTTCTAAAGATTTCTTTCTTTTGGAACTGAGACCTACTTTGAAGTGAAACAGCCCCTTTATTCGTAACTTTGTTTCTTGATTTGAATTTGCGTTGTTCTATTTTGGACATGTCCCAAGTGATGGGTTTGAAAGTGGTGTGTGGAGATCACACTCTGATGGGCCCTGTGTGCTGTTTCTTTATGGTTGTTTTGTTGTTGCTCTGTTCTTTTTTAAAAACCAGCTAGTAGAGTTTTTCTTCCCAACAGGCGTTCGGTAATTAACAAAGCAACATATCACCTGCCCAGGGCTTGTTTTGGACATGTTTTATTCTTCTGGATCCCCCATCCAAGTAAAAATGTATTTTCCCCCTCATATGCTGTTATATTGCATGTACTTTGTTTCATAGATATTTCTGCTTAAATTGAAAAGCAAAATGGAACTCCAAAAGTCTTTCTAATCTTTGTGGAGTTTTCAGTATAAGGTAGTTAAATGGAATATGGTTTCCAGGACAAGCTTAAGTTCAGAGCATAGATGCATTGCCTTCTTCCAGCATATATTCTGAGGGTAGATGATGATGGCCAGTTTGTCTGTATCCATAACTCTTCAATAAGTGGTGGGTAGACCTTATGGGAAGGAAATTATTTCCAGACCCTTAAATTGGCAATAAAATTGTTCGCTTTTTTATTTAATTTATTTATTTTGCTATCTAGAAAAGATGTGCCTAAAGTGAACATTATTCCAGATTTTATCCTTTGAGTTGGCTGCTAGATCTCCTTAGGGACAGGACAGTTTGTGGTTATTTATAACCTACTTCCTTCTAAGGTGGGCAGTAAGGCTGTAAACTCCCAGCATACCCTGAAGCTTGGGAATGAGTGGGGACATTCTGCTGTTAACCAGTTGCATTTTGGGAAGGACTTGATAGTCTTTCATATACCTTCTTATTCATTGCTAGTTTAACTTGAAAGTATGAGTCCTGCCAGTCTATTTCTGTAAAACTCTAGCTTATAGTACTGGAGAAGAAGGAAAAATATTGCTTAAAGGTACTGACTTGTACACTAAATGCCATCTTTGCCTCAGATTTTTCTGCATATTCAATAGTTTGAAAAAATTTTTAACTCTTTTTGAGATGAGAGTCTCACTATGTTGACTAGGCTGGACTTGAACTCCTATGCTCAACTGATACTTCTGCCTCACCCTTCCAGGGAACTGAGACTGGAATTATATGTACACTGACATGCCTGGGTTTGAATCTTAATTAGACAAATATTTAGCTATACCAGAAAAATAGTCTACATCTTAGCCTGGTTTAGGAAAACTTAGTTAAGTGCCTAGACAGATGCGTCTCCCATTGTACATATTTGAACATGTTTAATTTGATCATTTTATTGGAATTTTATTATATAGAATTTAACTTGAAATAACTTAGATTTAGACTGGCACCCTGGCTATTATTTTAATGATACTTTCTTCATGTTTTGTTGTTGTTGTTGTTTTGTTATGATGGGGTCTCACAGTGTAGCCCTAGCTGTCCAGGAAGCCACTATATAAACCAGGCTGCCCTCAAATTCAGAGATCCACCTGCCTCTACCTCCAGTGGCCACCTGTAATCCCAGCAGACAGAAACAGGATCCAGGAACAAGCTGGCTCATTAGACTAATCAGAACTGGCAAACTTCTGGATTCAGTAAGAGACCCAGCCTTAGTAAACAAAAGGGAGAGTGATGGAAGATGCGCGACATCAATTTTTGGCTTTGACACATGCACATGTCAGAGCAGGTTCACCTGAACATACATACATGCACCCACTCACATGTGAATGCATATCCATGCACATGTGAATATATATGTGTATGCATGTATATTGTATGTGTGTACGTGTGCCAAAATGTGTGTATCTATATTGATGAAGTTTAACTTTCTAAGTAGAGTACACTAAAGAAAAAGAAATCACAAGTGTCTAGCTATTCAACAACAGGCTTATGGAACAAATATTTATTGAATGCCTGTCATGTCACCATTGGAGACACAGGGAGATGCTATTCTTCCATGGAACATAAATTCTGGTGGAGAACTGTGGAAATACAAGCAAAATAATTTTAATTAGTGACAGTAAAGAGAAAAATGGGGTAATATGGTAAAAGAAACAGTCTTAGAAATAAGGACTGCCCCAGATTGGGTGGGATGCTACTTTTATAGTATGTCTAGATGACAAGAAGGAGTCAGCTATAAAAGACCTGATGGGACCAAGCACTGTGCCTCATGCTTCTAATCCAGTAATTGGGAGGCTATGGCAGGAAGATGACAGTGAGCTGAAGGCCAGCCTGGGCTACAGAGGGAAGCCCTATTTCAATCCCTGCCCCCATTGTAGATGAACGTGAGGAATGAAAGCTCTGTGGTCTGAGGATAAAGTCCATGTACTCAGTAATGATTTGTTCCAACAGAATTAAAAACTAAATAAAGCATATTGATTGAAAAGAACTGCAGGCATTATTATGAGGCAGAGAGGCCGTGGTGGTCAGGACAAGGCTTATTTTACTCAGAACAGTATAAAATGTTGAAGAATGTATGTCTTGTCTCATTTGGATTAAAAACATATTATAAAGGTGTGTGTGTGTGTAGGTGTGGGGGGGGGATAGGTAGGTAGGTAAGTCCGACTCGTTTCTTTCTCATTTGTTTGTTTGTTTGTTTGTTTGTTTGAGACAGGAGACCCTTTTCCTGAACCTGGAGCTCAACAGCAGGCTCCAGGGGTCTTCTTGTTTCTGCCTCCCCAGCACTGGGATTATGTATGTATGTATGTATGTATGTATGTATGTATGTATGTATGTATGTTGCCATTCTCAGCTTTTTATGAGGGTGTTAGAGATCTGAGCTCAGGTCCTTATTGTTTTAAAAAGCTAGAACCAAGAGCACTCCCAAGATAAACTCTGCCCTGTATTGCTGGAATCAGGCAGGCAGTGGACCCTCAAGACAACCCTCACCTCGTGCCTTGTAGCCCAAGCACCCTGAGATGACCCCTTCCTGATGCCATAGCACAGGAGGGACATAGCACTCCTGAGACAATCCTAGATACCCAGAGACTCTGAGTGTCACTAAGATGAGCAAGTACGTAGTGGAGGAAGAGAAGCAGAAGGATGCGGGCACAATGAAGACAGGCAGGACTCAGATTCAAGGGCAGTGAGGAACAGCCTGATGTGAAGAGCTGGTGATGTCACTTTGCCACCTAAGGCCATGGTGAGGTCCAGGCCCATGCTGCCGATGAGAGCCATGTCTGGGTCTGTGGCGCTCCAGTAGCAGGAATCTGTTACCACCAAAAGCCAGGTGGAAGTCCCTGGTCTAAGCTCTCCCTGCATCTTGCCTGGGCAGTGCTGGAGAGCTCACCCTAGTGGTGTGGGTGCAGGAGAACTGGCAGGCTGATCAGCTCAGCTACCACAAATGCCCAGATCCAGGGCTTTGAGTTGGCCCACCCCAACATCTACACCATCTATAAACTGCTGGAGTGTGTGAAGGGGCCAGTCCTGCAGATCCAAAGTCACAGGATGACACAGTCCCTCCATGACACAGGGCAACAACAGGAGTCCCAGTGAGGATCCAGCATTGATAGTGTAGCAGAAGCCCAAGGCCTCAAACAAAACCAGACTCATTGCATGCACATGCGTAAGTAAAGCTGTGTGGACAAAAGGGTGGACTGTGGGACGCACTGTGCAGCTTACACAACAAGATTTTTTTTCTTTTGGGGAAAAGGTTGCAAGGTTGGAAGGCAGATATGAAGGGATAGGGAGATGAGTGGGATTGGAGTACATGGTGTAAAGTTCGTAAAGAATCAATGAAAAGTTAAATACAAAAGCCAGACTCTAGCTTAAGGCAAGGAAATCCACTTATGCCTCAGACCCTTCTACACTAGGAACCAGCATTGTCATATTATTGCCATTAGTAAAATCTGATCTAATTAGATCTTCTTTCTCCTGGTGTAATTTCAAATTCTGTGACATCTTCCAGCACCATAACGACAAAGTCATCAAACCCTAGAAGTATACCAACAGTTTCTTTATCAAGTGTGAATAGTTGATCTTGCACCACAGGACTTGCAACAGGTTCATGGATGCAGTGGCTACCATGGTCATGCTGGACACATTGCCTTTTTTTATAATCTCGTAGGATTGTACAGACTATGAATTGGATAGACATACAAGAAACTCCAGCCTTTCCTTTGCTGTTTGAGATTCTCTTCACAGTGCTTCTAGCTTCATTTTAAAAGTGTCTCTACCTAAAAAAAAAAAAGACCCAGTGTATTTAATATTATATTAGATTAAGCCAATCATACAAAGGGTCTACTTATAACAAATATTCAAAACTCATTCAAATATTGCAACAAAAGATGTCAATATGACCTGTCCTAGCTGTCTCTAAGATAATGAAAAATTATTACCACCTGGGCTGAATATGCTTGCGCACGCTAACAGAAATTCCTTTTAGGTCACATTAGCCTCTTGAAAATGAATATACCCAAGTCTTTATATATTTTTTTTTAAATCAACAGTGTTTTTGGCATCTTATATTTTGAAGAATGGAAGTTTCTCTCAGGTTTAAAATGTGTGTGGCCTTGGGGATCTTCTTTAGAAACCATACAAGCCTTTAAAGCCCACAGACAAAAAAAAGGTAGAGGTGGGCTTTTTAAAATTCTTAACTTTTCTCTGGCAGAAACCTCTGTTCCTAGCTCACACTCCATTCCTAGCTCATTTGTGCTGGGTGTTACGTTGTACCACATGGAATTGCCAATACAAACCTACTTTGGCATATAAAACAAGTCTCGTGGTTCAGCTCAGTATCTTCATGATCTTATTCCTATCACTTTAAAACTGATGGATATACAGCTGACTCAGATGTAATCAGAATGTGTGAGATATACGTCTGTGTACATTGATTTATTCTTTAATTCTCTGGATGAGTAGATTAGGTTGATGAAGAATGCTTATGAAAGATTAAACAAAATAGCTGCACAAGCTGTGTGTTTTACACTTTTCAGAGATATTCTGTCTTAGCTCAGTGAATACCACACATCAACTATTGACTTTTTTTGTTTACTATTAATAGCATCTGTCTATATCTGTCTTGAAAAAATTCTGATTATATAAGAAGTTAGGGCGAGGCAGTGGTGGTGCACGCCTTTAATCCCAGCACTTAGGAGGCAGAGGCAGGTGGATTTCTGAGTTCGAGGCCAGCCTGGTCTAAAGAGTGAGTTCCAGGACAGCCAGGGCTACAAAACCCTGTCTCGAAAAACCAAAAACCAAAAAAATAAAAATAAAATAAAATAAAATAAAATAAAAATAAAAAGAAGTTAGCCCAAATTAATTATTGGCTAACCCCAATTAATTAGCCCATTTGATAACCATGTTTTTAAAATGAAGAAAATTATAGCCAGTTTTTTGTTTTGTTTTGTTTCCCTTTGAAAAAGAAAGATATACTTCATTCTGGCCAAAAGCCTCATTTTTTTTAGATATGGGATTTGATGTTACAGGCTAGGAGTTTGGACCTATGTTTATCTTTTATCCAAGAGAAGAAATTACTGATTGACATTAGATCACACGTCTGGTGTACTTAGTGTTCTTTGAAATCCTGCCTTAGAGATCTGTCAAACAAAACCATAAAAACCAGAAAAGTTGACTAACTACTATAACTAGATAAATATTTTAATCGTCAAGGTATTTTTACTGGGTGGTTAACACCTTTGTTTCTAGACACTGTGCTAGATGGTAAAGGGATGGATGCAAAGAACAGATGCAAATTATGTTTAAGTCACTTTAAAATCTAATGCAGGTAGTGGACTGTTTATACATTTACAAAAAGACAGGAAGAGGTGGGTCAGCTGAAAACTGACCTGTGTAGACTCAGCTTAAACATCATCTTTACTCAGTAGTATTCATGTTTCTCTTATCTATATCTACCTTCCACAGTTTAACCTTATTAGAAATCATATATTTATTGATTTCTCTTCAATAAACCACCCTTTTTCAAAGGATGGTTACTGATTTCAGGGTCTTATACTAGTGCTAGGAAGCATCCCATCGTAGATGGCTAATAGCTTATAACACTGCATCCAGTAGTAGAGTTGAGAGGAATATGCTGAAGTACATTTTTTCTGTAATCTAGGAGCATCTCTCCTTACAGGTCAGGATTTTGTAGAGTCAGCAGGAAAATAATATGGTGGTACATAAAGGCATCTTCAACTTAGAGTTGTCAGTGCAGTGGAGTTTGGTAATCTTGAGAAACTTATTTTCTCATTAAAGAGATTGGATGGTCATGTTTTGACATGTTTGAAGCTGTGAAGAATTTATTTTGGCTCAAGTTGTCTCTTGCAAGCATTCTCAAAGTCTGACCCTCAAATAGGTCTCTCCTTCCTGGGATTGTTCTTGCTGAGCTGCTGCAGCAGTGGTGTGAAGTACCGAGGAGTTCAGGCAGCTCCAGGTGACTTTGCCCATGGTGCTCACTATGAGTGAAATTAATTAGACTTCTGCCATCGCAGTCAATTTCTCTCCCAGCAGGTTGTGTGGTTAGAGCTTCTCAGAGCCGAGATTGAGTCTCTAGTTCTCCTAGGTGCTGCGTTGGACATTTAGATGATAAGTGGTTTCTTTTGTTTGGTTGGGATTTTTTGTTTTGTTTTGTTTTCAAAGAAAGACTTGGTTATAAAACAAGTCAAACACAAAAAATGGAGAAAAAGGCCCAAGACCAAAATAGTATTTCTTTTAAATTTTTTTTTATTTTAATTTTTAAAATAATAGACTAACAAAATAATAGACTAAAATAGCCACTCAAACAAATACTTGCTCAACCCCAACAAAATAGCATTTCTTTATTCCTGGTCATAATGGAGTAATAGTCAGTGGAAAGAAACTAATGAATTAATAGAATGTCATTTGAAAAAATATGTCTTTTTCCTAGACTTTTAAATTTTGTACTTGTTAAAGCAATGGGTATTGAACCTAGCAAACACTCTACTACTCAGCTACATCCCCAGCCCTCTAAAATGTTAGATGAATTTGAAAGTTAAAAAACCAAACAACTTCAAAATAAGTTTAGATCAGTATTTTGTGATGACTCAATGTGGAGTGTAGCCTTCAACACACACCTTATGAGCCGAGTTTTAAGCTGTTAACTCACATGTAAAATTCACCTTTTCATTGCTGCACTGCCCAGAAGTAGGAAATTGGAAGCTTCAGTCTAGGCAGCAATGATAACTGGGATTTGTAAAACTAGTTACTAGACCAATGAGCCTGTGAAACCAGGTCTTATGACTTAAACAAGCAGGTGAATGCAGTGGTTTGAAAGATTAAATGAAACAGTATTCCATGTATATAAGACACTTAACTTCATCTGTGAGGGCAAATAACGCTTTAGTTAAAAATGCTTCTAGGGTAGTGCTTGTGACCAATGGAACATTCAGTTACATTTATAAGTATATTAATTCTGGATAGGTACAAATATGTCCTATTAATCCTGCGAATGCTATCCCTAGCAAATGTTTGTGAGTTGAATTATTTCTGGATGATTCTGTCGTTATTCATTTATATCATCCTCTACCAGGATTTTAAGCAGACTGAAAAAATACTTGGGCGACAGCTTAGTCAGTAAACATGCACATAAATACGAAGGCCTGAGTCTGACCCCAGCACCCATGCAAAGCCTGGATGGGTAATGTCTGTAGTCCCAGCACTGTGGAAGCGGAGACAAGAGGAGCCTGGAGCCTGGGACTCTGGACAGCTAGCCTAGCTGAATCTCTGAGCTCTAGTTTCAAGGAGAAATCCTGTCTCAAAAAATAAAGTGGAAAGCCATAGAAAAAGACACTCTACATCATCTTCTGCTGTGTGTGTGGGAACACACATGCACAAGATAAAAGCTCAGCTGGTAGTGGTGGCGCACACCTTTAATCCCAGCACTTGGCAGAGTGAGGAGTATTTCTGTGAGTTCGAGGCCCACCTAGTCTACAGAGTGAGTTCCAGGACAGCCATGGCTACACACAGAGAAACCCTGTTTCAACAAACAAACAAACAACAACAACAACAACAACAACAACTACTACTACTACTTCTTCTTCTTCTTCTTCTTCTTCTTCTTCTTCTTCTTCTCTCTCTCTCTCTCTCTCTCTCTCTCTCTATATATATATATATATATATATATATATATCTTTGTGAATTATAGCAAAGAGACAAAAGAAAATGCATGAAATTGAAACTAACGTAGAGTGAATGTGTGATTACATATAAAGCAGCACTTATAGAGCAGGAATATAAACATGTCATTTTAGGAGACGTGTCAAAAATTTTTGTCTTACAGCTTCTAAGTAGCCAGGCAAAAACGACAGATAGCACCATATTGGTGAGATAGCCCAGCAGGTAAAGCACTTCCTGACCACCTGAATCGAGTCCTTGAAATCTATGCAGAAGGGAGAAGAGAGAACTAATGCTAAAGAGTAAAGAGCTGTCCTCCACATTCATAGCATGGCATGTGCTCACACACACACATAATACACACACAATCAGTAAAGAGTTGTCCTCTAACTTCCACATACATAGCATGGCATGTGCTCACACACACACACAATACACACACCATCATCATTTTAAAAATTACTTAAGCCAAACAGTTTGGCTTAAATCAAACAATAGTAGGTACTCAAGCAACTGTTATCTCTAAGATTTGTGTTGTTTTATTTGCTTTCTAGCATCCTTATTATAAAGTAAACAGGCTGCTCTTCCTGAGGACCCAGGTTCAATTCCCTGCACCCACATAGCAACTGTCATAACTCCAGCTCCAGGGTTTTCTTCAGGCCCTTGTGGGCTAGGCACATATGTACACACATACACATATAAGGCAAAGTACCTACATACAGAGAATAAAAATAAATGTTTAAGAACAAAAACATGAGAGACAAAGTTAAAGTGTCTTCTCTATTCTTTTCTGTTTGTTTTTGTTTTCTTTTTTTTTTGAGACAGGGTTTCTCTTTGTAGACCAGGCTGGCCTCGAACTCAGAAATCCACCTGCCTCTGCCTCCCGAGTGCTGGGATTAAAGGTGTGCTCCACCACCACCTCCCTGCTGCTTTCTAGCTTTTTACTGTTGCAGTGTCCGTTGGTACTCTAGTTCATGTCTTGTTCATAAGTGCAGAATTTCTCTAGGCTAGTGGTACCCAGTGTGGTTCCAGAACTAGCACAGTAGGATTACCAAGGACCTTGCTAGAAATGCAGTCTCTTGGGCCCATCCCAAATTGCTGACTCAGAAGCTTGGGGGGTAGGATCAACATTCTTAAGAGGTAATTCTGTTGCTTTCCAAATTTGGCAATCCCTGCTGCAGTATGCATTCTGTTCAAAGTGGAAGTGCTAAGTTCTGTGATATGTGTACTTTAAACTTTGCTAGATATGACCAAATTCCTACACATACAGTATAATTCTTGATCCACTGTCTCACCAACAGTGTGAGAGTTTCTGTGTCTATCCTTTATCTCTGTAACTTTGCATCCTTTGACGTACTTTATTTGTTTGCTTGCTTGTTTGTTTTGAGAAATGGGGTCTCATTGTTTAGCCATGGCTGACCTATAACTTTCTATGTCGATCCAGTTAGCCTTGTACTCACAGAGATCTGCTCTTGTGAACCCCAAATGCTAGGATTCAATTATGTACAAGTGTCCCTGGCCTAACTTACATTGTTATGCTTCTGTGGGGATGTCATGCGTGTGCCACAACACACGGTGGACTGAGGACAGTTTGTAGGGCTTGTCTCTTCCCTTCTATGTTGTGGATCCCAGGTCAGTAGACTTGATGGCAAGCACCTTTTCCTGCAGAGCCATTATGCTAGTCCATCACTTACATTTTTTAAAATAATTTTGAGTTGGATTTTATTGTTAGTGGTACATCCCACACAGGTAGGTATATAGCAGCTATTTAAAAGGGGACTATGAGAAAGGTATAAAGAGACTTGGAAATGTTTGTATATTGACTGAAATTTGATATTGTTGAAATGATTGATCTCCATAAGAATGTAAATCAAGAAATGATTGAGCTGTGCAGTGGTGGCATACACCTTTAATCCCAGCACTCGCCTTTAATCCCAGCACTTGGGAGGCAGAGGCAGGTGGATTTCTGAGTTTGAGGCCAGCCTGGTCTACAGAGTGAGTTCCAGGACAGCCAGGGCTATACAGAGAAACCCTGTCTCAGAAAACCAAAAAAAAAAAAGAAAAAAAAGAAAAAAAGAAAAAAACCAAAAAGAAAGAGAAAAAAAGAAAAGAAAAAGATTGAGAATTAAAGTATGGGGAGTGATCGTGAACAAAGACAGTCCAATAAAACCTGAGGAAGATTGCATGTGGTGGCGCTTGCTTTTCATTCCAGTTGGAGGTGAGAGAAAGAGAGCAAGGGAAGGGAAGGGAAATTGAGATTGAGGAGCTATTAGCAGAGAAAGCAAGAAAAATTTAGAGAGTCAGGTAAAAACTTGACTTGGTGTTGTGGAGAAAGGAACACATCTAAGGGAGGTGTAAAAATGCTGCCCTTTAAGAGAGCAGCTGGCAGAGGAGTGGAACAGAAGGCTGTTCTTAACTTTGTAGGGAGGCACAGGAGACCAGGAAAATTGGAGGGTAGGGTACCAAGGTCATTTATTTCCTTCCTTCCTTCCTTCCTTCCTTCCTTCCTTTCTTTCTTTCTTTCTTTCTTAAGATTTATTTATTTATTTATTTTATGCATATGAGTACACTGTAGCTGTACAGACAGTTGTAAGCCATCATGTGGTTGCTGGGAATTGAACTCAGGGCCGCTGCTTGCTCTGGGCCCTGCTCGCTCCAGCCAAAGATTTATTCATTATTATATATAAGTAATGCAAAGGACGTCAGATCTCATTACGGGTGGTTGTGAGCCACCATGTGGTTGCTGGGATTTGAACTCAGGACCTTGAGAAGAGCAGTCAGTGCTCTTAACCTTAGCTGAGCCATCTCTCCAGCCCCCAAAGTCATTTTCAATGGGAGTGTTTGTGTCCTAAGAGCAGGTTCTGGTGACAAGGAGGTATCTAGTATTAACCGTGTTATCTGTCTATCAAGCAGCCTTTTTAGAAATCCGCTTTAATATATCCTTTAATTAAGTTTGTCTCGATTTGTTTTTCCAGACAGAGTTTCACTGTGTAGCCTTGGCTATGCTGAAATTCACCTTGTAGAACCAGGCTGTCCTTGAACTCACAGAGATATGCCTACTTTTACTTCCTGAATGCTGGGATTAAAGGTGTACATCGCCATACCCAGCTAATTTATCTCTTGCTGTTGTTTTATTTTACTCTGTAGCATATGTTGGCTTGATACTGGCTGTGTAGACTAGGTTGGCCTCAAATTCAAGAGATCCACCAGCCTCTGTTTCCAGAGTGCTGGGATGAAAGGTACATGTGCCACCCTGCCCAGCTGGGTTTTTCTTTTTCTTCTTAAACATGATGTTGAACATTATGAATAAGGGCAAGGCACAGTAATGGAATTTTATTTATTCAGTTCATTCATTTATTTGAGACACAGTTTCATGTCGCACTGGCTGGCCTGGAACTTGCTGTGCACCGCTCTGAGTCACAGAGATCTACCTTAGTCGGCCTCCTGAGGGCTGGGATTAGAGGATTAGAGGTGTAAGCCACCATGCCTGGACAATAATGTAATTTTGCCCAGGAGACAACATGGTCTTCTCTGAAGTTAGTTTTTAAATCGGGATAAATTGTTTCAACAGGCCACAAAGTTTTCAGTCTCTTAGAAGATTAAACAAATCATAGGACAATAGAGGGAAAGGAGAAAGTAATCAATTTTTAAAAGTTTAATAAGTCTTTTTAATTATTGGGTCTTACCAGGGTGAAGAAAAACCAGAAACCTTTGCCCCCTGACTTTGGAGACTCAGTTTAACCTTCAAACTGGCGATGTCAAGGGTTCCAAGTCCTCCACCTCCGGCAGAAATGTCGAGTGGTCCCGTTGCCGAGAGCTGGTGCTATACACAGGTAAGCTCGGGAGGCTGCTGGGCAGAAGCACCACACTCACGTTCTTGCTCTTGAGGTTCCTAGTGTCTCTGGCAAACAGCACAAGATGAGGACCTTATTGGCCTTGTTTTTCTGACATAGAACCTGAATCCCCAAGGCTAGTGGTTTTCCATGGTAGTTGAAGGGGAATCTTTGCCCGAATCCTTTACATCCTCCTTGATGGGGCTGTGTTCTAAAGCCTGGAACAGTGTTTGAGATCCTCAGCCCCAGGATGGCATCAGCATCTCAGCTACGGGCTTGTTTAGGACCCCAGAGCTTTAGACTTCCCCTACCCTGTCCGTGGTTTGTTCTTACTGCTGCTGTTCTTTCCGGCACTTGGGTTCTCTCACTTCCCTCCAGTGTTTTCAGAAGGTGAAAAGTTATAAAACAGTCGGTCACTGAGACTTCTTTAATTTCTTTTAATGAACTGATTGATATCTTCCTGTGGGGCTAAGGGAAGGATACTTGTCTGGTTTACAGCCTGTTTTTCCCAGGTTGCCCGGATCCTATTTAATTCCTTCCTAATTTTCTATCAACAGATCAAGGTAGTGAAGTTCTCCTACATGTGGACCATCAATAACTTTAGTTTTTGCCGGGAGGAAATGGGTGAAGTCATAAAAAGTTCAACTTTTTCATCAGGAGCCAATGATAAACTGAAATGGTGAGGAAGAACACCTCTAGGTGTAAACTTTTTCTATAAGTTGCCTGTTTTGCTTGGTTTGAATAGGATATGGATAGAATGTAATTTCTTAAAGGCGGGGACCTTACTTTCTTATTCCCATTGTCTAGAATAGTTGCAGGTATGGTATGTACTCACAAACAAATGGTTGAAATAATTTAATGAGTTTAGTATATTTAGCAAACTCAAGTTGTATAGGATGATGTAAATGAATAAAGAGGGCAGGTGGTACCTGAGGAGTTTGATCCCTGGAGCCCACACTGTGCAAGGAAAAGAACTGGTTCTGTAAGTTGTCCTTTGACCTCCACACTTGAGCCATGGCACTTAGGGGAACACTTATGGACACACAAAAGAATTCATAACTATAATTTGAATGTTTTAAAGGACTGCTAAAGGGCTGGCCCTGTAGCTCAGCAGCAGCGTGCTCACCTAGCGTGTGTGAAGATCTAGGGTTAGTTCTTGGCACTGCAGTAAGTATATGAAGGACTGGTAACAACCCAGCTCTAGCCCATCAGGGCTGTGTGTGGAGAAAGGCCTACTATCATCCGGTTTGTTTGTTTGTTTTTGTTTTTTCAAGAAAAGCAAAACGTCTAATTTTTGTGACTTTTTGTTTGTGTTGAGATGTGGTCTCACTATAGTATTGGCTGGCCTGAAACCCAACATGTAAGCCAGATTGACTTTGACTCACAGAGATAGATCCACCTGCCTCTGCTTCAGGAGAGCTAAGATTAAAGGTGTGTGTCATTGCCTCTGGCAGTACATCTAAAGGTTTTTAACTTAAAATCTTGACTTTGAAGTTTTCTGCACACATATAAAGACTTAGACTCCATCTCCAGAACTCATAGATGGGGTGTGGTGGTAGATAGTTGAAATCCTGCCACTCAGAGGAGAGAGTTCAAGGGTAAGCTGGGTATGCTGGTGCATGCCTTTCATCTCCATACTGGAGAGGTGGAATTGGGGGAGTTGGGGGAGGGGAGGTGGATCTCTGGATTCAAGGACAACCTAGTCTAAATAGCAAGTTCCACGGTAGCCAGGGTTACATAATGAGACTCTTTCTCAAAAAGGAGAACAGGGCAATGGTTCAAGGTCATCCTTACTATATAGGGAGTTTGAGGCCAGCCTGGACCACATAAGATCCTGTCTCAAATAATAATAATAAAATAATAATAATAATAGTAACTTACTTTTAAGCAATAAAGAACATTTCTTTGGCTTTGTAACTGGCAGGGTAGAGATAAGCTTCTTCCAGGAGACACATTATTACACTGCAGACCTCGTTTTCATGGTATAAATGTCTTAAGTGTAGCTTCCCTATGCTTGAAGTAACAATGTGTATATCTGCCACATGCCAGTAAATCTTTGAGCTTTCTCTGAATTAGCTGTATAGTCAAGCGTGTGCCATTCATGTACTGAATGGGTTAAGTCTGGGATTCCTGAACTTAGAACCTATTGCCAGGTGAATATGATCGGGGTGTGAGGATTAATGCCTTCTAAGCCAAGTATCATCTTGAGGTATAGGAGCAGGTGGTTAAGGCTGCAACCATATGTCCCCAGCAAAGATCAAAACATTTTGTCTCTGAACTACCACTTTGATCTCTGATAACCCTCTGAAGATTTTATTAATTTAATATTGGTTGACTTTGTACATTAAGTGGCAGACTACTTACTGAGTGAAATGTTTGTTCTAGGCATATATTTAAATCTCTCTAGCATCTTGTACCGTGATATATATAGCATCTGTACTCCCTAGAGAGGCACTGGATTAGACCACCTGTTTGAGAGAAGTGACACAACCTTGGCAAGGCCTGAAGATACATGTGACTTGTGCTCTATGGTGGTAAAGCAGTGTCTGAACTACATGCATTTCAGCTAATGACATTTACAACTTAACTCAGTTGAACCTATTAAGTTCTGTGTCTAAATTCTGTTTTGAATCATCCTTAACAGATTGGCATCTCAAACTCTTACTTAGAAGCGAAGCTTGGAACATTCCCCTGTAGAATAAGTTTTACTTTTATCTGTGCTTCTTCGACAATACCTCTGTTATTTTAAATCTTAAAATATAGTTGCTGGGGGTTAGAGGTATGGCTCAGCAGGTAAGAATACTTGCTGTTTTTGAAAAGAATCTGAGTTTACTTCCTAGCACACACATTGGATGGCTTATAACTAACTCCCTGACTCTAGTACTGGAGGGATCCCGTGTCTTTGCCACCACACATGTGACACAGACACACACATAAATACCTGCAAAGGTGTGTATCAGCCAGGCATGGTAACACATGTCTCTAATCCCAACACTTGGCAAGCAGAAGCAGGCAGATCTTTGTGAGTTCAAGGCCAGCCTGGTGTCCACAGCAGTTCTAGAAAAGCCAAGGTTATTTATGCAGAGAAACTTGCCTTGAACAAGGAATATGTATCATGTGCATACTTCTCCAGAATAGATTTTGTTCTCCCACAGTGTTACTAAAAGGCTCTTTGACTTTGAAAAAAAATTATTCCTCCATCATGAAAAACTAAGGGCTACCTTTTCTGAGTTTGAAGAATGAAAAACAAACTAATCTGAAATATTCTAAATATTTTAGGGTGAGACAGGTTAATGATTTGGCAATTGGTAAAGAAATGGCAGAGATGTAAGGGATGTGAACGCTCCGTGATTCTTGTCTGTTCTTTAAAAGTTGATTCAAATTGGTGGAGAAAAGTTGTTTTCAAGTTTCTATTGAGTCAGTCTCCTGGTGAGGGGCTTAGAGTTTAAAAAGCTAACAACAGTATCAGCAGGAACAAATCTTCCCCTCTGGGTTCTCATGTTCGTGTTGGGCTGCAGGAGCCATAAGGGTTCTTTTGATGCACATTTCTTTCTATGATGAGCAGGTGTTTGCGAGTAAACCCGAAAGGGCTAGATGAAGAAAGCAAAGATTACCTGTCGCTTTACCTGTTGTTGGTCAGCTGTCCAAAGAGTGAAGTTCGGGCAAAGTTCAAGTTCTCCATCCTGAATGCCAAGGGAGAAGAAACCAAAGCTATGGGTAAATGTTCTCTACTTTCACATCAGTCCTGACATACACCGACGCGTTGTAGATTCGGGCTGGTCTTTGTGTAACTAAATATGACTTTCTTTTCTATCCCAGAGAGTCAGCGAGCTTATAGGTTCGTGCAAGGCAAAGACTGGGGATTCAAAAAATTCATCCGCAGAGATTTTCTCTTGGACGAGGCCAATGGGCTTCTCCCTGATGACAAGCTCACCCTCTTCTGTGAGGTGAGTCCTTTTGCCCTACTTTGAGACTGGCAATTCCCTGACCTGATGTGTTTTGGTGGATTTAATTGTATTGTGTCAAGGATGTGGAATGAGAAAAATCCCCAAGGGGAGTGGTTCTGTACAAATGTTCTTTATGTGGCTGATTGAGCTGCCTATGATTTCAAGGTTGCTGGGCACCTGAGCTCTCCACTCGTTACTTTCATAAGAGCAAAGATTGTAGCTGTCAGTTTTGAGTTGCTTGAGTCCTCCCTTCTTTTCTTTTTTGAACTGTGGGTTTTTTCACATAGTATTTGGAAGGTCTGATGCTTCAAGCTGAGCAGTGGCCAGCAAGTGCAACTAAAGTTGTGTATCTGTTGCTTAAACTTCCTGGCTCCTTCTTAAGTGGCAAGTTTAGGTATGTTTAACTGTTGCTTGCTCTCCTTTTTTGCTCTCTGGACTTTGTAGGAGTTGAGTGTACATGGTTTGTCTTGCTGGAGTCATACAAAATTGAAAAGTGAAATTTGAAAGCTGTGGAAACTTGAAGCTTAGAGGGCGAGAGTTAGCTGTTACCAGATTGAGAGGTCAGTCTCTCTCACCAGAGGCCTAAGAGCCTTTGGAGAAACTTCTAAAAATTCCTTGACCCAAGATCTAATCGAAAGGGGGTTTTTAATATGGTTACTGAGTATTGCAATGAGCCAATTTATGCCATTTTCCATACAATTAGAAATGCAACTTGGGTAAATAAGTAAAAGTTTTATCCCGTAAACTAGAATATTAGTGTCCCTGTATATCTTATAGGCAGGGAACTGCTTCCTGAGAGTGAAACAAATAACCAGTGTACTCCGGAGGCAGAGTGCAGGCCAAGAGTCCCAACTGACAGCTAGCCCATGAAATAACAGGCTTACATTGTGAGTTAATGACTTTGTAAAGGCATATCACACCTGTGTAGTCCAGGAACTTGTCCCTTAGGAATCTTGCCCTTTTGTGAAAGAAGCATGGCTGGCAGTAACAGGCTTGTGGATGGTAACAAACACTGCTAACGATTAGAAAGCGTTGCACGCTAAAAAGGTAAAATTTAGTTTTCATGATAGCCATTCCTGTCCATTTTAATTGCAAAGTAACTGAGTGAAATGGTGGCGTATCAGTACCTATATAAATATATGAAATGTGGCAGTTGTTTGATGTTTAATGAACTTGAAGTGTGAGTTTCACGTTAGTCTTATTAGCTGCAAGTCATACTCACTTAGCTCAGTAGAACGACGAGAGTAACTCTATGGCGTTGTTTGAGGTTAGCTGTTGTATAAACAGCATCAGCTTCAATCTTTGCCTGTTACCTATCCTAGGGTTTTGTGGGGTGTTTGTTTGTTTAAAGGAGGTTTCTCTGTAGCCTGGGATGAACTGAAGCTCACTACTATCTTCCTGCCTAGCCTCCTAAGTGCTGAAGACTTGTGTTTCAAGGAAAACTTTCAGATTGTGGAAAATTCTAATTTTGTTGGAAACGGAAGCTAGCCTTCAAACGTCTCTGATGCGAGTCTTTAAACATTACCCGTGGCGTTTCAGGCAGTGCTGCACTTTATATTGTAGCATTTGCAGGTCTGCAGTGGGTCCATGTTTCTCTCATGTGCCTCCTCTTTCCCCACACTGTCCCAGCTGCTCCAACCCCTGGATTGTCATCGTGACTTGGAAATCGTTTGGCCTGCCCTTAACTTGGTTACTCTTATCCTATGGTTAGGTCTGAGGCTGAGTTCCAGCATTTTCTCCTCACTTCCCCATATGAAATTCTCTTAGGAGAAATCCTGTGGTTAAGTTTAGATTTGCCTTACTGACTTAGAAGGGAAGTGAGATGACACATTGGAGATGAGGAGATGTTGAACAGGGAAACGTCTGCTGAGTTCTGCTGATGCTGTGCTTTCTCGCCATAGAACCAGGTGTGCCATCTGTTCCGCTCACACTTCCCAGTTGGCCACAGGTGCCGAGTGTTGCTTCTCGTACTTGGTCTTGTGCCTAGTGAGACTCATTCCTGTTCCAAGGCTCTCTGTGGACTTAGTAGCATTCAACACTGCAAGACGGTTGCGTGGGGGTGTGTATGGGATGTGTGGGTTTTTAAAATGTCTGCAATTCATCCAAGTTCTTAGCACTTTTCACAGCTAAACCACTTTCCATTTAAGTCCTGTTCCTTTGACCTGTTTTCCCCTGTATCAGGGAATATTTATAAACAAGTTTATTTTAATTCATGTTTATATTTTATTTTCTATTTTAATTATTTCCTAATTAATTAGAGGCTTTTATGAAAGGATGTCCACATGGAAATTTAGTTGCAAATACCCACTATGCTACAATGCTCCCTCAGACTGTGCCCAGATACTTCTGTGCTATCCTGATGTGCACTAAGTGCAGCTGCTTCAAGGATTCTTGGTGCACCCAGCAGTCATAAGGGAATCCTAATGTTAAAGACTGAGAACCACACATGTGCGCATTTGGCCTTTATCTCAGTGGTATTACTTCGACTGAATGTTTAAATTAGATTGTAAACTGAATGTACCAGGTAGGTGGTCTTGTTTGTAATGTGCCACACAGGGTTCACTTTTAGATCTCTGTGATTTTTGTCTATTAGAAAGTATGGCGATTCTTCCAAGTTGATTTTGTTTAATGAACATACTTAGAAATGTTTTCTAAGCATTTCTGGAATCATCCCTTATCACAATCTTTAGAACTCGGTTAGATCTGTTTTCGTCATTTCGTCTGTTATACAGAGACAAGTAGTGTCTTGGGAGGTCAGGTAATTTTTCCTAACATTGTACAGCAAATTAATGTCAAAGCCATGTCAGCTCTCCATTTCCCACTTCCTGTCTGCTGTGCTGTCCTCAGTGGAGCTGAGTGCCTTACTCAGGAGAGCAAGGGCTCTCCCAAAATTTCTTAACAGAGAGTATTTACTTTGATAATGAAAGGGAGGACATAAAAAGCATGTTTAAATTATATTTTTAATTTCCTCTTTAATAATTTGGACCATAGAGAATGTTCAGCTTCTGTTAATCCTCTCTGGTTACTTACACTGAGAACAAATACTCGTTAGCAATGGAGGTACATGCATTTCCCCTTCACTGCCGATGAAGGTGGAAGAGTCCTCTTTGTAAGGTGGTAGTTAAGGTGAAATAGCACTTATAAAATATAGCACATATGAAATACCACTTATAAAATATCTGGACATAGCCGGGCATGGCATGGTGGCGCATGCCTTTAATCCCAGCACTCGGGAGGCAGAGGCAGGCGGATTTCTGAGTTCAAGGCCAGCCTGGTCTACAGAGTGAGTTCCAGGACAGCCAGGGCTATACAGAGAAACCCTGTCTCAAAAAAGAAAAAAAAAATCTCTGGATATGAGTTTATGCTTCTAAAACATAATTTTTCATTCTCATGCATAGAATATTCCTTTGGTTGCCTGAGAATATATATTTTCACCTAATTTTAAACAAATATGTTAGGGAGATGGCTTGGCTTAGCGGTTAAGAGCATTAACTCTTCTTCCTGAGGTACTGAGTTCAATTCCCAGCAACTGCATGGTTGCTCCTTTGATGGGATCTGATGCCCTCTTCTGGTGTGTCTGAAGACAGCTACCGTATACTCATATACGTAAAGTAAATAGAATCTTTTTTTTTTTAAGATTTATTTATTGTTATATGTAAATACACTGTAGCTGTCTTCAGACACACCAGAAGAGGGCATCAGATCTCATTACGGATGGTTGTGAGCCACCATGTGGTTGCTGGGATTTGAACTCTGGACCTTTGGAAGAGCAGTCGGGTGCTCTTACCCACTGAGCCATCTCACCAGCCCAAATAGAATCTTTTTTAAAAAATAAATATGTCTATTCCTTTTTATTAGTGAATTGTTGGTATGCATTAGTTATACTATATGAAACAACCAGTTTGTTCATGACCTATGAAGATCTTAGCTTGATATGCAACATCTTTGTAGGTTATAAACTATGTTGATAGTAAACGCACATCCACACTTGAAGTTAACCTGTGTGTGCTGTTCCTTGTCCACACTCTGCAGATTTACTTGGTTTTGAGCTCTGTAAATCTGGTAAGACATGGACTGTTGTCACCTAGCTAGGACCTGCTGTTTTTTCCTTTTTTCTTTTTAAACATTGTTTCTAAGATGTATACTTTGTATGTAAGCACGGTTTATTTTGGTGCAGGGGAACATGTCCTTGTTGGTACTGTTTGTTCTCTTACTGACTGACTTTCAGATTGTCCCTGCTGTTGCTTTGAATGATGTGTGCTATACTATAAACACTGTGCGCTGCTGTTTCCTTATCTTTTCAATTTTTAAAATGTTTTTCAAATTATTATTTTTTTTTAATGTATAGGAGCACATTGCACCTGTCTTCAGACACACCAGAAGAGGGCATCAGCTCCCATTACAGATGGTTGTGAGCCACCATGTGGTTGCTGGGAATTGAACTCAGGACCTCTGGAAGAGCGGTCGGTGCTCTTAGCTGCTGAGCCTTCTCTCCGGCCCCTATTCTTTCAATTTTTAATTATTCTATAGGCACTAAAGTATTTTTCATGGACTTTCCTTTTTATGGAGATGAGTGTACAAGATTTGACAGTCCTTAGTTGTTAACAGGTACTGAAGGTTTCTATGGATTTCCCTCTTCTGTGGATGAATATACACTACTCAACAGCCCTTAGTCATTCATGAAATTTCCTTTAAATTTTTTTATTTTAAATTTCCTTTTTTACAAAAGAGAAGTTGAAGCCAGGCATGGTAGCCCATGCCTTTAATCACATACTCAGCAAACATAGTCAGGATCTCTGAATTTGAGGCCAGCGTGATCTACTGAGCTAATTTCAAGACAGCCAGAGCTACACAGAAAAACCCTGTCTTGAAAACCCAGAGGGGGCCAGGGAAGAGAAGTTGATTTTAAAAGTGAGACCCTTGGTCTGGAGAGATGGCTCAAATGGTTGAGAGAGAACACTGGCTGCTCTTCCAGCGGTCCTGCCTGAGTTTAATTCTCAGCAACCACATGGTTTCATAACCATCTATAATGAGATCTTGTGCCCTCTTCTGGCGTACAGGCATACATGCAGGCAGAACACAACGTAATGAATAAATCTTTTTTTTTTAAACAAAGTGATACCCTCCTTAACTTGAAGCTTGGGAGATTATACACCCTTCCTGAGACATTTTCATGCATTCATTTATAAGACGACATAAATGTCACAGTCCTGTCATCCTCACAGCTGCAGTTCTGAATGAGTC
This sequence comes from Mus musculus, assembly GCF_000001635.26. Taxonomy (NCBI): domain Eukaryota; kingdom Metazoa; phylum Chordata; class Mammalia; order Rodentia; family Muridae; genus Mus; species Mus musculus. The sequence continues at coordinate 95,479,857 of NC_000077.6, forward strand.
TCCATAGTCAACTTTATAGGCATAAAAACATCTTTCGTTTTTCTCAAAATGGTCTCATTTTAGCATCATCATTTGCAGAGGAAAACAATCCCTCTCTAAGTTAAAAGTTTGGGCTCTGAAGACTCATTTGTGAGTGCCATTTAAAATTTATTTTTAATTAAGCGAATTTAATGTTGGTAAGAGGTGCCAGACATTCAGAGCTCTGGAGAATCCAAGCATCCATATATCTACAGAACAAGTCTGGCTCAAACTGTAAAGGTACATTCTCCTTCCTGCTGTGTTCCTGTCTATGTCCAGAGAGAAGAATTGCCCTTCTGAGACTTTGGGCCCCACTCATTACCAAGCATGTATCTAGCCAGCAGAAGGTCCACTGGTAACCATAGTTCATTTGAAACTCGGCTTAGCTTTTGCCAATTCATTTTACCCAGTCTACTCAATTGCTATTAAGTGTTAATGATTTTGGGCTCCTGTCAGCCTGGTTTAATTCAAACTAGAAACATAGTGCCAAAAGCTTCCTCTATTCCCTTCATTGGTCATCCCTGGAGATCTCTGCCTTTCCCTAGGAGGAAGGTGGATTTAATTGGTCTTTTCCTTTTTTTTTTTTTTTTTTTTAATCAGTATTTAGAACTATAACTGGGAACAGACAACTTTCACTTTTAATGTTAATATTATAGCAAAGAAATGAGGGCACCAATATGACAAAATGGTTGAACCAAATTAGAAATCTTACAAAGGACAAGAGAGGATCTCTGTGGGGTGGTTTGTGCTGGCTTCTGGGTTATTAAAATATTGTTATAAACTGTCTCTGATAAATGTGCTGTAATGCTGAGCACATTCATAATTGATTAACTTGACTCCCTCCTTGTGCAAGATCATAACAGCTTGTTTTAAAGAAGTAAGTTTCCTGACCTGGTAGTAAATATCTCCCTGGAACAAGAAGGCATTATAGGTCATTTGGATCAAGCACTGACCTTGCCTCTGGGTTTATGACTGCAGCTGAAGGATGACTTTGCATCTTGAAGGTCAAAAGAAATCTAGGTCATCAAGGATGTTCTCAAACTGTCTTTCTCGTCAGACAGACTCTTAGCAGTAGAAGAGCGGGGAGTTGATTCTCAGGGATTGAATTCGGCTTAGCCCTAACTTTTCTCACGTGGTGTATGGTTGTAGGGGAGAAAACAGTGTTGTTGGCTACTTATTTCTTGTTTGATGGCTAGAATATTTTATAATGTTAATGTGGTTTCTAAATCCTTGTCATTGGTATCCTAACATCTGACTTTCACAAACTCATCTATACATTTAGCTTGGTTTCTATCTAGGTTGAGTTAATTCAACTAGTTGAAACATGCTACTGAAGCCCAAGTGGGAAGTTGGAGCTTTTCATACGGTTGGCATTGCCATTCTGTCCTAGGAGTGGAAACGCATGTGTAAGCTGAAGTTAGCCATCTTGAATGTCATTGTCACAGATGATGAAGTTCAGGTGTAAAACTTACAGCACCCTCACCCAGTTATCCCTCCTGGAAGGCCTCTCTAACTCAGTCCTTGTGGGAATTGGGCCATCATGTTCATTAATGGAACATCTTTGAGAAATGCCTTACTATAGGAACTATACTTCATCTGTGTTTCCTGACCTGACTAAAGTCAGTGAGATGCTTTTGAACTTAAGTTACTAGGTTTCTTTAGGGAGTTTTATATAATGACTTCTATAGCATCTCTTATGTGTAAGATTTCTTTTAAGGTGGGATAAGGGGAATATTTGACATTTAGCATTTGTTCTTGTCAGTTTCTCCTTGGGGGCTATGCTTGGCTTTGCAAGGGTATAGGACTTATAAGAAACTGTAGGAGAACTTATTCTGTGAGGCTGTCACTGGCCTAAGGTGTGGTAGGAAAGAGATGTGTTTGTAATAAATGGGGAAACAATTGAGCCAAAGGAGAAAGTCTTGATTTGTGGAGATAAATCAAGAAAATGAGGTATCTGACTGTCTGTAGCACTAAGGTAGAAGTCCTCTCTCCACCTGCTGGTAACAAAAGCTTTGTTTCTGTCTCTTTATATTTCACAGGTGAGTGTAGTACAAGACTCTGTCAATATTTCTGGGCAGAATACTATGAACATGGTAAAGGTTCCTGAATGCCGGTTGGCAGATGAGTTAGGAGGGCTGTGGGAGAACTCTCGATTCACCGACTGCTGCTTGTGTGTGGCTGGTCAAGAATTCCAGGCTCACAAGGCTATCTTAGCAGGTTGGTATTTATTCATGATTCACTTTATAATTTTGATTCAATAAGAAGAATAGTGGCTACCCAATTGCCTTTAGGGAACAACTTCAGCTTATGAACTCTGTACCTAAATACGTTTTTAAAATTTACTTTCATTTTGGTGTTTTGAGATAGGGTCTCACTTTATAGCTTAAGCAGACCTAGAACTTATTGTTAGCCTAGACTATCCTCAAACTTCAATCCTCAGCCCCATCCCACTTCCTGCCCCTACTGCTGAAGTAGTAGGTATATGCCACTGTACCTGAACTGTATTTTATATTCTAACGACAGTTCTCATAACCAAAAGTGCTACTCTTCATAAAAATGGCATTTCTGGTTTGTCTTAGGTGGACTTGGGTACTATTTTAAGAGTATAAATGGTGGTCATACAAAGGAACTACCTATGTTTGCACTGGGCAAGTAGCTCTTGGAGTACCTAAGAGCAAGTGGTAGCTCCTAGCTGGACTTTGGATGCCATCGAGAGGATTCTGTTCTAGGGACTAAGTACTGTGAGGCTGAGACCTAGGCCTCTCAGATGGTTAAGCCAATGCCTTCACTATAAACACACGAGAAGAATGAGGCTGTGCTACTGACCCAGAGGATCAGCTCTTGTTCTGTCAGGTTCTTGATCTTTAAAACCAGAAGGACTCACCCCGAGGAAGAACTGATAGAGGGCTGACTTCGCCTTAGAGAAAAGCGGAGCCATAGCCACACACTGCTCTGCAGACCATAGAGCGTGGAATAGCATCGAGTGACTCTCCAAGTAACAAATGTTTTCCCAAGACTCCTCTGCTGAGCTGTCTCAGCTCCATCATTCTAAAGTACACACTTGAGATGAGCTCAGCCTGTCTCATGTGACAACTTTCCATTCTCTGCTTCAGCTTGGTATTGTTGTCAATGCTGAAGGAAGTGTGTAACTTAGACTAATATCTACCTGTATAGTGAGACCCTCAACGTGCTTGCTTCCCCCAATCCCTGTTCCCTTTAGTGTTTCTTTCTTGCTTGTGTATGTGGTACAAACATGTCTATGCAAGTTCATGTACTTTGTGTGTATATGCAGAGGCCAGAGGTTGAATGCCTTCTTTTGTCACTCTCTACCTTACTTTTTGAGATAGGGTCTCAGTGACATAAAGCTGTTTTTACTGGACTGACTGGCAAGTGAGGTCTAAGAATCCTCTATGTCTCTCCCATATCCTCACTTAGTGCTGGAGTTACGGATCCATACCTGGTTTTTAAGTGGATGCTAGGGATCCTCGTGTATGGACAGCAAGCACTTTATCCACTGAGCCATCTCCTCAGCTCTCCTATCCTCCCCGTGTGTCTTTCTGTAGATGTAGTAAGCTTCCTCCCCGAGCCTGCAACAGTAGATATTTCAGACTTCAGCCTTTCCCCTCTAACCTTCCAACTCCTAAAGGATTTCCTTGCCTTCCAAGGGGCCCTTTTGTAGGAACACCCTTGATGCTTACTGTTCTGTCACCTGCCTTCTCACCGGCAAGGAGGTATTGCTCATCTTCAGAATCGATTGATTTGTATACTTGTGCTCTCTGGCCTTGCCCTGCCTTCCCAGAGCCCTCGGTCTCTCAGTGTGCGTGCTCCCTTTCTCCCCACATGCTCTAAGCTGCCATAGTCACGGCCTTCTTCCTTTCCCCACAATGTCCTCACTTCACCTCCTTGCCAGAAAAGCAATTTTCCAAAGTTAGATGAATGACCTGCTAGCTTCTAAGTTTGAGAGACTCAATCATGTGCTAGTTGACTCCATGCTCCAGTTTTTCCTGGTTCTTCAACTATCTTATTCTTTCCCTTTATGGCTCAGAAAATCGAACCCTAGGCCCCATGTATGCTTGGCAAGCACTCCATCCCTGGGTGTATCTCCTGCTTGCTCCAGCTATTTCTGCTGTGTGGCTTCCCTCTCTCTCCCTCGCCTGTCCCTTCAGACATCAGCCAGCCCTAAGGGTCTGCTTCAGTGTTCCCTCTGTTCTCTCTGGTGATTCTGTTCCCGTTGCATCAGCTGCAGTCTGTCTACTAATGACTTGTAAGCCCTTCCTGCTGCTGTGCACCCTCCCATATTGAAGCACCTTATAGCCTGTAACTCTTCTGAGATAAGCAGAACATAGAGAGAACCTTCTGAAATAGATTAAAACACTGAGGTTCACATTTGAAATCTGAAAAGGTGGGGAGAAATTTCTGCTACATAACCCAGGCTGACCTCACATGCAGAATTCTCCTGCCTTACAGGTGTAGAGTGTATACTACTATGCCTGGTTAATTTATAAATTTTAAAAAAGGAGGGGGCTCAGAAGGTTAAATGATTCTTCCAAGAAAATAGAAAATGACAGGGCTAAAATGAGTTCTTTCTGGCATAAACTACATACAGGCCCAAAGCTCCAGGTCTCTGCCACCTTCCTACACTCTCCACCTGTCCTTCCACTCCTAGGTACTGAGTTGGGAGTTTCAACTGTGACCCCCAACCCCTGATTTACTCAGCAACATGAGCATTTTTGAGTTCTTAGTCATTTTATTATTTTTCACAGTTGAAAGTAAGCTTTGTGTGTGTGTTGTTTTCATGGGTGTTCATAGAATGTACATGGGCTCTGTTTCTTGATTATCTTTTTCTTCATTCCCATTTCTAAAAGGAAAAGCAGAATTCTCCATAATGAAAGAAATTAAATGCTAAGAAAGATGGTTTTACCAAATAGAGGGAGCTTTGAAGGGCCATAAACCATTATACTTAATGTAAGGCTTTTACAGCCTTTGGGGATAATAACAACTTCATTGAGAACACATAGCTGGAGGAAGAGACAACTTGCCAAAAATGTTGGTCACCAAGCTAGCACATGCCATTGAGCCCAGCTCTTGACCTTCTCGCTGTGTGGTCTCTATACAGGTGCCCTTTCCAGCCAGACATCCAGGATTAGAACACCCAACTTCAACAATGGAATACCTTCCTTCCATTGGGATTTCAGTCTGTACAAGTAGGCCATATGCCATTCTTGTCATACACAGATAAATCATTTCCATAAAATGTAGATGATTAAAATACAGCCAATGACGTGTTTTGAAAGCATATGTTTTATAATTCCGATGTTATTTCCATGCGAGACAGGAAGAGCAAAGATCTTCATTATTGCTGGGGTAAGTGAGCAGTTCCCGTGTGATAACCTCATTGTTTCCCTCTCCTCTCGTAGCTCGGTCTCCAGTCTTCAGTGCCATGTTTGAACATGAAATGGAGGAGAGCAAAAAGGTGTGTACCAGGATGCACATGTACCTGCTTAACCCAGCGACTGCAGCAGACCTTGCCAGGCCACAGACTTTGATCTAATCATCTTTCTCTTGCTGTGTTATTAAAATACAGTTTCGTGAACAGACACCTTCTGAGAGCAGAGAGGTGATCTGAAATGTCCCAGGTGATGTGGACTTACCTGCTCAGCAGGTCAGCTGAACAGTTTGGATTAAAGATACTAGAAAGTCCAGAGATTTAAAAAACAAAAAACAAATCACACATTTTAGTGCTTGTGTTGCTACTGTGTTGGAGAAGATAAAGGTGGTGGACAGTGGTGGGAGGGGAGGAGAGCTACTGCGGCCAACAGTCATGGGGGGGGGGGGCGCACTGTCTACCCATGGTGTTAGGTTTAACTCACACAAGCTTCTCCTCACCAGAACTTAAGTCATGACTGTAGGTTAGGGATTCTGTCTGTTAGGACGCTCCTCACTCTCAGCTTTTCCGGCGTAGAATCGGGTTGAGATTAACGACGTGGAGCCTGAGGTGTTTAAGGAGATGATGTGCTTCATCTACACGGGGAAGGCGCCGAACCTCGACAAGATGGCTGACGACTTGCTGGCAGCTGCCGATAAGGTAAACTAAGAACAGGAAAATCGTCGTAAGACTAGGTGACGTAATCGTTTATGTGTTATATTGTGTGTAGGTGAAGCGAACATACATATATCTTATAATTTCGGCAAGACATTCTTACACATTATTCTAACACAGTAGTAACGTTTGGTACTAAAAGTGTCCTGCTCAAAATGGTAAACTCTCAGGGTCAACTTAACTATGGAAAAGAAGGGTATGTTTGATATTCACCCCTCTTCTTGTTCTACCTGAAATTTAACCCTGTCAAGAATTAAGTAAGTAGCCGGAGTGTGGTTTGCGCACGCCTTTAGTCCCAGCACTCCAGAGACAGAGGCAGGCGGATCTCTGTTCGAGTCCAGCCTGGTCTACAGAGTGAGTTCCAGGACAGCCAGGGCTACACAGAGAAACCCTGTCTCCAAAACAAAACAAAACCAAAAAAAAAAAAAAGAATTAAGTAAGTAAATAGATGTGATTTTTTTTTTATTTTATTTTTTCTGTTTTTTTTTTTTTTTTGAAGACTGGGTTTCTCTGTGGAACCCTCATTTCCTAGAACTTTAACTACAGACCAGGCTAGCCTTGAATTCAGAGGTCTGCCTGCCTCTGCTCCTAAGGGTGAGCACCATCAAACCTGGCATTTGAGTTGTTATGTGGGTACCTGGAATTGAGTCTGAGTCTTTTGGAAGAGCAGCCAATGTTTTTAATCATTAAGCCATCTTCTCAGCCCCAAATAAATGTAGTTTTGAGAGAGAAAATAGCCTAGAGGTAGTGGCACATACTTTAATCTCAGAACTCAGGAGGCAGAGGCAGGTGGCTCTCTGTGCCTTGGAGGACGGGCTGGTGTATAGAGCTGGTTCCAAGACAGTGAAGGCTACAGAGACACACTCGTGAGTTCACACACACACACACTTCCTCACACACACTCACACTCACAGGGGCTGGGGAGAGGGAGGAGAGACCTTTATCTGCATCTTGGCTCCCATTTTACTGTAGAATTCCTCAGACGCTAATGTGTATTGGAAGTTTTGTTTTCTTCTTTCTTCCCTCCTCCTTGAGACAGAGTCTCTCTATGTAGCTCTGGCTGGCCTAGAATTCATTCTGTAGACCAGGCTGTCCTCTAACTCACAGAGATCCTTCTGCCTCTGCCTCCCAAGTGCTGGCTGGGATTAAAAGTGAGAGCCACCACACTGGGTTTACAGAGATTTTCTGGGAAGCAAGTATTGAAAGTTGCATGTCTCCAACTCAGTTAACCCTGGAGGCATTTTCTCAAGAATCACATCAGATTAGAGGACCTGAGGACACAATGGGAACTGGCTTGCATTGTAAAGCCACATCAGCTAGAGCTGGGAGGCTAGCTGCCTGTGACCTGGAGCCCATGCAGTACCTGTGATAAGATGGACAGTGTGATTGACAGTTGCCCTGTATACTAGGCAGGGGCAGTTGATGTAAACTGTTAAAAGGGCTTCCTTACTACTAGCTGGAGACCTCAGGAGAAAGCAGATGCTATGCTGGGAGTTCCGCCTCTTTCTGTTGTGTCCTGAGTTCTAGTACTTTTCTGAGGAAAAAGTTCCTATAACCAAGAGCACCGGAGCCTCTCCAGGTTTTGCTCTGGAAAATTGGGTCCTAAGGACAGAGGATGGTGCATACAACAGAGGTTTTTCTGAGTTGATCAGCATTTTGAAGGGTTATTGAAGATAAAGAATATAGACCCAGTTGTTTCTCTTGATGAAGATCGGGATAGTAACTCCATTCTTACTATCTTTAAGACTTGACTAATAGTTAGCAACATGAAAATGCCGTGCTATCCCAGTCAGCCTCATTTCTGACTAGGAGGAACTGAGTTTCATTAAAGGCAGTAAGAAAGTATTACCTTTAAGCTGAGTAAAATTAGCACTGCCCACTGCTCATTTTATTTGAGACAGGGGTTTGCGCTGTAGCCCAAGCTGGCTTGGACCTCATCATCATCCTGCGTAGCTCTTGAGTAGTAGGGGTAGCTGTGAGTGCCCAAGCCTGGCCCAGGCCTGCTTCATAGAGTAGCTGTGCTTCTGTGTGACCTGCCGCTGGATCCAGTGCAGTAGTCATTTGTGCTTATACACCTCAGGTCTGTATCCTCTTATCTTTGAGGTTCTAAAAGGGTGATGAGTACTATAAAGTTCACATTTTAGACAAAGATACTGAGGGTCAAAGTTTTATATCCTTAGAACCAAAGTTAAAACTTGTTTACCTCTGGGTTTTCACTAGTTCAGGGAGCAAGGGAGTCAGCCTCAGTTATCATTCAAGAGTGGAGGTTTTAGTGCACCATGTTTCCTTCTGATTTTAAAAAAGAAAAAGAAAGCAGTTGAATCCAACAATGCTATAAATTTATGAATGACGAGTTGCCAGGCGGTGGTGGCGCACACCTTTACTCCCAGTGCTCAGGAGGCAGGGACAGGACAGGCAGTCTGTGAGTTTGAGGTCAGCCTGATCTACAGAGCCAGTTCCAGGACAGTTAGGGCTACACAGAGAAACCTTATTCTGGAGGAGAGGGAGGGGAGTGGGTGTCAGCTGCTAATGCCTGCATTTTCAAATCCTACTCAGAACTCCCCCCGGGAAGCCCTTGCTCCAAGACTATTTGAAAGCTTGCTTTACCTTTATACCTCTCTGTGAGTTTAGGAAAACAGAGTGAAAAATCCTTCGTGGAAGGATCTAAACACCTAGAATTTACCCAGGAGGCTGAACAGCTTCTTGTGCTCCTTACCGATCTCCTGGGGATGTGTGTAATTAGACTCAAAACAAAACACAACACGCTGGCCAGGCCTAGGAGACACAGTTTCAATCTCCCAAGTAAGTACTGCCATTAGGCAAGGTTTTCAGAAGCATAATTAAGAAAAAAACTTTGTCCCCCAAGAGACAAGAGTGGCTACTTTTGTCTAATTGTGCAGGCGGGATCAGAGCTATTCACAGCAGAAGTCCTTTTAAAAGAATGTGTGAGGAAGGATAAGAGGGGCAGTCCTTGTGGCACCGTAGAGAGGCTGACCGTGGACTCAGCCCCTCCAGCACCTCATCTCCTGCCTGTCTGTGTCATTTTTCCCTTTTCCATGGAAACTGTGTTTCAGTTACTTAAATGTAAGAAATTAAACTGGCACCAAAACTAATAAAACTCCTTTTTGCTCTAGGAGATCACAGTGCCAACAGGTTTGCCTCCTTGCCTGAAATTCATAATAAAATTGTAGTGGTTTGATTGCCATGATTCAGCCTGGTAGGGCATTGTGTCATCGAATTCTGAGGCCCTAAAGGTGGAGGCCCTATGGAGAAACTGTGGAAAACCTCATAGCGAATGCTTCTCCAATGAACTAATTAATGGCATGTTATTTCTTGCCTTCTTTATTCCTCTGGAAGTTCATGCTAAAATAGAGAGCAGGTAGCAGAGGGTCATCAGACCGAATCAGCTGGATCAGCGCGCCAACCTCGACCTTGACCCTCTGCTTCCAGAATGCATGTGCTATTTATTTAGAAAATAGGAGTGTTTAAACTGAAATTGGAACCAGGGTATCTGCTGCTTTGTCCTTTTCTTCCCTTCAGAATCTTAACCTCAACCCCAATAAAATAAGACTTGATTTATCTTTTCCTTTTTCAAAGAAGCCCTTGGCTCACCCACACTCAGGAACAGTTATGTGTCAGAGATGCTGGTGAAAACCACCACAGGGTCCCTGTGCACAGCTTGATAGGTCAGTTGAGACATTTGCCAGGGTGGTGTTGTGTTTAAGTAATGAGAACTGTGGCAAATGTGGTGGTGCACGCCTTAATCCCAGCAGTCAGAAGGAAGAGGCAGGCAGATCTCTTGAGTTCGAGGCCAGCCTGGTCTACAGAGTGAGTTCAGGACAGCCAGGGTACACAGAGAAACCCTGTCTCGAAAAAAAAAAAAAAAAAAAAGAAAGAAAGAAAGGAAAGAAGGAACAATGGAACCCCACCCCCAACAAAACAGTGCTTCAGCTGTAAGCAGTCGGGCTGCAGAAGCTGTGATGGCATGTTCTGCTGCTGCAGCTGGCTAGTGCTTCATTGTCAGGGTAGGTGGAGACTGTGTAAGAAAGGCAGGGAGTATAAATCTGCTCTGGTGGTCATTTCCTAACAGGTAAGCTTTAGAATCTGATAGACAAGGCTACCCATGTTCTTTCAGTTGTCTTCACTTCAGGCATAAGCAGCTACCCTTCAAAGTGTGGTTGTGTTTGTGGCTGTGTTGGCACTTTCCTGCACTCTGCCTCGTTCTCCGGCCGCACAGCTAAGGAGAAAGCTTCAGTGGCGGTCAGCCCTGGGCCGTTGCTGCTCTGACCACAGCTCTGCTTGCTCCACAGTACGCCCTGGAGCGTCTGAAGGTCATGTGTGAGGACGCCCTCTGCAGTAACCTCTCTGTGGAGAACGCTGCAGAGATTCTCATCCTGGCTGACCTCCACAGCGCAGATCAGCTGAAGACGCAGGCAGTTGATTTCATCAACTAGTGAGTAGCGCCTTCAAAGTCCTTCCTCGAGAATAGTTGGGAGGAAGAAGTAAGAACGACTGAATTAGGGGGGAAGTGAGCAAGCAGCCTCCTTAACCTTTCGATGGGAAATAGAGAATTGTTATCTTTCCACTCAGCTCAGCAGTGTGACAGTGGTTTTGCTTGCATGGGTCAGGTTGTACATGTGAGGCTCCTTACTTCCAAACAGTGCTGGAACTGAGTAGTGAGGCTCCCTGGCCTGGAAAGGCTGTGTGTGCCCATGACAGCAGCTTCCCTTCACTTTGACTAACAAAGTAAAGATAGATTCCAGAAAAATAGACGTTCCTGCTTTATGAGTTAGTAAAATATGTTTTATAGTCTCTGGTGAGATCAGGAAAAGAGAAGGGGTAGACATTAACTGATTGCTAAAGGCTATTTTGGAAAGGAGACAGCCTACCAGATGTGTTACTTGATTCCAAGTGACAGGTGAGGTCACCACAGTGCTTTCTAGAGTACTGTGAAGGAGCTGGGGCAGGTTATAAGTTAGTCTTTCTCATTGAGATGCACTTTATTACTCCTTTGCAGCAGTAAAAATTTGGGGGAGCAAAATTTGGAGGGGGGAAAAAGCCCTCCTAACAGCACCTTGGGGTTAGCAAGTCTAAGGTGTTCAGGTAGGTGAGTGAACAATTTTAACACAGAAAATACCCAAATATGGGGAAATAATGTCTCCTACGTCTAGTTACATGGCTGTCTCTAAGGTGTTAGCCTGAGACAGAAGAGGAAAGGGAGGACCAGTAAGTCAGATCTGTTCAGGGTGCACTGTATGTTGGATAGGTGCTTGTTCCTTTTTAGAAGGTAACAGCCATTGAGCAAAAAGTGGCTGTCATCTTCTCTTTTCTGACCCTCAATAGGCCCTGGCTGTGATGTGCCTTGTGGTCAGCAAGACTAGTAAATGGCGAAAGCAGGGGGAGTCAGAGCCCTTGCTCTTTCTCTTTATTAGCATCCCTGAGTATAAATATCTTCAACAGTGTTGAGTCTAATGTACAACCCACATTTTGAAAGTGCAGTACCTCAGAGTCCGAGCTTTCAGAATTAGAAGAGCCACAGCCCAGTCTACGGTCTGCACACTGTCTAAGAAGCACATTCTTACGTATGTTAAGAGTTCTGTCTGGGTCGTGCTGATTGCATTAACATCTCTACACCACACACTGGAAAAGTGGGCTGTCTAGATAGCTGTTTGGACCATGTGCACACTCCCTGTACTAACCTCTCTCTCCACATTTCTCCTAGTCATGCTTCGGATGTCTTGGAGACCTCTGGGTGGAAGTCAATGGTGGTGTCACATCCCCACTTAGTGGCAGAAGCATACCGTTCTCTGGCTTCAGCACAGTGCCCTTTCCTGGGGCCCCCACGCAAACGCCTGAAGCAATCCTAAGATGCTGCCAGTTGGGAGACTCCATTTATTTTCCAGAAGCAGCAGCCACCGTTGCTGCCACTGACTACCAGGTAGACAGCGCAATCTGTGGAGCTTTTACTCTGTGTCAGGGAAAAGACTGCACGATGACCCAGACTTTAAAACAGCACTAAATAACTTAGGGGGACTGGGGGAGGGAAGGGCCCAGGACTCGGGCCACTCAACCTGATGAAACCCTGTTGCTCTGTCACCGTGTGCCCTTTGGCCTGACCAAGTTTGACACTGGGATTCAGTTTAGGCACTGGCCCCAAGCACATCCCAGCAGTGGTACTTCGGAGAAATGGGTGTCTGACTGAGCAGAACAAATCGTCAGTGCCTGGAGCAAAACGGAAAAAAAGCAGAAACAAGCGGACATTTAGTCTTCAGAGGTGGAAAAGGAAAGAAGAAAGATTTTTTTTTTCCAAAAATCAGTTTGTGGATTCCAGTAGTATTTATGTTGAAAGAAGCAAATTTTAGTCCTTCCAACTGTGGATATTTGTGAAAACTCCTCACTACCATCCAAGTATCAGAAGAGCTCTCTCGTTAGCACTTACTGTTTGCAAGAACAAGCCCATCCTTTTATCCTCTTATGACAAGTGATGCGTGATGGCGGGGGAAGTCATCTGATCTGGAAAATGAGTGTTTGGCGGTAGTGGCTTCTGCAAAAATTCTTATTGGTGTTAAAAACTGGAAAAAAATAATTCATCCAGAATTCATACTGTCTTGATAAAAACTATGGTTCTGTTTTTTAGATATTGTGGAAAATGGATTTTTGGGGGGGCATTTTTCTCTGATTTTATTTTTTCTTCCCTTCCCCTTCCCTTTTTCTAAGAGAGAGAGAAAGAGGGGGAGGGAGAGGGAGAGGGGAGAGAGAAAGAGAGAGAAAGAAAGAGAGAGAGAAAGAGAGAGAGAGAGAAAAGAGGAGAGGAGAAACAAATCCAGAAAATACATAAAACAAAAGGAAGAGTAAAGGAGATTTTATTATTATTGCTATGTGAAAAAAAATCCCAGCCCAGATGGCCTGGCTGTTTGCACCTGACTAGTTGCCTGCATAGGAGCCGGTCCTGTCCCTTCTGATTAGCCCCTCTTCCAAAGGGGAGACTTCCAAATGTTAACTTTTTTCTTTTTGAAAATATAAATAATTACTATTTTGTACTGTGTGGTATCTCTGGTCTTTTGTTTCATTCACTTGGCTTGTCTCTTGGGTCTGAGATGCTTGCCTGTGAGATCTTGAAGCCCTGGTTTGATCTCCATCGTGCAGGGATTATGTTCAGAATGTCTAAGAAGCGGTAGGATTTATTTACTCTCCATAGTCTCACGCAGCTGCCAGCCTGTTGTCCTCCTTGAGGAGCTGCCAGCCATGTCCTGGCGAGTATCTGGGACCAGGTCCTACTTTGCCAAGGCAAGCAATTGTAGTGGGCTTCTTCTGCACCCTGTGTGTGTTAATACCCAATCCCAAATCTCCTTTCTCCTAACAAAATCAAAATATATATATATTTAGGGGACATGAATATGGAGATTAAATAAAGGGAAATTGTTGTGTCTTCTGGGTCCTGTCATTGATGTATTTCTGGAAAAGCTGAGGTCTTAACTTCCAGTGAGCTCAAGAGTGCTGTGGGGTTCCAAGCTTCACAGCACTGGCCAGACAGTGGAACACACTAAAAGCATACATTGTTTGGCCAAGGTTGCATTATTTAACCTTAGATGGAACTTCAGCCCTTTTCACATTCCATTGTCTTTCAGTGACTTTACTCTTGGCTAATTTTCTGGTTTTCATCATGTACCTACTATTGGCTGGGTATGCGTAGGTGAGCAGCAGTTTTTACACAAGTGGGTCTCGTTTATTTTACCCTGTGGCACTTCCCAGTTTCCTCCTTCGTGTGACCTGTGTAAAGATGTGTCTGTCTCCCTGGGTACTGGCTGCTGGCCACTGTCACTTTGGCCCCCACTTCCAAACTGATGCATAGACACAGTGATACAGGTGGATACAGCATCTCCTCTGCCCGTGCTGCCTCTGTGTTGGTTCTGTAATCCTCAGTTCTCAGCAGACCTTTATCCACAGGGTCCTTTCCAAACCTCCTGACCTCTCCAGGAGTTTGGTTGGACAGGTGATAGGTGGTGCTGGCCTGTAGCTGGAAACGATGAAACCCAAGGGAGGCACGTGCCTAAGGTCACACGAGTACTGAGCAGCCGCTCATCTAATGTCACATCCTGACGATTACATAAGGAAGGGAGGAAGTTCCATTTCGGGAGTGCTTAGGTACAAAATTGGAAGTGAAGCTCGCTTCCTCTGGGAATAGTAAGAACAAAGCCCCAGAAAGGTGCCTCCACTGGCCTGTTCTTCAGAGCTCCAGCAGGGCGAAGCAGATCTGCTTTCCTGAACTTCACTCATTCACAGCCCGGGGTTGAAGATGGAGGACTCAGAGAAAGTGCTTTCAGGAAGGGAGCTGTCCTGACATCTGGCTTTTAGCAGGATAAAGAGGTCTGTTCTGGGATTTTCCATACTTGCAGAATTTCCATCATGGACTTCACTGAGGATCGGGAACTGGTGGAATTTCAGGTATAGAAGAAGTGGCTCAGCCCTTCTGTTATTACACTCTTTCTGGCCATGTTTGTTTTTGTTTAAACGATACAGTTGAAGCCATCTGGTTATGACAACATCAGAGCCCCAGCATACTGTTCATAAACCTCCCACTGCCACCACCTCTTCCCTTAGCTCCCCCACATCTGAAATTTAATTCAAGTTAACTCCACAATCTGGGCCATGTGCTGTCACTGCAGAGATGTCCGTGCCAGTGGAACAGTTGGAGATTGCAATTCCACAAGGATATGGCTTATTTATCAAAACAATATTTCAGGCAAGTAGTTCCACAGAACCTTTGGAGTTGTGGTTTGGGGGCCAAATAGAATATCTGGCAATGTCCCCTCCCCCACCTCCCTGTGGTCAGCCTCTGCCTCATACCTGACCATCCATGGGGGAAGATTTTTTTTTCCCATTTCCTACGTGGAGATTAAACCTGTCTGTTGTTATTAGGCAGCTTGGAGACCTTTATAGGTTTGAACAGCTTAGGAAAGAAATGTCCCTCTTTCCCTTCTCACTGATAAGGCTGCCGGCCTTCAGCTGTCAGAGAGCCGCTTTTTTTTTCTTTTCTTTTTTAATTCTAGCCAGGAACATGAAGGTCCTACGGCAGGCAGGCAGGCCCAAAGATCTCTGGCTGGACCAGTGTTCCCAGAGTTCCTTTTAAAGCGTGGCTTCAGCCTATCATGGGATCTCCATGTTGGATGAACCCATATGCAGATGAAGGGAAACTCTGTGTTTGTGAGCAAGCACCCAGGCTGTGGAGAAGGGGTGGCCCTGCACGTGAAGCTGACTGGTGCTTTGTTCTGGCCCTTCAACTCCTATAAAAGAACTGCTAAATCAACATGCAACATGGCTGCATTTGCAGCTTTCTGTATACCTTTGTCAAAGATAAATTCTTGGCTGGAACCCAACCTTATTTTCCACAACTAATTATCTTTTTAATCAGCCTGGACCCCGTGTGTTTCCTTTGTCTCTCGACTTTTTCACCGTACTGTGCCCTCCATCCTTTAGATTCATTTCTGATGGCTTGCTGACTAATCAAACATTCAGGTGAGTCTCACTGGCCTGCCGTGTACGTGCCTGCACAAGGTAGCCATGCTTTCCCTGCTTTTAATTTCAGAGGTGGCTGTGCCACTGTGGGAACCTTTGACCCGATAGGTGGATGCCTCCTGGATCCCGTGAGCAAGAAAGCAGATGTAGAAGATGAATCTTGGGGATAATGAGCTGGGAGAACCAGAAGCTCTAACCTCCAGATGAGAACAGAAACTTGAATGTTGTTGGCTGATGGGATCTCTAAACCATTAGCAAAGTGAGTGGAGGCTCCCCCTCTGTCAGTCCTCTAATGCTGGAGGAGGGAGTGACATCTGCAGTACTGTTTGCTGATTTCTGCACTCTGAGGGGGGGGGGGGGGGAAGGATTGGAGACTTGAGGGAATTCAATATAAGCAGCAGAAATGATTAAGGAGTTGAAGGGGATCAACTCTGGGGGAGAGACATTATGAAGATAAAGTACACGCCACTCCAGTATAGGAACGGACCTGCAGCTGACAGATGTCAGGGGCATTCTGAGCACTTGCTGGCTTGTCCTGTGGCTCTCATTCATTCCAGTTGTGTACGCTGGGAAGGTAGACATGTCACTTCCTCAAGGTCACGCCTCCTGACCCGGAGCCAAGAAATAACAGCGGGCAATAGAATATTTGGTGCTTAGACCCAAGGACCAAAGAGAAGGTGAAAAGCCACTATGGCCTGGCGGTGACATGGAATTGTCCACTAACACTCAGGGAAATGATCTTAGTGATGAGTTCCCAAGCTGAAGAAGGCCACGGCCGAAATATTCATCTTTCCAAATCCAAGAAAACAGAAGATGTGTGCTCAAAGTGACAAGAGACTAAAACTTAGGCTACTAAGAGAGCAGATGCTCACGTAGCATGGGAGAGCTCAGCCTTCCCGAGGCTAGCTGTGGGACAGAGGATAGGATTTCTGCTCTACCGATTAAATAAACCAGAGGGGCTTTAGAACTAAAGACTAGAAAGCATACATTAGGAGAAGAGTGGTTACCGGAAAGCACTTTCAGCCATGGTGGAGGCAGAAGCCAAGGCTAAAAAGGATGAATCAACACACTGAGTACAAGCTAAGTCGGCATAAGTAAGAGAAGAAGGGAGCCAATGCCTAAGAACACAGTTCAGTTAAGTCGGTGAGCACATTTATTTTGTGTGCAATGGTGTACAGGTTGTTCGTGTGGTTGGCTGACGTGAGACTCATGTTTGTAGAATAACTGTAGCTTTCAGTTGAGAAAGAAAACAGCCAGATTCCATCTACACTCTTTTGAGAATGAATCCCTAAAGACTCGTTTCTGTCCTCCTTCAGCCTATCTTTCAAGTAAAAGTTTGCTTCACGCCTTAAATCTTTTCATGGGCCAGTGGTTGGTTCACTGGTGTGCTATGAAAGGCGTGTTATTTAGCTCCTAAATACAGAAACCCTTTGCCAGGCTGCAGGATTCAAGTACTCTCACCATGGCTAACTTCACATCTTCAAGGTGACCTTACTGAATGAGAACTAGGAAGGAATGTGCTCTGTGCCCTTTTCTAGAATCTTCCCTGCACAGACACCATGGATGCAAATAACCTCATGTGCATAGGCAGTAGTAAGATGTTAAATGAGGAGGAAGAGATTTTGAGCGTATATTGTCTTTGCTAATTGTATGGTCATACAACTTAATTCTTTTTTGTTGTTTTGTTTGTTTGTTTGTTTGTTTTGTTTTGTTTTTTGAGACAGGATTTCTCTGTATAGCCCTGGCTGTCCTGGAACTCACTTTGTAGACCAGGCTGGCCTCAAACTCAAAAATCCGCCTGCTGTGAATTAGCAGCTAGCTCTTAGGATTTCCTGAAAATTTAGCAGTTGGCTCCAGAAAGCCAGTGTGAACCAGCTCTAGCACACCACTAGTGTGGCTTTAGATTGTTCTCTGAGCTCTCTGTGCCTGGTCATTTACTGTTAACCCACAGTACTTTAAAATAATGCACTTGTGGGACTAGAGAGATGGCTCGGCAGCTCTGAGCACTGGCTGCTCTTCTGATCCCCAGCTCCCGCTTCTAGCCACCTTGGGCACCAACATGCTTGCGGTGCACAGGCACTTAGGCAGACAAAGCTCTATATACACAAAATAAAAATAAAATGCATAATGCACTTGTGTCATTTAATGGCAAACTGAAATAGTATGTCATTGTTCATCTGTAGATCTGTTGACATTGATACATGAACCAATAGTCTTGTAACGCGTTTTGATCTCTCTGGGTAAATTAACACATTTTTATTTCTGTCTCTCACCAGTACTAGAAATCTGTGTTGATTGGCGCACTAACGGAAAGCAGACATCAGCACCGAGGATTTATGCGGCATTACCAGTGGTTCTTCCGGGGCCGTGGTCTCCGCTGTGCGTCCTTTCAAAGTTCTCTAGAAAGAAAGGGCACGCGAGCGTGTCCAGGTGGCAGTGGGTGGTCCACAGGGTCCCCCCGACTAACGTTGAAAACTCTTTGCCTTGATTTGGCTCCACAAAGGTTTCAGAGACGCTAGAGTGAAGAAGCTAGGGAAGCTCTAGTTAAGCATTTGTACTGGCTCATCCAGAGGACCCACACCAGCTTCCCAGGATCCATGGCGGGTGGCTCCCCACCACCAGGAACTTCAGCTCCAGGGAGTCCAGTGCCCTCTTCTGGCCTCTTTGAGACCCCACACACACTCAGCATGCATACATACACACACACACACACACAAATAAATAAATAAAAATAAATCTTTTGGAGCTGGAGAGGCAGCTCAGTGGTTGACTGCTCTTGCAGAGGACTCAAGTTGGAATCCCAGCTTCCAGCGCACAGCTGCATGTGACACTAGCTCCAAAAGGATCAGTCACCTCTGGTCTCGGGCACCTGCGCTCACATGTACATGCTTGTACATATATGTACATAATTAAAGATAGATATTTTTAAAGGTTTTATGCTGCTTCTGTTTACTACTAATAATTCACTCACAGATGCAACAGTATGCCACGGACTGTGCCTGTCTCTAGGCACATAGCCACAAGTAAAACTGACTCTTCCTTGTTAAGCTTAGAGCTTGACAAAATATAATAAGCCCATAAATACTGTTTAAAATACTTGTTAAAGGAATATTCATCAATGGTATAGAGATGATAATAACCAGAAGAAAATACAGTTAAAATATGTTAAAAGTGTCAACAAGAAAAAGTAAGAAAATATGTTCATTAGAATTGTCAACCTGGCAGCTGGATGGTGGTGGCTCATTAGATCCTAGCGCTTGGGAGTCAGAGAAGAATTGGCCACACAGCAATCCTTGGGGTCTATGGTCATTCCAGGGTAAGACTGCAAATGGGTCAGGTAGTACATGGGCAAGGTATACAGGCAATTCATTGAGGTGTGGCTGTGTTGTGATGGATAAAGGAGGCAGAGGAGCACATGAGAATGTGTGTGTTCTACAGAAAGTTTTAAGATTTTTATTTATTTATTAAGATTTATTTATTATTATATGTAAGTACACTGTAGCTATCTTCAGATACACCAGAAGAGGGCGTCAGATCTCATTTCGGATGGTTGTGAGCCAGCATGTGGTTGCTGGGATTTGAATTCAGGACCTTCAGAAGAGCAGTTGGTGCTCTTAACCGCTGAGCCATCTCTCCAGCCCAAGATTTTTTTTTTTTTTTAATTTTTGAAAATTGTGTGTTGGGATGGAGAGAGAGCTCAGGGGTAAAGAACACTAGCCACTTCTCCAGAGGATCCAGATTCAATTCCTAGCACCCACATAGCAGCTCACAACCCTCAATAACTGCAGTCCCAGGAGATCTGATGCTGCCTTCTAGCCTCTAGGAGCATCTGGCACACATGTGCATAGACATTCATGCAGCCAAAACACTCACCCACATTTTTATGTGCATATCGGTGGAGTGTGTGTGCACATGAGTATAGGTAGCTTTGAGATAACTGGCCCCCTTGGCGCTGACAATACAGGTGGCTGTGAGCTGCTGGACATGGGTGCCTGGGACTGAACTTGTGTCCTCTGAAAGAGCAGTACTTGCTCTTAACTGCTAAGGCGTGAGCATATTTAGAGCTGGACGTGGTGGTGTAGACCAATAGAGAGGAAGCCGTTAAAGTCCAACTGAGCTCAGTAGAGAGGGGACAACCTACAGTAAGGCCAGGTAGCCTGGGCTCAAGCAGTGCACAAACTAGTAGGCCTGTCTAGTAGTGGGAAAGTAAGCACATTTGTATCTAGTGACTCATTGTTTGTTTGGTCTGTTTGGGGGTGGAGGGAGTAGGGTGGGGACAAGGTCTCTTTATGTAGCTGTTCTGGACCGTGCTACGTAGACCAGGATGACCTGGCCTCACAGAGATCCTCCTGCCTCTGCCCTGTTAATGCTGAGATTAAAAGTGTGTGCGACCACACCTGACCTGTGCTTTTTATAGTTAAGTAGAAATGAGGAGATGGCCACAAATGGGAAAGAGTGGTGTCTAAAGGGAGATCTGAGCTAGCCATGGAAGAGGACTTGGAGTTGGTGCACCTAGGCATCGCTGAGTGCTGCCACGCGGGATCTGAGCCTTAAGCGACACTGGTCTGAGTGCAGACCAGGGTAAAGTTTTTACTTTCTTACCTGTATAATGGACATATCAGATAGATGTCTAAGAAGTTGGGGAGCAAATTAAGTCATGTCCCTAACCCAGAACTTAGCATTGAATAAAGCCTCCAGAAAGATATACAGCTGACAGTGTTATGGGTGTTTCTGTATGGTGGTTTCCATTTCTAACCTGTGCCATAGGTGGCTTTTAGAGGCCGTCTCCTTTCAAGATTTCTTTGAGCACAAATCTATAGTGAGGAACTGTCAAATATGAACACCTCTGGGTGAACAGGGATCTTTGACAGCAGGATTCACTCTGGAAAAAAAAACAGTCTTGTGCCTGGCTAGCCAGTATCCTGTGGGTTCAAGGTGGCTCACTGTTGACTGTAGAGGAGGAAGAGACCCGCTGAAGTCCCAGAGAACAGCCTGTCCTGAATCTTGGTCACATGGAAATCACTCTTGGGTTCTCCATTTATGATTCTCACTGTCACCATTGTGATAGCTCCAAAGGTCAGGAGAGCAGACCTTCTGGAAGGAGGTAAAAGGCAGGACAGAGCCACTTCAGCCTGCAGTTATAAAAAAAATAAAGGTTGGCAGGAGGAAGTCACTTGACGCCCAGAGCCCTGCTTCCTGGGCGGCTGCTGCTGCCTTGGGTGGCCCAGGAAAGATGGATGCTAAATCAAGCCCCTCTCTGCACGATCCTCCTCCTCTTGCTTCTCCTTTTCCTGTCTTTACTGTTCCCTGTTCCTCCCTCCTTCTGGAGCATGGAAGCTTCCATTTATTTCTCCCCTGTTTTCCTAGACATTTCCTTCCCGTCTCCAGTCCTGCTCACCAGAGTGACATCTTGAGCCTGATCCTGCTGCATTAAAAAAAAAAAAAAGAAAAGAAAAGAAAAAAAAAATCCTGCCTCCAATGAGCCCTTCAGTTCTGATCTCCACGGAGATGTGGCAGATGGCAGAGCCTGACTGAGCGGCAGTAGCCCCCATCCCAGGCCAGGGAACTGCCAGGACTAGTAAATGGGCTAGTTATGTGCCTTTCTACACTTGTGTATTTCAACTTGGTGCTCCCCCAAAACCAGAAACACTGTCATATCCTTAAAAAGCAGCCTGGAGGAGTGCAGCTCCTCTCTAGCTGTTTATTTGTCCCTGTGGAAAGCTTCCACATAGCTACTAAGTTCAGGACTTAGCCGTGATTGAGACTTTCTAGCTAAACTTTGTGTCCCCGTGCCTTCAGCCCTTCCAGGATGTAGTTCATCTGTGCCGATGTAGGATGTAGTTCATCTGTGCCAGGATGTAGTTCATCTGTGCCGATGAACTAGCCATGCACAGGGGAATGGGGAGAGGTCTAAGACTCACTCGTAACTGGCTTCAAACATGCTGGCTGGACCAGAGAAAGAGAATCCTGGTCACCTTGGAGACCATTCTTTCTCAAGTGGGTGAAGATGATGTAGGTGGCCAAAGAGAAAGGGAAGGGGCTGAGTTTGGCCTGGGCACAGCTGAGGACCCCAGATTGGGGTTGAAACCCTGGTGCAGTGGGATGGGAGAGCACCCTGGCAGAGTGTGTGTGTGGAGGCTGCACTCTGGCTGTTATCTCACTGAATAAAGCCCCTCTAGCCACCACATTCTCCAGAGATGTGTGGAGGGATATATAGCTCATGCTGGAGGGGGCTTCTCCAGAGCCTGCAGAAGTGGGGGTCTTGACCCATGAAGCTACAGGATACAAACAAAGGCCCTGTTTTTATGTGTTTTGTAAAAATCCATGGGAACCTTCTGACCTTCCCTAAGATTTTTAGTTTGTTTGTTTTGTTTTGTTTTTCGAGACAGGGTTTCTCTGTATAGCCCTGGCTGTCCTGGAACTCACTCTGTAGACCAGGTTGACCTTGAACTCAAAAATTCGCCTGCCTCTGCCTCCCGAGTGCTGGGATTAAAGGCGTGTGCCACCACGCCCGACTACCTAAGATTTTTTTTCTTGCACATTCCATGACCGCCATTCTCCAAGCCTCCCACCCAGTATCAGAGATGGTTGTAGTGTGTGGCTGGATTCTACATCCATGCTACACACATTTCTTGATGCTTCACTCATTCTAAAAAGCAACCTGAGAGAGAAAGAACATCTCATCTCCCTCTTCATGAATAAAGAAATTCAGATACAAGCCCGAAGCAGTGGCACACACCTCTAATCCCAGCACTCGGGAGGCAGAGCCAGGCAGATCTCTTGAGTTAGAGGCCAGCCTGGTCTGCTGAGCTGGAACAGGTGGCAAGTCAGAGGCGACACGTTCCAGGACAGCTAGGACTACACAAAGAAGCCCTGCCTCAACAATCCCTCCCTGCCTAAAAGAAATTCAGATACAAAGTTGTTCTCCAACTTTGCAGTAAGGAAGTGTTAGAAGAGGAGTTTGAATCCAGGCAGCCTGGCTCCAGAGTCGATCCTCAGCTGCAGAGCTACACAGTGTGCCCTGTAAAGGAGAAGTCCTTCCTCCTCCTGTGAGACGCTTATGAGTTGGAGGAGGTAGTTGGAGGGTAACTGAGTGATAACAACCCAGAACCTGCCACATGTGCCACTATTGGCAGGGCACATCCTTCCAGTCGCCATGTGAGCATAGATGGGGGAGCTTACTACCCCCTCTCAGAGAGGCCAGGGGACCACACCAAAATCACCTAGCAAGGAAGACTCAAACCCAACTCCCTTCAGACATATGCTGACTCTACATAGCCTAACCCTAACTCCAGGGAGAAGGGAGCTCAGGTTCCCTGGCACCCTGGAGACTTCTCTTTTCCCAAGCCACAAAAGGAGTCCTGGGTTAGGCCTTCTGGAATAAAGAAGATGGCCGTTGGGGGCTAGAAGATTTATTTATTTTACAATTGATGATCCTAGCCCCTCATCACCATTTCCCAAGAGTGAACTGTGAAGACCATTCTAGAGAAGACAACGGTCCACTGAGGATGGGAAGGACGTGTGCCAACACTGTGTTTCCTCTGTTGCCCTCGCTCTTCGTAGGGTTGCAGGGGTGCAGCAGCCAATTCCTGTCCTCCTGAGAAGGAAGGTATTCACAAAGAGTACCATCAGGCACAATAGGGGTGATGTCACACACACAGCTCAAGGGGCCAAGGTACTTGGGTTCGGGTAGCGTCACACTACAGTCCTGGGGAAGTACCACCCAGACCATTCAGAGGTGGCCCCACACCGCCTGCCTCAGGGAGCCACAACAGTGTGCCCTGTGTGCACTCTCTCTTTCTCCCGAGTCCATCGGGGATGCCCACATTCTCTAAAAGTCCCAAAGTGAGCAGGTACACAGTACTGCACATACAGTCCAAGTTAGGATCCGGCTCTGCAGAGGCTGGGAAGAGAGGATGGCAGAGGAAGCAGGTTTGGGGGTATCCAGTATAGGAGGACAGTAAGGATGTCATACAAAGACCCTACGTATTAAAAGACCCTATCCAAGCCGGGCGTGGTAGCGCACGCCTTTAATCCCAGCACTCAGGAGGCAGAGGCAGGCAGATTTCTGAGTTCGAGACCAGCCTGGTCTACAAAGTGAGTTCCAGGACAGCCAAGGCTACACAGAGAAACCCTGTCTCGAAAAACCAAAAAAACCAAAACAAAACAAAACAAAAGACCCCATCCATAAAGCTAAGCCAAGCTGCTCCCGTGCTGGGGCTATCATTCGGGACTGTGGGGAGGGGGCGGGGCCTGTGGCTCCCACACCCTGGAGCCACTTCCTCTTGAGACTCCTGTTTCTGTCCCAGCCCCTGGCAGCTCATTGACCCCAATAGAACACTTCCTCTGAGTCGATGGCTCCAGTGTAAACCCATGCCTCTTGTCTGGGTCTCCTGGCCCAGCGGAGACCAGCTGGAAGTTAGAGAGGCTTTATTAAACAATATTTGTTGAGTGAATAAGTACCAAGGAAGAACAGAAGGGGTATTAACGGATGATGTCCACAAGGCCTATAAATAGCCCAGCTCACGAGTCTGGGTTTCGGTCTGTCCTTGCCAGGGCTTGGCAGACTCTGGCCAGGCTGGACTCATTCTGCCATTACAGGGAGGGGTCTTTAAGCTACGAGACCCCTCTGCAGCCCACCAAAGTGACCCCTTTCCCCTTCCACACCCAAGACAATGAGACTGAAGAGAGACCTTTATAGACACTGCTTTCCTTTGGTGGGTACAGAGGTACCCCTGTTTTTTTAACCAGAGCAACAGAAAGGAATCTGAATCATGTTTTCTTCTACCCAGATTGGCCTGGGGAAGGGCCAGGGTCCTGTAAGCAGACCGTGCAGGTCCTGCTCTCGGCTCAGAGCCCACACGGACAGCATCAGGCTTTAGAGCTTGGTACCCTGTTTCCCAAGGATCTGTTCTGCAAAACCACACCCCGACATGCCCCAGCTGTGCCCTATAGACCAAGCCAGAGTTCTGGCTGTGCTGGCTATTCCAGGCTCTCTGTGGCCACCACAATGGGAGGCATGGGAGGCAATGCCAGCTCCCTCAGGGCTGAAAGGCCAGCCACTCCTCCGCCCTGTCAACAGTGCCCCCTCCTGTCACTAACCCCCTTCTGCCTCTGGACTTCCAAAGCAGTGTTGTTGCAGGTAATTAAAGGGTTTTAATTAAATTAGGATCCCATCTGGCTGGGATCAGTCAGGCCCTTAACGAGGATTGTGTGTCACCAACATCAGAATGTGTATGGGGACTTAGACACGTGAGGACTGAATTTGGGGCCTGGAGGTCCTTCAGATGGGGGGCAGAGAATCCTGAGCTCCCTGGGGCTCCCTGAAATAAAGCGACTTGTACCACCTCCATAAATGAGGCCATGGAAGGGGAGAGCAGCAGTTTCCTTCTTGCCCAGGAGTCTCTAACATTTCTGAGATGTGTTGGGATGTGTGGGCGTTATTTCAGTTCTACCAATAAGGAGACCAAAGTCTGGAAACTGAAGTGCTTCAACACGAGATTCAACAACAGCTTCAAGAAATGGAGATCTTGAGGGCATGAGGGCCCCTGCCTATAGCCTTTGCCCTCGCCCTCAGAGATAGAGGTAGGAGGACTGGGAAGAGCCCAAGGGCAGCTTCTGGTATATATACCTGGGCTAGGCCAGCCTGGGCTATATGAGGCCTTGTCTCAGGAAGGGGGAAAAAGAGGAACCCTAAAACAGAGGGTTGAAGATGATGGGAATTTCATTTTTTCTCACATACAGAAGTCTGCAGGCAGCTTAGGGTTCTCAAAGACCATATCCCCATCCAGCTTGCCACTCCCCCACGTCTCCGTGGCACTTATGCTAGCATCTCCAGGCTAGTGTCCACATTTGCCAGATAGCAGGGTGGATGAGGGACAGAGAAGGAGCAAAGGGTGAACACCTCTACCTTAAGATGCTTGACACTTACTCTATAAGCACTTGACCTAAAGGTCACTGGCCAGATCTCAGCCACAGGGTCACATGTAAAAGACCAGGGTGCGGGATGGGCCAGGGAAATACAGGATTATGTCAGGCAGCTGTGTGCCCAACTAGCAGCTGGGGATCCCATTATGAAGGAGGCAGGGAAGGCTGATGGTATATTAATTCTCTTTTCCTATAACAACAACAACAACAATGGATAAAAATGAAGTCTCTGCCAGGCGTGGTGGCACATGCCTTTAATCCCAGCACTTGGGAGGCAGAGGCAGGTGGATTTCTGGGTTCGAGGCCAGCCTGGTCTACAAAGTGAGTTCCAGGACAGCCAGGGCTACACAGAGAAACCCTGTCTCAGAAAAGCAACCCCCCCCCAAAAAAAAAACCAAATTAAAATGAAGGCTTTGTTTGTTTGTATAAGCTTGCAGTTTGAAGAGACAGTCCATCACAGCAGGGAAGGGATGACACCATGAGAGTGGGACAGCTGGTCACATTGCACCCATAGGAAGCAAAGGGATAGATACTGGTGCTCAGCTTTTTCTTTCTTCCTATTCGGTCTAGGGTGCCAGCCCACCGGATAATACTTCCCACACCCAGGGGCCAGTCTTCCAACTTCAGTTAAACCTCTCTGAAAACACCCTTGCAGACACGACACAATGGTAGAGGTATGGCCTCGACTCCATTCTACATCCAGTCTAGCTGGCAATGCAGATGAACCATCACATATATTATGAGACAATTAGCCATTTCTGCCATAGGTATTATGTAGCAGAACTAGAATATGAATCCATGTCCCGCCGTGGTCCCACCGTGGCCCAGCCTTGGCCCAATAATTTCCCCAACATTGCACCAAGGTAGGGAGAACTCTCACTTTTTCAAATAAGGAGGCTCATTGAGTGATGTGGCACATACCTTTGTTCCCAGCACTCAGGAGGCAGAAGCAAGTGGATCTCTGAGTTTGAGACCAATCTGGTCTATTTAACAAGTTCCAGACCAGCCAAGTTACATAGTGAGACCCTGTCTCAAAATATTCAAGCCAGGCAAAAGTGGCACATACCTTTCATCCTAGCACTCCAGAGGCAGAGGCAGGCGGATCTCAGAGTTCGAGGCCAGCTAGTTTCAAGACAGCCAAGGTTATACAAAGAAACAGTCTCAAAACAAAACAAAACAAAACACTCTCAAAAGAGGCATTGGGCATTGGTCCTTTGTCCAAGATCATTCAGATAATCCATTCCACTCTGGGGACCAGCTCAAGCTCCCTGCATGCCTTGTTGCCATTTCCTTAGAAGCCTCTGCAGTTCAGGAGGAATTAACGCGTTCCTGGAGACACGAAGCCAGGTGGCTCTCAGATAATGAGCCGAGAAGCCTTGAGCTCAGCAACCTTGACTCCACTTACTGGGTCAGCTCTCACAGCTTAGCAGGTCAACAAGAAATAAGGTTCCTGGTGAAGCCAGGACCTGTCCCCTTACCAGCAAGACCCAGGTCTCTTTTGTGGCATTTGTGCCACTCCAGGACTTTTGCATAATCAGCAGGTGCCGCCCCCACCCCACTTTGCCTGAGCCTGGTGGGACTGATGGCGTCTCTTGTCACCTGTCACCCCAGCCCCCGGTTCTCCAGGCAGCACCGCAGGACTAAGATTCTTCTGGAGTAACATTTCTCTCTCCCACTCCCAGCCAAGACATTGGATCGCTTCCCAACTCAGAGTAACTGGTTCATTGAGTTTCCTGCAACCTATTGCAAAAGCCCACTCAATGATCCAAGTCCCTGATCACCCGATGACCTTTAGCTGCCTCCACCCCCGTAAACCCCTTCCTCCAACTTCCCTCTCCACCCACCCACCTTGTGCATCTCTGAGCAATAGGCCTCGCCACGGGAACCTGCCACATGCAAGGTCATCAGCTCTCCTGCCAAGGATGGGGAAGGAGGTGACTCAGTTCCCGCTTGCTCATCTAGGGAAAGAGAACGAAGGAGAGGGAGGAGGGACAGAAACCCATTCAGTTTTGCCTTAAGCTTCACCAGGAGGAGAACTAACCGGGCTTTGCTGACAGGGAAGTCTCTACTGGCTCACGAGTTACAGAGAAAGTCACTGCAGTATGGAGACTGCTGAAGCCAGGTGGCGCCTGTGTGCATTCACAGCTAAAGAGCACAGCAACTCCAGGTATCCTGGTGTTCAGGAGAGTGGTTTTCCTTCATCCACAGAACAGTTCTTGGCCTCAGGAAGATGCTACTCTGATAAGAGGAGGTACAGCCTTTACCTCGGTCTAAAGCACCATCCAGTTCCTCTTCAAAGAGGCTTACTGTTTGAAAGAGACACAGTTCATCACAGCGGGGAAGAGATGACATCAGGATGCCTCAGATGCCCTCCCAGCTCTGATGGAGAGACACAAGCCACATCCTTGAAGAGGATGTGGCAGGCTTGCTCCAGGGGCTAAACCCATTGGAGAGATAAGGCCCTACCTACTTAGTTGCGGGAGGCGGGGGGTTGCAGACAGACTAGAAGTAGGGTCCCCAAATAGCTTGAAAAGGTTGCAGGCTGGTCTCAAGGTCAAAGAAACCTTGAACTTTTAGAAGGTTCGTCAAGAAGAACCAGTTCTTTGTGGATGCTGCCAAAGGCCAGAGGGAGAGGTCAGGGTGCTTTGTGGGATCCAAGGTCCGGTCTCTACAGGGGATTCCTAGCTGTTGCTCAGAAGGGCAGAAATGGGTATCCTTTCAGCCAGGGAAATAGATCTGCTACCCTTGTGAGGATCGAGGGGGCTCATGAACTCTCTGAAAAGACTGAGAGAGACCGGAGGTCTCCTCTAGTGAATCAGGACTTGGGAAGATATTTGTTAGCCAAATCTGAATTGAAAACAGCCTGGTTGCTGGGGAAGGCAGATAGGCAGGAAAGAGGAGGCAGAGTGTGCGTGAGGGTGAAATGAAGTTATTAAAATGAACCCACCCCCTGTGCAGGCAGCACAGTGTGCCAGAAAGGCCGGGCCCTCCAGCTGTCCGCAGCAGCTGGCTCTCCGCAGAAGAAGAGGAGTAGGAGGGGCGGGTCAGAGTGCCCGAGCTTTGCTAGAGTTCAGTTTGCACACAGAAGTGGGGATAGGGGAGCCTCACATTTTTCTTCCTCTTCCACCAGACCCTACAGGTGCCTTGGGACAGTGTCTGGTGAGAGGCACAGGTGGGAGAACCCTCCAGATTCCAGCAGTCAAGATTTGTCTTGGCGGGGGTGGGGCATTGGGCGGGGCCAAGTCCAAGTTCTAACTCTGGTCAATGGTACGGAGGGGAAGGAGAGAGAGAGAAAGTGTGTAGGGGCATGCGCAGTCTTGAGTCTCCTCAGGAGAAATGGCTCCAGGGTGATTCAGGGCATAGATGAGAAGGGAGTGTGCCCCCCTCCCCTCCCTTTCCATCCATCTTGGTTTCTAGGTCATTTCACATACAGAGGGGCTGCAACCAGGTGTCCGTGTGCTGCCGTGTGTACCTTTAAACCATCTGGGCTCAGAGATAGTGGGCAGAGAGCAAAGACCGGAAATGATCAGGACATTGGTTCTCACTCTGGGACTCTCCTCATTATGGCTACACTTCTGAAAGGGACCCTGGGGACCTAAATGCAGATCTTCAAGGAGAGTAGACCTAGGATGACCTAGCGTGATTGGAGCTCCAGCCTTCCCTTCACCAAGCCCCCAGTGTCAAGGAGCCTTGCCTGGGCCTTTCTTTACCCATGCTGATGCAGTCTCCAGCTGGAGGAGGAAGTGGCTAGTCTCACCCTCGGTTTGTCCCCATGCCACCTCAGTCTGTTCCTTCTACCCCAAGAGGCAGATGGGAGTCACAGCTGGAGAGAGCAGAGATGAACCTCTTCATCCTCTGGAGCCGGAGCCAAGTTTGCTTAGAGGTCACCAGGCAGTTTTCGCAGGATGTCAGCATGTCCCCAGGCTCGGGGCCCAGAGACACTCCTGCTGAGTTAGGTCAGACCCTGAAGGCTGCAGGAGCATAAGCCCTCTGGGTGATTCTCATGGGTGTGAGGGCTGCATGATACAGAGAAAGAAACAGAAAGAGGCCAGCAAGGACAGTGGGCTTGATCAGGCCATGCAGAAAAACAATGGCAGAGCTGGGGCACCTCTGGGCATCTACCACTGCCCCCTGCAGGGCTCGAGATGGTACTTCAGGGAGGATCTGGGGAGGAAGATGTCAGCCTTACCTCCCCTGCTGCCTCTTCCCCGAAAGCTGCCCCTTTGGGTGCCATGACCAGCCCCATAAGTGTTACTTTGGACCTCTGGCACTAGATAGTGTGCCAGCAAAGGGTGTCAAAGAAGCCAGCCCAAAAGCCCTCAGTGAGCCCCTAGCTCCAAGAGATCTGCAGCTTTGGTCCCCATTTGGACCACACTAGCCAGCCAGGGGGCCCATGGTCCCTCTCCCCTGGATTACTTAGAATAGAATACAGTGTCCTGGGAATGCTTTATTTCCTGCTCCAAGGACAAGACTCTGCACAGAGAAGTGACAGGGCATCTCACAAGACTTCCCACCCCTCCCCCCACACACACCCCACAGACAACACTAGGGCACAGTTCCAGCATGGCCACATAGCCTCCTGAGCCTTCCTCTGCGGATAGCCCCACCGCCCAGCAAAGGAGGCTCTATCCCTATCCCAGAATGCCCCAGTCTTACAGGAAGAACTGGCTGTCAAGGGAGGGAGCACTCTCAGCAGGTGGTTAGGGCAGAGGATGGGCATACAGCACATGGGCGGACTTCTGCTTTGTGCCCCTCATGCTAACAGGACCTATAGTCATCCTGTCTCAGCTGAAGGACAAGGGTGGCGCGCCATCAGCAAGAGGTGTCAGCGGTACAAAGGTGCTGGAGGGAGGGAGAGGGGATTTCTGGAAAGGAATGGCCTGGCTGGTGACCGAGAGTCATGACAGCAAACACCCAAGGGTGGGGATGAGGTTGCCATTTCAGCCTCAGTGCGGGGGAGGGGGGGGGGGAAGGGGCTGCCCACTGCCGGCTCCCACGGGAGACGCCATTGAGCTCTCCATCCTAAGTTGTCTACACAGTTGGACTCCCCTTTGCTGACCACTGTCCTCCTTCTGAATAGCAAGGAGAGAGACAAAGGTTGAGGTCTTCTCTGTGGCTTGATCTGGGGTTGCCTGGCTTCCCTGCCCAGGGGCCTCGGGGCCCAGCATCTGCTTTGGATAGGAGGGAAAGCCCTGTAAGGCTGCCCAGGGCATATTTCTCTTCCATAACAAGTATCTTCTAACCTCAGGTTGGGCACAGCACTGGGGACCCTTCCCCAACACCTGACGCTTGATCCTGACCCACCAGGCCTCTCTTCCTCTCCACCCCCTCCCTACCTGAGGTCCATCCCTTTCCCTGCCCAGTGTCCAGCCAGCCAGCCTCCTGCACCGGCCTCTGCCGCCCATCTAGGTCACCCAGATGGGTAGTAGGGGGTATCACTGTGGTAGTTGTAATCTGGGCACACCTTCTGCACCAGTCGATAGTCCGTGCTATAGAAGGCAATATAGACGCAGACAACTTTGAAGGGCTGGGAGCAGCTCCAGGTGGCCGAGCTCTGAGCGTGGTCACGGGAACAGATCTTGGCTGGGTCGTGGGTACAGAGCGAGGTCCGGCGGCCCCGTTCTACCTTCTCCCACTCCATCCGGCAGTTGAAAATTTTGGATGCCTTGGCTTCGATGAAGATCTGCTGCTCTTGGTGAAACTCCACAGCTTTGCTGGGGGGTACAAGGCTGATGGAGATGTTACCTTGGCCCGTGGCGTTGTGGCGGAAGTGGACGCTGAAGGTCCCGTTTCCGTGGTCCACAATCTTGCCTGTGACCAGCAGGTTCAGGGCCACTGTCTTGATGTTGGAGTAGAAATCACCCCATCCAAATATTTTTTTCACCTTGGTCGAGGGTAAGGGACTTTGTTTGGGGCGGTTGGGGGGCTGCCCAAGGACACCCCAAACCTCCCCGGGTGGGGCTAACAGCCCTAGGAGGGTGGAGTTGGCCAAGGGGCGGGACTTAGGTGAGATATGACCTCGCTTGCGAGGCACCCTAGGCCGAGGCTGGCCCTCATGGTCATCGTGTTCAGGGTCCTCTGAGCCAGGCGGGCCATCGTCTTGGCCGCAGATGACCTACGGAGGGATTTGGAAAGAGAATTAGAACCTTGTCCTCAGAGGACCTAGAAGATTTGAGATCTGGCAGAGCATCCCATCAGTATCTACCTGGTCTCTGTCCCTGTCTACTCAGGCTAAAGGGGTGGGGTGGGGAAGTAAGCACTTGTTCCCTTGGGGGTCAGGTGTGCACCCTGGCTCTTTCATAATCCACCCTCGTGTTCTGATGCTTCAGTCATCTCCATATCTCATCTTTACTGCCCTGCCTCAGCCTGCCATTCAAAATCTGGAGGGGGTCTTCTGGACGTCTCTCCTCTCCATGGACTAGGGTACCAGAGACATACGACTCTACTCTCCAGATAGGTCCCAGTCAGATGGGAGGGCTTGGCTTCTGATCTTGCAGAAGACCCCCCCCCCAGTCTGAAGGGAATGCAGACTGTCTACCCCTTTCCCTCCAATTTATTTATTCACTTCTCAATCACAGCCTTCTTCTCCTCCCAGTCCCTCCTCCCACTGCCCCTCCCCCATCTCTCCCTCTCCTTCATCTCTGAGAAGGGTGAGGTCCCTCCTGGATAGCAACCCACCCTGACACCTCAAGTCACTGCAGGTCTAGGTACAGCCTCTTCCACTGAGGCCAGCCAAGACCGCCCAGTTAGGGGGAGAGTTTCTACCCTTGAAATGTCCAGGTGCCTGGGAAGTGTCACTTCTTTCTATCTTCCAGGAGTCCTTCACCTAGAGCTGGGAGTTGCAATTTATTTGGGGAGCCCCACCCCTACCTTGGGAGCTCCCTTCTGTCAACACACACACACACACACACACACACACACACACACACACCGTATATCTTTTAAGACGTTTTAGTCTTCTGGCTAGGACACCGTTCCTAGCCCAGTATAACTGCCGACTTTAGAGGCAAAGACAGCCTATGCACCACAAAATACGAATCCAGAACCCAGCCAGAGTCCTGGTCAGTTACCAGTTTGGTTCAGGTTTTGCTAAGGCTAGGAGACCAGGAGCAGATGGCACACCCAGGATGGCCAAGCTTGTGGGAGCAAAATCCTCCTCTGGGGAACACGTGATGACATGCCAAGATGGCACTTGCATGATGAGGGACCAGCTCTTGTGAGTCCCATTTCACAGGTGAGGACATCGGGCCTTGCAGGTTACATCACAAGACATGGGCCACAAGTGTCAGCCTTCCCATCAACAGACACAGTCCCACCTCACGACCTTTTGCAAAAGACTTTTATCAAAGCCCTGTTTCCACCTGGAATGCCCTGTCAGACTCCGCCAGGGCTTGTCTTGCCTACACAGGCTCAGCTATGGTGACAGGCCACACCTTGGGGAGGCTTTCCTGGAGGAGAGTGGAAAGAGCCAGCGGGGCTCAGCAGAGCAACAGGGAGGTTACCTGGTTCCCTAGGCTCCATGGCCTGAATGTGTGTTTGCTCAGTTCCCGAAACCGAGTTCTTCCCAGTGTGTCTATGTCACCAGTGAGGGGACAGGAGCTCAGCCACAACATCTGGACTGATGATGACATGGGTGGGGCGGAGGGAATCCTGAGGAGCTGGGATGGGAGGCTCCAAAGGGTTTAGTTCTTATGCTCTTGCTCTGGCCTTGGTGACCAAGCCAGTCTCGGAGTTAAGGCTGCTCCTGCCTCCCAAGTCCCCAGTGCCCCAGGGTCAGGAGTCAAGAAGGAAGGCTCCTGGGTTTGGGTTTAAGGCTGCCCACCTGTGCGTACTTGGCTCTAGGGTTTAACTAAATGGTTGAGACAGTCAATAGCTCAGTAGTAAAGAGGGCCACAGGAAAGGGCCAAGCAGGGAAGACATCCTCCCTAGTCCTAGAGTGGACTAGGAATGGAAGGGTTGCTGTCAATGGGAATTGTTTTGAGGAAGGGGGCCGTTCCAGTGGCGCCGAGGCGGAGGCTTCTCCAGGACAGGATTAGGGTCGGGACAGATGTGGGGCGGTGGGCGCGGGTCGCGAGAGAGTTAAGCTACAGGGTAGGGTCCAGGGTGGGGTTCCAAGGCACCCTGGGCCGCGGGGGAGCGGGGTCTGGGCGCTCAGCTCAGCTGCTTTGAGCGCCTGGGGCGGGAGCCGCCTGCCCAGGTCCTGTGGGGCTCGGGCTGCGCGCTGCCGGGAGAGGCGAGGAAAACAACAGGCGAGGAGGGAGGGAGCGAGAGGGACGGCGGGAGGCAGGGACGCGGGGGCTGCCCCCGGTCCGCCCGGGTTTGGCGCGCCAGGGCCCACAGTTCGGGATTCTCTGGGCCCCAGAGGTCAAAGAAGAATACCGCGTCCCCTGGCCGGGCAGGTCACCTGCCCCACCCCCGTTTCGCGCGTCCTGGGATGCTGCTACGAGAGGTCGGGTAATCCTTGGCTACTCAGCTTGGGGGGCCTTTTCCCTAGTGTCACTCGCACCTCCCGCGATCAGCCGCGGAGTGGGTGGGCCATCCAAGCACCCTCCTCCCCGCCCCTATTAACCCTTCCAGTCCGGCCTCTGGCCTCGGACCCGCCCTCTCCCCTAGCCTCCAGCGTTCACCGCATCCCCAGGATGCCGGGGTGGGGGGAGGGAGAAAGTTTCAGGGCTCCGCAGCTTCCCGCGCTCTCCCCATCCCCTGGCCCCCGCCCTGCGCCGCTCCCCGCGGACCACTCACCAGATAGAGGCTGCCCTGCACTAGGAACACGAAGCAGCAACGGGTCAGTTGCATCTTCCTCCTTTGCTCTCACCCGTCTCTCTTTTCCTTTCGGGGTCCCAGGCCCCCTCCGTCCCGGACTGCTCCTTCAGGCGCGCTGTCCCATGCTCCGGTCCCCGGTGGCTCGCGGCCCTCCCCTCAGCCAGTTGCTGGGACCGACCCCGCCCCCTTCGGTCCAGCTGTGCAGCCGCCGCCCCCTCCCCGAGTCCAGCTGCTCGCCGCGCGGTCCCTTCTCCCAGTCCCAGATGTGCGCCCGGAGCGTCTCGAAGGGGCTCCGGCTGAGCGGTGACTCTGCCGCTCCAGACAGGCGCTCGGCGCCCGGCTTGTTTCCAGAGGCTCGGCTCTCACCCAGATGTGCTGGGGACCTGCGCGCGCGCCCGTCCCCGGTGCTAATTCCCCAGACCAGACGGCCCCTCCCGCCCCGTCGTGGCGCGCCCCCTGGCGGACGCCCCGGGCCACGCCGAGCCGCGGCCGCCCGCTCCCCGCTCTGCGCCCCGCCAGACTGGAGCGCTCCTGGCGCCCAGGCGCCTCCCGCTTCCTCGTCCCTCCCACTGGCGGCGGCGGCGGCGGCAGGTACGGTGAGCCCAGTCGGTACCTCCGGATTTAACTCCTCCCCTGCCGGCCAGCAGCCTGGGGACCTGGGACGCCCAATTTCCAGCGTAGGGGACAGGAGGAGGGCGGAGGAGCTCTGGGTGAGGAGGCAAGAGGCTGGAAGACCGCGGATGGGGACACCAGCTTTTCCGCCCTTCTGGCAGCGCGCCTTCTTTTCTGTAGCGGGCACACGGGAATCTGTCGCTCTACCTACCTCCACCCTAGGAGTCCTAGAATTTGGAAAGACGACTCTCCCTAAATCCATTTTTAAGGGCTCAAGGATATTTACAGCGGATCACAGCTGATGGTTCCTGCAAGACTTGATGAGGGTGCTAAGGGAAGTTCTTCTAAGTGTCTAGCTCGCACCCTTTTTCCTAGCACATTCGTTCCTTTTCTTCTTAGACGACCTAAGAGCAATCAGTACGAAGCATTTGGTTGAGGCGCTGGGCTGAAGAGACCACTAGGGTCCAGGCTGGGTTCTGAGGTTGGGGTAAGGGTTTGCCTCCTGAGAAATAGAGGCATAAATGGCGTGAACAGGCCTCTCAGAGCATGTTCTTCCCTACCCATTTCCCACGGCACAGGTGTCACCAGGCGGAAAAGGGCCCCACCCCAGTGGGGTCCTAGGTTGCTCTGTTCTCTTCAAATCACCAAGACAAGAAAGATTAAGACCTAGACAAGAGATCCCAAAGGGTCAGGACCACCCTCCTGCCCTCAATGGCTAGACATCCTTCTGAGCTCTTTACAACTCCTTTGGTCTTTAGAAAAACAAAAGGTCGAATCCTAGGACCCGCATGGAGGCATTTGGAGTGGCCCCAGCCTACACTGGGTCTACCGGAAGCTCTCCACACTCTCTTCTGTGGCCCTCTGAGATCCAGTGTGGTCCCTGGCTGCAGCCCCCAGCTCACACCCAGCCTCCTCCCCCACCATCTGCCAGGCGTTGTGCGAGGAATGCAGATGAATCTTAATATCAGCCTGGGCCAAGTGCAAAGAGGGAGAGACTGCAGAAGGAGGTAGCTTGGATGAGCCCCCTGTCTCCTGGGTGCCCTGGGCCTTTCGGGCTCTTTGCAGTGTGTGTGTGTGTGTGTGTGTGTGTGTGTGTGTGTGTGTGTGTGTGTGTACTCAAAGACTGCCAAAGGCAGGGGAGGAGGAAGGAACAGGTAAAATTTTGTGTGGCCTTGGAGCTTCTGGTCCAGCTGGGAGAAAGATGCTGTTGGTCTGAGCGTGGGCAGCTAGTTCCCGCTCTCAGCTTGACAGAGACGAAGCTGGGCTCACTCCTTACTCATTCCAAGTCTTGCCCCCAGGAAAGCAGTGTGGCCCAGCAGAAGGGGTACTGTTTTCAAGCCAGACAGTCTTAGATTCCACGCCAGGCCCCAGCCCATTGTGTGACCTTGGGCAGGTTACTGCCATGCTGGGATGCCAGGTTTCAGATCTTTCCTTTGGAGGTGGGAAGAACACAGTGTGTGTCCCCAGTGCGGGCGCCATGGTTGGCGGGCACCGTGGGAGTGCAGTAAACGGAAGGGCTCGCTTTTGCACTTCCCACACATTTGCTCTGGCTGCTCTGCCTGCCACGCTTGCCCCCACTCCCCTCTTGGACACTCCTGGCTCCCACTTCAAGTTTCTTCTCTGCCTTCATCCATCAGCCAGTGGTAGAGCCTATCCTCCATACCAGGCTCCCATCCAGAGCCTGAGTTACAGAGATGAATGGGACACCATCCCTGCCCTCAAGGATCTCCTAGCCCTGTGTGTGAAAATCAATCATTATAACTCACTGGGATGCGTGCAAAGACACAGTCCCCATAGGGCCTGGAGGATGTACCCGGAGAGGTGGGGGAGGGGCAGGAAGGTCAGGGCATCCCGGAGGTCAAGAGGAGTAGGGCTACTTCTGGCAGGAAAACAGTTTGCTGTTCTGGAGTGCCTCCTCCAGGGGAAGAAAGGAGGCAGGGATCAGCTTTTGTGTCGGCTGAAGGGGTCTGGTTTATGGGGAACCTTGAAAGGGTTTTTAAGGGACTGGTTACAGTCCTGCTTGTGTTTTGGAGAGCTTTCGGAGAATTCACTAGGAAGAGGAGGGGGAGGGGAAGCAATTAGAAGACTAGGGTTGGGGGCCTGAAGACAGCAGCAGCAAGCAAAACCAGAAAATGAAAACCAGCCAGGCTTTTGCTGTTGCTGAGGTACAGGATGCAAAGAGGGAGGAGGGGGTAAAGGTGCCAGGCAGTGTCCTGCATCTGACAGGCTGCATGCATGATAGACTGGGGGGAGGGCAGGGCGGCGGCTTGTGCCCTGGTCAATGGAGGAGGATGCCTTGGGGGAATTCAGCTTTAGCTATGACATCTCTTTATGCTATGCTGCTGTTGGCCATCCAAGGGCACCTGGAAGTCTGACCTGGGATGTGGGGCATGCTGGAGAAGTTGTAGGCACCGGAGGAGGAGCTCTGGGCAACCTGACATTTAAAAATTAGGCAAAGGAAGAAAACTCCCAGGAGCTCACGGGCAACCAGGAGCAAAGCGGGCCACGGGGCTCACTCTGGAAGCAGAAGGAGCAGGAACGCTCTCACTTGAGTGTGCCAGGCAGAGTGACAGCCACCATATGCAGGCCCAGGTTTCCTGGCTGGGGGAACAGGAACCCAGTACTGTATAGTTTTACAAGCCCTTGCCCCTCCCCAGGAGACACAGAGTAAAGTGGCCTCCAGCTCTCTAAAAATCTGAATAGAATTAACTCTGCTGGTAGAGTGCTTGCTCAGTATGCACAAAGCCTGGCGCCCCACCTTTAGCCCCCTATAAACAAGATATGGTAGACACACCTGTAATTTCAGCACTGGGGAGGTGGAGACAGGGGGGTCAGATGTTCATGGCAACCCTCAGCTACACAGTGATTTTGAAGGATTTTTAAATTTTTCTTCCTTTCTTTCTTTCTTTCTTTCTTTCTTTCTTTCTTTCTTCCTTTCTTTCTTTCTTATTTTTGTTCATGTTCACCTGCATAAATGTCTGCGAACCACCTTGTGCCTTGCCTTGTGCCTACAGAGGCCAGAAGAAGGCATTGGATCCCCTGGAACTGGAGATACAGCTGTAAGCTGCTGTGTGGGTGCTGGGAATCAAACTTGGGTCCTCTGGAACGGCAGCACTCTTCTTTTTGCTGATTAAAAACATTTATTTATTTATTTATTTATTTATTTATTTATTTAATGTATATGAATACACCATTGCTCTCTTCAGACACACCAGTCTTCTGATGTCAGATCCCATAACGGATGGTTATGAGCCACCATGTGGTTGCTGGGAATTGAATTCAGGTCCTCTGGAAGAGCAGCAATCAGTGCTCTTAACCACTGAACCACTGAGCCATCTCTCCAGAACCCCCCTCCCGCACTCCCCCCCCCTCGCTGATTTTTTTTTTTTTTTTTGAGACAATGTTTCACCATGTAGCCATGACTGACCCAGACTCCTGGCTCCCGATGTAGATGAGACTAGCCTCAAACTCTCAGAGATCCCGCCACCTTGACAGATGTCACCCTGCCTGACTCTTAATCATTGAGCCATCTCTTCAGCCCCTACATAGTGATTATGAAGCCAGCCTGGGTTACCTGAGACTACAGGAAGGAAGGCTGGGAATGATGGTGTATGTCTTTGATCCCAGCACTTGGGAGGGTCAAGCAGGCAGAGCTTTATGAGTTCGAGGCCAGCCTGGTCTACATAGTAAAACCCTGTCTAGAAAGAAACAGAGAAAGGAGGAAGGAAGGAAGGAAGGGAGGGAGGAAGGAAGGAAGGGAGGAAGGAAGGAAGGAAGGAAGGAAGGAGAAGCTCTGAGGTGGGGAGTGTTGGGTGGGAGGGAATGATCCCTAGCACAAAAGGACGAAGGTATGCCAACAAGGGATGGAGAAAAGATACCTGGGTGTGTGGAAAGCCCTTCAGCAGAGAGAGGGAAGGCAGGCCATAGACACAGTGCACCTGGGTACCAAGCTCCACGGCAGTGGTGTGATCCCAAGGTGTGTCTGTCACTCAGGGCCACATCTCCATATGCCCCGACTCCTTCTCATAGCATCCCTTGCACACAATAGATACTCTGCGAAAAGAAAAGATGCTTAGTGCCCAAGGCCTGGAACCTCCTGCCCACTCTGCACCCAAATGTCCCTTGCCCAGCATTTGCCTGACACCTCCTCTTGCCTGCTTCTGGAAGGATCCTGTATATGTGTTTCCCTCTTTGCCTCCCCAGACCAGCCAAACAGCACAGTGGGGCCCCTGATTTGCCCTCAGCCAATGGGCGGGAGCTAAGAGTTTCTAGCTGTTTTTGAAAAGCAGGCAGACAGTGGCTGCCCTTAAACTCACTGTCTGGAGTGGTCTGAGGGAGAGGCGAGGCTGGCTCATAATTGTTAGCAATCTCTCCGGGTTAGCCGGCAAT
The DNA here is from genome assembly GCF_000001635.26 of Mus musculus. Classification (NCBI taxonomy): domain Eukaryota; kingdom Metazoa; phylum Chordata; class Mammalia; order Rodentia; family Muridae; genus Mus; species Mus musculus. Next base: position 95,519,182 of record NC_000077.6, read on the forward strand.
TTGCAATTTTAAAGAGTCGGATAGAGATTTATGTATTGGGCATTAGGGAGGCCCAGGGGGAAAACCAAACTTAAATAGGGGGGTGAGTATGGGTCCCTGGGAGATGAGTGGAAAAGTGTGGAGCCATGGGGGAAGGAAAGAGCCTTCTAGGCAGATGAAGCCGTTCGAGGAAAAGTCACAGATAAAAGAGAGCCCAGGAGTGGGGTTCTGAGGGGCCCGGATGAAAGAGTCATTTGTTCCATGAATAGTTATCAAGTGTCTACTTTTATGTCCGGTCCTGGCCGGTGTGCAGTGTGTTTCTGGACCGGCAACTGCGTTCCTCATTTGCATGGAGAATGTGGGGTGGGGTGGGGGTGGGGGAAGATGTGGAAGACAGCAGGGGGAAGGCCCAGACTCTGCGATGCTAGCACACAGCACAAGTTCCAAGAGGAGACGGGTCCTAATTTACCTGGAGCCCAAAGGATGGGAGGGCCTGGGGCTGCCTGAGGGTTGAGGTTGGTCTTCTAGGCAAACGGATGGAGTATTAATCTCCTGAGCCTAGGAAGCCTTAGTAAGAGGAGCTGGAGAAGACACGAGTGTGGCGAAGACAGGGAGAAGGGCTCAAGGGAAGGGGAGATGGGGGTGGGGGGTGGGAGTAGAGGGGTGTGAGGGTTGCTGTGGGTGACTATGGAGTCAGCACCAAGAAGAGCACCCCGGTCTTTGTGAGAGGTAGAGCTGAGAGTTGAGTGAATTGGAGGAGCCAGGCAGTGGTGGTAGGTCAGAGACTTGGGGCTGTGCGGAAGGGGCAATGGGGACAGGAGAGGGTGGCTCTGAAAGGGGTCTAAGAGAAAGGTGTCTAAGTTCAAATTGACCCCCAGCTCTCTGGCTTAGGGAACACAAGTGTGGGACGAGCCTGTGGGTACTTGGGGCCCAGGCATTGTGAAAACAGATGACACTGGAGAGCATCCTGCAGAGGGCAGACCAGTACGTGTGTGAGCCTGGAGGCTCATCTGAGCGAGAGTGGGGATTGCTAACCAAGTGCACAGTGACAGGGCTGGTGCACAGTAGGGCCACAGAATCTGTTTTGTAGGAAGTAATGAAAACAAGAGACCTTTCATTACTCAGTGGTGGACCTTTGACTTAGAATGCTCTGAGGGAGACTGCTAAGGTACCAAGTTCATGTTTTAGGTCCCAGGGTGTGTGTGTGTGTGTGTGTGTGTGTGTGTGTGTGTGTGTGTGTGCGCGTGCATGCGTGCATGTGAATGTGTGTGTGCCTTCGCGTGTGTGTGTTACGTGTTACTTCAAGTGCTTCTAAGCCTTCACCACCCGAAGGGACCTTTTACTGGAAAAAGCATAGTCTATTTGCTCTTGTTAGGTTCCTGGCTCTGAGGCCCACCCCCCACCATCTTAGTAGTTGGTCTTTCCTCTTCCTGGATCACGGCGTCTGGAGGATGTGGAGAGCTTCAGCTTCTCTCTCCCGGTCTTTGTCTGTGTCTGGATGTAGCTGGTTGAAAGTGCTTTGTAAACTGAACAAAAGGAGCGCTGGGGCTCCTTCCGGTTACATTTCAGCGTCTTGGGAGATGAAGAGTGAAAGGAAGAAAATAGGCATCTGGCCAGGCGCCAACACCTGGCACTACCTTCAGTGGCAAACCCCTCAGCCACCTGTCGGCTGGACCCAAGTCACCATGGTTAACGAGAACCTTACAGGGGGCGATGGTGAGACGGAGCGCGGGTGTGGTGCGAGGATACGAGTGGCGTCGGCGCGCCACCTGGTGGGCGGCCCGGGGAAGGCAACGCCCTCTTGCCGCCCGCGACAGCTCAGTGCCTGCCTAGTGCCTCTCATAGACTGAAAAAATGGACGGCCATCATCTTAGGAGGTGAAAGCAGGAGGATCAAAAGTTCAAAATCATGCTCAGGTGCATACCTAGTTCGAGGTCAGCTTAGGTTCCCTGAACTCCTGTGCCCTACATGTCCCCAAAAATGGTATGAATGGGGGTGTAGTGCTTTTGAGCTCCGGAGACCGATCACCTAGTCCCTAGCTTGAATTTGTTCACCATCTTGGGTAGGTTATTTCACCTTTGTGCTCTTCGTGGTGTAATAACTATGTCGGGCAGACGTGCTCAACGATTACTAGCTATTGGAATATTCAGACTTGTTACCCAAGCACAGATTTCCAATTGTCCTGTTGTGCTAAAAGCTCACAGGGAGGCAGTGTTGTCAGTAGTTGGTCACAGGGAAAGACGGTGGATGGACGGAGGCAGGTCGTACATCTCGCAAAACTGCCTCAAGGTCATCATGGTGAAATGGGTCATCTGCGGCGAGGATTATTGCTTCCTCTGTGCACGGAGGCGATGCAGGGTGCCCAGGTTCCGCAAGCTCTCCAGTCTCCAGGGCCGTCGAATTTGCCTCATGGGTATCAGCTACACCGGCCTGAATTCAGGGGCTTAAGATTCTTTGGACCCCTGCTGAACACGATTGTCAAAACGCCAAGTGTCAGCTCCTCGCACAGATCCCATTCTTGTTACCTGCCAGGCCTGTCCAGGAGCTTCAACAATTCCGGGGGCCACTCCCCAGGAGTGCAGAACGCTTGGCTGCACCTTCCATTTCTAGGCCTGTAGCGACGCCTGGCGAGCAAAGGAAGAATAACTGCGCCTGCATATTGGCGCGCTTATGCCAGCAAGCTGAGAAGCCCTTCTGGGTGGGGTCCTGCTGGGCACTCTTGAATGATGGCCATGGGAAGCAGCAGACACTTCCTATTGGATCCTGGGATCACGAGGGCTCCCCAGAGTAGCCTTGACTGGGGCTTCTATTGCTCGGATGACATCTAGGATCATCAGATTCCAAATCCCTTCCAAGACCTGGCAGAGGGAGTTTAGGGGCCCCAGCAAGGGGCAGGGAGGTGGGTGGTAGTCAAAGATACTAGGGCCTCAAAGGGAAGGATTTCCAGGTTTTTTTTGCCCATATATATTGTTTGGGGTCGCCATTGTTCTGTTTCTGGTAATTCCAGCCTGTCCTAGCTTGATGTGATACCACCATGATCAAAAGCAACCTGGGGAGGAAAGGTCTATTTTATTTAACCCTCTGGGTCTCAGTCCATCACCAAGAGATGGATGCAGGAGCTCAAGCAGAGGCCACGGAGGGATGTTGCTTACAGTGACTTGTTCCCCAGACTCACGCTCAGCTTTTGTACCTCTCAGGACCCCCTGCCCAGGGGTGGCTCCACCCAGAGTGAGCGGAGGGCCCTCTTATATCAATCATTATCAAGAAAATGTTCCCCCCCCCCCGACCCCAGACTTGCTTCCAGGCCACCAGTCTGATAGAAATGTTTTCTCAACTTCTTTCCTCTTCTCAGATGACCCCAAGTCTATGTCAAGTTGAAGACACACACATATTTCAGCACACAGCCCGGAGAGATTTGACGACAGTGCTACATAGGACAAAGGTAGATAAGCTTAGGAATGGTCACAGCCTAAAAAGGACTCCAGTCCAGGAGGCTGCTGTAAGCCGAGGACCAGGGGAGAGGCAGCAGGAAGGACACCGTCACTTGGACCTGGCTCTTCTGCCTCTGATAGCCCTGGGTCACCATGGGAGTGTGGCTGCCAACACCCACTTCATGCAAACTTAGCCCCTGCCTGCCAGAGTCCTGCAGCTGGTGGGAAGCTCAGAGTCTCCTCACTCCTGCTAAGCTAGACCCCAGTGAGTACTGACTTCGCAAGACTGGGATGCAAAATCATGCATGTCACAGTTGATGAGTGGGGCCTCCTGTGTTCTGCCTCATGAAAGACTCATATTTCCCCTCATGATGATCGCCATGCCAACTTTGTCCCTGCTCTCTGCCCCTCCTCTCTATCCAATACACTCCAGGGCAGGCTGCGGGACTCCACTGCTATTCCCAGGGTTGGGGTTGGGGTATGATGCCAGGTCTGTCCTCCCATCAACCTTTTTTACCATCCTCACCCCCAAGCAAGAGGAAGTCAGAGTTTGGGAATGCAACCAGTGGGTAGGCCCGTGGAGTTGTCTTTCTACTGTGTGGGGCTTGCCAAGTCAGATTAGGAAACACTGTCTGCAGTTTACGATCTGTCTGACCAAGCCAAGAAGGCAGGTCTCACTACTGCCACATTTTACATATTGAGAGGACTGAGGCCGGACGTGGTGGCACACGCCTTTAATCCCAGCACTCGGGAGGCAGAGACAGGTGGATTTCTGAGTTCGAGGCCAGCCTGGTCTACAGAGTGAGTTCCAGGACAGCCAGGGATATACTGAGAAACCCTGTCTTGAAAAACCAAAAAGAGCCGGGTATGGTGTTGCATGCCTTTAATCCCAGCACTTGGGAGGCAGAGGCAGGAGGATTTCTGAGTTTGAGGCCAGCCTGGTCTATAGAGTGAGTTCCAGGACAGCCAGGGCGATACAGAGAAAAACCCTGTCTCAAAAACAAACAAACAAACAAACAAAAAAAACCCAAAAAACAAAAACAAACAAACAAAACCCCCCCCAAAAAAAAACAAAAACAAAAAAGGGGGGAAGAAAAACCAAAAAGGAAAAAGAGAGAGACAGACAGACAGACAGACTGAGGCCTGGAAAGACAAGACCAAAGGATCAAAATAGTACTCTTCAGACATGAGACTTTATTTTTTGTTATTTTTTAACTTGGTGTAGGTGTGTGTGTGCATGTGCATGTGAGTGCAGGTGCCTGAGGAGGCCAGAGCCATCAGATCCACTGCAACTGGAGTTCCAGATGTGATCTGTCAGCTGGGTGCTGGGAACTGAACTGGTCCTCTGAGCTCTGCTCTTGCTCTGAGCAGTTCTCTCTCCACCACAAAAGAGATGTCTTAAGGTTTTACATTTATTTTGTTTATGCTAAGGGGTGTTGCCTTTCTCCACTTATGACACAAAGTAGCCCTTTCTTTGTTCATTAAAGTTTATTCATTATTTAATCTGTATGGGTGTTTTGTCTTTATGCATATCAAAAGAAATTTGTTTGCAGCTGGGCATAATGATGAAAACTATACTTCCAGCTTGTGGAAATCCGAGGCAAGAGAACTGGAGTTTGAGGCTAGCTTGGGCTTAGGGAGGTCCTGTCTTGACAAATAACAATCAAGCAAAATCCACAAAATAAAGTTGTTTGGGGGGAGCAATAGTGCTCAACCCAGTGGTTCCAACCTTCCTAATGCTGTGAGCCTTTAAAAAGGTTCCGCATGTTGTGGGACACCCTCCCCCCACCCCATGAAGTTATTTCATTGCTAGCTACATTGTAACTGTAATTTTTCCACCGTTGTAAATTGGAGCCTAGACCTGCAGGGGATCTGGTATACAATCCCCTGAGAAGGTCGGGACCCATAGGTGAGAACTGCTTGCTTAATTAAGAGGAGTGCTAGGGTCCTGGCAGCATGGGAACACACACACACACACACACACACACACACACACACACACTCACACATACTTACCCTCACTCTCACACACACACTCACAGTCACTCACACACATACGCTCACTCTCATGCACACACAGACTCACTCATACACACTCACACACACATATACTCACTCACACATACACTCACAGTCACTCACACTCTCATACACTCACACAACTCTCACACACTCACACTCACATGTGCAGACAGGATGTGGGCATGTCTGGGTACTCCAGGCTTCTCAGGAGACAGGAGGTCTTTAGCTGCTGTGTTAAGTACTTTTTGTGTTGTTTTGTCAAATTCCCTAACAAAAAGAACCTTCAGGGCTCCTTTTGGCTCCTGTTTGAGAGCCGGGGTCATCGCTGGGGGTGAAACTGTGACAACAAGAAGGGCCTGAGCTGTGCTAGCAGGCGTGGGTGGCCTCTGGACACGTTGCCGCCACAGTCAGGAAGCAGGGAGGGTGACCCCTGTGCTCAGAGCCCCTTTTACTTTTTTATTCAGTCTGGGACCCCAGCCCAGGATACAGGGCTGTTGCATCCAGGGTGGGTCTTCTGTCTTCAGTTAAACCTCTCAGGATTCGCCCTCCCTGACACACCCAAAAGTGCAACTTGATCTCCACCCTGCTCACCTAGACAGCATCTCAAGCGCCCCTCTCTCCCCTCGCTGCCTTGATCTGGCCTCTGAGCCACTGACAGCCCCTGCCAGGCCCTCCCTGACTTCGCCACGCTGCGCCCTGGACCTGACCTCTCCCCCTGCTTAGCTGGTGGGCACACACCTGCTCACCCTGGGAGGCAAAACCTAGCTGAGATCTTGATTCTTGCCAAGGCTTCCCTGTTCCTTATAGGGTTACATAAATCTATTTCCATGCAGGCATATAATTAGCTAATTACATAACAGACTCTGAGTAGCTCCTTACTTACCTCCAGTGCTCTTCTCTCTCGTTGCCTCCCAACTTTCTCTCCACTTGGACAGTCTCCTTCCTACCTTCATATTAACTATGCATATATGACTTTATGTACCTGCAGAGTCTAGGCTGTAATTGATAGGAGATGCGGCATTTGTCTGAGACTGACGATTCATTTACTATGACTCTCTCTAGTCGTATCCATTTTCTCATATAAACAGTGCAACCCCACTCTTTTTAATGCATGTGAAAAATTCTAATGTGTATATAAACCACATTTTCTTTGTCCACTCCTCTATTGATGGACACCCGGTTCTGTCGCTTAGCTATTGTGTGTAGCGCCGCAATGGTCATTGATATCTGTGCCCTGTGATCTGCCGACTTGAAGTCCTTGGGTAAATGCGCAGGCGTGGCATAGCTGGTAGATCTATTTTTAATTTTCTTTGGGAGGGGCTCCCTACTGATTTCCATAGTGCCAGGCCGATTGACACAACTTAAGGTTGTGCTTCAGAGCCATAAAAAAGAAATCAGTGCCCATACTGCCATAAAAACAGATGCACAGATCCGTGGAGTAAGAGAGAGGACCCAGATACAAACCCACACAGCCAGAGCCACCCGACTCCCAACAAAGACACCAAGAATGTACAGTGGAGAAGTGACAAGCCCTTCAGCAAATGGTGGCAGCCAACTGGGATATCCAAATGCCTACTGAGGCCTGTGCTTCAGCCTGTATGAAAATCAGCTCCGGATGGGTCAAAGAACTTCACGTAAGACTGCAAACTCTGAGACTGTTGCAGGGAGCAACAGGGAAACCACTTCAGTATGTCAGCATGGGCGAGGGCTTTCTGAACAGGATGGAAGGATGGAAGGAGAGAGCATTAGTGGTTGACAACGGGAGTAGGTAAAGCGAAAGATGTCCACACAGCGAAAGGCAACAGCCATAACAGTGAAGAGGTAGCCCATAGAGGGAGATCTTCGCTAATGGGACGGATGATAGAAGATTAGAGCCTAAAATAGACAGAAGCCTCAGAAAACCAAACGCCAAAAAGAGCCAACATTCCAACTCAGCAAATGAACTAGAGAAACAAGCAGACAGTTCTCGCCCGGCGAGATACAGAGACCGATACACAGATGAGAAAATGCTCTGCATCACTGGCCGTCGGAGAGATGCTGCAAAACTAGACAGGGATCCACCTCAACCTAATAAAAGAACATGGCAGTCAGCGGGAAGACAAAGGACAACTGATGCTTGGGCCAGTCAGATGGCTTGCTGTGTAAAGACCTTTGCCACCAAGCCTGACAACCCGAAGGTGTAGTCTCAGAGCCCGCATGGCAGAAGGAGAGATCCTACCCCATCAGGTTGTCCTCTGACATCTGTAGACATGTTACGACACATATGCACCCCCCCCCAACAAACACACAAAATAAATTTTTTAAATGTTTAAAAAGTAAACAAACAAACAAAAAAAGATAGAGCAGAGCGAGAAGCTCTGGCTTCCTTTTTTGTCTGACTCTTCATCGGCAAAGTTAGAAAATATATTTATTTAGTCATATATTTGTTTGCTTGCATGGAACAGCCGTGCCAAGGTCAGAAGACAGCTTAGCTTGTCTCGGGGACTGAACTAAAGTTGTCAGACTTGGCAGCAAGTCCAAAGCTTTTCTGAAGCAGAAAGGCCAGCCTCCCGCCGATGGACCCAAGTCCCCTGCTCTCAAGCACAGCTTCTCCTGCTGGAGGTTTGGACTCTGTGGTCCGGCTCCCGAGACCCCCGAAAGCACTCCAAGCCATGAGTAGTGAGTTCTGTGGGAGGCCACAGCCAGAAAGATGGGCTCCAGGTTTGTCCAGTGTGGGACAGTGGGCAGAGTCTTTCCAGAGGAGGTGAGTGTGGACTTTTGAGCTGAGTGTGCGTTCATGGCAGCATGGGAGGCTGAGGAAGGTGGTTTCGCCGGAGTATCAGCTGTCAAAGGAAATGCTGTTGGTTTAGGGGAAATCAATTTATCTAGTAAACAAGGCTGCCATATTGTGATCCATCTGGCAGGAAAGGAAGCCAAATGGCTCCTCCTACCATCTGACAGCACCTACGGAACGAATCCCGGGGACTTAACGATCTAAGCAGAAAAGCTAAATGTTTCAGAAGAAACTAAAAACATTAGAAGAAAATCTAGAAGTGATTTTAAAAAATTATTTATTCTTAATTTATGTGTGTGTTTTTCCCTGTGTACGAGAAGTCAGAAGTAGGAGACAGATCCCCTCTAACTGGAGTTATAAGCTTCCATGGGAGAGCTGGGACCCAAACCTGGGTCCTCTGAAAGAGCAGCCTGTGCTCTAACCCTTGAGCCACCCCCTAGAACACTAATTCTTGAAGTTGGGGAATGAGACAACTCTTTAAAAATAATAGTGTGTGTGCTGGACTGTGGGTTTAGGAGTGGGATGTGAGAGAGAGAGAGAGAGAGAGAGAACGTGTGCGTGTGTGTGTGTGTGTGTGTGTGTGTGTGTGTGTGTGTATGTGTGTCGGGGTGTGGGCTAAGGAATGTGTGTGTGCAGAGGCTAGCGGTCAACCTTGTCATTCCTCAGAAACCTTGTTGTTTGAAGCCAGGTCTCTCACTGGGACTCAGGGCTTGCGCTTTGCATTAGACTGGCTGGCCAGCTGGCCCCATGGTCTTTCCTTTCCAGCTCTGGCCAGCACACCCAGCTTCTCACCTGGGGGCCTCACGCTTTGGAGGCAAGCACTTTACCATCACCTCAGAGTCTTTTAGCTTTGTTTCTGGAGACAGGATTTCATGTAGCCCAGGCTAGTCCAGAATTCATTTTATATTTGAACTAATGATTCTCTGCTTCTCCCTCCATCGGTGCAGGGTTACAGGTGAGCTCCACCATGTGTGGCTCCAGATGTTCTTGGGGTTTTATGTGTATGGGTGTTTTGTTCTCTCTCCATGTGTGCCTTGCTGGTGCTTGTGGAGGCCAGAGAGGGCGCCACATCTCCTGGCACTGGAGTTGCAGATGGTTGTGTGTTGTTTCCTTTTTTTAAAAAGACCTTTCTTTTAGCCCATCGCCCACCAGAGGTAGTGGAAAAGAAAGGATGCAGGGAAACTGGACCTGTTTAAAAGTTGTTCTTTAGAGCAAATCCCATCTATGTGGTTAGGAAAGCAACAGCTTAGTTCACAGGTCGGCAACGGCAGCTCGAACCACTCGCCAATACTTTATAGATACACCAACAATCCAGTTCTATAGAGTCTAGAGAGCCAACACAAATCAGCAGCAATGGCGCTACCTAGTAGAGACAGCCAGACCTCGGCCTCAGCAGGAGTCAGCAAGAGAGGCCAGGATCACCAGGGACACCAAGAGAAGTTCTCTGCTGTGCCCCTTCGCTGAAGTAAAGATCAGCAAAGATGAGAGACCAAAAAGCATTATAAAGCTAGCTCTATAGCAAGCCCCTCTCACAGTCTGTTGCATCCCTTTTAAACTCCATGTGTTCCCCATGGGCCTGGCCTCAGCAGCATGCGATGTCTCAGCTGACATCACTCTGTCAATCGGAAGCCACAATACACCATCAGAAGGTTTTCGTTTTTGTTTGTTTGTTTTTGGTTTTTTTTTTGTGCTATGGAATCCCAACAAATGGAGCTCAACTGCTCAATGTAAGGGGACCAATATATGCATGTCGCTAGTAAAAAGTCCTTCATCACGTGTCCTTTCATGTACATGTTTAAAAGAGCATCCTTTCTCCTGTGTCTGCTTCAGATAAACATTCCTTCATGAGGCTGCCTTAGCAGAGTATCCTTTTATCTGTGTCCACTCCAGAAAAACATTCCTCCTTCCCGTGTTTGCCCCCAGCAAAACACCATCTGACACAACTGACTCTCCAAAGAACCCCTCAGTTTCCTCTTCAGTTGTGAACCACCATGTAGGTGCTGGGAATCGAACCTAGGTCCTCTCGAAGAACAGCCTGTGTCTTAATGGCTGAGTCATCTCTCCAATCTTCTTAAGTAAGACAGGAGATTGAGAAGCCAAGACAGATAAGGGGGGGGGGGGAGAAAGGGAGCAGGAGAGAGAAAAGAGAGAAGTTGTTTATGAAGACTTATTTGACGTAAGGTTTCATGGATAAAATCCAATGGATGAGAAACAGACAATAGATTGAAATATATGTAGCAAAGAACTAATATCATCTCTATAAAATAAACTATGTGCCAATAGGAGGCAAAAATAAAAATCAGGCAGAGGCACAAGTGGATATGGGAAGAGACATGGCTCCTCAGGGGTCAGAGCTGCAATTTAAACAAAAGGGGGGTGGGTACCTTAGAAAAGAGTAGGCAGCCAGGGGTGGCAGCACATGCCCTAATCCAGAACTCTGGAGGCAGACAGGAGGGTCCATACAAGTTCCAGGACAGCCTGAGCTACATAGTAAGTCCCTTTCTTGGAAGACAAAAAAAAAAAAAAAAAAAAAAGGATGACAAAAAACCTCTTCACACCTGGCAGTGGTGGCGCACATCTTTAGTCCCAGCACTTGGGGGGTGGGCAGAGGGAGGCAGATTTCTGAGTTTGAGGCCAGTCTGGTCTACAGAGTGAGTTCCAGGACAGCCAGGGCTACACAGAGAAACCCTGTCTCGAAAAAACAAAAACAAAACAAAATAAAAAACTCTTCATTTACAGAAAAAGAAAAACCAAACCAAACCAAAACCAATAACAAACACTCTGATCAACTAGCATAGCTTGTTCCCAGCTGTGGGCCTCCCCTGCCCCAGTCAAACCATTTACATAAGTACGGTTCATTTGCTACGAGAGCAATGAGCCAATGTTGATATGTTACGATTAAAGTCCGCAGTTTATTCAAGTGTCCTTCGTTTGTATCTGGTGCCCATTTTCTGTTCCAGCATCCATCAGGACATGTGGTACCCATTTTCTGGAATTCCTCTTGGCCTAGGCCTGTTTTTCAGATCGTCCTTGGTTCTGATGACCTCACAGTGTGGCTCTGTCAGAATCTGATGATATCACCCATTCCTCTCTTCCTCCCTGTCTTAGTCAGGGTTTCTATTCCTGCACAAACACCATGACCAAGAAGCAAGTTGGGGACGAAAGGGTTTATTCAGTTTACACTTCCACATTGCTGTTCATCACCGAAGGAAGTCAGGACTGGAACTCAAGCAGGTCAGGAAGCAGGAGCTGATGCAGAGGCCATGGAGGGATGTTACTTACTGGATTGCTTCCCCTGCCTTGCTCAGCTGCTTTCTTTTAGAACCCAAGACTACCAGCCCAGAGATGGAACCACCCACAGTGGGCCCTCCTACCCTTGATCACTAAATTGAGAAAATGCCTTACAGCTGGATCTCATGGAGGCATTTCCTCAAGGGAGGGTCCTTTTTCTGTGATAACTCCAGCTTGTATCAAGTTGACACACAAAACTGCCAGTCCACCCCTCTCTCCCTCCTGATCTAACAAGCATTCTTGCCACTGTATCTCTGATCTCTATGTTTGCTACTTTGGCACAGGTTTCTACTAAGTTGCCCAGGCTGGCCTTGAACTCACTTTTCCCAAGGTCTACCTTGAGCTTGCAGTCCTTTTGCCTCAGCTCCTCAGAAGCTGGGACCACAGGTCTGCACCAGCAGGCCTGAGCATCTCCATCACAGGTGCCACACTCTCCTCTCCTCACAGCTCAGATCCCAGATGGGACCTTGGTCACTCAGAAGGCACTCTTCCCTGGAAACATTACCAGAAAGGTAGACCTGTAGTTTACAGCTAAGGGGAGGTCACGGCATCTCCCTGCCCCTTAAGATGCCTGTATAGGGCTGGAGAGATGACTCACTGATTGCTCTTCCAGAGGTCCTGAGTTCAATTCCTAGCAACCACATGGTGGCTCACAACCACCTTTAATGGGATCCAATGCCCTCTTCTGGTGCATCTGAAGACAGCTACATTATACTCGTATACATTAAATAAATAATATATTTTTAAAAAGATGTCTGTATAGGAGCTGGAGTAATGGCTCAGTGATTAAGAGCACTTCCTGCTCTTTTAGAGGACCGGTGTTCAATTCTCATGCTAACTCACAATTGTCTGTAGCCCCAGTTCCAGGGGATCTGACACCTTCACACAGACATACATTAGGGCAAAACGCCAATGCACATGAAAAAGTAATTTCAAAAAGATATCTGTCTAATTTGTTTAGAACTCTGTCCCATTTATTGATGTAGCCAGGCACTTCCAGTGTCAATACGAACCATGTGGACATTTACAGCTAATATGGGTTCTGATCCAATTTAATTTTGGTGCTCACTGTACTGTGTTGTTTATCAATCAGTAAGTAAGGGTGGGGGTGGGGTGGGGAGGGTGGGTGGGGAGGGTTGGGGGTGGCCGAGAGAGTGAAGAGCTGTCACTCCAGCATCTTCCTGATGCCATGGCTGCCTGACAGGGCCTGGAGAGCTTGCTCTGTCCCTCCAGTTTCGGGGAATCAATTTTTCTCTTCTGATCTCAGGCAGGCTATGCAAGCATATGCATATGGCACAACGCTCATATGCATAAAACAAATAAATCTGAATATATATATATATATATATATATATATATATATATTTGGATTTTTGAGACAGGGTTTCTCTGTATAGCCCTGGCTGTCCTGGAACTCACTCTGTAGACCAGGCTGGCCTCGAACTGCCTGCCTCTGCCTCCCGAGTGCTGGGATTAAAGGCGTGTGCCACCACGCCCGGCCAAATCTGAATTCTTAAAAAAACACCCTGACAATAGAAGCTTACTAGAGAAAGGGTTTGTTTTAGCTCACAGCTCAAGCTACAGTCCATCATGGCGGAAATCAAGGCAGCAGGAGCTTGAGGTACCTGGTCACATGGTGTCCAGTCACAAAGAGGCCTGAGTGCACAGGGCTACTTGGCTAGGTTTCCTTTGTGCAGTCTAGAATCCCATGAAAGGGTCACACCCACAGTGGGCCAGCCTTCTCGGTTCATTTAACCAAACCAAGATGGCTACCTCCGACCCCCCAGGCACACCCTGAGGCTCTGCTCCTAGCTGGTTTTAGGTCCTGCCACTAAGTGACAACACTAATCATTCCAGAGAGGGGTGGAGCCAAAGATTGGAGCGTGGAAGTTCTGAAAAGTCAAAGAACTAAAAAACAGCAATGTAAATGGCTTTTTACAAAGAGGGTATCAACTACCATCTCTCTCATTTGTCACCTGGCAGCCATACTGCTCCGCCCCCTAGCTAGTCTCCACCCAGTGGATTCCCTAGTCCACTGGTTCTCAGACTTCCTAATGCGGAGCCTCTTTAATACGGTTCCTCACGTTGTGGTGATCCCCAACCGTACGATTTTATCGTTGCTACTTCATAACTGTAATCTTGATAATATTATGAATTGTAATGTAAATACTTGATATGGGACTCCAGGGGGTCGGGACCCACAGGTTGAGAAACACTGCCCTGGCATCCTTAGGAAACATGTACAGTGGTCCCTACACTACCCTGTGTAGATAGAACGTTCAGACTCAGTGTGGTGACCCACTGTGCCTTCCCTTGGGGGCTCCAGTCAAATGTCGTTCTTCAGAGAGCCCCACTTAAGGCAACAGTGCCTGTCCAAGGCCCTTTGGCTCCTGTCCATCTGCCCATAGAGAATTTGAGGTATTGGCCATCTTCCCCTCCCGCACGAGTCTTTGGGTCCAGAAGGCGGTGGATACCTGTGTTGGTGGCCGACTGTGTAGCCAGTGCTTTGATCAAATCATCAGGCCATCAGGTGGCCCAGCCCCCAGAGGCACCCTGTGTTCTGCTGTGAGCTGGGGAGAGGAGAGCTGGTAACCGCATCTTTACACGGCTTTGGTTTGTTTAAGCGATTACAGAGAACATGTAGTACGTTGACTTATAATTAAAAAGAAAATCCAATAAAGTTAATAAAAAAAGAAATTAAAGTTTTCATTTCCTGGGGACTAAACAAGAATGCAGCAGAAGGGAGCACAGGTGTCTCCTGAGGCTGGTGGATTGGCGGAGTGGAGAGTGCTGGAGGGCGTGGTTGAGTGGAGGGGTGAGAGAGACAGGAGGGGCTGGAATTGAGACTGTGGGGCTGTGTGTCCGGAGGGCTGGGAGGCGAAAGTAGAGGCTGGGAGCCATCGAAGCTGAGATGTACAGTCGGTTTCATGCGGGTTCATTGTGGGATGACTGACAGGGAATGTGGCTTGTGGAGGTGGCGAAGGCTGGCCACCCCGGGACACCACCACTGGACCGTGGACAGCCTGTGGTACACACATATATACATGTCTGTGTCCTCAGAGCCTTTTGGCGTTATTCGTGTCTCATTTCTCCAGCGATAAAATAGAGGTTGGCACAATATGCCAAGGGTCTTCCAGTGTGGATGTCTGCCTCAAAGGATGCTGAGTCCTGAGATCTGTTGGAAATGAGGTTGGGTTAGAGTGCTGTTGGAGGAGTATTCCCACACTTGAGACAGAGGCTCCCCAGTAGGAGGCTCTGCCTCTGGCCAGCAGGGGGCGCTGCGATGCCGCGGCATTGCCCGTTGCTCGGTATGGACGCTGGACTTGCACGCCAGCTGTCCACTGCCTCTTGCCTGAAGGGATCTTTGCCTCTGACCACTCAGGTCGAGCCACGATGTCCAGCGGCACTCCGGTGTCTGCTTCTTTGGGTCGAAGAGATGAGGCTGGGTCAGGAGCCTGTCAAAAATCATTCCTTCCATGCCCCAGGCTCCTCTCTTGGAGTTTCACAGCCAGGTCTCTCTGGCTCTTCCTGCTCTGCAGTCTTTGCCTATAAAGCCGTTTCTAGGTGTTTATCCAATTCTTTCTCGAAGAAGCTGAAAAGCCTTGTGAGCTGTTTTTCTGAAATGTAGAAGCCTCCCAGAGATGGGTCAGCCACATTCCCTCCTGTGCTAGAGTCTCCACCACCTGCGCCTACATTCTATCACGGCCTCCTAGTCCCCAGTCCCTCTTGTGATCTTCTCCTTTCCTGTGGCAGGACAGCTGGAGTGATGTCTCTCCTCCACAGTGGGTCTGGTAGATGCCCTAGACTAGGCAGTTTTAGGCAGTTGAACCCTGGGTTAGCCTATCTCTGGCCAGCCCTCCCTGTGTGATTGCAGTCCCTTCAGATATTTTCCAGGGGCTTCCGCCCCCCCCTCCCCCCCCCCCCCCCCGCCAGATTCCCTAATCCCCACAACCTCTGATGCCCTCAGTGGTGGTGGGGGTGGGGTCTGGGAGAGGTCATGTTCTGGATCATTTGGGACCTCTGGCCTCTCACTTCAGTATCTTGTCTGACCTCCTTCTCTGCATACCCCTCATTGCTTCTGCTACCCCAGGCCTGGCATATTCTTGGGTTTCTCTGTCTCTGTCTGCCTCACCCCCATCTCAGACAAGGTCTCAGGTCCTTGGAGTCATTGTGTGACTGAGAACGGCTTTCAACTTCTGATCCTCTCTGTAATTCTGGGACCACAGACCTGCATCGCGGTATCCGATTGTATGCCATGCTGCAGATTCCTGCAGGCAAGATAAGCGCTCTGCCAACTGCGATACAGCCCTGCCCACTGGGTGTCTATTTGGTCCCAAAGTCAAAGGAAGCTCTGTCACCTCTCATTTGACTAATTTGTACCTTCTCGCTTTCTGGGCTACCTGCTCTGGAGTTCACTGGGCACTTGGTGGGACCAAGATAACAACAGAGCATCCTGGGACTCCGCACCCTGGTGACCAGTCTCTCAGCCTCCAAGTGTGACTTGGAGGAGAGACCCCTGTCAGATGCTCAGCTATCAAAGGAACCCACTTAACCCTTACTGCCTAGTCTTCGGCTGCATCCTGTCTCTCAGTGCCTAGGGTTGCAGGCCCCATTAGACTAAGGCCTAGAGTCTGAGTGTGGGGGGATCCACAGGAGTGAGGCCAGACCAGCTTCCCAGGGAGAGTACCCAGCTGTGTGGCATGTGGAATAGAAAAAGTGGCTTTAGCCAAGGGGGGTGGGAGGTGGGGGTGGGGTGGAACAGGAGGGATGGCTCAGTGGTTAAGAGCAGGTACTGCTCTTCCAGAGGACCTGAGTTCAATTCCCTGAACTCATCACTGTCTGTGACTCCAATTCCAGGGACTCTGAAGCAGAACTCACACATGATAAAGCAACCAGCCCTAGGCCAGTGCAGAGACACACCCACGAAACACACGCTTGCCTCTGCTCTCCATTCTGTCCTCGGTCAGCTGTGGGGATCCGGTCAGTGGGCAACTCCTCAGGATGCCCATGTCACGAGCTGCTGAAACGTTAAGATGTAGGGAGTGCCCTGGACCTGTGCAGACAGACCCGCCTGACCGGGAAGGCCCGGGTTAGGCGCCTGATCATGCCCAGGGCTGCCCAATCCTCAGCAGGGCCCTGAATGACAGGATGGCAGAGTGGTTGTGACCCTGACAAAAACTCACTTTACTGTGTGACTGTGGCAAGGAAACTCCTGTATCTTCTGAGCCTCACTTTCCCTACCTATAGAATGGGCCAACAGTATCTCCAACAGCTATGGCGTTAAATGATGGAGTTTAACAGCAGCTCTGGAAGCTAAGTCTGTGCGGGTACCAGGGACGCTCCTAGGACTGAGTCATGCCCCCCGCAACAAGCTTGGAGTCTGCTCTGTCTCTGATCCCATTCTGTAGATGGAACTACTCCACTGAGCTGCAGAGGCAGAGCACAGAGCAAGCGTCCCCAGAACCAGATCTATCTACATTACTCATCGACACTTGAATTCAGGTTACACATATTCAAACTCACTGAATCCTCATAATCCACCCAGTGAGCCCATGGGCAGGGAACCAAGGCCCAGAGAGGCTGTGGCACTTACCCAGAGCCACACAGCATAGAGGGGCTGAAGGCAGCACTGTCTGGCTCAGGTGACCATGCTCCCTCTTCTCAGGAAATAAACACACAAACCCAAGTACTTGTCATATAAGCACAGATTTCAGGAAAGTATAATGACTTTGCTTTATAAACGGAGGACTGTGGCTTGTAAGACCTGGGAGAGGGCAGGAGCCAACCTCTTCTGCCTCTGATGCAGGAGTGAACAACAGTGAGTTCTGTTGGTAAGACTGGGAGAGAGTGGACCAGCTGAAATGGGTTTTGAAGGATGCGTAGGAGTTTTCCAGGTAGGCACAAAAGGAAACACATCTAGGAAGAGGGAAGAACATGAGGTATAGAGGTGAGAGCGTCTGTGGTGGATGAAGGGAGGAGCTCCTGGCAGAAGGCAGGACCGCATGCTACGGTTTGGATGTCGCTGGACCCAGTCTGACATCCTGTTCTCCACATGGTGAAGGGAGAGGCTGCAGAATCTCTGAGTAGTGGAATCCGGAGAGATGTCTTTAGGTAAGCCACATACATTCATATAAGTAAAATAAAAATAAATTATTAAATAAAATAGGAATTCCAAGCCTGGGGTCAGCAAGGTGGCTCAGTGGGCAAAGGTTCTTGTTACACAAGTCTGGTGATCTGAGTTCAAGTCCTGGAACTTACGTAAAGGGGGAAGGAGAGGAGCAGCTCCATAAACTGTCCTCTGACCCCCAGTGCGTGATGTGGCATGTGCCCTCCCCATCGTGCAAGCACATGCACACACACACACACACACACACACACACACACACACACAGCATGTGCCCTCCCCATCGTGCAAGCACATGCACACACACATACACACACACACACACACACACAGCATGTGCCCTCCCCATCGTGCAAGCACATGCACACACACACACAGCATATGCCCTCCCCATCGTGCAAGCACATGTACACACACACACACACACACACACACAGCATGTACCCTCCCCAACGTGCAAGCACATGCACACACACACACACACACACACACACACACACACACACAGCATGTGCCCTCCCCAACGTGCAAGCACATGCACACACACACACACACACACACACACAGCATGTGCCCTCCCCATCGTGCAAGCACATGCACACACACACAAACACACACAGCATGTGCCCTCCCCATCGTGCAAGCACACACACACACACACACACACACACACACACACACACACACAGCATGTGCCCTCCCCATCGTGCAAGCACATGCACACACACACACAGCATGTACCCTCCCCATCATGCAAGCACATGTACACACACACACAGCATGTGCCCTCCCCATCATGCAAACACATGTACACACACACACACATACATATGACATGTGCCCTCCCCATTGTGCATGCACATGTACACACACACATGTACACACACACACACTGCATGTGCCCTCTCCATCATGCAAACACATGTACACACACACACACAGCATGTGCCCTCCCCATCATGCATGCACATGTATACACACACACACACACACACACACACACACAAACACACACACAGCATGTGCCCTCCCATCATGCAAGTACATGTACACACACACACATACATATGACATGTGCCCTCCCCATCATGCATGCACATGTACATACACACACACACACGTACACACACACTGAATGTGCCCTCCCCATCACGCAAACAAATGTACACACATTCAGCATCTGCCCTCACCATCATGTAAGCACATGTGTACACAAGTGTACATGAAGACATCAACCACAGGTGTTGGCATGAGTGAGATTCCACGGGGCATAATGGGTACATAGCTGGGTGCTTAGGACTCTGTTTTCACACGTGCACAATCCTGGGCACACTCCGTACTCTGCACATTTGTGTGTGTGTGTGTGTGTGTGTGTGTGTACATGTGTGTGTGTACTCTAATGGTATAAATGGAGAGGCTAGACTCTGTGTGATGGGGCCAGTACTTAGGATGAGTTCTAGTCAAGGTAGGATGTAGAGAAACAACCCCTAAGAAGAGGTTCAGCATCCTGTGAAATTACAATTCTAGGGCTGCTTAGAAATAGCCAACTAGGAAACACATTCAAATAAGATGGAAATTATATGTAAATAAGCAGGCTTCTCCTTCCTGGCCAGGGCTGAGGCTCTATGACTCTTCCTGGAGCCTTGAGGGCAAAGAGCAGTGGAAAGTGTGGGCTCTGGTTCAAAACCTCACAAGACCCAGAGTCTTCCAAGAGATCCCTTGGGATGTTTCCAGCTGCTACTAAGCCTGGTTCCCAGCTGTGAGGTGGCGGTGGGGGAGGGTAGAGAGAGGGGAAAGGAGCTCCCAGGCTCTACCGGGGAAAATGGATGTCACAGTGACAGCTGGCCTAGTATGCATTCACTGGTTAGGCCCAGTTGTTGGGGCGCCAGGGTGAGGAATCATGGGTAGACAGGGCCTCTGAGATAGGCTTGCAGGGGGGCTCTTCCGAGCTTTCGTTGGCTTTCAGAGCACAGATCTTTATGGTGGAGGAGTCCCTACCCCACACCCCGCCTCCATGTCTACAGAGGACCTGATTTGGCTCAGCACAGCACCATCGGGCCAAGTCTGTCCCCCTGGCCTGTTTGTCCATGTGCCAAGAAGGATGCTGCCTGACTCCAGCACGCGGGCTGCACGGGCACTGCACGTGCCAGCCTTCACCCGCTGTCTACACCATGTGTGGAGCCGCTTCACCAACTCTGGGTCCCTGGCCTTGGTACCCAGCCTCTAGACCCGGTGCAGCAGCTGCCCACAAATGCACTCCAGTCTCAGCAGGGTCCTCCTCCCACATTCCCACGCTGGTGTCTACAGCAGGGCCCAGCAGGGGGGTACGTGGTTTCCAGGCCCCACACACTTGGCTCCCCACTCTGTCGATTCAGTTTCCGATTCACACGCAGCTGGGGGTCCAGCTGCCTCTAAAGTTGGGGATCCATTTCTTCATGTGGCATTTCTCTTCCCCAAGGCGGGGGCTGCAACTCTTTTCTTCACTTGAGGTCCCTGGAAGCGGGATTTGTGTACTTCATTAGACTAGAGAACTTGAGAGTAGTGACTGTCCCACAGTCACCTAGCAGCCTCTTAAAGGCAGGGTTCAGTACTGTCCCTTGGTCTGGGACGGTAGACAGACATCCGGATTTGCCTCGAGCCTAACTCAAGGCCCTGTTGGCATTCATGAGAAAACACGAAGGCCAGAAGGGGCTGTAATGACGTCCTATTCCCATAACAGCATAGGGAAACCGAGGCTGGCAGAATGGACACAGCTTGCTAGTGGCCCACGGGAACTGAGAGCAGAGGCCGAGCCCCCATCTCCCAGCTTAGGCCTGCTTCTAGGTGTTTCATCTCCAGCCTGTTCCTGTTCACAGGTCCCCTCCCCAAGATGAGGGTGAACCTCTGGCCTCAGCTCATTACCCTTGCAAGTCCCACTGGGTGAGCTTAGGGGCAGGGGGTGGGGGGGATAGCCAGTTACAGTTGGAACTGGGGCGGGCTTGTAAAAACCTCAGGGACCCTCCGTTGGGTAGGCCACTCCCAGAGAGACTTCTGACATGAATGAAGCCCCTGGCAACTCCCTAGAGCAACAGGCTCCCGAAGGACACAGCACAGGCTAGTGTGTGTGGACCACGGGGCTGCTTGCTTCTGTCCTGGCCCTTTGTGATCTGGTGAGAAGCAGGGCCTGGTGAAGACCTCAGCCTCATCCTTAGCAGCCCCAGTGGGAAACTGTCTCGTTCTCAAGAGCTCAGTTTCATTGAGTGTGCCCAGCTTTGGCCTCACACAACACCACTGTGAAAGGAAGCTATGGCCCCTGTTCTCAGGGAGCCCAAGGTGGCCAGCCCTGCCCTCTCTTCCGCAATCCATAAGCCATCCCTTCCTTTGCAGCTGGTCATTGTTGGTCTGTCTCCTGTGGGCTGGGATCCCTGAGCCTCTCTCACCTGCTGAGGTCTAGGCTGCCTCCTGTGCTCAGCCTGTGTGAAGCCTGATCCGTGGCAGATGTTCACAAAACACTGGGTTTGAACGGTGTGCTTTGAGAATCACAGTCCAGCTCCAGAGAGAATCCAGTTCCCTTGTCTTCACCCGGAGGTCATAAGGATACACCCTGTGTATCTCTTGAACACACATTTGCCTTACCAGGGCCCCCCACCTCTCCGAACTCATATCCCAACAGTTCCTTCTGGACCTCACCCCTTCCATGGCTCCCTACTGCTCTTGAGGACACCCCAGCTTTGTGCTTGGCATTCCTAGCTATTTCTCTACAGGTCCCATGCACATTTGTACCTCACCCCCAGACTCAGCCCTCTTTAGTAATCCCATGCATGCCTCTTCTCCCTGGCCTGGCTGGGCCATGCAAGGCCCCTGTTCTGCGGGTCCTGTTACCCTGTGTATCTCTCAGCATTTGTCGGGATCCCGTGGTTCTGAAACCCAGCCTTGAGCTCTGCACCGGGACAGACCCCACACCCCAGCCCTCCCTGCCCTGCCTCCTCCTCAGCCCTCTCCCTCCCTGCCCTGCCTCCTCCTCAGCCCTCTCCCTCCCTGCCCTGCCTCCTCCTCAGCCCTCTCCCGTTGGCTACCCCTCTATCACTAGCCACGTGAGGACAGACTTGTTTGTGATTTGCTTGTATGTTCAACATGAGCTCCAGATGGCCAGGTTGCTTACAACCTATGGCGAGCCCGTTGTCATAACCACAGCTGGCTGCACTCAAGGGTAGTCTCCGGGAGTCTGCAGGTGTCACCTCCCCTTGTGTTCCCAGGACCCCGTGCTGTGTGCTCATTGTCATTTTACAAAAAAGCAGACACCTCGAACCTTGACCAGGGACACTAGTGGGAGTGGGAAGCTGTGACCGAGCTGGGCTCCCTCTGGAGCGTCCTCCACACCCTGCCGTAACTATTTATCCTGTTCTACTTCCAGCCACACCCATTTCCGGTTTCTCTGTTTGAGAGCTGAGGGGAATTAGAAATCAGAGGGGGACACCACTGACCAGACAACCTCTGAATGCGGGATCTCTGGGAGTGAGGTGTGTGTCTTAACAATTCTGTAAGAATGAACGAACTTGGAGCCAAGAGGGCAGTCTGTATAGACAGTTTGCTGGGGTTGTTCGCGGGCGGAGGCAGGGGAAGGGTAGAGATATTACAGAGGACTCCTTGGGTCCATGCTGGGAGAGAGAGAGAGAGTTAAGCCACCCCCAGCCAGTCTGCTTGTTTGTCTGAGATGTCCCCTCTTTGCCCTTCTTCCTCTAGTCAGCCCAGCTGTGAGGCTGTCTGGGGCTGTCTGGGGCTGAAGGGTGTGAGGACATCTGGGTATTGAGGCAGTGAGACAGGGTCCCTGGGTTTCTGAGTTCCACACTGTGAGGTAAACGACCCAGGAACTCCCACAGTCTGGAGACACGTGGTTGGTTGTCTTGCTAACTGCATGGGCAGGAGGGCCAGCTCTTGCTTATTTTACATAAGGATGGATTGTGGGAAGATGCTGGGGTCCTGAGCCAGAGAAAGAAAATAAGAACAAAGGACAAAGAAGTGGCTTCCAGGATGACCCCATGTGTGGCAGAGCTGGGAAAGATCTCCTTGGGTGCCACCCACAGGACCTCCTCCAGGCTGCCTCCTCTCTGCAGGCTTCTGGCACATGCTAGCCTGAGTTTAACCCCCCCCCCCCCCAGTTCTTCATGTTTACAAGACCCACTTTCCC
The DNA here is from genome assembly GCF_000001635.26 of Mus musculus. Classification (NCBI taxonomy): domain Eukaryota; kingdom Metazoa; phylum Chordata; class Mammalia; order Rodentia; family Muridae; genus Mus; species Mus musculus. Next base: position 95,541,969 of record NC_000077.6, read on the forward strand.
TTCTAGTGTGCAGCCTGTCTGTCTCTGATAATCTCCACCACTGGCTGGTCTCTAAGATCCCTGAGGTGTCTAGGCAGTGGTAGTAGGAGAAACATGGAGGTAGAATTCTTGACAAATGTCCAAGATGAGATGCTGTCATCACGTCCTTCCTGGTCACAAGGGTCCACACCTCCCCAATGTCCCTACCTTCTTCCCAGTCTGAACATAGACACTGTGTCCCAGATTGTACTGGCTGGGTTTGTGTCTACTTGACACAGCTGGGGTCACCAGAGAGGAAGGAGCCTCAGTTAAGGAAATGCCTCCATGAGATCCAGCTGTAGGGCATTTTCTCAATTAGTGATCAATAGGAGAGGGCCCAGCCCATAGTGGGTGGTGCCATCCCTGGGCTGATGGTCTTGAGTTCTATAAGAAAGCAAGCTGAGCAAGTCAGGGGAAGCAAGCCAGTTAGCAGCACCCCTCCATGGTGTCTGCATCAGCTCCTGCTTCCAGATTCCTGTCCTGCTTGAATTCCTGTCTTGACTTCCTTTGGTGATGAAAGGTGATGTGGAAATGCAAGCGGAATAAACCCTTTCCTTCTCAACTTGCTTTTTGGTCATGGCGTTTTATCGTAGCAATAGAAACTCTAACTGAGACACAGATGTATGATGTCTAAGATTTCTTTGTGCTAGAATGGGTCTCTCCCCTCCCCACCCCCACCGAACTCAAAGAGCTCTATGTCTGTATGTCTATGTGTGTTGAACCCATGGCCTCTACACATCAGGCAAGCAATCTCCAATTGAACTACATGCACCCTGAGCAAAAAGTAACTAGGTGCATGGAGCTGGCTTGAGAAGGGGTCAGACTTCAGCTGCTTGTGCAACCCCACATTACCTGGCGCGCTTTAATACTCTTTACTGAGTCAAGTGCAGCCCAGGCCTCCTCCAGGAGGCTGGTACCATCTGCCAGTCTCACAGACTGACAGGGCAGAAGTCTGTGGAGGGAGGTGACAATGGCGTTGGTGGAGTGGCTTGGCATAAAAGGTGACCTTCCACTAGGTCACACGTTCATATAACCCTCTCCCCTTTGATGTGAAAGAAATATGTCCCAGGTGATGGTTGTGATGGCAAGATGGGGTTCAAGGTCAGTGGACTTACAGTCATCAGAGAGAGGTGACTCTGGGTGGGCCTGACCTCATCAGGTACAGAAGAGGCCCTTCCTGAGGTCAGAAATGCTCCTTCTGGGCCTGAGATACCTCAGGGCCAGGAACAATGATGGCCTTGACCTCGAGGAGCTAAAGGCAGCTCCAGACTGGTGCTCACTGAGCAAACCACAAGAACCAAGTGTACCAATGACCACATGACCTTGGAAGGTGACCCTGAACTCCATAACTGTCCCAGAGAGACCTCAGGCTGATAACCCAAGGGACTGTCATGTCACACGGGTGTCATTCTGAGCTGTGGGATTGTAGGTTTGCTTACTCAGCACCAGGCAACCTAAAAATAACAGCAGTCCCAGAGAACCAACCATGGGGACTTCAGGGTCACAGAGAACAGGAGTATGAGCTGGGGTATGCCTATGTCCATTCCTCCCAGTTTTACGCACCCCCTTCCCAGTATCTCCACTCCTAGGCCCAGCCTGGTGCCTGAGGTTCTAACTCAATTAACCCATAGAGAACGCAGCTGGCCTAAGTGGTTATTTGGGGAGCACAAGGTTTGGGATTCCCAGACTCTGGGGCAACATGAGGACAATGCTAAACCTGTCCCAGGCACACACACCCCAATCCCAGGACCAACTGCAAGGCCCCAAATGACACCCCGACCCCCTCCCGTCCTCACCACTCCCCCTCCCACAGGGCTGGCGCCACCTGAGGCTCAAACAGCCCAGGCAGACAGCAGCTGAGCTGCCCCCTTCAGCTCTTCCCTGCTTCTCACCCCCTAGGCTGGCTGAGGAGGAAGAGTTCACAGCCACCGTGGTAGCTCAGCAGCTGGGGGGAGCCCAGATGTGGGAGAGCCCAGAAGACAGGATAGTGTTACACTCAAATGGCCTGCCAGCTTCTCCTTAGAAGACAGGGATGGCCACAGTGTCTGGGAATGGAATGGTGTGTGCTTGTGCTTCATTCTCCATTCTTATCCCTCAGCTCCTGAGCATCAGTAATTGAGAATCAGCTAAAAGGTAGGCTTTGGTGAGCGGCCCTAGGTTTTCAATGAATAGAGGCGCTAACCACCCCTTCCTCTGGGTGTTTCCTGATCCAGCTGGCCCACTACCTGGCCGGAAGCCTCCAGCTAGAGCAGCTGACAGGAAGAGACTGACCTCTCTCCAACACTGTTCTTTGTCCACAGTGAATGTACCGGCTTTGGTTTCTGTGTGGACGCCTCCCCTCCCCTCCCAGCCTCTGACTCAGGGGCTCCGTCCATCCTGTCTAGGCCAGGGGCTCTCCTGGATACACACAAAGAGAGCATCTCAGGTTCCCTGGTCAGGGGCACCTGCTCTTTGATCTGCCCTTCTTCTTTCCCCAGGGTACTGGGTGCTACAAGGGCGAGGCTCCATCCAGGGACAGGCACCCAGAGATAAAATCTGGGATGGGAAGGAGCCTCAGATGAGAGTGACTTTAAAGTGCCGACACACACACACACACACACACATACACACACACACACACACACACACACACACACACACTTTACCAAGCTCACTCCTGACTGCCTACCTGAGCTCTCCCCTCCTCCACCATCCCTGGCGTTCCTCCCAGATTTCTCACTGGGAAGTTCTCAGATCTGGGGCCCTGTAGATCCAGTGGCCAGATGGGAAAGGTGCGTGCTGAGCAGGCCTGGACCACATTGCAACATAGTAACCTGGGGACTCAGAAGGTGCCTGGCTTCTGACCTCTCAACTCAGCAAGCTGCCAATGGGTTCCACATCTGCATTTTCCTTATTCCCAGAATCTTTTATCTTGTTTGTTTGTTTGTTTTGTTTTGTTTCTTTTGGGTTTCTCTATGTAGCTCTGGCTATCTTGGAGCTCCGTCTGTAGACCAAATTAGCTTCAAACTCCGAGATCCTCCTGCATCTGCCTCCTGAGCTCCCGAGCACTGGTATTAAAGGAATGTGCTACCACACCCACATACCCCCCCCCCCATCCAGAATCTTAAAGAGCACAACCATACACCCACCAGGAAATGGCACCCTGCAGGGACCAGGTGGGGCTCTGGATGTCTGACAGACTCCGTGGCAAGGATCCTACCTTGTAGCCGCTCCCTAGTCTACTGAGGGGTGTGCCCAAGAGAAACCCATTCCCTTTCTGATCCTGCTAGGGTGGGGGTAGGGTCTGATGGTCCCTTGGACCAAGTACAGTGCAGGCCCCTTCCCCCTGCCCTGCCCTGCCCTGCCCTGCCCCTTCCCCACCCCTAGCCCCTCACCCCCACTCTGAAATCCCCTTTGCTTCACTCCTTCATGCTTGTTTTTTTGCTTGTTAGAGTTTTGCTGCTGTTAGTTTTGAGATAGGGACTTGCCTTGTAGCTCAGGCTGGCCTGAAATTCTTAAACCTCCTGCCTCAGCCTCCCAAGCCTGGGTTATAGGCTTGGGCCGTAACCATGCGTAGGTCACTCTCCTTTATTTTTTTGTGAGAGGCTTGCAAACCAGGCAGACTTGCCAGCAGTTCCCAGTTGGAATCCCAGCTCAGCCCCAGTTTACCACAACCCAGCTTGTGTTCTGGGCTAACTCCTTGGGCCTCTCGGTTTCCACTCCTCAGCTCTCGGCTGAGCTACCAGCTCCTCTCCTCCTCTTCTGGTCCCTTGAGGTAACTTCTCTTTCATTTTCCACTCACCCTCTCCCTTCCCCAGCTCCAGCTCTACACCTTGTGCAGGCCCTTCCCTCTTCAGAGTGCCTTCTGCTGCCTTCCTTTCCCTGGAGTCCAAAGGAAGACTCCTGGTGAGCCGAGAGGTTCAACAAAGGTGTCAATCAACTATGAGATCTAAAACAGGAGGGAAGTGGGCCATCTTAGGTTTGTAGCTTCATCCCAGGGTGGTATACCCAGCCACTTGCATACACAAGCACACGTGTATATATACACATGAACAAAGGCAGAAAAAAAAAAGTAAAATACCTGAATAGGACACCCAAAAGAAGAGGCAGAGACGGTAAATAACCACAAGAAGCACTCCATGGTGTGTGCCAGAGATCTGGACATTTAAACAAACAAGGTACCACTCACCTCACACCTATCCGAATGGCTAAACCTGAGAGCAGTGACCAAATCAAGTGTCATTCAGGACACAGAGCAAGAGAACACTCATTCTCAGGAATGTAGAGTGGTTAAAGCACTGTGGAAGGCAGGTAGGTCGTAGTGATACAGATACACAAACGTAACACACATGGGACTGTTGGATTTGTTTTTAAAGGTTTTTTTTTTTTTTTTTTCTGTGCGTTGGTGTTTTACCAGCATGTACATCTGTTAGAGGGTGCCAGATCCTCTGGAACTGGAGTTAGAGTTGTGAGCTGTCATGATGTTACTGGGAATTGAACCTGGGTCCTCTGGAAGAGCAGCCTGTGCTCTTAACCGCTGAGCCATCTCTCCAGGCCACCACTATTACTATGTTAATTCAGGCAGCTGCGATTACTGAAGAACACCTGAGCAAGGTCAGGCCTGTGGATGCTCCCTCACAGAGGGGGCTATTGAGGGTCATTAGACCCTCACCAGAGGTCCCACTCCCTTTCAGCCGAGGGCAGCCCCACCGCCCCCTACCTCTCCTCCCACCCCTGCCAGCTGTGTGTAACTCTGCCTTCACGTGGTCCTGGAAGATGCTAAAGTGTAAGACTGAGGAGGGACTCCATCTCTGCAGATGTGGAACATCTGGTGACTTGGGTGTTTTGATCACTCATGCTCCCATAAGCTCCCATAATCGTGCTTCTGAAAGTGTCTTACGGTTTTTTTTGTTTTTGTTTTTTTTTTTTGTGTTTTTTTTTTTTTTGAGGGTTTTTTGGTTTGGTTTGGTTTTGGTTTGTTGTTGTTGGTTTTTGTTTTGTTTTGTTTTGCTGTGAAGAGACACCATGACATGTCAATTCTTATAAAGGAAAACACTCGATTGGAGCTGGCTTACAGTGTCAGAGGTTTAGTTTATTATTACCATGGCAGGAAACATGGCATGTTGGAGACATAGTGTTGGAGAAGGGAGTCAGAGTTCTACATCTTGATCCGAAGGCAGCAGACATAGACTGCTGTATTAGGTATAGCATGAGCATGTATGAGATCTCCACAGTGACACACTTTCAACAAGATCGCACCTCCTCCAATAAGATCATGCCTCCTAATAAAGCCCCGTGGGCCAAGCATGCAAACACAGGAGTCTATGGCACCACAACTCTTCAAACCATCACAGAAAGTAAGGCCAATAAACTCCCTGGTTCACCAACCTAGCCTTGGGTGGAACTGTTTCTAAGGTGGTTTGTTGTTGGTGCCCAGCATGGGGTGGGTAGATGTGTCTCCAGGAAAAGTTAACGTAAGGACCTTAAAACCATACTAAATATGTACTCATCTGATTTGCAAACGTATGTCTTCAATGAACGTGTTTTTAGCAACTTTAGAGCTAGCTGTCAAGAACTGGAAGCAACCGAGATGTTTCTGTAGGTGAATGAATAAACAAAGCAGGTGCATCCATCCAGCAAATCTTATTCAGCGATAAAAAGACACAGGGGAAATCAGAATGGGAATTTCTAAGTGAAAGAAGTCTGGAGACCATGAAGGAGAACCGGAATGTGATGATGTAGTCAAACTATCACAAATATGGGCTGCCCTCCCTGAAGAGGGCGAGAGGAAAGACATTTCCCGTGTGCCTTGGGAAATGAGTGTGTCTCTGAGATAAAGGCAGGAGCTGGTTCATAAGTGCTGCGCTTTAGCTGATGAAGTCGTTGGCAGTTGGCTAATATTCTGATACGCCTCAGACACATAGTGGAGCTAAATAGTTAAGCAAGGGATTGGCAGGTGGCAGGAGCCAGGTTTCTTCCTGTGTAGTGGGAGGGAGGAGGGATGGAATGATTGACAGATTAGATGCAGATTTATCACATACCTCTCTACATTGTGCATGCACTAGCATACTCTCACACTTTCTTGCTCTGTCAGCGAAGGCCCAGGAGCCCTCATGTCCTGTTGGAGGTGAGCATACTTCATGCCTGTGTCCTGGTTTCTAATAATAAATTCAGCCGAAGGAACCCGGAGCTCTTGGAGAAACGGCTGACTTAGGACTTCAGCTGGTAACTCAAGATGCTCCTGGCGTTTCTGTAAGTGCCAGAGGTAAGCACGTGCTTGAATCAGACAAAGCCAAGCACCACAGTGAAGCTGAGAGGGCACAGGAGCTAACTGAAGGGGCTTCTCAAGATGCCTCTCATGGATAAACATGGATGCTCGCTTTTGTTCCTCTCAATTTTTTGAGGCAGGATCTCACTTCTGTAGCCCAGGCCAGCTTCACAGCTGTGATCTTCCAACCTCTCGCTCTCAGGGGTTGGGATTACAGGCATGCACCACCACCACACCCTGGTCCAATCATGGAAAATCTAAGCGACAAAATTAAGTAATGTGTGTGCGGGGTGCTGCTCATCTGATGGATACTCACCTGCATGGGCCCTCCAAGCTCCCCAGCACTGTATAACTTGCACATGAAGGCACTGCCAGAACTCTGGAGATGGAGGTAGGAAGACCAGGAGTTCAAGGTCATCCTTGGTTACATAACATGGTCAAAGGATGGCCTGAGGTGCATGAGGCCATCTCAAAAAAATTTAAGCAGTATTACGAGAACTTATATCCCATAGTGTAAAATCAAACGTCTATGAATCCACAGTGATATAAACAAAAGATCGACCAGGCGTGGCCGTGCTCACCTGTGATCCCAGCATTCCAGAGGTAGATGCCGGAGGATTACAATGTTATGGCTAGCCTAGCTTACATCGGGAGCTTCAAGTCAGCCTGTCTCACCTAGAGAGACTTAAGAACACTCAAATAAAATGAAACAAAAAATAAATGGAGAGAAGACATATCTAGTGTAAACTTCCAAACGCATTCTGTATAGTCTGCTGTTTGTACCTAGGAGTCCACATCTGGAGAGTCAACTAACCACATCTGGGGGGTGGAGCAAGCATGTCTAGGGTTTAGGAGGTAACCTGATAGTTAAGAACTCTGAGGGCCCAGGTTCACTTCCCAGCACCTACCTGGTGACTCCCTCCTAGATGTCTGTAAGCCCAGTCCTAGGAGACCTGACACTCTCTTTTCTTCTTGCCTCTGAGGGCACGTGAAAACAGACATTCAGCTGGGCGTTGGTTGTGCACGCCTTTAATCCCAGCACTTGGGAGGCAGAGGCAGGTGGATTTCTGAGTTTGAGGCCAGTCTGGTCTACAAAGTGAGTTCCAGGACAGCCAGGGCTACACAGAAACCCTGTCTCAAAAAAACAAAAAAACAAAAAAAACAAAAAAAAAAAGTAACCCAAAAAACCTGAAAACAGACATCCAGGCAAAACACTAAAAAAAGACACATAAAATAAAACAAATAGAGGGCTGAAGAGATGGCTCAGCAGTTAAGAGTACTGGCTGTTCATCTAAAGGACCCAGGTTCAATTCCCAGCACCCACATGGCAGCTCACAACTATCTGTAACTCCAGTTCCAGGGATCTGACACCTTCACACAGACATATATGCAGGAAAAGCACTGATACATTTAAATAAAAAAATTTGAAAAATTAAAAAACACTTTAAAGAGACTTTTTCAAAAACAAAGAAATTAAGAATTTTTAAAAATGAAATTAAAAACAACAAAAAAGCTGTAGACAGCAATACTACACACATGTAGGACTTATATCCATAAATATATAAAAAACTGAAGGTTCAACAACTAATAAGAAAGGTTCTATGTGTTGGTTACTCAACTTAGTATTTTATAATTGTTTGTTTGCTTGCTTGCTTGTTTTTCTAGACAGTGTTTCTCTGCTAACAGCCCTGGCTGTCCCTAGAACTTGCTCTATAGACTAAGTTGGCCTTGAACTCACAGAGATCTACCTGCCTCTGACTCCCGAGTACTGGAATTAAAGATGTGTATTGCTACCACCCAGCTATAATTTTTTTTTATATAATATTGTTATACTTTGTAAGCACATACAATTTTGTCAATCATATTCTAACAAAGATAAAGGGGAAAGTGAAAATTCAGACAGAAAAATAAGGCTTCTCTCTTTCCTTTCCTCTTTCCTTTTCTTTTGTTTTTTGTTTTTTTTTTCTTTTGAGATAGGCCTCACATAGCCCTGGCTGGCTTGACATTCCTTTCGCTGCTAGGAACAACCTTGAACTCCTGTGTCAACTTCAAGTGCTGACATTACACACACCACTATGCCTGGCTCAGAAAAGAAAACAATATTTTTTTAAAGAAGAAAACAAACAACTAAATAAAAAGCAGGCAAAAAAAAAAAAAATCTGCTGGAGATGTAGCCCAGGCTTGGAATAGTTGCCTAACACGCTTGGTTTAATCCTTTGTGCTGAAAACATAAATGAGCCAACGGGTCTGAGTCAATGTTTTGCTAAAGAAGATATGCAGATGGCAAATGGGTACAGGTAAAAATGGTTACCAGCATTAGTCACAGGGAAATGTACGTTAAACTGGGCTGAGATACCACACACAGTATGTGCGCCAGTACCAAGGGCTACAACGGAGACTCTAGGTATTAGCCAGGGTCTGAGAAGCCGGGGTTCTCCTGCGTTATGAGGGGAGGGTCATAAAATGGTCCACCTATTCTGAAGGATAGTTTCTTACAAGCTAAACATAGAGCTAATCTATGACTCAACCATTCCATTCCTATGTGCCTGTCCAAAAGAAAAGAAAACATGCGTGTCCACACAGAGACCGAACGTGAATGCTCACAGCGCTACCTGTAATTTCAAGTCTCACACAAGAGCCTCCACTTCCTGTCCAGCCATCATGGATGCTCTCGTTTTGTGGGTTTGTTTTATGCAGGCTAGGCAAGTACTCTAAAACTGATCTCTCTCTTTATTCTTCATTTTGAGACAAGATCTCACAAAGTTGCCCAGGCTGCCCTTGAAATTTTCTAGGTACCCCAGACAGATTCTGCACTTCTTATGAACCAGACCTGTGTCACCAGGCTTAGTTTTGATGGTGGCTCCTAACTCTTCACTGCAGAGGTAAAGTCACTGTTCTGACATCCCTACTCTCTGACCTCCTGGCCACTGGGAGCTGTATTTTTGACAACAAGCCACTAACATTTACTTTCTGTGATTTGTTCCAGAGTTGATCCAGTCGGGGGTAGGGGTAGGGCTGGAGAGATGGCTCACTGATTAAGAACACTTACTGTTCTTGCAGGAAATCCAGATTTGGTTCCTAGCACCCAAGCTGGACAGCTCACAACTCCAGTTCTAGGAATCCAAAGCTCTTTTCCTGTGGGCACTACACCAATGTGCACCCACATATACTTAGGTACACACATAAATAAACAGATACAACTTTTAGTAATAAATACATGGCAGCATTTGATCATGTGACTATTGTTTGCTACAAAGCTGAGCAGTGTGCTATTAGTTACAATGTAACTATGACGATAAATCCTTGTCATTTTAGGGAGGGGAAAATTGAGATCAGAAAGCTTCAGAAGAACACACAGTTTGTGAGTGGGAAGGATGCAAAAGCCTTTTCAGTTCCCCAAAGCCTGGTTACTTTGGAGGGGGGATACTGGAACTAAGATAGTTGTCATTTGATTGGCAGTTGGAAAGAGGTGGGTCAATGATAAGTAAAAACTTAAGCCTGAGTGAGCGACCGTGTTAGCAATTGGGAAGAGAACGTTGATAGAAAATATATACAGGCCTGTGTCTATTAAAGCAGCTGGATTAATAAAGAATAACTTTCCAAAGCATAAAGCACCAGGCCCAAATGGTTTTACTGGTGAAGTTCTATCAAGTATTTAAAGAAAAAATTATATCAGATCTCTACAATGTATCCAGATATAGGGAAAGGTGAGTTCTTCTTCTTCTCCTTCTCCTCCTCCTCCTCTTCCTCCTCTTCTCCTTTTCCTCTTGCTTCTTTCTTTATCTCCTGATTCTTCCTATTATTACTATTGTTGTTGTTGTTGTTATAATACAGGGACTCACTATGTAGCTCAGGCTGTCTTAGAACTTACTTTGTAGAGCAGGTTAGCCTTGCACTCATAGAGATCCATCTGCCTCTGCATCCCAAGTGCTGGGATTAAAGGCGTGCACTGCCACACTGGGCTAGAAGAGGGGATTTTTTTTCTTGTTCCATGAGGCCAGCATTACCCTTATACCAAAAATACTATAAGAAGATTACTGACCAACACCTTTAATGAACTAATATGCAAAACCCCCTCAATAATACATTTAAAAAGTTGAATCCAACAATATATGAGAAGAACTATACACCACATTCTAGTGGATTAATTCCAGGGACACAAAGTTCCTGATTTGAAAATCAATTGATGTAACCCATCATTCCAACAGGCTAAATGAAAAACAAAATCAATCATATGATTACATCAATAAATGTGGAAAAATCACTTGACAAAATATAATATTTGAATTGAATATGCAGCTCCATGGTAGAATACTTATGTACCGTGCCCAAGTGCTTGCGTTCAATACACACACACACACCCCACACACATGCACACACACATACATATACCACACACAGGTGCACACACATGCACACACACAACTAATTCATAATTTTTAAAAATTTCTTTCCAAAAACTTTATAAGGAATATCTACAAAACCCTACAGCTTACAAGTGAGAAAGTCAAAGCCCTCTGTCTTAAGTTTCTTGCTGTGATAAAACACCAAAACCGAACGCAACTGGGGGAGGAAAGGGTCTGTGTGTCACCTTACACTTCCAGGTACAGTCAGTCCATCACTTAGGAAGGCAGGCCAGGAACTCAAGCAGGGCAGGAACCTGGAGGCAGGAACTGAATCAGAGCCCATGGAGGGGTGCTCCTCACTGGCTTGCCCTGAAGGTCTTCTTAGACAACTTAGGACCACCTGCCCTCCCCCATCAATCATTAATCAAGAAAATGCCCCACAGTCTTGAAAAAAATTTATGGAAACATTTTTTTTTCAGTTGAGGTTCCTCTTCTCAGATAACTGACTTGTGCCACATTGACAAAACAAAATAAAACAACAACAAAGCAAAACAGATTGGGACATTTTCATACTAGAATTAAATAAGCAAGAATTCCCTCTCTCATCTCTGCTTTTCTATCCTTCCTCCCCTCCTCCGCCTCCCCTTCTTCCTTTTAAAAGAATCATTCATTAGTTTTATGTATATGAGCACACTGTAGCTGTCTTCAGACCCACCAGAAGAGGGCATCAGCTCCCATTACAGATGGTTGTGAGCCACCATGTGGGTGCTGGGAATTGAACTCAGGACCTCTGGAAGAGCAGTCAGTGCTCTTAACCACCGGGCCATCACTCCAGCTCTCTACTCCCCTCCTTTCTCTTCCCTTCTGTCTTTCCAACTTTCACAGGGACAAGATGTCCTTCAGCCGATAAATTATGACATATCCAGACAATGGCACATAATATTCATTGCAAAAAAAAAAAAAAAAAGGGAAATGACCTATCAGATCACGAAAACTCTTTATTACTAAGAGACAGACATCAGTGTGGCAAGCAAGGCTAGGAACTGTGGGATTTTGTCTGAAAAAGACAAAACTATGGATGTGGGGTAAAAAAAAAAAACCCATATCAGAAAGGGAAGGGAAGGGAAGGGAAGGGAAGGGAGGGATGGTGAGTGGAACACAGAGCTTTTTTATGTACTACTATGGTGGCTACAATCCATTATGCATTTGTCAAAACCCACAGATTGCACAACTGCCCAGAGAGAGCTCCTGTGAATGGCGTGGACGTTAGCTGTGTTGTGTCGCTATTTCCTTGGAATCGAAACACTTCCTTCTGAAGGGGAACTCACTCATAAGACTCAGGATGCTCAGAAAGTTAGGACTCAGGAGGCCTTGCTCCCTGGGGTTAGATAAGTTGGAAGAAATGGCTGAGAGATCAGAAACTCTTCCGTGGAGCTGCTGGGAAGTTGAGCAGGAAACTCCAGGGATGAAGCCAGGTGAGTTTTGGGTGATAGAGTCTCCCATGGTCCTGCAAGAACCATTGGTATGGCTAGATGTGGTGGGATTGTTTCTCTGGTTTGTTGCGCACCTCATCTGGCAAGCAACGGGGTGTTCTGGACATAATCCTTTAAGTCTGTGGTAAAGGTGTAAAAATTTGGACCATGAAGGAAGTCATCTTCAAGAGACAGTACATGGAAACTCTTTGTACTTCCTGCCTAGGTTTCCTGAGACCCTAAAACTTCCCCAAAACGAAAACAAAGATTATTATTTATTTTAAGATTTATTTATCTTATGCATGTGAGTACACTGTTGTTCAGACACACCAGAAGAGGGCAGCAGGTCCCATTACAGATGGTTGTGAGCCACCATGTGGTTGCTGGGAACTGAACTCAGAACCCCTGGAAGAACAGCCAGTGCTCTTAACCTCTGAGCCATCTCTCCAGGCCCCCCCAAAGACCCCAAAGATTATTAAAAACAAAAGCCAACCACAGAGCTCAGAGGGAGGAACTCATGGTTTGTTTTTGAGAAGGGCCATTCATTTAGAGCATGGCTTCTCCGGACAAGCTGGGCATGTGCACATAAGGCAGCGTCTACAGGCCAAAAGGAAAGCAGGTCTGAAAGAGAGTAGGTTGGGAGCTGGCCGACTGGTGTGGCCATAAGGGTTGCTTAGAAAATGGCATAATTACTGGAGAAGGGAGATGAAGGTTTTTCCCCAAGCTCCTGACTTCTAGGTATGGGCAAAGGAGCAGATGGAGGGGCGAGTCATGCCCTGCTGGCTCAAGATGCACCCTCACCCCCAGCGTCTTGCCCACTGGGGTCACAGGGAGACTGCGAAGTCGGGGCTTAGGAGCCACAACTGGGCTGTACAAGGAGGAAGGTCATTGGGCACCATGGGTTTTGGGCTCTAGGGACAAAGGAGGGACACCTCCTTTTTTTTTTTTTTTTGAATCTAAGGTTTGTCAAGGCAGAAGGGTGAGGGGACATAAGTTTGCGAGGGGTAGGCTCAGAGGTGTTTATAGGGTGAGGGAAGTAGAAAGGCGTTTATAGACTGGGGGAGGGGGAGTCCTCATAGGGAAGGGGTAAGAACTTTTCCGAGGGCCGCTTTGATTTATTATAGAGCATGACCTGGACTGGGAAAGAATGGAGAAGGGGTCTGAAAACACCTTACTTCCACCTTTTGACTTGGTCAAACAGTTCGGTTTCATTCTGAAAAGTTTTTCTTGGCAGAGAGTGGCGAGGAATGCAAGGAGGTCCTGGTCCCAAGACCTCAGCTTGCCTGGAGCCAGAAGCCAGGGACCTGAAGGGTTTTAACCACGTGTTCATCAGAACCGAATAAAGAGACCTGGGCTCCCACTAGTTACCTATCCTGAGTCCCATTCCCCAGCTTTTCCTTGAGGTCACCATTCTCTGGACCCTCTGACCTCAAAGTGTGGAGGGGACAGGGATGTCCACAACGCAGCGCCATTGAGGGAGGCTGCTCTGTAATTGAATCCAGGGACCTTGAGACAGGCAGAGGCCGATGGCTTTTCCCGGCCTAATTAGACTTAAAAAAAAAAAAAAACCTAGGAAACAAATCCATATGGTCTGCGATTCTTTTCTCAGGCTCTTTACCCTCCTGAAGTCGTAAATGTCGTGGGCTTTTTAGCACCAGGGGATTGGGAGTGGGGAGGGCCCACTGGCTAAGGTTTCTCTACTGTAGCTGGGTCCAGAATCTGGGGTTTCAGCGCCAGGGTCTAGACTCCCACCCCAGACCCTGGCTCTCTCTACGCCTGGCACACAGCCTCCATCCCCCCCACCCACGCAAACCTCCCTTCTCCCTCAGGCCTCCCCACCCTCTTCCCCAACTCCACAATCCTCCCCCCCAAAGCCCCCACCCCACCCCGCAGTCCAGGCCCTCTCCCTTCCACCCTGTGGCCCAAATACATCTCCTTCCATCTGTCCTTCAGCCTTTTCCTGCGCTGACGTAAGCCCACAACCTTTTGTGAATCTTCTCTCGTTGCCGTGATCTTTCTCCACCACCAGGCTGGAAGTTGATCAGAGACAAAATGTATGTCTTTTCCATCAACTTGGCGAGGAGGTAGACTTTAAAGTAGCCCCAAGCAAACTTCATCTGCTGTAAATAGGAGGCTCCCAAAGCCGGCACAAAGAACCTGCAGGACTTTACATCTATGCAGGCGTCTCTCAGTGTAGGAAGGGGTAGAACCTGGCAAGGGAGTTGTGGACTCTTCCAGGCTGTGTATCTGTCACTTGCACCTCCTGGCCTGGTCATTTATTTCTGCAGGACCAAGGAGAGAAGCAGGCTGCTGCATTAAAACAAGGAAGGCGTCAGGCGTGGTGGCCCACGCCTTTAATCCCGGCACTTGGGAGGTAGAGGCAGGCAGATTTCTGAGTTCGAGGCCAGCCTGGTCTACAGAGCGAGTTCCAGGACAGCCAGGGCTACACAAAGAAACCCTGTCTCGAAAAACAAAAAACAAAACAAAACAAAAAAAAAAAAACAAAAATAAAAAAAAAAAGAGGAAGGCTGGGTGACTGAGTGACTGCCAAACAAGAGTGCACGAATTGGGAGAGAGGAACCTTCTTCCTTCTGAGAGCATCCCAGCTTTGGAAATCTAGTTCACAGTGTCTTGCCTCTAAGACCCTCTGACCCCATTATGGGGATTGTGAGAAGAATCCAGAGGTGTCCAGAGGGGGTTGACTCTGGGATTCCTTTGGAAACAACTCCCCCACCCGACCCCCACAGGTGTTCTTGGTCTTTCAATGGAAAGATAAAGTATTTGCCTATACCCACCCTGCATACTCTAAATCCCCTCCAGATGACTTAAAAACACCAAAGAACCATTGTGTACACTGTTGCTATACTGTATTGCTTGGGGGAAATTCTGTACTTAAATACAGATGCAGTTTTTAAAGAGTTAGTGTGTGTGTCTCTCTCTCTCCACCCCCCCCCCTGTGTATGTGTGTGTGTGTGTACACCCATCACACTTTGGGAGTGTGGAGGTCACAGGACCACCTTCAGAAGTTGGTTCTTCCCCTTTTGTTTTTGAGGCCGAATCTGCTACACTGCCCTCACGTGAGTTTCCAGAGGATCCCCCTGCCTCACGCTCGCTGTAAGAGTGCTAGGGTTATAGATTCCAACCATGCAGAATCCAGGTTCCCGGTCTGTTCACACAGGTTCCAGGGACTGGACCTAAGTTCCCACACACTTTCACTCGCTGAGGTTGTCTGCTGGCTTGCACTTTTTGCTGTGAGCTTCCAATCCATTGTTTGTTGAATGTGTGCCTGCAGAAACCACAGATATGCAAAGCTGACTGTACTTGGAGACCCAAGGTCTCAAAGGTGGCCCCACCTCTGTTGTGCAGCCATTGAGTGATCTTGGGGAAAGCTTCTTTGAGCTTCAGTTTCCTTGGGTATATTTGGGGTGACTGTACAGACTGTTGTTCATCAGCACAGGCCAATTAGTAAGAGCCCACCTGTTCTCAAGGAGCCTGTGGCCCAGGTGAGATGTGGAGGGGTTGAGGGATGCTTCTTGTGGGGAGAGCCATCCAACAGACAGACAGGAGGGTTTGCCTTCTATCCTTCAGCCAGGTCAGCCTCAGTCGGCTCTCTGTCTCTCTCTCTGTCTCTCTCTCTGTCTCTGTCTCTCTGTCTCTCTGTCTCTCTCTGTCTCTCTCTGTCTCTCTCTGTCTCCCTCTCTCTCTCTCTCCTCCCCTGCCTCACACCCTTCTTGCCAGCTCCTGCCTCGGAGGCCCAGGCTGAATCTGCTTAAGAAAGTGATGTCTGTGGGTGGCTTCTCCTTCTCCGTGTCAGCCAAGAATGGGGGAAGGAGCAAACTGCTGGCCTTGCTGGAGCCTGAGGGACAATCAGGAGTAGCTTTTGCCAAACCGTGTCAGGCTGGATTAAGTCAAGAGGCTGGCCGGGGTACAGTGTTTCTCTCTGTTCTCCTACTTTATCTGTCTCTGTGCACAGTTGGGGGTCGGGTCCTTCTTGAAAGGCAATGTGGTCCTTTGGACTGCTAGGCTGTAAGTAGAAAAGTTGACCGCATAGGTGGGTGGGAACAGGCTGGGCTCCCTCCTGGTGGAAGAGAAGCTCACAGCAATCCCAGGGTTCTGATCACTTACCCAGAGAACTCGGGCTAGGGGTGAGTAGTGACTGTGGAAAGGGTCTCAGAGATGAGTTGGTTTATAATTTTTTAAAGATTAATTAATTAATTTATGTACTTTGAGACAGTGTCTCACTATGTAGCCCTGGCTGTTTTGGAACTCACTCTGTAGACCAGGCTGGCCTCAGACACACAGAGATCTACCTATCTCTGCTTCCTGAGTGCTGGGACTGAAGGTGTGGGCCACTAACAGCTGGCTTTTGTTTGTTTGTATTTTTTTATTATTTTAAATTGTGTGTAAATACATGCACATGAATGTTCAGTGCCCATTGAAGCTCTGGCCTGGAACTAGAGTTATAGGCAGTTGTAAGCTACCTGACATGGGTCCTGGGACTCAAACTCAGGTCCCCTAGCCGAGCAGTACCAGCTCTTAACCGCTGAGCCATCTTTCCAGCCTCAACCTTATCATGCTTTCAAATATATAAATCAAGGTCCCAAAATTGAATGCAAAGGACTGTGGTGTTCTGAGACAATGTGACATTGAGACCTGGGTAGATGGAGAGAGGGGAGGCAGCTGGTGTCGGGTAATGGAGAGCAGCCCCCATGGGCAGCAGGTTGCAGCTAAGGTCCCATGCAGGGCAGTGCAGGCGGTGCTGGAGGTGGGTAGGCTGCGGGAGTGGGAGGGGTACAACTCTCCCAGTCAGGGCTGCCTGACAGGCATAAGGAGGGCAGGATGGAAGATAAGCTGGAAGGGCAGGGTGAGGTTCCAGATGGGGGGAAAGGGGAGGGGTGACCTCTAATACCAGGATGGGAGAGACAGTGACTCAAGGATAATTTGATATAATTATATTCATAAATATAATTTAACAGGCTTGCGCTAGATTCAGCTTCATGCATGCAGTATTAACATTAAGTAGCACAGCAAATTGCCCAGTTAGTAACTAATTATCCCCATTTTACAGCTTAGGGAATAGGAGCTCAGACAGGATTGGGGACCAGTTTCCCCAAGACCCCAGAACTAGTGAGTGATAAGGCCTGGCTTTGAGTCCAGGAGTGTGTGGCTCTAAAGCTCATTTTCCTCTTATAACCCATGGGATGGAATGGAAATAGCCAGGAGAAACAGTCCCGGGAATGTTCCAGAAGACAAGTCTGGAGACATCTAATCGGAACATTGTGGATCTACCTGGTAGGATCCAGCAGAGACTAAGGGGTGGGGGGGATGGGTATTTAAAAGGCAGGATTTCTAGCCAGGCAAGATGGGTCATGCCTATAATCCCAGAATTTGGGAGTTGGGGGAGAAGGATCATAAGGAGTTACTAGCGGCTAGCCTGGGCTACATAGTGAGTTCTAGGCCAGCCTGGACTACAAAGTGAGACTCTACCATAAAACAAAAACAAAAACAAAACAGAGTTGGAGAGATGGCTCTGTGGTTAAGGGCACTTGTGCTAGCCTGACAGGGGACCTGGCTGGGTTCAGTGCCTAACACATGGTGGCTCACACCATTTGTAACTCCAGTTTCAGGAGGCTCTGGCACCCCTTTGTGGCCTCTGAGGGCACGAGGCAAGCACACGGTGCACGTGCAAGCAAAACATTCATACACATAAAAAACAAAACTGAACCTAAGAGACAGGGATAAATATCAACTTCTCTGAGAAATCTCAGATCCTTGGGACCCACTGTGGATAGGCAGGTGGTAAGGCAGCTGAAGATGGACAGAGTGGTCCAGGCAGGGTGCCCAGAGCAGGAACAGTCTGCAGCATGATCCTTATCTTCTGGCCCTGTCCCCCCACCTCCAGGGCTGCCTTAGATGGCTCCATGCCAGGTTCCCAGCAGCCCCAGCCTGCTGCAGCTGGGGTGAGGGGCTGGGAACAGAGAGGAGGAGGCTCTGGGACAGCATCGCTGTTTAGACTGCAGGCTCTGAACTGGGTTCCCCTTTCTCCGTCCCCTGGTGAGCTCCAGCTGTCCCTATCATTCTTTGGAAGGGGACAAGAGATGCTGGAAGGGGCTCCTTTAGTAACACCCACCAAGTAAGGCTAGTTTATCTTTAATCTCCATCCTAACCCTTGAGCTGCAGTTCTTCTCCAGTCTTACTGTATCTCCAGACCCATGCCTCACCCCGGGGGCCTTTATCTCCATCACACCCAGGTCCTCTACCTCCTATTTCAGCCCACTGGTAGCATGGCCTACCTGGATGGGTCCAGCTCAGGAAGGCTCTGTGGGCTCTCACACGGCTTTGGGCAACCCCCTGGCTTTCCATGATCTTGTCTGTAAAATCAAGCTTCTCACGAAGGCCCAGCAAGCTGGTGATATGGAAGGACAATAGTTGTGACCATGCTTTGTAGACTTTCATGTGCAGGACCAGGGTCACCTGATCATTAATTGTCATCATTAATTGGTGTGAGCTTACAGTTCCCTGGGGTCTCCTGGAGTTTCTAGATCTAACTCGGACCAGACTCTGAACTGGTCCAGAGTATAGGAAACAGGCCCTGCTGATACCTTTCATAGAGAGCAGATCACACCCACCAAGCCTGCCGTGTGGCTGCCCCTATGTCTCCATGAAATGTCTCTGTTCATGGAAGACTGCCTGGCTAGGGGCACTGATTCCTTGTTGGGTCTGCCTGGGACAGCCTTGGTACCAGTATGCCAAACAGATCTCCCCACTGCCCCCTCCCTGCTCTGTTCTTGCTAACCTGGACAGGTGGAGTACTACAATCTGGCCTGGATGGGATGGGAGCCTGCTTCCACGCCCCTACCCTCACCTGAGTCACTGCTCTGGGTTTACCCAGCTTCGGGGCTTCTGGCAGCCTCTCTGGAGAGGCATGTGACAGGTCCCAGCCTGACAGGCATGTGGCACTCTCTGGGCACGTGCCCAGCCCATGTGCTGCCCTATGAAGGAGCTGGGTGCCCTAAACTGCTGAGGTGTTTTTTTTGTCTGTGAACCTACTGTGATTTGGGTCTCCTGCACTGGCTTCTAGCCAGTCACACACACACACACCACCCCCATAACCATCCTTCACACACACACACACACACACACACACACACACACACACACACACTGCTATGAGCATTTCACTGGCTCATAGAGCCTGGTACCTTGGGTCTCCTGCACTGACTTCTAGCCAGTCACACACACACACACCACCCCCATAACCATCCTTCACACACACACACACACACACACACACACACACACACACACACACACACTGCTATGAGCATTTCACTGGCTCATAGAGCCTGGTACCTGCTTCTCCAAGTCTCAAGGAAGCAGCGTTTTGACAGGAAATCTAGGCTGTGGCTCCTGAGACAGAATCCAATCTCACTGAGACAGACAACTCCTGTCTCCATTTTGACTAGTCCCAGAACTCCTAGAGAGGAAGACACTGACTCATGCTGGCTGGATATTGAGGCTTCAGTATTGGTGGCTTCAGCCAGCCTCTTCTACCAGCTGTGTGTAGGGACCTTTGAAGCTGTGGTATTGCTGAGGCGGCCACAGTTGGGGGATGGAGAGTGGAGTTCAAGGTTGCCCAGACATAGAGCTTAAGGCTCCAGACCATGGGGACCCCATTTTCCCTTGTTCTTCACACAAAGAAAGTTTCCTATTGTTCCTGGGAAGGACCTATCTGTCTCCTTTGCTTCTCAGCCCAGCTTCTGGGTGGCTTGCTCGGGGGTGCCTCCTGTCTTATTTGCCACACTCTCCTTTGACCACAGCCACCTGTCTCTTGCACCCTTGACAAGGTCAACCCAGTGCCTTGCCCCTTTAGGGTCCCTGCCCTGGAGATCCCTGCTACCTCCTGCTAGAACCTTGTTGCTTTCTTAGTTTTCCTCAACTCAGATCCAGACCTCTTAACTCACTGGCCAAGACCTCTGGACCGTCTGACTCACCCCTTCACGCTGGTCACCTAAGCAGGACTGTCTAATGGTGTGGGGGTCTCTGCAAATTCTACAGCCAGCAGAGGAGTGATCCACGCACAGCGAGGAAGAAATTCAATTCAACATAACTTAGTTAGCTGGAGTGGGTCCAAACGTCCAGAGTCTGACCCAAGCAGTTTATTATTTTTTTTTTGGACATATTTAAGTAGAGTACAGCTTTGGGAACAAGTTTCCTTGTGACAATTATCACAGCAAAGCTCAACGCATGACTGCATTGAAACTCCTTTGCAAAGCACATGCCTTTTGCAGAGTACTTGTGACCTCTTCCATAAGAATGGGTGATTTGGGTGAAGCCTGGCTCTACAGATAGTAAAAGATCACGAGATTTCCAACTACATCACTCCAGATGGGAAACAGGTTGAAAAGAAAAGCCTTCACGTTTAATGGTCCTGGTTTCCCTGGTGCTAGCCGAGAGCAGAGGACCTAATGCCCTCTTCATAATGGACTTCTTCCCACTGGATCTCACTTAGTAGCTGTCAGATGACTCAAAGGTATTCCCCTGGAAAGCTGGAAATTCCCTGAGCCTGGCACTTCACAAATTCAAATTCATCCTGATCCAGGGTGGGCTCAGGCTCCTTCGAAAGCCTGTTCTGCCTCCCAACTGCCCTGTGTCTGAGCAGCTCTGTCAGCTACCCAGTGGCCCAGGATGGGACCTGGTCTCACCCTGGTGACTCTCCCCGGCCTTGCTGAGTGTCTTGCTGCCCTGATGCTAAGGCTAGCTGCTTTCCTTTTTGTTTCTTTTGAGATGGGGGTCTCACTTGTAGCCAAGGCTGGCGTTGTTGGATCCTCTTGCGCTAGCTTGAGTACTGGCTTATAGGAATTGCCACTGTGTGCTATGCCTGGGTTTTACTTTATTTCATCTTAGCCATTGCCCCCATTGTCTGCACTAGAAATTGAATACTGGGCCTTATGCATGCTAGGCAGGAACTCTGCCACTGATTATGTCCATGGCCACATTCCTCCTTTTCCTTCTTCAATTTTGTTTGGTTGGTTTGTTGTTATTGGTTTTTTTTGTTTGTTTGTTTGTTTGTTTTCTGTGTTTGTTTGAGACAGAGTCTTACGATATAGCTCTAGCTGATCTGAAACTCATGATGTAGATCAGGCTGGTCTTGAACTCACAGAGATCTGTCTGCCTCTGCTTCCTAAGCACTGGGATTAAAAGCGTGCACACTGTGCCTGGCTAAATGTGTATTACATTCTTTTATTTATGCATTTGTATGTGTGTACACATGCATACATGCATACATGCATGTGCCATGATGTACCAGTATAAATCAAAAGACAACATATAAGAATCCGTTTCCCCCCATGATGCAGGTCTCCGGGATCAAGCACAGACATCCAGCATGATGGCAGACGCCTTCCCTGCTGAGCCATCTCGCTGGCCCTTAACTCTTCTTGTAATGCTGCCTGGATTGTTTTTCTACCTCCCTTCCCACTTAGGTCTCCTGTAGATATTAACCAGTCTCTTTCCTCCATCCCAGACGACCTCAGTAGCTCCTCATTTGGTCCAAATTCCTCAGCCTGTCACCAAGTCACCACTAACCTGGCCCTGTTCCTCCCTTGTTCTCAGGAGTATTTCTGGGAATGGAAGTCAGCCTCCCACTGCTTCCCCCTGCCTTTGCGCCA
Source organism: Mus musculus (assembly GCF_000001635.26). Taxonomy (NCBI): domain Eukaryota; kingdom Metazoa; phylum Chordata; class Mammalia; order Rodentia; family Muridae; genus Mus; species Mus musculus. Next base: position 95,563,723 of record NC_000077.6, read on the forward strand.
GCTGTCTCCGGTCTTTATGTTCTCTCCCCAGCTCTTTCCCACCACAATCTACACCCTATTCAGATTCTGGGGCTCAATTCGGGTCCTATTTTGATAGGATCCTCAGGGTTTCTCAGAGCTCTGATGCCCGTTAGATGCTACAGTACCACAGTACCTACATCCCCCCCCCGCAGTGATTCTCTCTCTTTTATTAGATTTATATTTTTCTGTCTCCCACCCCAACCCTCCTCTACTGTGTGTGTGTGTGTGTGTGTGTGTGTGTGTGTGTGTGTGTGTGTGTGCATGCGTGCGCAGGTCCTCAAGAAGGCCAGTAGAGGGCACCAGATTCCCTTGAGTTAAAGTTACAGGTAGTTGTAAGCTACTGGATATTGAGGCTAGGAACTGAACTTGGGTCCTCTGCAATAGTAGCAAGCGCTCTTAGATCTCAAACCATCCCTGCAGTCCTTGACAATTCTTTCTAGAAATTCACACTAGGGCTACCTGGTGAGGAAGAGGGAGGGGCAGGTGTAAGACTGGGTGAGGCTGCATTCGATGTTTCAGGAGACCCTTTCAGCTGTCTTACTTTCTCTCCCCACCCTGCCACACACACACTACTGTCAGTCCCTTGCTTCGGGTGAGATGACATTCCCGCCCCAGGGATGGAGCACCCAACCTTTACCTTAGTCCATCTGTGGTCACCTTCATGGGTCACAGGGTTGGGCCAATCAGAACCAACGACCCCTGGGGACTTGGCTGGATGTTAGGAACAAAGCACTCTCTATCCCACACAGCACAGAGAAGAAGGCTACCCGAAGAAGGTGAACAGGAGGTCGAGATGGAGAAACTGGAACCTGGGGATGTCCTATCCTGGCTTTTTCATTTCTGATGATGGTGTAAATAGCCTCGTTGGGTTGGTTGGGCTTGCTTCCTGTTGCGACACAAACGCTCCTGGCTATTATGTGGAGGAGAAGGGAACTTGAGGCTGGCTTCTGGGCTCTGTCTGGGGAACCCCGAGAGGCCGTGGCGTGGACCTCTGCCCCGGCAGTGATGAATGACGCCTGAGTTGCCCTGTGCCCCTGGGTGCACATGCCGTGTGCAGTGCTGGCATCCAAGGTCTGGGGGAGTAGAATGAGAGCCATCTGGACTGCTGATGGAAGCCATCGCCCCGGGGTAGGGCTAGGTCTCTGGGGTGGACATTGCACCCCAGGGCAAAGGTTTCTGAGGTGAGGTGTCAGGTCCCTTCCTGCTGGTTGACTACGAAGGACCTTTCTAGTCTGAGTCACTAGGCTCTGGGGTAGGGGAGGGCATTCCTAGGTATTTTTTCCCTAAGCAAGTAACCCCAGACCGGATGTGGTCTGAACGGGGCACCGTTGAGTGCCCTGGAAGGTATGAGGGATGAGGGCTAGAATGTTCCAATGTGTTCTTCTGTGATGGTGCCTTTGGGAAATGTTTCTGGCTTCATCTCCTGGGTGCCTTGTAGGGCTGGAAAAGGTCGATGCCTAGGTGGAGCATGCTGGGAAATGGGGGTCACTTCCTGGGCCTGGGAGTTCTCACCCTGCCTTTGGCGCTTCTGACAAGGGCCTGAGTCGGGGCGTGTGCTGAGACTACCTGCTCACGTTGGAGGAGCTGGGCTGAGGGCCGGAGCCTAGGCACGCGTGGGTCAGGCAGGGTAGCAGGCAGGTGTCTGGGGTGGCTAGGGAGGCTCAGTGGGAAGATGGAACAGGAAACCAACAATGGATAGAAGGCTGAAGGAAGCCTCTACTCTTCTGTCTCCCGGAGCCCGGCGGTCCAGCCCTCTGCCCACCAGCTGCCACCAAGCTGGAGCAGGTCTGCTTTGTATTATCAGAGGAGCTGGCTCTTCTAGCCATATGGTCAGCAGACCCTCAGGCGCAGGAGCACGGAAAATGTCTTCTGTTGACCCCAGCTCTGGCCCAGCCCCTTCTTCCGCCTGGAGTTCTACCACAGGCCCATGGTCCCCCATGGTTCTCTTTGCTGGATGCAGAGGCCTTAGACGTGTTTCAAGTCCTGTCTTGTGCTATCTGTTGGCTGACTGAGGGCAGGGGAGCCTGAGGGAAAGGGGTGGGGCAGCTGGGCCTTTAAAGATGAAGAAGTGAGACAGAATGAAGCAGACAGAGTCTGGGTCTGAGTTTAGATGAGAGACAGCTTGGGAGTGTCGGAAGGCATGCAGGAAGTGAAGACTACAGCCTAGGCCCAAAGATGCAGAGGACCCAGACAGAAGCTAAATGGTTTTCATTTGTCTTCTGACAACCCCCCGCCCCCCCAGGACATGGAGTGAGTCCCTGCTTTGAAGGTCTAGATCCCTACTGCTGAGCCCTGTGCTGCAGTGACCCTGTGCAGTCGCCACTGGCCATTTGTGATCATTGGTGTTTGACATGTGATTGGTCTAAAATGAGATGAAGAAGAAGGAGAAGGAGGAGAAGGAGAAGGAGAAGGAGGAGGAGGAGAAGAAGAAGAAGAAGAAGAAGAAGAAGAAGAAGAAGAAGAAGAAGAAGAAGAAGAAGAAGAAGAAGAAGAAGAAAGACATATAGGTGCCATGTGTGGTAGAGCACACCCTGACCCCAGCGCTCGGGAGGCGGAGTCAGGAAGCTCTCTGTGGCTAAACCAGGGCCAGCCTGGTTTACATAGCAAGCTCCAGGACAGCCAGGACTACATAGAGAAACCCTGTCTTATAAAAAATCAAAAGAGAAAACCAACAACAACAATATAGGCTTGAGATACTTAGTGGGACAAAAACTATTCCAAGTACTTCATTAGCAATTTTAAATATGGACCACAGGTTTATATATATATATATATATATATATATATATATATATATATATATATATATATGGACAGAGGGACTCAATGCTTAGTCTGTGTAAATGAGCAATGTGTCAGTCTATACTAGGTAAGGTGCTGAGCTTGAGGCAGTGAGCAAGACCAGAGCCTGCCTCTGGGTTCCTGGAATTTACAGTAATTGAATAATCACCCAGACGGGTGCCTAGCTGCAGAGAGGGCTTAAGCAGTGTAAAGAAAAAGCGGGGCTCTGAAGCAGGAATCAAGAAACTTGGTTTGGAGTTGGATATGGTGGCACACTCCGGCAGTTCCAATGAAGAGGCAGGAGGATCACAAGTTTGAGGCTACTCTTGGTTATATATAGTGGTTCAGACTAGTCTGGGCTATGGGAAACCCTGTCAGAAACAAAACAGATTAAACAAACCAACCAACCAACCAACCATCCCCCCACACACATACACACACATACACGCACACGCACGCACGCACACGCACACACGCACACATGGGGGAGGGGTGGCTAATTTGGACCCAGGCAACCAGTCAGGCTTCCCTGAGGACTAGACTGAGGTAACTTGGTCAAGAATATCCTAGATAGAACAGCACACACAGCGGCCCTGTGGCTAAAGGAAATCCCAACGTTTTCAGACTTCTGAGGCTGTTTTGGAGGCGCACAGAGAGTAAGGTCAACTGCTGGATCTAGGCAATGAGTCTGGGGGGTCTTGGGAGGGGCCTCACACAGCCCCCACAGGACCACGGTAGGCATGAGGAAGCTGAGTGTAGACATTTAACTCCTGAGGTGGGGACAGGAGGGGCGGAAAAGGGCAGAGCTCCACCAAGCCTTTTCCCACAGTGTAGGGAAGGGATGGGGAGAGTTTCGGCTCCTCCACGGCCCTGAGAGTCCTGAGAATATAGTCCAGACCACTTGAGCAGACTCCACAGGAGCCCAGGCTGCCTCTCCCTGCCTCCCTCCCCTTGCGCGTCCCCTTCCTTTTCTGGACCCTGGGCTCCAGTCTTTCTCCAGGCTGGGCTCTGTTCTCTTTCCTTCTGGGCCTGCTACCTCACGCACCCCTAAGGGCCAGCTTCCATGTCCCTTCCCTGACCTTTCTGGGGCTGGTTGGGCTTGACTAGGACCTCCCCCCCCCACACACACACTGCTTACACTTTATATGCCAGCTAGGGCTGCCTGCTGCAGCTCTCTGAAGAATGCAGCCCCTGAAGAGACGACTGAGCTTATTCCCACCAGACAGAATCTGGATTTTCCACGTTGGGAGTGAAGGTGATATTTACTTCATCAGGATGCAAAGTCCCTGAAGATAGCAGATATGCATCTGTCTTCACAGAAGGACTTCTATTCCTAATATAGAGAGCAGGTCCGTAATAGGAAGATGGGCCCCCCAAGACTGGGCCAATTTTCTCCTCCAGACAGGGACTGTCTCTGCCATCACTTTCCTAGTGCTGAGACTATCCCTCCCATCTCCTTGGAGTTTCTCCTCTCCTCCACCATGTCATCTTCCTTGTCCACCCCATCAGTGGTGGTGGTGGGGGGAGAGACAAGAAGGCTCCTGTCTCCCTGGTGTCTGACTCTTGGCTGGGCCCCACTGGCCCCGCTCCCTTGGCCTGGAAGGCGGGAGGTTTATTTGCTGTTCTTCCTAGAAGAACAAATCCTTCTCTTGCCTTCCAGAGCGACCACAAACCACTCCCACGAGAGGACCTGGATGATGGACCAGAAAGTAAGAGGACCAGTTCTGACTACCTGCCTCACCAGCCTCGGAAGGGGCGCAGCTTAGAGCCAGGGGTCCTAGAGGCTCCCTGGCCAGAAAGCCAAAATCTCTGGTTAGGATCATCACAGAGTCTCAAGGGAAGGGCCTCCCTGCCTGCTGGGCCATCTGGACCCTGATCCTGTGTGTGTGAGCTTGTGTATGAGTATGCTTCTGTGTCTTACAGGCCATGTGGGTGGCTGGGAGCTGTAGAGTCATGACCCAGCCCTCCTAGCAAGCCTCTGGCTCCCCTGTGGTCAGTTTCACTCTGACATCTGGTCCAGTTCACAGCTGGCCAGCTTCCTGCATGGCAGTTTTTCACTTTCCCTCTCTGAGATCTGGGAGCAAAGGCCTCCTCACCCCGTTCTTTCCCCCCACCCACTTCTTGACTGCATACGAGAAGTTGCTAGATTCTGGTCAAAACTTCTAGAAAAATGGACAGTTGGAAGTTATAAAGGTTAAGGGTTTCGGGGGGAAGGGTCGATGATTTCTGCATTTAATCCCAACTAACAAAACGTGGTTATTTCCAGAAAAAAAATTCTCTTGGCATCGTTTTCTTTTTTTTTTGCTATTTAATGGTCATCACGTATGTTTTATGTGTAGGTTTTGGGAGGGCCCAAGAAATGATTACACAGGATGCAAAGGGGAAGTGTCAGGGAACATGAAGAGGTCTGGATCTCATAGTCGCCAGCTGGAGGGCCAGAGGTTCCATCTTGACCCAAAATAAGGCTGGAGAGACCCCCAGAACCAAACACATGCTAAACTGGTCCTGCAGCTCCTCCCCCACCCACCCACCCCCAGCTTCTGGGGGAGGAAAATAAATACACAAAGAATGTCCCACTTCCCAGGTGTCCGGGGAGGGCCAGCCGGTGGGGTCCTTCTACTAATTGCAGATCGAGGTCCATAAAAATACCACCGAGCACAAGGCTCCTTGTCTCCTTACAGGGCTGGGTGGACCCTGGGTGGGGAGGGATGGCAGTCAGTCTGTGCATACCCTGCCTGGGGCTCCTTCATGCTAAATAGAGGGGGAGCCCACTCATTCCAACAGCAAGCAAAACAGAACAGGCCAAGGAGCCAGGTGAAAGCGCCGGCCAATGAGCACTCGGGTCCCTTCCTGGCCATGCCCAGGAAATTGGTCCTTTGCAGGGGCCATGAAACTGAGGAGAAAGTTGCCTCAGACTGCGGGCCAGCATCTGCATTTTCTTGTGTTCTCACAGCAGCCTGCTTTTCTTCACTGTTTTCTGGGTGCAGCCAAAGTTGGGCTTCAAGAAGGGGAGGAGAGGGAGCGGTGTGAGCATTCCTCCACACACAGGCCATTGGAGACCGACGGACAGGGACGGACGCACGCACGCCAGCTCAGATGCAGCAGTTCTTGGCCTGCCAGAGCCGGGAGGTGAGGAAGACAGCCCCACGAAGCTCATCTCGGTCCCCTTCCATCTTTCTCTGGCAGCCAGCGACTTCCAGCAGGATCTGGTCTCAGCCCAAAAAGAGCCATGGGGGGAAAAGCATGATCTCTCTCTCTCTCTCTCTCTCTCTCTCTCTCTCTCTCTCTCTCTGTGTGTGTGTGTGTGTGTGTGTGTGTGTGTGGTGTTGGATTATGGGGTGGGTCCTTGGTCCCTGACCCCTAGGGTTGACTCCAAGGGCCACTGTTGGCTTCAGGCTTATGACACGAATGAGGGTGCTAACAGATTCATCCCTCCACAAATGCCCTGTGGCTAAGCCTGACAGACAGAGGAAGGCAGCACCCCACTCCCCAGGACATTAGCCCGACTCCATCAGAACAGGCCAATGGACCAGGTTTTGAACAGACAGTTCATCTGCACAAGGGTTGGGTAGGGGCCTGGAAGTGGTTGAGGGCGGGGCAGACGTCGTTTCCAGATGTTTCCCTGAAAGTCACTCCATCCCTGCCAACAAGCACTTGACGCCCTCATTCAGAAAGGAGTGTGTCAGCCTACAATTGATCTCCCTGTTGTTGGGTGGCCTAGGTTAGTCCCTGCCTCTCTGGGCTTTACCATCCTATGTGTAAGAGAAGGAGTGTGGACTGGGCTCCAAACCTGCTTTCAGCTCAGATAGGCCTGTAATCCTCTTCATCTTTGGCCAGATGGGAGAAGGGAGGGGTTGAGGAAGGTCTGGCCTACCACAATGCCCCCCCTGTTCTCCAGTTCACAGTGTGGAGTCCATGGCTCTGGTTCATTAGTACCCCCTGAGTCTTAGGGGTGCCCCTGTTACCTTCTCTAGTGTCAGACCCCTAGATCTGACACAGTTAATGTGTAGAAAGAAAGGAAAGGCCTGAGATGGTCACGGGGCAAGACAGGCTTGGGGTGGTCCTATCTCTCGCCGGAGAGAGAGTGTGGTCAGAAGCAAAGGTCCCCTCAGGAGCAGCAACAGGGCTGTGGTTTGGGGAGCGGGACACAGAGGCCCTACACAGAGATGCTCGGTTCTGACTGTTGGGCCACCCCAAGGGAGAGGGGGGCGGCTCTGTGGGGGCTAGAACATCAGCGGTCGGAATGTGGGACAGGACAGGGGCTCCCAGTCGGTGAGCTCACACAGGGGACGTGGCAGTGGACTCGCTGCACAGGCTCTCCACAATGTCAGCTCTCTGGATGCGTCGCAGGGCGGCTAAAAGGGCATCGAGCGTCGCGCTGTCCTGGGCACCCCAGCTGGCCAGCAGGGCTCGGACTGGGCAGGCCTCGTGGGTAAAGGAGTCTATATGCTCCGGCTGGTAGCCCAGCTCGCCTGCCAGATGTCGCCAGGTGTCACCATTGAGCAGCTTCTCGACCTCCTCACGCTTGGTCAGGGGCAGGCTACTGTAGAGGTTGCCATCACCCTTGAGGGCTGCAGAGAACAAGGGGTGTCAGTTCCTAACCTGAGCCCTCTCTCCTTCCATGTTCCCTAACCCTGAGCCCTCACTTCCGTGTTCTCTAACCCTGAGCCCTGGTTCCTTCCGTGAGCCTAGAAGCTTGGGCCAAGACCCCAGAAGGGCCAAGGCACGTTCCTCCAAGTCTAGAGTTAGAGGCGGAGAGATAGCCAAGATGAGGTCCTAGATGAGGCCTGGGTGGGAGGGACCTGGGTCCTGCTGACTCACTGTTCTCCCTACACCCTCGGTGCTGGCACCATCCTTTCCACGCGTGTCCCCTCCCCCCAGCAATCATCAAGGCGAAGGGGGAGGGGACAGGGCAATCCAGCTCCAGACAACTGCAGCAAGTGTCCTAGAGCCTGGCTCTGGGCCGCTAATTAAGGTACACACTTAAGCACTTGTTTCCTAGAAGTCCAGGGCAGGAGGCTAATTGCAGCCACTTTGGGCAGTAATTAACCCCCCGGGGCAGGGGGGGGCAATTAGCCTGATGAGTCTGGATGCTCCAACTTATAAAAGCCTGCATTTCCCAAGTCATCCCAGGAGAAAAAACAAAAAATGCAAAACAACAACAAAAATAAAAAACAAAAACCTTCCCCTTTCCTATGTCTCCCACCCGACTTAGCCTCTCCTACCCTGGTACCTGCCGGTCCCTCCTGGAGTCTAATCATAACTGCACCCTCAGTCTTTTGGCTTCTCACTCACCTTGGCCTGAGGCAGTCTGTGTGTGGGTCTGCTGGTCGTGCAGGCTCTGGCTGTCCACAGAGATGCCGCTGTCGCTGTGCAGTTTCTCTCCCTCTGGTGGGGGTGTCTGGTTCACCGGCCGGCTGTTGGCTCCTTGTTTATTTTGCTTGCAGCTGTTCCATCTGCAGCCCAGGGACAGGGGATAGGCCAGGGCTTGGGGTGAGGATTCTATCAGTGCAGCCAACGTAGCTGTGCTGCCGACTGAGGCTGGGAGTGTGGCAATGTCCCCAAAGGGTCTAAGGAGCTTATTTCTGTATATGATCTTATCCAAAAGGCTGAGAGGCGATAAGATGCTCATTTCTGCAGGTGGGTGCGTAGGTACACTCGTGCGGGTGCATAAACACACACACACACACACACACACACACACACACACACACACACTCTGAAAGCTCTGCAAGGGTGGAGGAACTTGGTAAACATTCAGTAAATGTTCACAGAACCAACTACACAAATAAATGACTTCCTAGAAATTCCATTTCTCCCTACTAAAATACTCCCATATGTGAGCAGCAATCACACACTCACTTACACACACACACACACACACACACATGCGCATACACACACACAGATTTCCTTGGCAAACATAAGCAGCAGCAGCAACAAAAACTCTGAAGATAAGTGTCCATCAAGAGCGGACTGGCTAAGCACATTACAGCCCATGTCTGGTGCTGTTGAATGAGAGGCTGTAAATGATCAGATAATCTGTGTTCTGAGGAAAGCTCTCCTGAGGGGGAGTAAGAGGGAAGAGTACATTGTAGACGGTGAATGGTGTGTTCCCACCGAATCGTCAGAAAAGTTCTTCATGTCTACATGTAATTATAAAACATTCATGTGTGGGTATATGTGTATGTATATATGCATATAACGTGTGTGTGTATGTATGTGTGTGTGTATATATATGCACTCTAAACAGCTTAGAAAGTGTTATCCCAAAGAGATTTCCCACAAGATGTGCAGGATTTGAGGAGATAAAGCGAGGCTTTTGCTTTTTGCGTTGGAAGCTGTTTAGAAGTCTTGGGACTGGAGCTATTGCTCAGTGGTAGTAAGCAGGCTTGGCATGTTCAAAGATCTGGGTTCCATTCCTCAGCACCGCAAAACAAATTCAGTCTTGTTTGCATTTGCTTTTAAAAAGCATGGATCACTTTGATGATTTAAAAACAAAATACCAAAGGAAAAGAAAAGAAAGAAAGAAGAAAAGAAAAACGGAATGGGACGCACACTCAAAGCTGAAAATGCCTTCTGCGAGTTCTTCTGTCTTGAATTCCTTGATGTGGGTCCCACAGGAGCCCAAGGGTAACAAGGGAGTTTGGGAGTGACAGGAAAGCAAGGGTGACTTAGGAAGAGAAGAGACACATGCAGAACCAGGAACCGTGGGGTGAGTGTGACTGAGGGCAGGGATGCAAGTAGCCAGAGGAGGTGGCAGGGACTAAGGAACAGGAGGAGCAGCTTGGGAGTAGGGAAGAGCTGGAGCCAGGACAGAAAAGAAAACCATGTAATAACACACATACACTCCCACACATACACACCACACACACTCCCATACACACTTCCCCACATACTGTACACATACACACGCACACAAACACACATACCACACGCACACACAGATACTCCCACACATACCACACACATACACACCACACACACTCACCCCCCATATGTGTGTGTGTGTGTATATATATGTGTATATGTATATATATGTATATATATATATATATATATATACACACACACATATACTCACATACTATATACAAACACACCACACACACTCATACACCACACACACACACACACACACACACAAACACACACACCACATACACCACATGGACACACCACACACACACCACACACACACACACACACACACACACCACACACACACACACTCATACACTATACACATGCACACCACACATATACCACACATACACACACATTATGCAAGCACATACACCACACACACACCACATAGACACTCTCACATACCACATATATACACACACACACACACCATACACATACACACATACATACACACACACACCATACACATACACACACACTATATGAGCACACACACACCATACACACATACACACACACTATATGAGCACACACACACCATACACACATACACACACCATACACACATACACACACACTAATATGAGCACACACACACATACACACACGGATACACCCCAGAGGGCATGAGATAGTGTTGGAGGATGAATTTAGGGTTGAATTAAGGGTATGTATGTTTCCAGGTCAAGGTCGGAGCAAACATCTCCTATGTCATCCTCAGTGTGCCCCCTCTTACCTCTTGAAAGCAATATAGGCCACAAGGCCCACAACCACAGCAGCCAAGATGGAGCAATAGACAGGAATGAGGTTGTCAGCGGTGCCTCGGGTCACTACAGGCTGGGAGCTGCCCATCACAGTGGTCACCGTATCGGCCACTGTGCTGGCTATGAGGTCTCGCTCTGGAGGTGCCTCCGGCTCCTGGGTGCTGGGTGTTGTGACGTCAGAGCCCTCCGGGGGCGTAGACCTTGTGATCCATCGGCCAGGGATCTCTGAGGAACAGGGCCACAGGAGTTAGGACCTACCCAGGCCTTCCCCTTAGCTCCAGCTTTCCAGGGCTTCATCATGAGCCTCCAGGCACACAGGGCCAGGCTGTTACGCATGGGGGTGGAAGCTGGGACTGTGCACATGCAGTTTAGAAAAGAAGAGCAAGAGCTGTATGACAGGAGACTTCTATCAGTATGGGGCCTCGACTTCCCCATCTAGAGAATGGGCTTTCTGAAAAGAAATGGTCTTTAAACAACTTTTTGGCTTAGGCTGCAGAACCAGGATTCTAGTGTCTGCCAGCAGCCACGCATGAACACCAAGAAGCCTGCATGCTGTAGAGCATCTTTAAGCTGGAGCAATGACTTAATTGCTTTGAGGAATGGAATTGCTCTGACTTAGTGACCACAGCCTTCAGGAAGGATAGGGCACTTAGAGCTGATCAGAGGCCTGATCAGAGATGCTGCCCGGCAGGTGGCACTCAGCCCCTTCCTGTCTCAGATGCTCCAGGCCTAGGCTGGCACTAGATGTATAACTGGCTTACTTCACCCCCAGCCAGTCCTTGAACAGTGGCCAGCATGTTTCTTGTAACGCCTGACACCCCCCACTCCCAAAACAGCCTAGCCCTGGCATCTAGAGAAGAGTGGGTTAGACAGCTGGCACCCTCGTTAGCAGGAAGCAGACAGCTGGCGGAGGGAGGGCCTACGAACTAGACCCTGCCTCAGAAGGAGCAATTCTGTGCTTGGCCACCCATCTAGGCCCGCTCATGCCATTTGGACATTGCCAGCCTTCCTGGCAGAGGCTCCAGCCCCTCTTGGCACTAGTGGGTGGGATTTTCCATTCTGCCACCCAGCCAGAGGCAGGGCTAGGGGTTGTAGGCTCTGGATGGTGGCCTGGGGGATACTTGTCTGGGCAAAGCAGCCTGTCCTATCCATTCTCACTTCCCACGCAGGGAAAACAGGGAGGGAAAGCAGACAGGGTATGCTTGTAAGGTTAAGGGGAGGACACTTTGCTACCCAGCTCTGCCCCGCCCAGTCTACAGTGTGCCCACCCAAGCTGGAGTTAAAGCTGCCCACTAGTCCTCTGGGTCTCCCTGGCTCGGGACAGAGATGCTTCAAAGGCCCCATTTTCAGCACCTTCTGAGGGGTAAGGACCCCAGATGTGAGTCTGGAATCCATTTGACTGGCAGTGTGGGGAAGGTTGCCATCTGCTGCCCAGTCCCACCCCACCCCCATCCCAGTACCGGGCAGGGCTGGAAGGAGAGGGTGGGAAGTGGGAGAGACAGCCCTGTCTGGGCATTAGACCCTAGAGGACCTTCTTATGATCCGCTAGGGGAACAGGGAAGGTTGAAGGTGTAGCCTGAATCCAGAGGTTGCAGATGTGACTCAGTTTAGATTGACAGTCCTGCCCCCGAGGTTGATGTGGGTGGGTGAGCGATACAGAAATGAAGGAGCCTCAGAGAAGGGCTAAAGGCAGTGTCGAGTGTCCAGGACACCTCCCCTCACCCCCGCCCCCAGCCTCTCTGATAGGGTTGGAGACGAGATCCAGATGTGGGCCTGTCCTCTGACGTTCCAACCCGCTAAACACTTGGCAGGTCCTGACAGCCATTTCCGGAATGGGAGCTATCAGGAAGAAGAGGGAGCAGGTGACCCCTCCTAAACTTCAATGCGGTAAGGAGGCCGGGCGTCTGCCCCAAGGCTGGGTGAGTCACCATGTTGACACCTGAAATGTATATGCGGGCGAGTATTTAACATTGGACAAGAGTGGGCTGCCAACCCAAGAATCAAATTCCATTTCCTGAAAGGGATGTTTGGCCTCAGGGCCAACATTTAACCCTTCAGACGTTGGAACAGAAAGAACAATATAAGGATAAATGTTACTGGGGGGTCAGGGGGTGCCTTCTGCCAAGATGACTGAGAAAGAAGGATCGCGTCTGGGAAGAAATGATTCCTTGCAAGACGGAGCCTGCCCCTTTTCCAACCAGGTCCTCCCTCTCCTCTAATCACAACCCCGACCTTGTGCACCACCGGCTGATCTAGACTTGCCCACAGAACTGAGCTTCCTGCTTCCTGCTGCCTGACTGCCGAAGCTCTCTCCCCGCTCAGCTTAGCCTCTGAGGCCATTTGCCTGTCTTGACCCGTGGAAATCTCCACCACAGCCACCCTGGGGCCTCTGCCCCATCCCTCTCCACCTATTCATCAAAGAACTGCAAGCATGTTTAGGGCCTCTGTGTAGCTTGCCAGGCTTCTCTGCTCTACTACTAGAGCAAGCTCAAGTCTGGGTATGGAGGAGGCCCTGGCTGGTTGTCAGGACCCCTCCCCGGCCCAAGGACAGGGCATCTGTAGCTTCTATTCCACAAGAGGCCAATGGAAGGCAGAAACTGTGTTGCCTCCATCAGGATCGGGAATCTCCAAAGCTGCGGCTGTCTTCTCTCTCCAGGTCACCACGGGCTGGGGTACCATGCTCCTCTCATTGGACCTGTGTCAAAGGCCATTCCCTCTCCGGGAAAACTAGGGACGTCCCTGAAGGGGATGCTCTTGCCTGCTCAATGTGAGGGCAACCTGAGGTTCAAATTCAAAGACAAATAGATCCATGGGCAGGCCACCCGCTGATGAACAGAATGAAAACAAACAAACAAGCAACAAACCAATACCAGTTGACCCCTTGGAGAAGAACACTACCAGTGACCGTGGTGCCTATACCCTGGCTCTCAGCTGCCTCCTCCTGTCCCAGGATCTCTCTATCTCTTTCAGGTGAGTTATCTGGATAAGGCAGGCCCACAGCTTTCTCTTGTCTACAGCCCTCAGTAGAGGAGAGCCCTCCAAGCATGGCCCACATTATCGTACTTGCCATGCCCCCACTTGCCACACCTCTTTTGTTCCCTGGAACCACTTCCTTCATTATCTGGCCATTTTTTTTCAACCAACTCTGTCTCATTAAATGGCCACAATGCTACCTCATCTCCAGACACCGCGAGGAGAATGTGTCACTCACCCCAACAGCCTTATCGTGACCCTACGGCTACCAGAAAACACTTAGGTCCAGAGACGGGAGTAATCCCCTGGTGTCACTCGGGGCTAATTTGATTTGGGATGCTATAGCCATCATCACCACCCACATCTGGCCTCATAGCTGAAGGCCCCTCACTCCTGTGAGTCCCCAGCCTGACTCCAGAGCAGAAAGCCTGCTCTAGGCTGGAAGGAAGCCTGATTCAGACTCTGGCATCTATGGCGCCTTCCAGATGCTGTTTGTCACCCATATAATCGCTGAGAGAGGAGTTAGAATGACTTCTTCCAGTGAACAGTAAGCCGGGTCTTCCCACTGTCAGTCCAAAGAAGGAATTGGTGGAAAAGATTTTGCTGCGAGGTTGAATCTAGAATCACCACCTCAGTGCTCTTATCAAGAATGTGTTACTAAGCCTCAAAGTAGGTTCTTACCGGATGAAGGCCAGCCTAGGCCCTTACGACCTCCAGAGGGCGCCCTTCCTCACGAATCTAGCTCTTCACGCCCACCCCACCCAGCCTGGAACCATGCTCACCCTCGCATTCGGCGTCAGCCCAGGGCGTGCACTCGCGTAACTGGCGCTCAGTGTCCTCGCACACCGTGCAGGGTAGGCACGGGTCCACGTGGTTGGCTTCATCTGAGTATGTGCCCTCTGGGCACTCTTCACACACTGTGTTCTGTTTGTCCTGGCAGGAGAACACGAGTCCTGAGCCCACCCCGCACACGCTGCAAGCCTCGCAGCGGCCAGTCTCCTCGTCCTGGTAGTAGCCATAGGAGCATCGGCACACGGCATCGTCTGCCTCCACACAGGGAGCGGACATACTCTGCAGGCCCAGGCACTCGGTGCACGGCTTGCACGGCTCGGTGGCGCTCACCACGTCAGAGAACGTAACACCTGCGGACAACAACACACACACGGGGAAGCATCAGCGGCAGAACTTAGTCACAAGGACGGTGTTTGAGCACGGGCATGTGAATACAGGACTGGAATCCCTCTGTCCCCATCCTCAGCTAGGACTGCTGCCTCTGTCTCAGCTTCACCTTCTTATTGACACTCTCTTTGCTGGAGTCCCTCACCCTCAGCCTGAGAAAGCTGGTTTGGCATCTGACTGGGAAGGAGACCCATTCCCCAGGTCCCAGAAGAGTCGGCCCTGGGGCATCCTGAGGTCCCAGCTGTTTAGGTAAATTCCTTGTTCTCAGAGAGTTCCCGGACCTGTACCCTAGTTCCCAGCACAACTAAAATATAATATGAATGGTTCCGTCCAGCCTCACACACTGGCCAGAGGTGAGCCTGTGCCTGAGTTGTCCTTTTTGGCCCTCTTCCCAGGGGGTGGGAGAGGGCAGCTCATGTAAGCCTGGAATGGAGGGACAACAGAATGGCACACTGCTATACCATACTGCCTGCACCTTACCATGCTGCCTGTCCAAGGGCATGTATGGCTCTAAAGAGCAGACCAGTGCTCCAGGGAAGACAGCGCAGGTACAGCAAGAAAGACGGGAGACACTTGCAGGCACAGTGCCCTGGCCCTTTCAGTATTAAGGGTCAGTTCTCAAGCATACCGTCTAAAGGGAGAGTGTGTGTTGGGTGGAAGCAAAGGACAGAATGAAAGGGGTCGCAGTGGGGACAGGAGAGAAAACAGAAGGGGAGGGGCCTGGGTAACAGGTCCACTTCCAGGTAGTTCTTACAGAGGTAACTTGCTTCCCTTTCCCTGGTATCAGGCAGATCTGACTTCCAACTCACTTCTGTGACTCACTAGCTCCTGACACCTGCCTCCGAAGTGCTGGGATTAAAGGGTGTACCACCACCCAAAACAAACAAACAAACAACAACAAAAAAAAAACTAAATAAGTCACACCCACACCCACACCCACAGGGTTGTGATGAAGAATGTGATAGACCCCATGATGAACGGTAGTAAAGATCGTTGGTGGTTGAGGCACAGTCGGATGGCAGAAAGCACTTGGCAGGACAATCTCTCCAAATGAGAGGGTGCTGTGTGGGAGTGAGGGTGGGGACAGGATGGAAAGAGCAAGCCGGCTCCTGGGAAAACACAGAGCTGAGCCGGATGACTCCTGGGAGCAGGTTGTGGATGGTGTGAAAACTGTGGTCTTTTGTTGGCAGAGCATGAAGGCAGGAGCTTAACAGGCTTCCTAGTGGAAACGGGTTTGTTTTTTTGAGGATGGAGGGAAAGTCCGCTGGGGTCCCCAGCCCATAAAGTAGGCTTGTAAAAGCAGCCTGTTAACACAGCTGGAGGGGAGTGTGGCAGAGGAAACCCAAGGAAGAGGAAAGGGGGAAGGAGAGATGCAGGGAGGCTGCCCCGCCCCTCTCAGAGTTGCCCCTGGCTCCTGGCGTGTTTCCTAATTCCTGGCATGGCTTTCCTTGAGTCCCCAACCCACCAGCTGTTGAAGAAGGGTACACAGGAGAGAGAGGGGTATGACCTAGGACACTGACAGCCAGGCAATAGGAGGCAGTACTCCTGGCTGATGTTCAGTGCCTTAGGACAGAGACTCTGTGAATCTGAGGTAGGTAAGGTGCCACCTTCCAAGAGGGCAGAGCCTTTCCATCCAGCCCAGGTGTCCCACTGCTGGGGACAGGGCTACAGAAGTCACAAGCACAGAGATAGAAATGCATGTGTGTGAGAACACTAAGGAGTCCGGTTACCTGAAGGCTGGGCAGACTCGGGAGGGAGCATACAGAGGTAAGAGAGGACTGGCTGGTAGGCTCAGAGTTCCCAGCTCCTTATTCTGTTACCAGCAGCCCTCCTAAGGGGACTACATGCCTGGAAGATGTAGCATCTTCCTGGCAGCAGACAGGGAAAGAGTTCTTCTGCCTTGGGGCCTGAGGCAGCCTCGGAAGAAACTGAGACTCCTGGTCCCACAGGGCACAGAACTCACACGGGGATGAGAACAGAGCTGTCATCTGGCCTCTCCCTCCACCACTGCTGGAAGATGAGCCTCTCTATTTCTGAAATGCCAGGCAGCTCCACTCTGCAGTTTCCACTCCATGCCATCCCATAGTAAGGACATCCTTGTGCCACAGCCCCTGTCCCTCTTGACATCAGAAAGCTACAGAACAGTGGCCTGGAGGAGAGGCAGCCACACCCTCCCAGGATCCCCCAAGGTCAGTTTCCAGGGCAGCCAGGATTTGATTCTTTTTCCCCTCCCCCCAAAGCCACAGAGGGTAGGTTGCAACCATTGATCTTGCAGCACCGAAGGTATTTTTAGCTGGCCTGAGCATCAGTTCCTTCTCCCTGCCTAGCTTTACTCTTCTACCAGCCTCTCTGCTTGAGGGGGCTGGGAAGGGGGACCCCTCTGGGGATCCCCCACTGGATCCCTTCCTCCCTCAGCATACTCCCTTATCCATTCAGTCCCTCCCTGCTCCTCCTGCTTTGTATCCCACCCATTTCTGGTACCTGTACAGAGGTTGGCAGGGAACCTGCCAGGAGGCAAAACCCTTTCAAGCTCTGCTCTGTGCATGCTAAACCTTCCCCTTTTGCCACCCTAAGAGACTCACTGTCCAGGCAGGGTTCACACACGGTCTGGTTGGCTCCGCAAGGCTGGGCCACACCTTCGCCCAGGTTGCAGGCTTTGCAGCACTCTCCACTGTGGGTGTACATGCCTGTGGAACATGTCTCCTTGGCACCTCCAAAGGACACCTAGGTGGAAGGAGATCACAAGGTCAGCCTGGCAGGAGCAAAGGTGGTGTCTTCCAAGGGATCAAACGCCTCCCTCTTAATACTTTCTATTAGAACCACCTGGGCTGGGATGAGCTCACCCGGGAGGCATTAGGAGGATCAAAGCTGGCAGGAAGGAAGGCTGGGGGGCAGTGGGGGGCGTGGGGGGAGTGGGGCCCTTGACTGCTGCTGGGGTGTGAGGTCATAGCCTCAGTGGCTAACCTTCTGCAGAGTTCACCTTAGGGTTACAGCCTCTCCTGGAGTCCTGAGGATACACCACAGGAGGAGGGTGAGACCGATATCCAGAATGGCTGGGCAGGTTGCAGCTTGCACAGGGCTCCTAGCCAAGGGGGCCAGTGGAACTGAAATTTGGCCCAAACTCCATTTGCTAAACTTCACACCTGCAGGGCTGCAGTTACCCAGAGGCAGGGCCCTTTCCTAAAAAGGAGAACAGGGCCCTTCTCCAGGTCTCATTCCACATATTAAATATCAAAACGGAGTTGTCTATGTCCAAGAACAGAAGGCAGTGAGGACTTGGGTTCAAATATTGACTCTGTACTGGAGGTGTCTGGCCTGCCCTGGGTTTCCTTTGGGAGTTTTCACCCCTCTGCAGATAAACACAGGGACAGCTTGGTGCCAGGGCAAAGACTGATGGGCAAGTCTGGAGCCAAGACAGAGAAAGGGACGCCTGTTATCAGTGGCCGGCTTTCACCAGCCAGCAACTCTATTCTTCCAGAGTTGACTTCCCCGTCCTAGCCTGACTCCATCCCCTCCCCTCTCCTCCCATGTGGCCCCTGGGAACAGAGCTGGATGGGGGGGGGGGGAGTCAGATTCCTGCCACTAAAGCATCTTTGCTCATGGATGGAACGACTTAGCACCAGATTCCCCCGAGGGAGGGGCTGTTGGAGGCTCACTTTGTTTCTGTTCCTTAAAGAACAATCTTAATGTCTAATAAAACTCCAAAGCCTTCTCTGCAGGCTCCAGACCTTGCGCACACACCCCCCACCCACCCCATTTGATGCTGAGCAATTTGGGCTTTGGTCGTGAGACCAGAGAGCTTTACAAGATTGTTTGGGCATTCCTCTCCTGCTTCCATGCTGGACCGATCTTTGCCAAGACACACCACACACACACACACACACACACACACACACACACCACTGTGGTTTCACCAGAGTTTGACAGAAAAGTAAACAGAGGCAGGAGAAAACACTGGGTGATGCCCTAGGGGCAGAGTGGTCTCCATAAGGGCAGCAGAGAGAGTCCAGGCAGCACCGGAAGCTGCCACCATCTCCTCCCAGGTGCTGGCAGTGGGAGTGCTGGCTGGCAATGGCAACATCTGCAGACCAGGAGCCCTGAGGTACTTGAGGCAGGCTTCTCCCAGGAGCTGAGATTTCAGAAGGGTCTGTTCTGATTTCCTTTCATCACATAGAGCTCGGCTTAAATATTACTTCCTCAAGAAAGTGTTCCTATCACCCTTACCCCTCCCAGAGTAGACTGGCAGGGCTATGGACTGAGGTTGTCCTGGTATCTCCTGCCCTCTCTGGCACATAGTAGGGAGCAAGTGTACATATTTGTTAATTTAAGAACAGGAAACTGCCATGTGCCTTCAGTTACCTGGAAGACTCACTCTGGATGGCTATGTGTCCTCAGGGGCAAAAGTATACTATTGTCCCCCAGTACATTTCTCCTCCACTGAGAGGGGAGGTGGCAGGGTTGGGGGTGGAAACTGCAGGGTGGGCATCGCCCTCCTCCACCTCTGCAGCTTCTCCATCACAGGGGCATCGACTGTTAGCACCAACGATGACCCAGGACTGCAGTGCCGCAGTGTTCTCATGTCTTCCATCCCAGATGAACACATTTTTGTCATTTTGTCAGCTTTTTGATAGTTTTCCTGTCCCTTCTCTTCCTGTCAGGGTATCAGTTGTCACTTCTTGCTCCTATCGCAGTATGACCGGAAGAGTCCCTCTCCCAGAACCATAAAGTGTCAGCTCTAATGGAATCTTTAAAAAATGATGCCACCGGACCGGGTAAAAAGCTGGCTGGGAGCCAGGTGCACACATGCCTGTGATCCCAGCATAAGGGAGGTCAAGCAAGAAGGATCTGAGTTCAAGGCCAGCCAGGACTACACAAAGAGAAGTAGAGATGAGGGAGAGACAGACAGACAGACAAACAGTCAGACAGACAGATGGAGGCATGACTGAGTAGAAGCTTACATGGAGGGAAGAAGTGCCCAGAGTCAAACACTTGGCGTAATCACTACTCAGTCCCTCATCACTGAGGGCCAGAGTGACAGGCCGGTTTTTAATTTCTCGACCAGTAGGTAGGCATGGCAGCGCCTGCCTCAGCCTGCTGCTTGTAAATGAGTGTGTGAGGATGGGCTCGGTGCACTTTATAACCTTTCTTTTCTGCCCCCCACTGTGTGTTGTTCCCTTTGTGGATCTGGGGTGTGCACCACCACTCCTCTTAACCAAGGTCAGCAGAGAGTTGGAGGGTGTGCATTGAGGGACCGCCAGGGGCTGTATGATCCTTGTCAGAGACGTAATAGCTTTGGGCAAGCACCTCTGCCAAGAACCTGTTCACTCCCACTCCTCCCCACTCCTCCTCTCTCCTCCCTGCTCCTCCCCTATCATTCTTTCCCACTCCTTCCTTCCCCTCCACACTCCTCCCCATCCCTCCTCTCTCCTCCCTGCTCCTCCCCCTTTCCTTCCCACTCCTCCCCACTCTTCCCCACTCCTCCTCTCTTCTCCCCCTTTCCTTCCCACTCCTCCCCTCCCTTCCCCACTCCTCCTTTCTCTTCAATCCTTCCCTCTCCTCCCCTCTCCTTAGGCTTCCCCCCTTCTTTAGAGTTGAGGCCACATAATCAGTATTCACATCTGTACTTGGTTAATGTTCCCTCTGTCATAAAATCCTAGATTTGCCACTAAGCAGTCTGTGATGTTGAGCATCTTATTCTTCCCGAATCCCAGTTCTCCCATCTAAAACACTTAGCGTGGCTCCTACACTGGGTTGCCGTGAGAACTGAATGGAATCGTGTGCAGATCCGTCTGGGTAGAGTGTAGCAGGAGTTCAATCAATGGTAGTTGGTGAGGAAGTAGCTTGTTTTAGGAAGTATGAGCTGCTGCCCAAGGAAGACAAGGCAGAAAGGAAGGCGGCAGCCAAGCAGGAGCGTGTGACTAGAGTTCAGACTAATTGCTCCAAACTCCGATCCAAATTGATCAATTTATCAAAGTGACAGACCCATTTGCCTGTAGTTATATCTACTGCATTTATTCATTTCAAAGTTGATAGCATGACTTCTCCATTTTTCAAAATGTTTACGATCTATTTATGTCATTGCAGGGCTGGCTGTCAGTGCTTGGATGAATTGGCTTTTTTTTTTTCAATTGGATAAAACAGAAAACACACACACACACCAGGGTTTGCAACCATATGGATGCTTCCATGGTTTCAGTCCTGACCATTCATAACAGCTTCAGAGAAGGCTCCTCAGAGAATAGAGCCTGGTCACAACCATATGGGATAGGGGTTTTCCAATATCTGGAGAGCTTCAGCCAGGACTAGGCATTGATTACTGCCCCACTCCTCGCCCCTTTGGAAAGCCACTGAGTCATGAGTACAGAGACTGGTGTTAACTCCTTAAGGAAGCTGCCTTATGCGGACTTGAAGATAGGCTAGGGCTCTGCACACATAGAACAGGGGAGTGGCTAGGTTCAGAGCCACAAGGCAGCGGCTAATTTACCCAGCCAGAGGCAGTTTGGGACCACACCCCCTCGAGTGATCTCTAAGTTGGTGGGAAGCTGAAAGGAACCGCGCGTGAGAAGGAAAAACTAAGTCAATGACCCCCGGCTTCCAACATGCCCCCTCTGCTTTCTAAGTTGGGGAGCCTGATGCCCTGCCTCAATTTCCTGGGGGATAAGCTTCCTCGACTGTAAGATGGCAATCACTAAATTTACGTTGCTGGGACCTGTGGTGTATATAACGTCAAAGTACCTAACACAGTGCAGGTCACACAGTAGGTACTTCACAGATTTTAGTGTGTCCTCCCTTCTAACTCATCCCTCTAGGGAGGAGCCAGGTGCTACATGCAGACTGGGCTGACCAGGTAGGGTGGAGGCTTTCCCTTCCCGCAGCCGCTTCATCACCCACCCACCCTCCGCAGCAGCCCCGACGCTCATGCTGCCCATTTGTTGCCTACGCTGCTGCATCCCTATTAGGAGCATTAGCCAGCCGGGCGGCTCCGGTTACAGACGTCTGAATGACAAAGTGCCTCCATTACCGGCGCGGCCGGCCAGCAGACTCTGGTTGCGCTCTGGTTTCAGAACTCTCGCAGCGGCGCAGGAAGAGGCTCGGTCCGCGGCGGAACACAGAACCGGCTCTAACTGAATAACCTGGGGAAAGCAGAGATGGAAAACAGAGCCATAGGGGCTCAAGTCCAAAGGTTCTGTCAAGGTTCAGTGGCCACGCCCTCACCCCTCCAGGATCAGAACTACGCAGCGCCCCAGGCCCTCTTCCCTAGCCAACCATAACAAGGACCAAGAAGCACCTCTAACCAGAAGCGTTAGTTAGCAAACACTCTTGCAGTCACTCCCAAGTCCCCGGAGGACGCCACAAGGACTGACAGCTCCAGGGAACCATGTTTGGGCTTGAGAAGGGTTTTCCATCCGCTTGCCTCCATATCTCACCTCCTGCCTATCCTTTGGAATGGTGTCACCCATATCCCTACTGTGAAACGAAGCGAACCAGCTGCCGCCCCCTCCCCACCTGCGCGCGCCCAGGGAGTTCAGAGCTGGAACGAGGTGACCATCCAGCCACACGACTCTGGCTTGAGATCGTGACCAACTTGCTTAAACTTCGAAGTCCCTGCCTCCTTATCAGTAAGATGGAGATGGGGGGGGGGGGTGTACAGTGCTCGGATGTGGAAAGGGTGGAGGGAAGAGTGAGGAGAGGACGTCACTTTCATTGCCAACCTTCCTTAAGATCTGGTCAGAAATACCCAGAGTACTCAGGTTCATAGAAGGAGGACCTAATGACCTTAGCCGGAGTTGGTGTCTCCGAACAGCAATCCGACAAGAATCCCAGGCATCCAAGTGGCCCCTGTCTCATTTGAGAAGCGTTCATTGACTTTCACCGAAAGCCTGGCCAGGTGTGGGCGGGATGATGATCCTATTAAGTTCTGGACCGGAAGGAGCACGGAGGGCTCAGGGCCCGTGGCGGCTTAACTTAGAAGGGACTCAGTGCGCAGCCCAAGGCGCGCACGCAGCTCCCAACAGCAATCCCTCGCCCGCAGTGCCCCCTGCGGGTCGCCTGGGGTTTTGCATCCCCTAGCTGTGCGCTGCCGGAACCATCACAGCCTTGAGAGTCCCAGCGCTCCGCATCTCGAGAGCTGGCCGGCGTTTAATAGGGTAGGGGGATGCCCCGGCTCTGTCTCTCCGGGTCCACTGAGTTGCTTCAAACCACGTGAAAGGTTTGTCAAGGAACTACCCTAGAAGCGGATTTGCCATAGTGAAGTGAGCGCTCTCTTCCCTGCCTGGGATGCCCAGACGCAATTCCCGGACTGGGCGAGGCCGCTAGAAAGAGCGCTAGAACCCACGCGGGAAACGTCTGTGACTGGGCTGTCCTCATCGCATCGTCCTTGAGTAGACAGACAGGCGGGGCCCCGAGCACTTTAGGGTATGCACCTTCTTTCCATTTCTCTATCTCTTTTGTGGTTGTCTCTTTTCTGCCCTCCATAAAGCCCACTTCTCTCTCTTCAACCTCTCTGCCACTCCCGAATCGCTCCTTTCGATGCCCCTCCCCCCCATTGTCTGGCCGGTCCCCATTGTCCATACTGGGTCCCCTCTGCCTCCAGTCCCTCCAGCTGCCTCCCGCATTGTTCCGTCTCTAGCCCCTCACATCTTTAGTGCCGATCTCTTTCCCTTCCTTCTCTCTGCCCTACAACTCCCCAGGGACTAAGATGCTAAAGAGAAAACTCCCCTCGGGATCCCAAAATTCACACGCTGTCGTCAAAAGAACCCAGGCGCCCGAGATTCCCAAACCTCCCTCCACCCCACTCGAGACTGCTCCCAGTCTCCTACACCGCACCCGTCGTAGTGCTCAAGAACCAGCAGCAGCAAGCAGAACCAAGAACGGGTGTCGTTGCAACAGTCCTGTCTGCATCTCTATCCTGGGACTGGGTCGCCTCTGCGCTCTGAAAGTCCTAGAAGCTAGGAGCGCCCCTGTGGGTCATGATCCCGCAGCTCCTCCGCCACCCGTTGCCAGCATCTGGGACCTTAACGTCTTATTCTGTTCCCTGGGTGGTGGCACCCACATCCCCTTGGGGTTCAGCTCTTTGAAAAGGTTAACGGAGGTCCCTCCTACTAATCACTTACCCCTAGAAGCAGCAGCAGCAGCAGCAGCAGGCGCAGCCGGTCCATGGCGCTGCAGGCAGCACCTGCCCTCCTCATTGCTCGCCTCCGGCGACAGCGCTCAGCTTCTAGCTCAGTCCGCTCTGCGGACCGATGGTGCTGCGCGCTGAGCTGAGCTGCGCTGCGCTGCGCTCCAGCGCCCGCTGCCCGCCGGAGCTGGCGGAGGCTCCACTCGCTCTGGCTGCTAGCGGGCGGGAGCAGCTGGGTGAAGGCAATGCAGCAGCCCCGCCTCCTCCCCGCCCAGCCCGCCCAACTCCCCCCCCCCCCCAACCCCTCCGGAACCGCGCCCGCCCGGCTGCCTAGGGTGGGGAGTCCAGAGCAGTCAAGTGAGGCGTGAGAGGAGCCGCACCCGTGTGCCCCGCTGTGGCTTCTCAGTGGGCTGCCCCACGTACCCAGGGCACCTCCGGTTATGCTGAGCATAAGATGCTTCGGATCCAACGGGGGCCATTGCTCTCCTACTGATGAAGCCTGCCTCGGGGTTAACTCTCTTAAACATCTTTAGCCTAATTGCCTACCTAGCCCTTATTCCGAAAATGAGGCTGCCCTCCTTTTATGGTTGGATACACACCTTATTCCATTCTCTCTCTGTTCCAACTTGTGGAGGGATATGTTCCTTGGGGCCTTCAAGGTGAAATCTATCCCAATATCATAATTTGGGATATCTGTCTGACACTGTTTCTCTGTCTCTGTCTCTGTCTCTCTGTCCCTGTCTCCCCCTCTCCTACACACACACACACATACACACACACACACATGATAGAACCTAGGACCACACACACACACACACACACACACACACACACATGATAGAACCTAGGACCACACACACACACATGCTAAGCAAGCATTGTATCACAGAACTCTATCTCCAGCCTTTCATGAGCTTGAATGAGTCACAGGTGTGCACATAAACCCCAGGAATACACAAACACACTCTCAAGTGCACCTGTACGTGTGTGTGTTGACGTACTGACATCTGCCTATACCGTCCCTCAGGCATTCATATAGACCTGCTCATCCTACAAGGGCTCCTAACACAGACCAGACATACATCAATGCACACAGGCTGACATTCACATATACACTCCTACACACTCACATGTGTGCACTGCACAGTGGTAGTCACACAAGCCCACATCTGTATTTTGCCCTCAAATGCACACACACACACACACACACACACACACACACACACACACACACACAGAGTATACAGACAACACACAAACATGATTACATGAGTTTGTGAGTTTCCTACGGGCAGGGACAGTAGTGTCTTCTCTGACCACCCAAGTGTTCAGTCATGGAGGGGATTCAAGGGGAGAGCTGTTGAATGGATTCAACATCCACAGACTCATCCGTGAGCTGTGTAGGCCTTCTGAGGATCACACTGGCCATGCTCTAGAAGCGTGGCACATCAAACCACCTGTATGCCAAGGAATGTGCAGTCAGTCTTTCAGAAGAAACACCGCCCCGCCCTTCTCTGGTTCCCAGACATCGAAGGCCCTGGTACAGAACTGTGTGGGGACAGTCTATCCCAGCACCAGATGTTAGCTATGTCTGGACTCCAGTTCCTCTTCAAAAAAATACAGTCCCAAAATAATAGAAACAAGGGACAGACCAAGAGCATTTATAAAGCAGGCCTGCTCATGAGTAGGTGATTTCCTAGGTCACTTAAACTTAATTGCAGGAAAAAAAAAAAAACCTATCCTATGTAGCCAATAAAGGCCAGCAGACAGTCCCCAGGAAGGACGGGTAGACATCACTGTGGCTTTGAGAATTCATGTTCATGAGCCACCATGGCTGGATGTAAGAGTCTAGGCAGAAAGCAGGACCTCAGAAGTCCCTGGGGAGTCCTTCCGCCTGGACAGAGATTACTTCTAAGATGTCCCCTCCCCCAACGCTTTTACAGACCTGCCTTACTCTCTGCTGAATTCATGGGAGGCAGGAAGGGGGAGCATTAGCACTTCCAGAAGCATTGAGCTGCTTACTACCAGGCTACCGACAGTGTGGCATTAATTTAAATACTCCCGTTATTAATTTATGATCCCAGTTACTATTATTGCCAAGGTTATCCATCTCAACACAATTTAATACGACCCACACCACCATGGCTGGGCCTGGGTTATTAATAATTTCCATGGTCTTGATCATTTAAGCCTTACTCCAACAATTACAAACAGCAATTGTTACTATTCTTAGCAGTATTTCTATGATTAAGCTGAAGCACAAGCCCGAGATGTACTGCTGAGTGCTGGCAGGGAGTGTGGCTGCATAGGGTGCGGAAGGAGGAGTGTTGCATTGTGGGAAGTCAGGCCTGAGTGCGAATGCTTGCCCCCTGCCCTGTTGCCTCTTCCTTCTTACCTTGGGAAGGCTTCAACCATCTCTCTTGGCCTTTGTTTTCTTATTTACAGGATGGGGCTTTAAAGGAAGGTAATAAGATCAAATAGAGGAACGCAGTGTTCATCACACCGGAGACCCAGCCTTCTCTTGGTCACTCAGTGTGAATTTAGGAGCCCCTGCTATGGCCCACACACACTTCTAGGTACTGGGAATTCAGCAATGGACAAAGCAACTCTCAAGATAACAGTCTCGGTCAGCAGTTCTCAGCCTGGGCATCATGGCCCTTTGGGGGAATCAAACAACCCTTTCACAGAGGTCACCTAAGACCATCAGAAATATCAGATATTCACGTTATGATTCATAACAGTAGCAAATTACAGCTATTAAGTAGCAACAAAAATGATTTTATGGTTGGGGGGGTCACCACAACATTAGGTCACACAGCATTAAGATTGAGAATCACTGGTCTAGATAGAGTATTAGTTATTTCATATGAGGATTATTTTATAATGTGACACCTTGGCTTGACCACACGATAGGTAGCACAGCTATGAACAGAATAGTTCTTTGTTGAGATACCCATATCACCATGACCACGACCACTACCTCCAAGCCAGTGCACACCACTCTGACCACCTCCATCTCCATCACCACCCCAATTCACACCACAACAGCTATCTCAGTGAATCAGTGGGGCCGTTCTCTCCCCACCCCACCCCCACCCCCAAAATCATCATTACCCTGACCACAAGTATAGCTCTTATTGTCAGCTTGGCTGGATTTAGAATCAACTGAGAAGCACAACTCTGGGTTTTTCCAGAAAGTTTCAACGGGCAGGAAGAAAGCCACCGTACAGGCAGTGGCCTCACATGAGCTGGGGCGACAGATAGAATTCAAAGGAAAGGGCAGCAAGCACCTGCATTTATCCCTCTCTGCTTCCTGGATGCTAATGCAATGTGTCCAGGTCCCTCATGTCCCTGCTCCCATGCTGTGGCCGTCTGAATGAGATGTCATCCATAAGTCTCTGGCATTTTGACACTTGGACCTCAGTTGGTAGATGTCTGGGAAGGACTAAGAGGGTGTGGCCTTGATGGAGGAGGTGTGTTACCAGAGGGTGGTCTAAGGGCTTCCGAAGCCCCCCAACATCCCCGGAGGTGTGACCTCTCAGCCTCCAGGTTGAGGGTCTGAAAGGTGAGCTATCAGCACCAAGCCTGCCTGCCTGCCTGCCTGCTGCCACTCTCCCCATGGAGATGGTGATAGACTCCTATCCCTCTGAAACTGTAAGCCCTGAATAAACCTCGTTGCCCTGGTCACGATGTCTAATCACAGCAATAGAAAAGTAACTAAGACATGTGCCTTCCAGATTAAATATGTGTTTGAATAGGGGGGTAAAATAAACCTTCCTTCTTTTTTTCTAAGATTTATTTATTTTATTTATATGAGTTCAGACACCAGAAGAGGGCATCAGATCCCATTACAGATGATTGTGAGCCGCCATGTGGTTGCTGGGAATTGAACTCAGGACCTCTGGGAGAGCAGTTAGTGCTCTTAACTGCTGAGCCATCTCTCCAGCCTCCTAAACCTTCCTTCTCAATTTGCTTTATTGAGTATTTTGTCATAGCAATTAGAAAAGTAACTGATAAGCCATCGTCACCATCATCTGTCACAGACGATTTACCAAGTCCAGTACTACATGACCGTGACCACACACACTCACTATGGCCATCATCATAAAAACCCTAATGCGATCACGGCCATCGGACCCACCTCTGCTCATCCCTTAGAACCGCTAGCTGCCCGAGCCAAACTCCTTTCTGACTGGGACTCCTGGCCCCAAACCAAGCAGTCTTCAACTCTAAGTGGTCCTATCCCAGACTCCACAAGACACCTTCTTCTCAGCCCTCTTTTCCCTAACCTCTGAGAGACAGGATGAGGGGGAAGACTAAAAATATGGCCAGCTTGGCAGCACCAAGGCGGCAACAGTTTTCCTGAAGGGATGTTAGAACTGTCTCCTGTGATAATGTTGCACTTAGAGATGATCTCTCTCTCTCTCTCTCTCTCTCTCTCTCTCTCTCTCTCTCGGCTTCCTAGACTACAGCAACTTCAAGGTAAAAGGATGGATAATATATGCTTAGTTCAGCATGGAGCTGGGACGGGGAGGGGGGGTGGGAAGGTGACTTATCAGGAGTCCACATAGGAGGGGCAAGCCCTCCCTCATTCACCTTATCACCTCCCCTCCCCCTCCAGCAAGGTGTCCCCTAATGTCCTCTCCTCTTCCCATTCCATTTGTCCTCCCACCTGGACCTCTCCCAGGGCCTTCAAAGGACTCAGCCCCGTCATGGCTGACGGATCCATGTGCCCATATTCCTGGCTGCAACTGTGAACCAGCCTGAAGCTGCAAACCCCTTCCTTGCAGACAATGAGAAACCCACTTCCAGAGCCTTTCTATAGGCTGGGAGAGGCATACAACTGTCTCCCACAGGCCAGGAGATGCACATGGCTGTCTCCCACATTCCCATTGCAGTCCCAGGAAGTTGGTGCTGTAACCACTTTGTAGGTGAGGTGTCTGGGACTTGAAGAGGCTCAGACACTTGGTTCAGAAGCAAGTAGTGGCACCCATTTCCAGTGCTTCTGCTCTGCACAAAGCACCAAGCACTCACACCTCTTCCCACTAACGCCCTGATCCAAGGTACTCCCCACCCCTCACCCCTACCCCATTCCACCCCAACTCCTCCTCAGCCTTCTTCTTCTAGACAGCTGCTATGGGGCCGGAGAGGAAGGACCTCCACCCAAGAGGGGCTTGGTCCCAGTCCCTGGCTGCTCCCCCTTGGTGTACAAGGCACAATCCAGGCTTAGAGGCTAAGTGGGCTGCTCAGAGAGGCACACCATGCCAGAGAGGAGGGGTGCACTCTGCCAGCTCCCACCTTTCTCACCTCAAGAGAGTTACTTCTGTCTCCCCAGCTCCATGTCTAACCAGAGGCAGGGCAGGTGGCAGGGGCAGACCAGAGGAGAGGGAAGAGGAAGTGCTAGGCCTTTCCAGCTGTATCCCATGTGCCCCGGGCAGGCAGCCAGGCAAGGTAAGTGACACTCAACCCTTCAGGAGCTGGCCTGGTAGCTTTGCAGCAGGATGTCCTGACTGCCCCTAATCTGCCACCTCATGAGAGATAAAGGTGGAGCCTGTTCCACAGGGGGACAATGGATGGATGGACAGATGGATGGATGGATGGATGGATGGATGGATGGATGGATGGATGGATGAATGGATGGATGGATGGATGGTGAAGCCCAGAAATTGCTTTGGGTTTCTTGAGCTTTTGTTCTGGAGCTGAATCGGTAGTGAGGGGAGTGAGTAGATTTAGCAACTTTGGAGTCCAGTTAGATTAACTCAAGCATCAAAATGGGCGCTTTTCACAGTGCCCTCCCCATCCCCCCCGCTTTCACTGCCTGCTCAAGTATGGCGGTTACTGCTGCCTCCCTGCCTCCACTGCGCTCTGCTCTGTAGCAGCCTCATGTAACCCTCGTTCACCAACCAGCCTTTCCCCGCTTGTGAGCCTGACACAGGGTACGCCCCGGGGGAGCACTGCTTGCTCTCTATGGGGTTGGCGGCATTGGGCAAAGGCTTCTAGTTTGAGGTCTTTTCCAGCGTAGGTCTAGGCCATACCCATATATCTATCCAGGAGTCTCCAGACTTGACTGGTTTGTTCAGACACAGGTCCTAGAGACACGTTTTCCTGAGATTTTTGTGATTTGGTGAACGGTGGTGAGAGATGAGTGCTGGCGTTTACAGTACAGGCATGTGGGCCAGATGCCAGGCATTGGAGGCTCAGAGCAGCCAACTCCTCCATGACTTCAGGAGCTGCCAGGCAGTGGCCCAGCCTCTCTCCTTTCTGAGCACCTTCTACTAGGAAGTTCCTTTCAACTTTCTACAGTGACCCGTCCTTTTAGTTCCCAGGGGCCTTGGGGTTTAAAAACTGAGGTTTTGTAGTCACTGTTTGTTTTCATATATATATTTACTTTAGAGATATTTTTATATGTGTAATGGTTTGTCTGCATATATGCGCATGTGTACCATGTCTGGTGCCTAAGGGGACCAGAAGGAGGTATGGCGTTCCATGGAACCGGAGTTAAAGACTGTTGTGAACTGCCATCCATATAGGTGCTAGAAACTGGACCCAAGCCTTCTGCAAAACCAGCAAATGCTCTTAACCATGCACGGAGCCATCTCTCTAGCCCTCTGTCTGTCTTTTGCGATACTGTCAGAGGAATCTCAGGCCGGTCCTGAACTTTGTCTGTAACTGAGTATGAACTTCAACTTCTGACCCTCCCTCCTGCCTCCCGAGTGCTAAGATCTGCAGCATCATGGCCAGTTTACGGGAACTGGGGATGGACCCAGGGCTTTGGGCATGCCGGGTAAACGCTCTACCAACGGAACTACATCTCCAGCCTGCACTTGATTCTTTTTGTTCTGCTTGTTTATTTGAAACAGGGTTAGACTCGGGCATCCAGTGCAGCTAGGATGATCCTGGGCTGATTTCTCTCACTTTGACTCAGGTTACAGGTGTGTACCACCACATCCAGTTAGATTCAGTCCTCTCTCCCTAGCCTATGTCCAAGGGCATGCAAAACATTTTAAAGAAAAAATGAGGTTAACCTGTTCCATGGCTCAAACCTCATGAAGTGAGCATGGAAAAAAGGAAAACAAACCGTCCGAGGCCGAAGTGCCTGTTGATCGACTTGATGGGTGGTGACCGGCCCCTCTCTCTCTTGCTCCAAGCCTCAGTGTCCTTCTCCCTAATGAAGGCATAAGATGAGAAAGAGCCTTACAGAATGAGCAGTCAAGAAAAGAGTGTGGATAAGCGTGCTTTGAAAGTCAGGGAGGGCCGGAAAGATGTCAATTAGTCTCGTGTTTGATGCTGCTATTGATGGTGGCTTCTAGCTGGAAACCGGATGAGGGGTAAGATGACATTTCAACACTGGGGACTGGGTCCAGGGTCTTTCCTGCTGTAGATAAGGGCCAGGGCTGTGACAGGCCTCTGGCTTTGGGGAAATTCCCACGGGAATTAGTGGAAGAGGGGCCGTCCCAGACCCGAGCTTATCTTCACTGGCTTTGCTCTCCTCCCCCGCCCCGCCCCCACCCCAATGTCTGGGAAATGGGGTCAAGTGCAATCGTCTCGGTTGGTTTCCAGCAGGGGAGGGCAAAGGGTACCGATGCGGAGTCTGGACAAAGTCATTTTCCCTATGCCTGTCCCTCACAGAGAGGAGACTCCCTCTGATGGCCAGAAAAGCAAGCATTGCTGCAGGAGGATTGCTTCCCAGCCCCATCCATCAGGAGGTGGGCTCTGTTCAAATGCACAGGTCCCAAGCCAGAATGCAGGGAAGGGGGGGGGTTTGGAGGACAGAAGACCAGGGGCACCAGATCTTCCTACAGAGCCTGTCTCTGCATGTAACAACTGACCTCCTTCCTGAGAGGAGGCGGAGAAGGCAGATTCTCCAATCTCCTATTCTTGGGAGAGACATAGTCTCTAGGTCCTTGGGAGCATATAGGTGGCCCAGACAGTGGAGAAGAACTTCCTGCTGCTCCTGTTGTCCCCTTTACGGGGCAGGACCACAACCATGGCCATGGTTTCCCCCAATCAAGCAGCACTGTGTCACTGTATAGCCGGGATGGGAACATGGAGTGCATTTGAACACTGGAAGCTGGCAGACAGATTTCAGGGAAGTGAAAAGTTAACCCAGAAGTTAACTGGGGAAGTTGAGGCCTGGTGACAGGTTTCGAATCTTTTGTTGGGATGGTTACAGAGAAGGGAGTGCTAGGGAGGTGTCAACAGTCTTCTAGGAAGCCTTGCCCAGTCCCCTGTGCAATCAGAAGGACTCTGATCTCCCCAGGCCTGCTTTTCTACTTGTGACACGAGGATGGTTCCCACACTGTCCTTGCTCCTGCTCTTTGAAGCCAGACTCTTGTCCAGTCTGCTGGGTGCCTTGGGGGAAGGGGAGAGAAGGAGGGGGAAGGTAGAGGAGGAGGGAAGGGCCCCTGGAGGAGCCACCAGATGAGGAAGTGCTGAGTTGACACTTTTCGCCCAGCCAGCCACCTGGCTGGGTACGTTATTCATCTCTAGCCCTCCCCCTGCAGACCCAGGCTGAGCTCAGAAATGCCTTCACAGCCCAGCCCCGGGAGCTCCCCCACTCAGCTGGAAACTCTTAAGCAAAAAGGTCGTCAGGATGATTAAATGCGAACAGATTTTCAGCTCTTTTTCCACTTTAATTAAAAATGTGCACTCGGTTCTGAGGAAGCTGGAGGCGAAGGAGCGGCTCCCCAAAGGCCACTGGGCTGAAAAGTGAAGGCAAAACACTCAGGTGTCTGAGGTTGGCCTTCAGTGCCATGAGGGTCAGGGAACTAGCCCACAGCTGTCACGTGTCCACAGGCCCTGCAAAGAGAGGCCAGCCTGGAGGTCACTGGACAGGAGACACTGGCATAACACACTCTGGAACCAGTGTACGCTGGTGTGGGGAACAGCAGACATTTATAGACCTGCAGTACCAAGGGGTTGCCAGTGTGGGGAAGGGGACCAGACACTGGAGTCTGACAGAAAATTCAGTAAAGAAAGTGGATGACTAATTAACTCCCCACAAGCACAGGGGTGGCCCAGTACGCCAGTGTACAGGCGGCCCGAAAGCACACAGTGTCTGGAGAAGCAGCGGGAGGCAGCGACCCTCAGGAGAACTGGGATGCTTGTGTGGAAAAGGCAGGTGCCTGGGAGGGGTCCCTGCTAGCCAGGTGGGTGAGGCTATGGGCAAGGGTTTGGTGTGCAGCCACAGGGGTTTTGTTAATGGGCTGGGTGGCAGGAAGCTGGCAGAATCCAGTAGGGGATGAGACCTCCCTCATTGTCTTCTTCCTCATTCTCTGCAGCCCCAAGAAAAGTGGGGAAAGGGAGAGGTGGGAAGGGATTTGTGGGGACACCTGAGACCATCTGCAGGGGAGGAGAGAAGGCGGGGGCAGGGAGCTGGCACAGGCTTCAGGAACAGCGAAGCCTGTGGCCCTTGGTCACACAGATTCTGTTTCCGGTCTGGCTTCAGTCCTTGGCAGGGCCTGGAGTGGAGTTTCCCGCTGAGAGTAGAAGACAGAATGATAGCGTTTGAAGTTGTTCCTATGTTCTGATCGCCCCTGCGCTGTGCAGGACGAAGAACTCCCACCGAAGAACTCCCACCGTTTCCTGGTCTTGTACCGGGTGGTCCCACCTGCCCCCTCTTGGGATGGGGAGCCTGTCCTTGTCGACGCTGTCCTGGTGACCCACAATGGTGTTCCTGTCCACTCATCATGACCCTAGCTCGCAGGCAGGAAAACAGTGGAAGGGGCCACACTCTGCTGGGGTGGTGGGTAGGGTGAGGTGGGAGGGTGGGGGGAATCTGAGCCTCTGTGCTTGGGGTCTTTTCACATCCATCTTGGTCTGATAACATTTGAAGATTCCACCAGCCAAACTTAGAGGCCACCAAGAGAGCAAAGGCCACCATCTGAGCAGAGGTCAGCAGAGGTAGCTGGACCCTCTGCTGGGAGGGAGCGTGGATTTCTCGGTGGTGGGAGACCATTTGAAACTTTAACAAGGAACAGGGGGAACCCGATCTAGACATGTGAGAGATTGGATCGGTTTAGGGACAGCCCGAGGATGAAGGAGCAATAGAAAGAGATAGGGTCAGTCAGACACACTGGGGACAGACTCTTAAAGTCCTGTTCCTCGCAGGTGATGAGAAGTCCTCTCCCCCTTGGAAGGCCCTTTCTAACCGAGTCAAAGCCTTCTGCTTCCCCAAGCAGGGGTAGTTGGTAGTCCTTCCCTCACCTGCATCATTCCAGCTCTCTGCTTTTGTGGAGGGGAAGGGAATACTGTGTTTGGATCTGGGGCGAAGCTTCCCTAGCCCTGTCCCTGCAGTGGCCTGGTATTGGGTGGACCCGTCACCTGAGACAAGGACTCCTGACAACCCAAGTCCCCAGAGGCCTCCCTGCCCTTCCCTCATTCCGTTGTTCCACTTTTAGAGAACCCCGGGACTCCTCAGCAGGCAGCAGCCTATTTTGCCAGGATCCACATAGAGCAGTGCCTGGCACAGTAGCGGTGAAGCGGGAAGTGGGTCTCTGTTGGCGGGCACCGTGGTGCCCGGAACTCGCTATTCCTCCCCAGTGTTAATTATCAAAATTAACCGAACACTATAAATAACCCAACTCAGAGACTCGAAGTGCCTCGCTTCTAATTAATTCATTCCAATCAAGACACTATGCCCCCCTACCCTAGCATCCGAGGGACGGGAACCTCATTGTGCAGCTTTTTAAAATATCGACCCCCGATAAACCGTCCCCCTCACCGCGCCTGAGAGCCAAGAGCCCAGAGAAGTGAGAGAGGGGAGGAAAAAAAATCAGCCTGCTTTCTTGGAAGGGGGGCGCCTATAAATAACCACATATTGGTGCGTTTGATGGACGACATTCTCATGGAGATTGGCTTTTGCTGGGATGAGGAGACATGGGGGGTGGGGGTGGGGTGGCTGAGACTTCCATCTGCCGCCTCGTTTACTGGGCAATAAATTTTAAAGCAAGACCGTGAGTACCGTCCAAGGCCTTCGTGCTGGCTAGAGCTTGGGGAGACTGATCGATAGAGGAGTGGGGGTAGATTAAGCAAGCTCTAGGATAAATGTGGGGGAGGGGAGCGGAGTGGAGGGAGGGAGGAAGGGGGGACATCAAGGAAGGAAGAGTTTCAGAGAAGGGGGTGTTTCTGATCTCACCTTGCCAGGCTGCCGGCCTATCCTGACTTATAACCAGTTGTTTCCCTTGGAGGACCTCCATAGGTTTTGGGTGACCTTTGAGAGACAAGCTGTGGATATAAGGCCAGACTAGGGGTTTACAGAGTGAGTTCAGGACCATTCTAAAATAAAGAGGAGGAGAAGGAAGAGAAGGAGGGAGAGGAGGAGATCTGGGGATAAGGCTCAGTAGATAAAGCACTTGGTCCTATAAGCATGAGGAAAGGGGTTCATATCCCCCAAACTGGCAAAAGCAGAACCGATGGCAGCTGCCCTCAAGAGACAGAGACAAGGATCCCCAGCCAGGCTGGCTGGCTAGACTAGCTGGAACTGGTGAAAGACTCTGGCTCAGTAAATAAAGTGGAGCGCATCAGGCATCTGATGTCTGATGTCAACTTCAGGACTTCACATGCATATGCACACATGTGAACACACATACGCACATGTGAACATGTAGACATGCCTGCATCACGCAAACACATACACACACAGAGAGAAACACACACAGAGAGATTGCTATCACTCTCATCAGGAGCAGGGCTGTGCCACAGCCGTGCCCTTCTGGGCAGCACACTGTCTCCTCTGTCACACCCCTCATATTGTGCTCCAAGTGGGAGTCAGGAGAACCTTAGTTTGGTCACCTGGGTAGGTCAGTAGCTAGGAGCTTTCCCAAGACAAGGTTTTGTCCCTGCGGACAGGGTAGGTGTCCATCAAGTGGGGAACCCCTCTTGGGCTGGTGTCAGTGAATAGTCACTCTAACCTTCTCAGACCACAGTGTCCCCTGCATGAGACAGACTTCTAAGGGCCTAAGAGAACATCTGTAGACCCCAGGGCCTGAGAAGCCAACTCCGACCCTAGCCTCCAGCCTGTCTTGTCCCTCCTTCATCCCAGCTACAGATGACCCAGGTGGGGAGTTTCCCATGTGTGTCCTTTCTTGGGCTTAGTTGTGAGTGGTTCAGCATGACTGGGCTGAGGCAGGGGGCTGCTGGGAGCCAGCCCCTGGGCAATCTGATCTCCATTAATCCTCCTCTGCTACTGCAATCATGCATCTTCAGAAACAAATCACTTCCCCCAGTTTTTTCTCTCCTTCTTCTTTTCTTGAGGACCTTGTCCAATACCTGGCTTCCCTGGAGACCCCCTGCCTCCTCTAGGCCAGCAATGGTCGTATGAAGCCACCAAACACTGGGGCTGATGGTGTGCACCACGGTCTCAGCCCAATTCAGTCTTGGGGAAGCTTCTCTAACTAAACAAAAACAACCCTTCGTCTCTCACCCCATCATTCTTAGGGTCCCTTCTTTATCCTCTGAGATCTGTGAGGAAGGGCTGATGGTTGCCCCCCCCCTCTCTGTGCTCTCTGAAGAGCCCTTTGGGGGCTTTGCAGCATCCAGCTTTGTACCTTGTACTGAGGGCACCAGACAGGAATGAATGGGCTGTGGTAACCGTCGAACATAGGAATGAATGAAGCCAGGGCTGGGGTGAAACCGAAGAACTCAGCTCAGGAAGTAAGTGGAAGTAAGTAAGGAAGTAAGACTCTGTCCACAGAGTCTACACTCCAGCCTCACCATTTGCCATGCCCCTCTTCCCGACTTCCTCCTCCCTCCCATTTGCCCCTCACCACACCACAGAAGTGTCACCTTCCTCCAGGAAGTCCACCTTGCTCCAGTCCTGGAACCTGTGCTGACATGGTTACTCCTTTCCAGCCTTCTCTGCTTGGAGCAGGAGTCCCTGCGTCTGTTCTTTAGAATGTTTTTCCTGCCTGGTACCGAGTGCTCAGTGATAAGGAGAAGGGCTAGACTGGGAACAGCTTAACTGGCCTCTGGGAGAGGGTGGGGGCAGAAAAGGAGGAGGCCCTCTATAAAGCCATCACAAAACACCACTAGGAAGCCAGGGATAGAAATAAGCTGGAAAAGTGGGGTTGCGAACTTTCTAAACGCCTCATGCCACGGGTTTTAGGACCAGGAGGGAGAGGTTGTCTTCTTTTAAGGTTAGATAGTGATGTTTACAATTGACAAGTGACTTTAAAGGGCTTTCATCATGCCAGTAAGGGGCGGGGAGACATCTAGGATGAATGGAAGAGGTGGTGGGTGGGGTCCCTTATCACCTCCTCCTCAGGCTCCCAGCTCCTCTCCACTCCACTCACCTCTAAGGCTGCAGTGATCTGGGATGCTGCTGGGAAAGCTTACAGGAGAGGGCAGCCACAGAGCCCAAGCTACCTTCATTAATGTCTAAATAGACAGGCCTGGGTAGTGCCCAGATGGAGGGTGGCAGACATTATCCCTGCCCTCTGGGCTTTCCAAGTGGATCCAGACACACAGATGAGGACAGCCATGCATGAGGAGCCAGGAATGACAATAAAACAGTGTAAAATTAGGCTGTGTGTCTGTGCGTGCACGTGCTATAATATGAACTCCTATGCACCTTTCAAGGTCCAATTTGGGTAACCAGTCATTTATATAATCTGTTGCCTGGTACCACACTGCCATATGGGAAACCTAACTTTTTTGTGGAAACCATATACTTACCATCTTCACCTTTCTGTCCACCCCAGGAGTAGCCATGTGACCAAAGCATTGCTATCAGGAGGTAGGCCCACCCATCTGGAGTCCTCTGGGCTTTCCTCTTGCTGAGGATGCAGTGCTGGGATGTTGTAAGCCTCCCTTAGGGATAGCATGATGGATAGCCAAGAGATGCTCATTGGGATTTATCATCTGTACTTTAGCTTTGCCTAGACCATGGTCTTAGCTCTGCCCCAGGAAACTTCAGTTACATTGAACCATAAAGTCTCTCTCTTTCGTTCATTCTCTCTCTCTCTCTCTCTCTTTCTCTCTCTGCCTTCTGCTACTGACAGTCCATAGCTCTTAATTGCCACAGGATTAACTGACAATACTACAGGGTTCCAAGGTCTGCAGAGGAACATCTATGCCCTAACAGAACTCAGGTTCCTTAGCCTTGTCCTCTGGGCGAGTCTCCCTCTGAAACCCCCATCTGCCCCCAGAACTCTGTTCACACTATTCATTTGATAGATGACCTGACTATCAACTACATGCCAGGCTTGATGACTGTTCCCATTTTTATAGACTCTGCCTGCTTCTGCCCTTAGACCACTGGCTCTCTGGGGATAAGAACTGACTAAGCCTGCTCAGTCAGTTAACAGGTTCTCCAGCACAGGAGTGAGAATTGAAAAGAAAGAGACTATTAGACAATATTGAAGCATGACCCAAGTCAGTTTTGAGACTGAAGGCAAATTTAATTTTCCCAATCTGCTTTTATACCACTTTAATTACATGCAGATATTAAGGACGAGTAGTACAATGAGGAATCAAGCAAGACAATAGTCAAGGAACAAGCAAGACAATAAACCAAAGCCCCATGATCACTCTGATGATCGATGTTTCTAAGGATAATCAAGATATCTGAGCCTACTTTTTTGTTCTACCCTAAAGCCAGATTCTTACTTCCTTGTCCTTGGCTAATGTCAGGTCCCTGTTTGAACTTACTTCTTTGTCATGCCCTAATGTCAGATTCCTGCCAAGCAGTCCATTTCCTTGTCCTTGGTCAATGTCAGATTCTGGTCAAGTGGCACCCCAAAATGCTCTCCACATCTCTCTCTCTTCTTAATTTATACACAAGGCTGAGCCTGTCTTAGGTTGTTATGACCAGAATGTCTTTCTTACCTGTCTTTAAGACACGCACAGCTTGTTTGTGTTATATGAACAAACACGGCCTTTTAGTGTTTGTTATAAACAAACATGGCCTTTGGGTACATGTCTCTGTCTTGGTAAGGCCCTGTGCAGAATCTTACCCATCCCTGGCTTGCCAGCCTGTTAAACCCCCTGTCTAGGCGTTTGTTTTTAGTTTCAAGCCATGTACTTTGGTCGCCAACATGTTGATGTTGTTAAAGGCAAGCTTTAACACGATGGCCAGGAATAAAAGTATTCTCAGGACAAGAAGGGCTAGCATGATCAAGCCATATATGCCATTTTTGAAGCTTGACCAAGATGGAAATACTGACTTTAGGCCATGGATAATTTTACCAGCAATATCAGCAGCATCAAAGCTCAGTGGAGCAGCATTTATTTTAAATTTATAATCTCAGTATGCAAAGCTAAAATATCTAGAGAGGTATTGGAATTATGCCAAATACCCTGTAAGTGTCTTTGAACTTTTTTCCAACTATAGTGACTGTCATTGTAAATTCTAGAAGTGACACAAATCTACTGGTATTTGGCATGGCACTTGAGATGGCATCTTACTTTTAGACTCTGAACCTTTTCTCCAATAATTTGACTAGTATCATAAAGAGCATCATTTGTTGTTCTAGACGCCTATCTAAATCTTCTTGAATACTCAGAACATTAGTAACATTTTTTAAAAAATGATTAACAAAACTAGCTGTCTTAACTTCTTGTGTCAAAGCAATTGTAGAGGCAGTGGTGCTAGCTATCAATGCAATTGAAGCTGTTATACCAGCAATCATCAAGCCTACTACCCTCTTGCTTCTACTTAAAGTCTGACTCACCCGTTCTAGTACTTGCAAGCTCTTTTCAGAATACCAAGGTCTTGTAATATCCACAGGCAATAAAACAAAAACTGGTTGATAGACCACCATAACAGACATACCAGGTTTCAACACACTAACACAATTAGAAAGTGTACAATCAATACAACTTACATTAAATATTGTAGAACAAAAGTAATTTTTTGTTTGTTTTTTTGTTTTTCTGAGACAGGGTTTCTCTGTGCAGTCCTGGCTGTCCTGGAACTCATACTATAAACCAGGCTGGCCTCAAAATAAAAAATCTGCCTGCCTCTGCCTCCCAAGTGCTGGGATTAAAGGTGTGTATCACCATTGCCTGGCCAAAAGTAATTTTAACACAACCAATTAATAAAAGATTGGGAGCCATCACACATGTACTAACACTTATTTGAAGTCCACATCTTGTCCCAATTTTATCTATTGCTAACATAATGTCATAGAGAATTGCAGCTAACTTTCAAATATGTCTCTGAAAACGTCCAGAACCAGCCTTCTTAGTGAGGACTGTTATTTCCAATATTGGATTGATTTCTAGACCAGTCCATGATTGAGTCAGAATAACTGGTCACATTAAAGGAAAGAGAAGAGTCATCATAACTTCTCTTTTTTGATTAAGTTTTT
The DNA here is from genome assembly GCF_000001635.26 of Mus musculus. Classification (NCBI taxonomy): domain Eukaryota; kingdom Metazoa; phylum Chordata; class Mammalia; order Rodentia; family Muridae; genus Mus; species Mus musculus. Next base: position 95,603,799 of record NC_000077.6, read on the forward strand.
GAAGGTGGTTTTCTGTCTCCACATCTCTCTCCCACAAGGTCTAAAAGCTTGAAGCAAGGCAGCTTGTCTACTCTGGGATATAGGCAAGCAAAGGTGGGTCAGGAACATATGTCCAAACAGCTTTCCTGTCAGGGCACTCTGAAAGTTCATGTAAGCATCATTCTTTGTCCCAGCATCAGCATGTCTCACCAATCACTCTGGCAACCACAGAGCCCCATTTTCTTCCTGTGAAAAAACACAAACACGACCTCATCCCCATATGAGTACAGGGTTAGGTCCATGCCATTGGCCTGTCATAGGATCCTTCCACTTCACTGAAGCATACGTAGCGGAAGCGTGAGGGTGCCAAAAAAACACTCAGCTGCTGCTGAACATCCACGGAGTCCAAATTTAAAACATTTAGAATAAAAATATCGTGACTTAAATAGTTTTGTGGTTTACAGGGGGTGGGTATAACTCCCCCCTTTTATTTTATGAAGATATTGTTTTAAAGTTCCATGGGCCTGTTTCACAATGTCTTGTCTTTGAAGATAAGACATCTCAGTACTTTGGGTAATGTTAAATTGTAGACAGAAAGTCTCAAATGCTCAACTGTAATAGCCAGTTCCATTATCTGTTTTAATCTGACTGGGAACACCCAGTATAGAAAAACAATGTAGAAAATGATTAATTACATTTTAGTTGCTTTTGTTGTTGTTGTTGTTAAAGCAGTTGCAACTAGAAAGCCTGAAAAGGTGTCAATAGTCACATGTACATATTTTAATGTTTTAAAATCAGAAATATGAGTAACATCCATTTGCCATAATTGATTAGGTATAAGTCCTCAAGGATTAACACCATTATGTGGTTCAGGTAGAAACTGAGGACATTTAGGACAAGTCTTTACAATTTGACATGTACATTCTTTAGAAATATCAAATTGTCTCAAACTATTACTATTTTGATGATGCAAAGAATGAGATTGTTTGGCTAATTGTTTCTGTTTAAGGCCTATAACCTTTCTGGTATACAAATCTGCTGTGACATTGCCCTCACTAACGATAATCTAGTATGAGCTCTTAAATGACCTACAAAATAAGGAACTGTGAGTTCTCTTAAACTGAGTTGTATTTGCATAAATAATTGTAAAATTTGAGAATTAGCAGTATCTAAAAAGGGAACAGTTTCAAGTTGTAAATCATGAGCTATATATTGGCTATCAGTATATAAATCAAAAGCTTGATTTTTCAGCATTTAAAAAATGGCAGCTACAGCACACGTAGTTCACTTATTTGTGCTGAAGCAGGGGGAAACTCAAGAGAATGAACATGTAATCTAATTACACATATTGCCTTTTTATTAGATGACCCATCTGTAAATACAGTGAGCACATTTTCTATGGGCTGTATGCGTAAATTTACGAAGAATACAAAAGCATGCATAGAGGCAAATTGTAACAACTTTTCTTTTGGATATTGATTATCAATTTTGCCTAAAAAGTTTGCACATGTAATAGGCCAAATACCAAAATTTTGTGATAATCAATTTAACTGTTGTTTGGAATAAGGAATAAATATTTCATCAGGTTCTTTCCCAAAATATTTCTGTGATTTTATCTTACAGTTCTGTACTAACACAGCAACAGCTTTATAATGAAGTGTTAAAACTTTTTCTGGCCGGGCATGGTGGCTCACGCCTTTAATCCCAGCACTCCGGAGGCAGAGGCAGGCGGATTTCTGAGTTCGAGGCCAGCTTGGTCTACAAAGTGAGTTCCAGGACAGCCAGGGCTACACAGAGAAACCCTGTCTTGAAAAACCAAAAAAAAAAAAAAAAAAAAACCTTTTTCTGGAGACGAAGAAAGATGAATCTACATTACTGGTCCCTTTTACCAAAGGACTGTTGTCAGGGCATGAGTTGTAGCAATGATGCAAACAGCCAACAATTGATCAGTCTATATAGTGTGTCTGTTATTGACTAATAGTTTTTTTTGTTGTTGTTTTTTGTTTTTGTTTTTGTTTTTTTTGTAAAGCTATTCGTCCCTCATTAGTTAATTGTCGAGGGAAATTAGGATATGCATCTCCCTTGAGGGTATCAAGTAGAGATTTAAGTTCTTCTGTAGTAAGCTTAAGATGAGGTCTTAGCCAATTGACATCTCTTAGAAGCTTTTAAGAATAATTTTGAAGTAAGCAAATTACCTTTTCTTTCTTGAATTTTCCGTGTCACAATTTGTCTAAGATATAACTAAGGCCCCAAATATTGGAAAAAAATTTTTGTCTCTGAATCTTTTCTGGAGCAACAACTAATCTTCAAGATTTTAAAGCTTGTTGTATAAGAGTAAAGGCCTGTAATAACCCCCCCCAAATGGATCAGCTAATAAAATATCATCTATATAACGAACAATATATACCAAAGGATACAAGGTCTTAACCTCCTGTATCGAAGCAGCAACAAATTTTTGACATAAAGTAGGGCTATTAGTCATTTCTTAAGGTAAAACTTTCCAATGATATTGCTTCATGAGTTCTTTAAAATTATAAACAGGGACTCTAAATGTAAACCTTTTGCAGTCATCAGGATGCAAAGGCATAGTATAAAAACAATCTTTTAGCCAGGCAGTGGTGGCACATGCCTTGGGATGCAGAGGCAGGCAGATTTCTGACTCGAGGCCAGTCTGGTCTACAGAGTGAGTTCCAGGACAGACAGGGCTACACAGAGAAACCCTGTCTCAGAAAACCAAACCAACAAAACAAACAAACAAAAAACAATCTTTTAAAATTATGATAATTTTATGTGTATATTTTTTGGAATGGCAGCTGGGGTTGGTAGACCAGGTTGTAATGGCCTCATAAGCTCCTTTCATAGCTTCATTAACCTTTCATAAATCTTGCAATAATCTCTACTTGCCTGATTTTTACTTAATTACAAATATCGGTAAGTTCCAGGGGGAACTGGAAGGTTCAATGTGGCCAGCTTGCAATTGTTCCTGCACTAGCTGTTGAGCAGCCAGGATTTTTTTCTGAAGTAAGAGACCACTAATCATCCCATACAGGTACATCACTTTTCCAAGTGATTTTATTTGCATGGAATGCAGGCTTGTCAATAGTCTTTATTAAAAATACCCTAGGGGGGCTGGAGAGATGGCTCAGCAGGTGAGAGCACTGACTGCTCTTCTGAAGGTCCTGAGCTCAAATCCCAGCAATCACATGGTGGCTTACCACCACCAGTAATGAGATCTGATGCCCTCTTCTGGTGTGTCTGAAGTCAGCTATAGTGTACTTATGTATAATAATAAATCTTTGGGCCAGAGCAAGCAGGGACTGAGCAAGCAGGGTTGACCTGAGCAAGCAGAGGTCCTAAAAATTCAATTCCCAACAACCACATGAAGGCTCACAACCATCTGTACAGCTGCTGTGTACTTACATAAAATAAATCTTAAAAAAAAATGTGTGTAGTCATACACATAAATAAAATCTGTTTAAAAAAAAAAAAACTGAAGCCGGGCGTGGTGGCGCACGCCTTTAATCCCAGCACTCGGGAGGCAGAGGCAGGTGGATTTCTGAGTTCGAGGCCAGCTTGGTCTACAAAGTGAGTGCCAGGACAGCCAGGGCTACACACAGAGAAACCCTGTCTCGAAAAACCAAAAAAAAAAAAAAAAAAAAAAAAAAAAAAAAAAAAAAAAACTGCATTAGGCCTGTTTTTCTTTTTTTAGGGCTAACTATAATGGGCTCTAATTTTCTCAGGTTTGATTTCCTAACCCTTGATTAGGTAAATAATTACAATTAAACATTTGTTGTGTAACTTTATTATTTGGACTGTATAAAAGGACTCATGTGTCTTTTCATTATGTCTCTCTCCCATAAATTAAATGGCAAATTTGAAACAATGTAAGGTTGAAAATATCTTTTGGTGACCTTCTTCATCCTCCCAATGTAAGTGCTCACTGCTTTGCTCAGGACTCTGACTCTGCCCTGTCCCTTGTCATTGAGTAATGGTAGTTGTTTTAGGCCAAGATCCAGGCCAATGAACAAAGGTTATTACAGATACACCTGCTCCTGTATCTAGCAGCCCTGTAAATTTTTTTCTATTTATTCTTAAGACTAGTTCAGGTCTTCCAGCTTTTATCCCCTGGACCCAATGAACATCTAAAGAACCCAATCCTTTTGGTCTTCGAACATTAGCTTTAACCTTATTTTTTTTGTCATAACCCATGATGTAAGGAGTAACTGAGCGATTTTCTGTCCAGGTTGAATGACAGAAATATGGGGAGGTGAAGAAGTCATAATTTTAATTTCTCCGGTACAATCTGTATCTATAACTCCTGGGGCAGTCATCAATCCTGCCTTAGTGGCGCTGCTTCTGCCTAGTAACAATCCTACAGCGCCTGGCAATAGCGGGCCACATATTCCAGTAGGAAGCGCCTGTACCCCCACGTCAGGAGTTAATACTGTGTAGGCGGAGGAACTGAGGTCCAGTCCTGTGCTGCCTGGGGTGGCTAGGAAGAGATCTTGAAAGGATTGCTTTGTTAAGGAATGAACTGTACAGCCCCATAACATTGATTGGGGGCCTGGGGTTGGCCCTCTCCCGTCTCCCTGAGGGAGAGGATTTCCTATCTTATCTCTTAGACCTGCACTCATTAGCCCAGTGCGTCCCTCTGTTGCATCTAGGACAGACTCCTGGTTTTTGTTTCACTAATTTTTTTTTTAATTTGGCCAATTTTTTACTAGATGCCCTATCTGTCTACACTCAAAACAACTTCCAGGAGGCCCACTAGCCCTTTTTCTCTTTCCTTTTCCAGTCCTTGGAGATAAAATCTGTTGCATGGTTTTTCCTTGTAGTGCAACAGCTATGTCCACACCCTGCACATAAGAGGGACCAGTGTCGGAGCATAATCTAATATAGTCAGTATTTGTTCCAGTCCTTTCATATGGTCTTACGGCAGCCTGGCAGGCTGTTTGCATTCTCATAAGCCAATTGTTTTTTTAAAAGCCTTTCAGCATTAACATCTCTAGACACTCTCCCAGAAGCTTTAATCAGCCTATGGACAAAGTCCTGAAAAGGCTCATCAGGTCTCTGCCTTATTTTTGAAATATCTTGACACAAATCCCCTTTATTAGGCAAGGTATTCCAGGCCCTGCGAGCAGCAGCACCAATTTGAGCATAAGTACCAGGATTAAATCGTAACTGATTTTGTATATCTCGATATTGACCTTCTCCTGTTAACATACCGTAAGTAACTAGATTGTTAGCTCCAGCGTTTAACTAACTCTGTTGCTTGGCCAATGTCAGATTCCTGCCAAGCGGCACCCCAAAAGGCTCACCACAGGGCACCATGTTGGTGACTCTCTGTGATTAGGCTAGTGGCTGGCATGTGCCAATTTCTGGTGTTTGTTGAATGAATGAATGAATGTCTGTGTGTATGTTTGCACATGCTGGACTAAGGGTGTAGACATCCGAAAAGAAGGATAATATGATGTAGAACTTATAGTTGAAAAGAGGGTCCCAGAAGGTTGTAGAGCCTGCTAGAGCTCTACCAGCAAAACCAGACCATTGTTCCAATCAATTCAATGAGCCTTTCTGGAGACCATTTCTTGGGTTAGCTTAGCAGGTATGGCTGTCTCTGCTCATCCTCAGAGATTCCCCTTGAGTCCTGCCCTTCCCCAAGCTCCATATGTCAGACAGATGTCAATGTGTCACCTCCCACATTGGGACTAATGAACCTTTCTTCATACAGTTCTCTCTCTCTTTCTCTCTCTCTCTCTCTCTCTCTCTCTCTCTCTCTCTCTCTTTCTTTCTCTCTCTCTCTCTCCAACTTGAGGAGTAGGGCTCTTGGGGAAAGAGGAGGACTCATGGATTAAAAGCTAGGCCTGGGGGCTGGTGAGATGGCTCAGCGGGTAAAAGCACTGACTGCTCTTCTAAAGGTCCTGAGTTCAAATCCCAGCAACCACATGGTGGCTCACAACCATCCATAATGAGATCTCACGCCCTCTTCTGGTGTATCTAAAGACAGCTACAGTGTATTTACATATAATAATAAATAAATCTTTGGTCCAGAGCGAGCAGGGCTGGAGTAAGGAGAGGTCCTAAGTTCAATTCCCATCAACCACATGATGGCCTGCAACCATCTTTACAGTGTACTCATATACATAAAATAAATAAATAAATCTTAAAAAAAAAAAAAAGCTAGGCCTGGGAGAGTTCTGCCATCTTAGAGAAGCATCAAAATCCGGAGCCTCCAAAGGTGTGGTGAGGAGGAGGAGGAGGACACCAGTTCCCATGCCACCATTGCCACCCTGTGATGGTGGCCCTAGCAGCACCATCTACGTCCTCCTTCCTGAGCCCAGTTCTCATCCGAGCCCAGTTCTCATCCGTAGACTGAGAGCTGTTGAGGGCTGGCCCCAGTTCCAGCTCTCACCGTGCCCCTGGGGAAACAGAAGGACAGAGCCATACTTCCTACTTAACCATGCAGGATGCAGCCCACAAAGTTGTAAATCCGAGGTATGCAGGAGAGCCATACCCTTCCTTGCGTGGCCGCAGCCAGCCTTCTTCCCTCCCTATCCCCTACCCCCACCTCATGGTAATAATCCCAGTTAATCCCAACAGAACTCTGGTCCCGACTCAGAGCCACGGAGCCTGCGTCCTGTGTCTGGTCCCTCTACAGGCAGTACAGTCCCACCCCCTCCAAGAGCTTCCTTCCTCCACCCACCACCCTGCGTCCTCCTCTCTCCCCTTCCATTCTGTCCCTACCCTCGCTCCTTCTCACTATCCCCTCTTCCAAATACCTTCCTTCCTCTTTCCCATCCTGACGCCCCTCCCCTCTCCTCGGCTCCCTGCTCTTCCCAACCTTCCCTCTTCACCCCCCCTCAATCTCCTGCGCTCCCGTCTTCCCACGGGGTCAGTCTTTCCAGTCCTCGTCTGCAGCTGGGTAAATTTCTATAAACAATCAAATTTGTAATACATTCAACTATATTACATCCTTATTAGGAGCTTATAGCATTTGAGAAGAGGGACTCCGGCGGCTGAGAGGCGGAGAGCTCTGCCAGCCCTGTGCCCGGAAGTGGATGCTCTCATTCTCAGTTTAACTGGAGCACCGTGTATTTCATTATCTTCCCACATTTCCCAAGCATTTCTCTTCCCTTCCTCTCTGCCTGAGAGTCTCTCTTCTACCTTCCTATAGCCTCAGGAGAACTACTATCTCACATCAGGGAGGATGTAGAATGCACAGCAACAAGGACTTCCCTGCTGACGGTGAGGCTGAGAAGATGTTAGGGTCTCCATCAGCAGAGAGCTGTGGCTGTGGATGGGAACAAAAGGATGCCAACCCCCTTAGTCCCAAACCTGGATGTCTGAGACCCACAGGATGGCTGACCGAGGTCTCTAAATCCAAGCCTCTGGATGGGAACTGGGAGAAACAGCTGTACACATCTGGAAGAGGCTTGCCAGGCTCCATCAACCCAGGCACCAGCTTGTGTTTTTGTTGTTTGATCTTGCCCTGGGCGAAGGGAGATGTCAGAGACCCTCCCTGCCACCAGCCAGGCCTTTCCCTAGATCCCCTGACAGCCCTAGCCAACTTTCAAGGCATAAATGAAATGCCAGAAAACCCCGGAACACCGACACCCCCACCATCACCACGGTGGAGCCAAAGCCAATTTCCTGGGGGGTGGGGGTGGGGCAGGGTGCTGGAGCCTCTCCCCTGCCTGCATCCCTCCCCATGCCTTTCTTGTCTTTCCCAGACCCTGGGAGAGGGGCAGAGTGCCAGACCACAGTCATGCCTCATTTTGATTCTTTTTTTTGCAGAGGGCAGGTATTGATGGAGAGATTTTTGTTTTGTTTTGTTTTTTGATTTTTAGTGGTGGTGGGGGGAGTAGGGAGTGAATCTCCAAGTGTGACCTGCTTGGGGATAACGAGGAGAATCCGCTAATTGTCAAGGATGAGAATATAGAGGAGGGAAAGCCAAGTGCATTGAGTGCCCGCTATATACAAGCATACAGAGATGGATAAGACAGCCTGCCACGGAAGGCAGGTGTTGTATAGGAGAGTGAGCCGGTGGGAAGGGCATCCATGCAGAAAGCAGAAGGTATTCCGCTGGGAGAAGGCGTTTAGAGCTTCATGGAAGAGGTGACCCTTAAAGTGTGCTATGACGGATGAATAGGAGCAAGTCAGGCAGAAAGGAAAGGGAAGGGCCTTCTAGGTAAGGTCGGGCAGCACAAACAAGGTCGCAGAGTGTTTGCGGGGAGCCACTGTAACCTCTGCAGCAGCAAGGACAATGTATGTGGTGGAGGAAGGAGCAGCCATGAGAAGTGCCTGTCAGCTAGCACTCTATCTGTTTGTACAGAATGTCACCATTGGTCAGCTGCTTTGCAAAGCCACAGTCTTGCTGAGTCCTTGTCACAAACCAGGCTGAGTTTTTTGCTAGGTTTGAGACAGAATCTCACATAGCCCAGGCTGGCCTCCAACTCGTTTTCTAGCCAAGGATAATTTTGAACCTCTGAAGGCTGCCAAAAGGGATTGGCTGCACTGCACATCTGCCAGGCTCAAGGAATAAAAGTGAGCAATGGTGGGGTGAGCTGGAGGCGACAGAGCTGAGGGAGAGACTCCCTATCCAGTCCTGGGCAGCACTCGATAGACAGCCATGGTAGGTTTACAAGGATGAGGTGTGGATAGCGGGCCAGTGTGTACTCTATGGTGGGAAGGAGCCGGCTTCCAGGCTTCACTTCAGTTTTCCAGGAAAAAAAAAAAAAAAAAACACTTGAGAAAGGTATTTAACTAAGTGCCCTCTTGCATAGTCCTTGGCTGCAATGTGGTGTTGTGTTCACTATCTTTTATCTCACAAGACCTTAGTAAAAGTAGAAACAGCTTTGGAGACATACAAATTGCTTGTTTATTAAACTCTTTTTACAGCCAGGCATGGGTGGTACATGCCTTTAATCTCCGCACTTGGGAGGCAGAGACAGATGGATCTCTGTGAGTTCAAGGCCAGCCTCGTCTACAGAGAGAGTTCCAAGACAGCTAGGGATACAGAGAAAAACCCAGTCTTGAAAAAAAAAATCAAAATAAAAAAGTTTGGTTTTGTTTTTACATCTGATTTATTGTGTGTGTGTGTGCATGTACACATGGCATTCAGAGGACATAACACAGGAGTCAATTCTCTCCTTCTACCATGTGGGTCCCAGGGATCAAAGTTGGGTTGTCAGACTTGGTGGCAGGTACCTTCAGGCTGTGAACTCTCTCTCGTTCTGGCCCTTATTTATTTATTTTGAGATAGATTCTCACCTCCACCAGACTGGTCTTGAACTCACTACGTAGCAGAGGGTGACGTTCAATTTCTGATCCTCCTTCCTCCATCTCCTAGCAGCTGGGCTTACAAGCATGTGCCAGCAAACCTGGGGGTCAAGCCCAGGGTTTTGTGAATGCTGGATACGCACTCTGCCCACTGAGCTGCACCCCTGACCCTGAATGCTTATAAACATTTACTGGCTACTGTGTGCTTGGGGGCTTTGGAAGAATTTCTGCAGAAGCTAAAGCTTTCCAGAATCAGGTTTCATGAGACAGGCTGGGCAGCTCAGACTCTCCAGGGCATACAAGGGTGTAAGTGAGTTAAGGCAAATGTGAGGAGCTCCGACAGGTGAGAAAAGCGAAGGAGAGATGGTTCTAGAGCGGAGGGGTGACAAAATGGGATGTGGGGGTGGGGCAAGGCCCATATTAAGGAGGACAGCTGCTGAGGTGGTCCAAGCCAGAGGGATTAGGGACTGTTGGGGTCTATTAGTTACCTCTTACTGAAGAACAAATTGCACCCAGATTTAGAGGACTAAAGAATTTTAACCACCCACCCCACCCCCACCCCCACCGACCCCCCCACCCCCACCCCCCGCATTGCTTCTATGGGGCCAGGAACAGCTTAGCCAGGCTGAGCTGGTGGGAGATCAGGGAAGAGATTTCAGGGAAACTGAGCCCAGTGGCTCTGGCCTGTAATCCCAGCTAATCAGGAAGTTAAGATTGGACTGGAAATCTAAGGCCGGCCTTGGCTCCATGGTGAATTTGAAGCTAATGGCAACTACTTAGTGAGACTCTGTGTCTAAATAAAGTGTAGTCAGAGCGTGCTGGTTCACACCTTTCATCCCGACGCTCTGGGATTAAAGCAGAAGCAAGCAGCTCTGCTGTACACGGAGAGTTCGGGGTAGCCAAGGCTATGGGATGAGGTCCTGACTCTAAAATAAGTAAGCAACTAAGGGAGCGGGGATGCAGCACAGGGGTAGAGTGCTCATGAGGGCCTGAGTTCAGTTCCAGTACTGAAAAAAAGGTTGCTGAGACATGTCACCCTGGGCTGTTGTCACCTGTGGGTGAGGTAGGAGAGGGTCCTGGATCCTGGCTGTGGCTAGATTAGTGGTTCTCAACCTTCTTAATGTTTTGACCCTTTCATACAATTCCTCATGTTGTGGTGACCCCCCCCCCACAAGCAGACAATTATTTTTGTTGCTATTTCATAACTATAATTTTGGCACTTTTGTGAATCGTGATGTAGATATCTGATACGCAGGATGGTCTTAGGCAACCCCTGTGACAAAGTCATTCGACAGTTCCCAAAGGGTCACGACCCACAAGTTGAGATCCACTGGGTTGGAGGTCTCAGTCCCTCAGCCCAGAGGCCGGCCACGTGAATATCCTTACAGCATGCCAGATGGGTTCCCCCAGAAGACATGGCCTCGGATCGAACAACAAGGAAGAAGCCATCTCCTCCGGATCAGACCTCAGACGTCACATATCATTTCTGTTACATAGTATTATTAGTTACACGCATTAGTACTCTATAATGGGGACACAGGGCATGGGAACCAAGGCTGGTCACAGACTGTTGGTGGCTGTTTGCCACAGAAGGTCTGGTCACCTCCGTCTTACAGATAGAACAACCGAGGCACCCTAGTTAGCCCAGGTAACCCAAAGCCCATTCTAAAACTCTGATCTCTCTCTATCCCAATTCTGCAAGTCCCCACTACCCGCAACTCCTGGGAGGGATGGGGAAACACTGGTAGAAACCCCAGTCCTATGTGACCCCGGCGGGGAGGGGGGTGCCGATGTCAATCAGGCCTCCCAGGCCTGTGAAATAAGTATAATCACATGTTTGCCTTTCAGAAAGCAAGCACTGTGGTGGGCTCTGGGCTGGGGGAGGGAAGGGACATCCAGAGCAGGCCCCGCCCTCACCGGCTTGTGTTTCCCATTTAAAACCACAATCAGATGGCTGAGAAAATACGCCTGATCCCAGTACAGTTTTTGGAAATTCAACCTGCTGGGTTTCAAACCTCTTCTCTGGTGTCCCTGAGAACAGGCTTGCAGTGCCCACCACAAACCTTAGCGCACTCCCAGGGTGGTCCCAGCCCCTGGATCACCCTCTCTGCACCCTAGGAGCTGGGGAGCCACGGCCAAGTCTCCAGGGGCTGGTAAACGCTGCTAATGTCGGTTGACTCTGGGAAAAGGTAGCCATAAGACTGGGAGACCTGATTTCAACAGGGTCTGAAGACAAGGCAAGCATCCTCTACTTAACTGGGTTCCCTCTGAGACTGTGCCCCTCCAGGGAGAGAGAGAATGGCCACACCTCTTTCATCCGGCTTGGGGAGTTGGGCTGAAGAAGGCAATGAATCTTCTCACTCCTCTACAGCCCCAGGATTTCCTTTTTTCAGTTAAAAGGTGTGGGGAAAGGGAAGGCAAGAGTGACTGTTGGTTGTAATCTCAACTTGCTACAAACTAGAATGCCTGACTAGGAGAGCCCTCCCATTGCTTTAAATGACTGGGAAGAATGGGCAGTGCTCTCTGCTGCAGCCCTGATAAAAATGGGTACCCAGCAGATGGAAGATTACCCGCCTGTTCGGCCTGGCCTCCTGAGCCGAGTGACTACCGGAAGTCAGCCTCTCAGGTGTGAGACAGCTCTTGTTACTATTTCAGGGAAAGTTGATTAAATAAATTGGTGTGTGTGTGTGTGTGTGTGTGGTGTGTGTGGTATGTGTGTGGTGTATATGTGCATGTGTTTGTGTTTTTATGTGTGTGGTGGGTGTATGGTGTATGTGTGTGTGTTGGTGTGTGTGCATGTGTGTATGTATGTATGTGCATGTGTTTGCTTGTGTGTGTGGTATGTATGTGTGATGTGTGTGTGTGTGTGTTGTGTGTGTGTGTGTGTGTGTGTGCATGTGTGTGGTGTATGTGTATATGTTTGTATGCGTGTATGTGTTGTGTGTGTGGTATAATGTGTGTGTGGTACGTGTGTGTGTTGAGTGTGCATGTGTGTGGTGAGTGTGCATGTGTGTGGTATATGTGTGTGTTGAGTGTGTGTGGTATATGTGTGTGCATGTGTGTGTGCATGTGCATATGTTTGTGTGAGTGTGTGTGGTGTGTGGGTATGGTGTGTGTGTGGTGTGTGTCTATATATCCTGCAGGTTTGTCCCTCTAGAGAACCTTGATGCAAACTAAGAACAATTACAGTGATAAAGGGTCAGATCCTGGCACGGGCCTCAACCTTCAGTTTGCTTCCACCTTGGACACACACACACACACACACACACAAACCATGTGTGTGTGCCATTTCCAGCTAAATGGTTATTACAGAACAAAAAGCTCAAAACTAACAGGGACCCTTGGCTCATTATTCAAATGGGGAAACTGAGTCTCAGAGAGGAAACAATGGCTATGGAAGTGAGCTGCTGTCCCCACATGTGGCCTTCTAACAAAGCCACCATCCAGGATGGAGGAGCAAATGGGAGAGTAGAGGGAGTTTGGGGTGCCTCAGGATCCCCATGTGGAGGACTCTGCAGTAGTCATCAAGGAAGCTGGATCTCTGGGGTGGGGAACCCAGTCTCCTGGTACCTTTACACAGATGGCCTTCTCTCCAGGTTTTGAGTTTGCCTTCCAGAACATGAAATCCCTCCTTCACTCTGCACTTCCCCCGACCCCCGCTGCGAGTTGTAGCTCAGAGTCTTTTCCTGCAGACCCTGGCCTTGGAGAATCCAGAACATGAACTTGGCCTCCTCCCCCCACCCCCCAACATCTGACCTCCAAGCTTCCTCTGTGGTGGGGAAGCAGGAAGAGAAATAAATCCTATGAGGGACTTAGGGTCACCGAGGTCACTTGAGAGCTCAGATGGCAGCTGAGTGGATGGATGGTGGGTGAGAGGGGCTTCCTGGCCTGTCAGGGAGGGGTGCCTATGGAGTAGCTAGAAGAAAATCCTCTCTCCTGGCGTGGTCCTCTGACTCCTCCTCCCTGGGTCAGAGCCTGTGGAAGGCCCTGTGCTCTGACACAGCTCATCCTATAATTACAAGAAGAGCATAGAGTAGACAGAATTTCCCTGCAGAAGAGAAATGGAGCCCATTAGGGCAATGTCAATCCTTAGATGCATGCAGAAGCCTAGATACCTCCAAAACAGCTACTTGTTCACAGGGAGGCTTAGGAGACAGGACCACGAGAAGATGGAGTCAGATGTTGAAATAAGAATTCAGAGTTAGTCATGTGGGACACACCTATGATCTTGGCACTCAAGAGCCTGAGGTGAAAGGGTTACTGCAAATTTGAGGCTATCCTGTGCTACATAGTAAAATCTGAGAGCAGCCCAGACTACATCGTGAGACCTCGTCTTAAAGCAACAACAGCATCGAAATGAATGAGAATTACCATATAGTTTGAAGGGCTTGCAGACAATAAAACAGGCTGGTATGCTAGGTGCTGGGGCTGTGCCCGTGAGGACAGGAAGGACATATCTCATGAGGTGACACGTGAAGTCCAAGAAGAATTTGCCTAGGTACAGAATAGGGGGCAAAGCATTCTGGGAAGAGAGGGTTACAGATGTACAGCCTTGAATCAGACCCTGAAACGTTTGCTGGGAGATTTAGAACTGGAGCAGAGACAGGAGATGGACTGGAGGTGGCTCATGGAAAGCAAGGGAGTTAGATGTGCAGCTAACAATGGGATTTAAAGCTGTAGAGCACTTTTGAATAGAGGCATAAAGAGCCCTGATTTATGTCTCCAAATGGCCTATTGCTGAGTGGAGAGCGGGCTGTAAGAGTTCAATGGTGCTGGAAGGTGAAATCAGCTCCAATGGCCGTAGTGCCCAGCTACCAGTGCTGGTGGCAGCTGAGCAGAGACCTGGATTCTGGATTTGGTTTCGAATTCAAGCTGGCAAGCAACTCGGGCAACTGCATAAGGCTGAGGGTGAAAGGCGTGGAAATGACAGCCGAGCCTTGGTGGCGCTGCCAAGAAGCTGCGAGCTCTCCATTCATCAACTGCCACCACAAGCCGAGGCTTCCTCTGTCAAGGCTGCAGGATTCTCTCGTTCATTCATGGATTCCAGTAGAATGTATTTCTCGAGCTTCAGCCCCACCCCTTGCAAGCCTTGGTTTATCCTGGCCAGCCCTTTGTCCAGGCGGATTTCTGAAAGAGGAGTGGAAAGCCCACCTACTTACCTGGCTCCAGCGGGGTGGGCGTGGCCTCGTATGCGCATTTCCAACGTGGAGGGAGACACTGGGGGCTTGAGGGGCTTGGTCAATGTGTGCTGAGGTGGTCTGGAGAAGAGTGCAGATCCTACCCATCCCTGTACCTGGGAGGGGGGCAGGGGGAAGTGGTGCCAGTGCCAGGGGACATCTTTAGTCATTGTGGGCTGTAAGGAATGACAGACATGGCTCAGTGGGTTAGAGCACCCGACTGCTCTTCCGAAGGTCCAGAGTTCAAATCCCAGCAACCACATGGTGGCTCACAACCATCCGTAACAAGATCTGACTCCTTCTTCTGGAGTGTCTGAAGACAGCTACAGTGTACTTACATATAATAAATAAATAACTCTTTAAAAAAAAAAAAAAAAAAAAAAGGAAAATAAAGGAATGACAGACAACACAGAGGACTTAGGCAGTGTCCGAAAGATGGCTACCAGGAATGCTTGTGCCTGGGACTGGTTGTCTTCTGCAAATGCCGTGCTTGGGAGGCTCAGACTGAACAAGCGACTTCAACAAGGTCACACAGCAAACAGGGACTCAAACAAAACCTTAAGTCTCTTACCAGCAGTAGGAGTTGGCTCTGCCATCCGACAGATTCATGGCAGAGTACCACGAGGCAACTCCCAGTCCCCAGAGTCATCTTACCTCTCCCAGCCCATGAGCTTCTGTGTCTAAGTCTTTACCCAAACCGTCTCCCGCCCCCAAGGCCCCTCCTGTATTTTCACCTGCAACCCAACTACCATTAAAATCAACACTCATGCCTACCTTGTTTCCTGGGAACCTTCACAGCACCCAGCCAAGGCTCCAGCTACCTCTAGACACCCCTCCCCCACTGGCTTAGGTACCTAGGTGAGGTCCACAGCATCAGATGGCAGCCCTGAACTGCCCATCCCTGCCCCCACCCTGGAGCTCCAGTCTGTCAGCAGTGATGGATGCTGGGCAGTGGTCCCTTGGAATGGATCCTGGATCTAAAAGCCTCACGCAGCAGCCATCCTGGACAGGAGGCTGGGAGGAGTGGGGGGAGGGACACAGGGGTCCCCCAGAGCCCGGCTCCTTGCCATGAATCAGTAGGCCAGCAGAGCCAATTAGTATAGACAAGAGCTGGGCAATGAATCATGGGCCCATTAGTTCCCTGGCTCGTACCCTCTCTCAAAGTGGGGTCCTGGCCCTGGTGAGGGGTGCTGCTTCTCTCTGGATGGACTCTCCTCTCCAGAGCCCCTCCTGCTCTGAACTGCTGAAAAGACCCTCCTTTTGCAGAGGAGGCTGCAGCGGCAAGAACAGTATGCTGGTCCATTTGCATATAACTTGTATATGATTTGCATGGGACATGAGTCCTGGACACTCCTTGATGTGGAAGCTCCCACCTTTCCTGTGGACTCACCTTGCCAGAGTACTGGTTCAACTGGAGAAAACATGGTTCAGAGGTCCCCTTAGCCATGCCTAGAGCAGACCTGGTAGTACTTGCTTCAGTCTTCCAGGTGGAGAGCTAGGCTTGGCTCCTTAGATCACCATGAGTCCTAAGTGGGGCTTCAGACAAGGCCCAAGCATTGACAGACAGAGGGTCTTACTGGAGATCAAGGTCATCTCAGGAGTGGGTCCGTTATCACACCCTGACAGCTGGCCAGGGCCTGGAGTCCTTGGGGGAGTCTGCTTTGATGTAACCTACTTCAGGTGGAAGCCCTCAGCCTGGTTAGTGGTGGGCACTCAGGCCAACATGGGCTGGGAAGGAAGTACCTGAGATCTTACATGACAAATGTTTTCCAAAGACTGCCTCATCGCCCTATGACTCCCCCCTCCTCCCGTTTCATAGATGAGATGAGCAGAGGCTGAGGGACTTGTCTGAGGTCACGGCTCAGACACGGTCTGACTTGAGCTCTTGAGTGGGTGAGTTCTGAGCCATGCAGCCCTCATCCCCTCCTGAACTCAGCCTCATTCTTCCAGCCATGGACTCAGCATTCTAACCAGCTGTCCCAAGGGACCTCTAACAAGGTGTTGAAATCTGAGTTGGTTATCCCTTGCTCCCAGCTGGCTCCTGGCTCCTCTGCAAAGAGTTAGCTAAAGGCTGCCCAAGCCGGCAACATGGGGATTGGCCATCTCCAGCTCTTCCCCCCACCCCTTGTGGACCAGGCAAGTTGTGAGTGTGTGATTTTGTCATAAACTGGGCCCTCATTGGGCTCCCACTGTCTTGCCATGTGTTGGCCTGGGCTCTGAGCCTCACTTGCTTAGAAGACTCCTACAGTCTCCTACCAGGTCTGGGGCCTCATCACTTCCTGCATCCTTTGCTTCCTATCTTAAGCAGGTTGACCCCTTACTACTTTCTTTTTTTTTTTTAAGATTTATTTATTTATTATATGTAAGTACACTGTAGCTGTCTTCAGACACACCAGAAGAGGGTGTCAGATCTCATTACAGATGGTTGTGAGCCACCATGTGGTTTCTGGGACTTGAACACTGGACCTTTGGAAGAGCAGTCGGGTACTCTTACCCACTGAGCCATCACACCAGCCCCGACCCCTTACTACTTTCAAAGTGAAATATTAAAAGACCCTCAAGGTAGGCCTAGGTTTCTAGACTCTAGCTCCTCCCTGTCAGAGTCCAGTGAGCTACTGGCCTCATGGGATTCCTTGCCTTGCCTAGAATGTACTATAGGCTTTTACCCTTGCTGTCAGCCCCGACATCCTCCCCTCCCCACCCCACCCCACCCCCACCCACCTAGCAAACCATCTTGTCTTTCCATGATCAGCTAAGATCAGTTAAATGGCATCTCCTCTGGGAAGCTGGTCCAGCCCTCCCCGGCAGGATGGATGACACGGTCCAGCCCTGGGCTCAGACTGCTAGCCTAGCATTTTCACACTTCCCAGCAGTTAGCAGCTGGCCCATCCAGCACTTTTGCTAAGAGGCCTGGGACAGGGTCCAGGGCATGCTGACCTCTACTTCTGTGACCTGACACATTTATGTTCAGCAAAGGACTTAGGAGAACTAACCCCCCCAGTTGAAACCACCAGAGACAGGCCGCTCACTAAGCTCTTCCGGAAGTTGGCTGTGATCTCTGTGGCCTCTGGGCTCACATCTGTCTGATCTGGATGTCAGATGGACTGTCACATGGGTAACTGAGTAGAGTCAGGGGATCAGACTCTGGACTGAAGTGGGGGGAACTATAGATGAGTTCCTGTTGTTCCGTGTGGGCCTGTTTGCTTATGTTTACCTGTTAAATAAAGTGACAAGCCCTTCAGAGATTCCCTCCCGGTGCTCTGGGGCTTACAAGCATATTATGGCTTGGGGATTTTGTGACTGGGGCTGGCACTGTGGAGCTTACACTGAGTGTGAGTGAAGACTGTTCAGGGCAGACAGGAGCTCTCCCAGGAAGTGTCTCCCCAGAGAAGGAGGGATGACTTGGGGAGGGGTCAGGGTAGACACACTAGGAGGTGGGGACTCTTTCAGAGTCAGTAATTGTGAAAATCAATGGCATGGCCGGAGGCAGGAGACCAAGGAAAAGCCTGGGGGACTAGATCCCAGGAAATGAAGGGGGCGGGGTACAGTATCCTTCAACAGGGCTCAGCCTGGGGTAGGGGTGGGGGGAGAGAGAAATGCAAAGTAAGGGTTTAGCATTAGAATCTTGGGAAGAAGGGCAAGGAGACTTTGGGCTCAATGAAAATATATGTGTATGCAAATTCATTGTTTGTGTTTAGCTGGACAAGTCAAGTCGTGGTCCCTAAGACACCCCTCCCTCCCAAGCTCAGGCTGAAGTTCTGCCTCTGACTCAAGCGTGCTGTGGGCCGAGTAATTCCCGCCCTACCTTTAAGCTCTTCTCTGCCTTGAAATGCTGCCTTGTCCTCGAACATCTCTGGGAGTCGAAGCCCTTGCAGGCATCCCTTCAGTACCCCCGTGTCGAGGCAAGTTTATTTCTAACCCCTCTACTTCCAGGCCCCAGTTCCTTCCGTGCCAGCTCTCCCCGGCTTTTCCCCTCCGTGTGCCCCCTGCCTCTCTGCTCCACAGCTTCCCACAGTGCAGTCCTTCAGCCTCTCTCTAAGGTCCCGGTTTGGCAACTCAGGGTGGTGGGAGCAGACTGTGGGAGGCCAGGCCAGACCTCCCACCCTTTCTCCTTCCTCGTCACCCTGTGACGCCACCCGAACCCACACCCATCCCACAGGAGGAAAACAACAGACACTGGGGGTCCTGAGGAGGGAAGAGAGACAGACCCTGTGTGGGGTCTGAAGGGGTCCTGAGGTGGGGGTTGGGGAGAAGTGGAAGAAGGAGGTAAAACACACCATTACTCTCCAGCAGGAGCCGCTCCTGGGGCTGGAGGTGCCAGTGCTGACTGGGAGCTGGAAGGCACTATTGTCTGGCCCACCCCTTTGATCGTCCCTCGCCAGCTCCCTAGGAGGCTGTTAACATCCTTCTTTATGAGCTGGGGTTGAGCCAAGCCTCTCACCTCATCTGAAGCTCCCTGGCGGCTGCCTTTGGTCTTCTCACCATGCCCGGCGCCTGTACTGGGGACCTGTGGCTCTTTTCCACGCGCCAACAACTTCAGGCCTGGTAAGAGATCCAATGGACCAGCCAGTCTCTGTTCTCATGTGCTCCTAGGTGGATGACAAGCAGGTAGGGTACTTTTGGCCAACAGTCTAAAGCAGTGGTGCTCAACCTTCCTAACGCTGCGACTCTTTAGTACAGTTCCCCATATTATGGTGACACCCAACCATAAAATTATTTTGTTGCTACTTCGTAACTGCAATTTGCCACTGTTATGAATTGTAATATAAATGTCTGTTATTCAGGATATCCGATATGCAACCCCTGTAAAAGGGTCATTCGACCCCTGAAAGGGTCATGACCCACAGGTTGAGAGCCATTGGTCTAAAGAGCCAGAGTCTTGAATGAGTGACCTCAGTGGGCTTCCTGGAAGAGGCAAGGAGAGGACAGAGGATCTAAGGAAAAGGAGGGAGGGAAGTGGACCAAGCATGAAATGGAGGTGAGGAAGCAGGCCATCTCACAAGCAGAAATGATGCCACCCCTGAGCCTCAATTGGTTTGCCTGTACAATGGGCCAACACTTACTTCCCTAGGATCAGCCAGTACATGAAGTTAGAGTCCACGCTGTCTTTGCTCTCACTTCTTGGACTGTCTTCCTCTCTGAGAGTCTTCCAAAGGGGCCAGCCCCTTCCCGGGACCTCAGTATCCAGCTGTATCCAGAAACATCTGCCTCTCTTGTAAGAAGTCCCCACAAGGCTCTGAGTGGGGGAGGGGGGAGGAGGTAGAGCACTGGAAGGCAGGGGGGAACAGAGATGGATGAAAAGAGCAAGGTGCATCTTCTGACAGCTCTTCCCCAAGGCCTTGCTGGACACAGAGATCCGTTGCTGTCTTCCAGCTGCCCTGAAACACACCTGCTTTCCCTCTCAGCCCCTCCGGTGGCCCCTGCTGGGCCTCCAGGATGAGCCTCCGCTTCCTCCCAGCTTCTTTCACTGGCTGCCCAGCAATGGATTCTCCAGCCTTGTTTCCAAAATTCTAGCCAAGTTCTGTCCTCCGCCGGAACACCCTGTGTCATTTCTGCACGAAGGCATCTTCTCTCTTTTCCTTTTGGTTTTAGGTTTTTGAGACAGGGTTTCTCTGTGAGGCCTGGCTGTCCTGGAATGTGCTTTGTAGACCAGGTTGGTCTTGAACTCAAAAGATCTGCCTGCCTCTGCCCCTTGAGTACTATTCATGCCTGTTCACAGTTTCAACCATATGGTTGCTGGGATTTGAACTCAGGACGTTTGGGAGAGCAGTCAGTGCTCTTAACCACTGAGCCATCTCTCCAGCCCCTCATGGCTAATCAAAGGCCTGATCCACCATGCCTAGCTAACTTGCCACACTTCTTTGAGTGCTTATCCCTCATCTTTACTAAGGCACCCCATGAAGACTTGAGGGGTCCCTGTAACCCTAGTGAGCCATACTGTCATGGTCCTGGGGTAGCCTGAACACTTTGTCCTGTTCTCATGAAGAAGCCTCAGACTCTGGATATAGAGAGGACTGCAGAGGGCTGAGGAGACTTCCAGGACAGTTTGGGTTAACAGTGAGAGTGGAGTAAGCAGGTGTCACCCACAACAAAAGGAGATTATACTGTGGTCTGACCCCATTCCCTACAGGATCTACCCCTTCAGGGGTAGATCTTGGAATCACAGACTGTCCCCAGGGCAGGGGGACTTCAGGATTCTTGCAATTTTCTCTCTTCCTGACAATGGACAGATAAAGAAACTGTGAACAGGCAAAGAGGACTGACTTCCTTTTTCCAAAATGCTTCTATTCTCAGTGTCCAGAGTTACGATGTGCAGAATAAGGATTCCTTGAAATGCCCACATCCTGGTGCCTAGAAAGTGTGATTGGATATGGGAACCGTGATGAAGGGTCTTGAGCCTAGGACCTTGGCTTGAGACACCCATGGATGCCACACAATAACCATTAGTATCCCAGCCAGGAAAAGAAAGAGGTAAGGCTGGAAGTCACAGCAGCTGACCTGGGACTGATGTGTCAAAGGGGTCCTGAGCCAAAGCGGGCAGGGAAACTCCAGTCAAGCAAGTCAAGCAATAGTCTCTCTCTCCACTTCTCATCTATCATAGACTTCTGACCTGTGAGCTCACCTGAGAAACTGAGTTTCACCGCACTTGTAACAATTAGTTTTAGCTTCTCTCAATAACTTATTTTGTGTTTTGTTTTGTTCTCGAGACACGACCTCACTGTGTAGCTCTGTCTATCCTGAAACTTACTATGTAGACCTCAAACTCACAGAGATCCATCTGCCTCTGCCTTAGTGCTAAGATTAAAGGCATGAGCCCCTAATCTTGACTCATGGCTAATTCTTT
This sequence comes from Mus musculus, assembly GCF_000001635.26. Taxonomy (NCBI): domain Eukaryota; kingdom Metazoa; phylum Chordata; class Mammalia; order Rodentia; family Muridae; genus Mus; species Mus musculus. The sequence goes on from NC_000077.6 coordinate 95,625,078, forward strand.
TCTTTTTTAAAGATTTATTTATTTATTTTATGTATATGAGTATACTATAGTTGTATAGATGGTTGTGAGCCATAATGTGGTTGCTGGGAATTGAACTCAGGACCTTTCTTCATTCTTGCCCAGCTCGCTCCGGCCCAAAGATTTATTTATTATCATATGTAAGTACACTGTAGCTGTCTTCAGACACAGCAGAACAGAGCATCAGATCTCATTACGGATGGTTATGAGCCACCATGTGGTTGCTGGGATTTGAACTCAGGACCTTTGGGAGAGCAGTCAGTGCTCTTAACCACTGAGCCATCTCTCCAGCCCCTCACGGCTAATTCTTAACTCATCACTAACCACACAGGCTTTGGAGTGAGAAACTTTATGGGTCACATAGGGGCCCCATGAGCTTTTCTTCTGCATTCTTTCACCCAGTATTGAGTGCACACCTACTGTGGGACAGGCAGATACCAGGTGACTTGCCCCAGCCCCTGCATTCAAGGAAGGCAGTGTACAGGGACCACAGACACTCCCAGCAGGAGTATAGCAAGGGAGACTTCAAGCTGTAAATGGAATGGCTGCAGTGGCCACAAGGAGATAACTACTGGGCTCTGGGGACAGGAGGAAGGGAGTCCCTTCTGACGGCCTATCTGTGTGACCTGGGCAACTATTCATCCTTGTTAAGTGTCAGTTTCTGCCCCTGGCCTGTGGGAAGAGCCTTCACATCTCCCTGCTAGGCTTTTGGGAAATAAATGATGTTTGTTGTCTGGGGAGAGTTTGAGATCCTGTTCCTGGTACAAGGAAGACTCTCAGAAAGCAAGGCAGGCCTTTACAGGAGAGATGATCTCTAACTTAAAGACCACCTAGGAATGTGATGGATAAATAACCAGGATAAAGCATTTCCTGCCCGAAAAGCCAGCTTGGGCAAGGCACTGTGGGCTGAGATATCCATGACCTTTAGGGGGTAAAAAAAAAAGCAATGAAATTTAGGATCTGAGTCTGAAGTAGCTGAGAGTCAAGAGATTCTTGCCTGGGGGAGATACGGAGGTTACCAAGGAATCTTCTGGCATCCCAAGATCATTTTATGCTGAAATTGAGAGGGAGCCACTGAAGGCTGGTGAAAACAAAATGATCCGATCAGATTGTATGTTGAGAAAAAGACCTTTTTCTTATGTTGATACCAAAAAGACAAGACTCGGGTTGGGGGGAAGGAGTCATTCTAATTTACCTTGGTGGGAGATAGGAACAGAGAGGATCACCTAGAACTCTTGAGAGATCTCCAAGGAGGTGGGGGGGGGGGCGGCTTCAGAACCACAGCAAACAAGAGAACAAGACCCAGTGTCCATACAAAGAAATTGAGAACCCAGAGAGGGTCATCGTGGCAGGACCCGGCCCTCGGGTTTTTCGATTCCTGGTCCAGTGTTTGTTCCAAGGCACCCTGGCAGCCACCATGACTGGACAGGAGTCCACCGAGCCCTAGCGCTGTATACAGAGCTGGCTTCTACTGCACCAGCTCTGGAGAGTGTTCTTGTCAGCTTTTCTGGAGACCTGGTGGTTGCCTGATCTGAGCAGAGAAGTGAAAGGAGTTGGGGTTGGGGGCAAAATGATGGTTTATCTTCCCATGACCAGAGCTGCAGAGTGGGGGAGGGGAGGGGCAGAAGCAGGGAAATGGGGGTTGAAAGGGAAATGGGGTCCTGCCTCCAGTTAGCAGAACTTCGGCTTCCCTAAGTGCAGGGATCCAGACCTTTGCTGACATAACAGACTGAAAAATGACCTGGTCACACTGCCTGCGCTCCAGGGACACGTTTCTTCGTTTGCCTCCCAAGACCCCCCCAACGAGCCAGCAGGATGACTCTGTGCTTCTCTAGGGGACCAGTGCTGAGACCGTCAAGGCCACCTGTGAGGGTTGAAGAAGCAAAGAAGTGCCATCTGACCGCATCTCAAACCGTGTGTTAACTCCTGGCAGGAAGCAAGAGGAAGCCAAACCAGCCAGAGTGCCTGTGGAGTCAGCTACGCAGAGTCTGCTAGAGCAGGGGAGCACAGCAAGCCAGATATGGCTTCTCTGCTATGGAGAGTCCCTGGTGAGTTTCCCACCCATCCTTACCATCTCCCACGTGACTACAAGCTCATGAGGACAGAGACCCCGATGGCAAGGCAGGGGCTTTCCTAAGATGCTGGCCAGGATCTCGGACTCCTTAAGTGCCGATGGGACTCTTCCCAGCTGCACAAGTCTTTCATAGTGTGTGTCTTGGGGCTCACCAGTGCCAAGAGACGCTCCAGAAGAAACAGTCTGGGGCCAGATAAGGTTGGGAAATGCTCTTTCCTGGAATTCCTTGGGGATTCATACTCTACATGAACATAAGAAAGGTCCTGAAGTATCCTGCAAGACATTAGCATGTTGCCAGATTCGATCTCTAACACAGCTCTTTCACACTAAGTTCACCACACACTGCCTCTTCTGAAAGTTACCTGCTAGCAGCACAAGACTGGGTCCCACAGAAACACTCTTGGAAACAATACATTGAATGGTGAAGCTGAAGACCCGCTGAGGACAGGACGGACAGCGATGGCGTGCCAAGTGCCTCACTGCAGAAGCGTCCAGGGTTAAAGTTTACTGTTCATGTATTCATTCATTCATTCATTTCAAATATTTATCATGGCCAGCAGCTACGAAAGCAATGCTGAGTTGAAACAGGCTGGTCTCTGTCTGCTCAGTGCTCATAGTCTGGTGGAGTCATTCATTCATTCATTCATTCATTCATTCATTCATTTTATACAGGATAGCCACTGCTAGCCAGTCACCATGGTAACCAAGCTCAAGCACCTGGTATGGTGTCTATGACATGTATCTACCATTATCAGTTGTTTGATCCTTATGTCAATCTAGTGACATTACACACCTAGAAGCCACTATCCCACTGGAAGATGTCTTTCAAACATTCAGGAAGATGGTATGGAAAGTTCATTAGAAATTCACTACTTGTTCTGGCCGCTTGTGGATCCTACAGCTATTTGTGTGCCTGCGTGTTGGCTAGTCCTTCTTTTGCTCTGAGCCTCTGGACCTCCCTCTTCAAGGAAGCCCTCAGCTGTAACCTTCCACACAGCATGGCACACAGGAATGGATGGCTAGGATCACCCACAGAACCCAGAGACCATTTCTGCTGTTTGAATCTATATATCTTTAAGGACAAGGCTGCCTCTCCCACCCTGGCCCATGGGCCTTCCTTGGGTGGAGAAGTGCTCAGGGGCCCTGAGAGGATCTGGTCCTCCCTTGGGTACCAGCCACCCATGTGATTGCCGCAGCCTGGCAGGAGCTTGGGAGGGTGCAGAATGAGAATGGCTTTCAAAACCAGTGAGACCAGAGGCTGCACTGGAAAGGGAAGAGGAACAAAGGGGTCGGTGAATTGGTGCCCACAATCTTTTTTTTTTGTTCTGGTGACTGGAAACTGACAGTAAGATCCTGGAGGGAGGTGCTGTGTGGGGAGGGTGACATCACTCAAGTTGTCAGCTTAGATGCATCCCTGTCACAGAGAGGACTGACGGACGGACGGACGCAGCATCCCCTAAAGCTACTCTCAACACTGGCTGCTGCCTCTTCTTCCTCCTTTCCTAGAAAGAACTTTCATCCCCTGTACCCTGGCACTCCCTGTGCCTGTCTGGCTGTTTCACCCCTCTGAGTGTTGAGCTGGCCCTCCCACAGAGCATGGTTCATTGTATAGTGGCTGGCTGTAGAGACCCTAATGCAGGCTCAATGTGGAAGCTTCCCTGGAGATCCCCAAGCTGGGGCGTCCTATCTCCTGAACCACGCTTGCTCTCTATGTCCCGAACAGCTTCACAAAGTGTGTACAGTGTGAGTTCCAGACACGGCACCCTCCACAGACCCTGTCTCCTCTTCCATCCCCTGCTCTTGCTTCTGCTGACATCCCTCCAGGCCTGCTGGCAGCAAGCTCTAGGCTCTCAGGCACGCTGAAGGGGCAGGGGTTCTGTCTTCCCGGTTCTGGAGGGGATGTATGTATGAAAGAACCATAGTGGAACTGGCTGACTGGAATGGGTGAGCAGCTTCTCCGGCTGCTTCCAAACTCTGGGGGGAGGGGGGGGGTCCCCGTGAATTCATCTGTGGCCAGGAGAAAGTGGCACAGTTCTCCTTCTCTTCCAGGGGAGTCACATTCTGGGACAACTCGGCAGTCTGCTCCTCTTGATGCAAGCCAAGGGCTAAAGTCAGTTCTCACCTGTATCCCTGCCTTGGCCCCCTAGTGAGCTCCTCTCTCTTTCTGACCTTGCTGTGCAGACTCCGCTCCTACACTGGGAATCCAACCTGACCTAGAAGAGCTCGTCCAGCCAGTTCCCGACCGACCAAGCCTCTCCTCACTGGTGCCCCTTATTCTCCCACTCCAGCCTCATCTTCTCCCAACAGCTTGTACTTGACTCTTGTCTGCTTCAGCATCCTTGAAGACATCATCCCCATCTACCTGACAGTTTTCCCATCCCCTCCGGTCTCACCTTGAGCATTCATTCCTAGGACAAGACTCTCAGATTCCCCATGCTGGTCAGATCTGAGTGTTTACACAGCGTCGTCTTATTTTCTTTGCCCCGGTCCAGGCTGTCATGCTGACTCCAGCTGTGGACCTATTTGATTGACATCTGCTTGCCACTGAGCTGCGGGCTGTTTATGGGTAGAAGCCAAATTTGCATTGCTCTCTCAGTGCCCCCAAGGCCGGCACAATTTCTGGCATGTAGAGTTCACTCGGAGAATAAGTGTTCCAATGAGCAAGACTCAAGTGAGCGAGCGATGTGCCTACTGGAAGGTCACCCAGTTAGGTCTTTGGAGTCTTGGGCTTCTGTGGGAAGGGAGAGGTTAGCTTTCAAGAGACAACTGGGAAAGAGGAATTCCAGCTTTGTCTTAGGCCAGCCATTGGCTACTACTACTCAAAGACAGGGTTTTAGGATAGCCAGCCAGGGCCCCGAATTCCACCATAGCTATCCTGTGGTGAGTCCTTCTAAGTATCTAGGTGCTGGGAGTTCAATACTTCTTTGCTTTTCGACTTTGAAATGGTCCTACCCAAACCCATCCCGCATGGGAGAAGAGAGGTCTTCAGCCCATATTCAGGGGGTGGAGACCATGTGGGAAAGAAGTGGGGGGGGAAAGACAACATCTTTGAGAAACTCAGGGTGGAAGGAAGAAGGCTTGTGGAAGACAGTATGTTGCCTGGGATGTTGGGGGTGGGTGTAGACAGCCCCATTTTTCTACTCTGGAAAAGGAAGAGAAAAAGAAAAGAATGCCTAATGTCCAGACGCACCCAGACTGGTTCCTCAGAGCAATCCCAGGGGACTTCTTGGAGTAGAGGAACTTTATAGAAGCCTCAACTGGACTGGAAGGAGCATGGGGAGGGAGAACCACATTTAAGAGCGGCTGAGAAACAGGAGGCAAAGAAAGGCAATTTGACCAGGGTGAGAACGAGTGGGAGGCAGGCAGGTCTTACCCTGCCAGTTAACATGTCTGGCTGAGGTTACTCAGCTCCGCACCTCTAGGCCAGTGCTCCTGTGGTGACTCTCCAACCACAAGATTATTTTCACTGCTACTTTATTGCTGTGACTCTGCTACTGTTATGAATCATAATGTAGATATCTGTGTTTTCTGGCGGTCTTGGGTGACCCCTGTGAAAAAGGTCATTTGACCCCCCCAGGGGTCGCGACCCACAGGTTGAGAACCACTGCTTTAGGGTCTCCAGCTCACTCAAAGAAATTGTCATCATCCTCCCTGTTCCCATTTCCAGCATCACTGTCACCCCACCCCTGGAGCCCATGGGGTCCCCATGCATCCGAGGCCATCTCCTCTGCCTCGAAGGGCTTCCTTACAGAAACCACAGCTCTCTCCTTGCCTCCTGAAAACTCTGCTTTGTGAAGCCCCTGTTTCTGCCACGTAATGTTGCATGTCAGTGATTCCATCTCTCCCCATTCCCTTTGCCCGGCTGGCCTTTCTGCCACAGAAGCACCTTCTAGAACATTCTATCCTCCCTCAAGAAAAAAGTCAGCGATGTCAGCAGGCATGCCATCAGCATTCCGGACAGTACCTGGCCCACTGCGGGTGCTCAGTCACTAAGGGTAAAAGACAGAAGGTAGCTGGGAGCCTGCGACTGGAGAGGAACATCACGACTTTCCAGCAGGTTCCTTGCTCAGCTGAGAGAAAGACTCACAAGGATGGTAACCCTAAGTCTGCCCCATACACCAGGAACACAGTTGGCTCCCCTGGCTGTCTCTTCAGTTGAGGCTCACCCTCCTCCCTTCCTCCCTTCCTTCCTTCCTCCCTCCTTCCCTCTGGAGTCCTCCTAGGGTGAGGGTGCTCCCAGCATCTGGCATCCATCAGCCCCTTCCAGAAGTCCTAGTGAAACAAAGGGGGAGGGTGTGTGTGTGACTAAAGCGATCCCAGATTGGGGCAGGCCAAGCATGCCTGTGTGCTGCCCCTGTCCCAGAGCCTCTCCCACCCCAGCCCTGCCCAGAGCTTCCCATCTACTGCTCTCCCTTCCTCTCTTTCCTCCGGCCTGGGGGAGGTTGTGGCCAGCCTTGCAGGACTGCTGGCTCCAGATGTGAGGGATGCGGAGGGGAGCTGGCAGGAGGGAGCGGGCAAGCAAATGGGACCTGACAGGGGCCGGGCACCTCGGGCAAAGAATGTAAATAAAAAATCAGTAAATATTTAGGGGAAATGGAGCGGGAAGTGGGAGAAGGCAGTGGGGAGGGGAATGTGTTAGATTTCCAACAACATCTGGAGGGCAGTCCCCTCCCCTACCTTCTCCACACTCGGTCCCACCCATTGGGACTTTCAGTTCAGTTTGGTGGCCCTTGGGAGGGCTGGCTATCGGACTGGACTTGGGGGTGTTTGCCATCATTAAAGCACCCCACCCCACAAGGCCTTGCTGGAGTTAGGTAAGGGGTTCTCAGATGGAAACATGGAGTCCCTGCCCTTAGAAACTTCTTAGAGAAAAGCCGTTGGCAACACCTAAGCAGGGCCTTGACAGAAGGCTGGAATGGTGACCTCCAGAGCAGGGCGGGGGGGGGGGGCAGCTTCCTGGGGGAGGGGCTAGGGAGATGTGGGGGTGAGGATCATTTTCAGAGACCAGTGGGAGATGAGACACCTGTGAGCAAGGTGGGTGAGGGAGAAGATAAAGTAGGCACAAAAAGCAGAAGCGGTGGGCAAGGGATGGGCAGGCCTGTGGCACTTTCAGGCCCACATCCCTCTCCCCCATCTCACCCCAAGGAGATTCCACTCTTCTAGGAGAGTGCATCTGAAGGGCCCTCTCACATGTCTCTCAGGGACTGGAAGGAAAAGGAAGGCCCTACCCCCAGGCCAATTCTGTAAACAAAGAAAAGCAGCAAGCAGAGAGGTCCCTGCACCCCCACTATTGGGCGGTGTGCTCATTGTCCAGATTGAGGTTAGGCCTAGGAGAGCCCCCAATGGTCTTTTCTCATGTCTTATGCCGATGGAATGGTGGCTTCCTTCAGCTGGGCCTCCCAGAGTCCAGGCTGTACTGTGTAGAGCAGGGCTCTACAGAGGGTCACAGGCCTACAGTGTCATCTCTGCCTCCTGCTTCCAAGCCCGAGAACAACCGGCCTTTTGTCCAGCTGAGGATGCCCAAGGGGTGAGGTCACCCCCAACATGGCTCTCTTTGTCTCCTAACCAGTGAAACATCAAGGCTGAGTCCGGGCTGTCTGCCTGCGTTCTCTGTCCTCGAGGCCTGGCTACCTCCCATGGGCTTCCTCCAGGTCACAGGGAGACACCCTCATAGGGAAGGTGGCTACTGTGGCAGGTACCAGGGGAGATGAAGCGAGTACGGATAGAGCCAGGGTGGGGCTGAGAAATAGTCCCCAGTGAGTGGGCAGCCCTTCCTCACAGGAGCTCCAGGCACAAATGTGGCTGGGTCAAAAAAGCATCTCAGAACTCAAAGGGAAAAAGCAAAGGATCTGGGAACAGAGGTTCTGGGGGTTGCTCTAACTTTAGACCAAGGGCTCCTCAGAAAACTGGTGAACCCCAGTTATACCAGAGAGAGAAGAGCTTGAAACAGATATCCAAGGTCCCTTCCCCAGGAAGGCAAAAACCCCTCCCTGCAGAGTCTGTGGGGCCTAACTGAACAGAGAGGCCCTGGAGTGGAAGGATGAGGCCTAGAGAAAAAGCCAGGGCAGGGTCTTCTAAATGCAGTGAGATGTCCCCAGTGAGTCCTGGGACCTCATCCCGCCCTTCCTCAAACTTAGGGCCAGGGTAGGTTTACCAGTCTGACTCAGTCGTCTAGGCAAAGAAATGCTAAATTCTACCAAGAGACAGAAGGCTAGGGTTAGAGGATCCTAGTCACCCAGTGAGCAGGAAGTGGCTCCCTGAGGCCTGCAGCTACTGGAAAAGCTGCCTCTGGGGAGAGAGCATGTCCCTGTGTGGCTCTGATGGCTGTCCATGCCACTGAAAGAACTTACTGCTGTCTGAAGACTGAGGGGCCTGCGGAGGGTTGGGTCCACCCAAGGAGCTGAATGGATCAAGTCAGAGAGGATGATGGGAACATGGGTTAGTGACAGGGCATGATCTGACCAGGTCATCCTCTAGCTGTGGATTCTCAGGCTGCAGTGTCTTCTGTCCCCTATCCTGCCTACCCCCACCCCACTCTGTTCACTCTGGACCCAGGCTCCACCCCATCTGGGTAGAATGTTATGGGAGCCAAGAATAGCCTTTGCTGGGGTCAAGGAAGGGAGGGACACTGGGGACTAATTGCCCTAAATAAATGAGCAATTAAGGCTGTTAGAAGAAATAGCTAGAAGCCCCCACCACCACCCTGAATTATCACCATGGCAACCCCAGCCAGCTCCTCCCCAGAAAAGGCTGAGCCACTCGTTTGGCCCACATAACTGTCATTCAGACTGAAGGTTGGCCAGAATGGCCTCTTTCTGGAGAACCAGAAAGAGTAGAGGAAAAGATGGCATGGAAGGGAGGCAGGGGGATGACTGGGATGACCTGCTGCTTAAGCTCGGAGTCAGACCATGGAGCAAAGGGTATTCCTCGGTGGCCTCATAGCTAGGGCCTCCAATCCCAACAGCACTGCAGCCAGTGTGGCAGGGGTTTAGGAGTAGATGTTGCCAGGAGTAGACTTTGCCAGGTCCCCATCTCCTCTCAGCACCTCACCCCACCCCCCACACTTCCTGTAATGGCGTCTCCAATGGGGAGCCCATTAGTCCTTCTCAGGGTAGCGCCTAAGTACTGTGGCTGATAAATATAACATGAGCCCATCGATTAGAACCCTCCTAGTCCTGCACAGCTTGACTCCCTAATGGCTCCCCCTCCCCTCAGCCCAGACTCCCACCCACCCCTCCACCCAGGACCGTTTTTCCTGGCTTACTTGGAACGTGGAAGCAGCTATTACTGGAGCAGAGGTAAGGAGACATAGGCAAACCCCCAGGGTCCAGTCAGAAAGGCCTCCTGCTTCAAGACCTACTTGGGCAAGTCTGGATCCCAAAGTGGCCTGGAAGGCCCTTCTTTGTCAGTCAGGGAACCAGAGTTCCTCCCTGGCTGTCCCAGCTCACAGAGAACCTCCGCCTCTATGAGGTGCAGAAGTCAAAGGGGCCCCATCAATCAAGGCTCTGAGGGCTCTTCCGGTTACTCTTAGACAAGTCTGCAGCACCACCAACTTTGACCTTGTCACCGTACCCTTTCGGAACCCTGGGCATAGGCTAGACTTGCTGTACCTGTCATAACCCACTAAGCCTTCCTGCCTTCCCCCGACTCCCCCCAACTCTGGCACTGACTTTTTCTGTCTTGCTTCAGTCAACTGTGGGCTACCACACTTATCGGATTAGAGTCCCAGAGGAAAAGGAGGGACCATCTGCCTCATGGTGGGGTCTACAAGGCATAAACTATCTTCCAAAGTCAAGCAGGGAAGTTCCATGGGTGGGACCTGGCCCCTATAAGGTAATCAAACCAATTAGACCTCGTTAGCCACCAGTGCTGGGAACTAAGGTCCCTAGCATCCCTCCCCACAGTCTGCTGCATAAGCCCTCTTGCCACTGGAGCCCACTGCTGGAGGCAGCTGCATGGAAGGGCTTTGACAGAGAAGTCAACAATAGCTCTTGCCTGGGTGCCAGAGGGGGCTTAGTGGGTGGATGGTGGCCCAGGCCTGGGAGGGGGCTGTGGTTTTATAACACTGTGGCTCTGGGTGGAGGCTGCCCACAGAATCCTCTAACAGGAAGGCTGAGCCAGGCTGGCTGCAGCCAGGAAGTTAATCCTTAATGTGCCTCTGGCCTTGCTGCTATACAAACTCACCGCTTAAACAGGCCGGGTGGGGACCAGCCACAGAGCTTACATTCCTCTGGGTGGGGCTTGGTGCCACAGCAAGTTGTGTACCAAGGATGCTGCGGGGTTGTGTGTGCTCTAGGGATGGCTGTCTGCTGGAGAAGCTTGCTATAAGAGGGTGGGTATGCAAGAGGCCATGCATGGGTCTGGTCCATTCTCTCTTGTGTACCCCACCCTGACCCTGTGCCTCTCTTAAACTTCTAGTAGGCACCACAAAGACGTGGGCTTTGTGTGTGTGGCTTGTGTACACATGTGCATGGGGTATGCATGCGTATGCATCAGGCTTGGAATCAATACCAGAGCTCTCCCTCAGTCACTCTTTATCTTTTTTTTTTTTAAGATTTATTTATTTTACGTGAGCACACTGTAGCTGTCTTCAGACACACCAGAAGAGGGCGTCAGATCTCATTACAGGTGGTTGTGAGCCACCATGTCACCATGTGGTTTGCTGGGAATTGAACTCAGGACCTCTGGAAGAGCAGTCAGTGCTCTTACCCACTGAGCCATCTCACCAGCCCTATCTTATTTTTAAAATAATATTTTTATTAATTCTTTGAGCATTTCATACGGGTATACGGTGTGATTTGATTGTATTCACCTCGACTCCTCTTGGCTCCTCCCACATCTACCCCTCCCCCATTCCCTTCCTGAAGTTGTGTGTATGTGGAGAAGGGGGTGTATGTGGAGGGAGTGGAGGCACAGTATTCTGAGACAGACACAGTTTCTCAGTGTAGCCCTGGTTGTCATGGAACTTGCTCTGTAGAGTAGGCTGGCCTAGAACTCAGAGATCCTCCTGCCTCCGTCGCTGGGATTAAAGATGTGCACAGCCATGCCTGACTTGTCTTCCCTTCCTCCTCCCCCTTCCTCCCCCACCCCCCTGCTGATGTCCAGTGAGGCTGGGAAGGGTTAACTAAGAGAGCATCCAGCATCTCTCCAGTAGCATCAAGTCTTTCCTCTTGTGACCTTCTTTAACCTGACTTCCCTGTTAAAGGCCCTTTTGCTAACCTGGTCAGGTTGCAGGTCAGGGTTTTAACGGTTCAACTGCAGCACCAGACCAACTTCATCCTTTCTGTATTGCACCTAAGCTGTAAGGATGAACTACCTGGGAGTCCCCTTTCAAGTAAACTGACCCCTATCCTTTCTCCACCCCACCCCCACTCCTTCCTCCCTTGCCCCCAGCTCTTCCATTGCTAGAATTCTCTGTGGGTCCAGAGCATCCAGAGGCCTCAATAGCCTGAATTCAGCCCCCAGCCCGGGATATATTTAGCCAAGAACTTCAGACACTAGACAAAGCCACTTCCAAGGGTCTGGTGGGAACCTAGTTGGGGGTGGGGGGTTGCCCTTCCTGTTCCTTCCCCTTTCTGATATGGGGACCCCTCAGTTGCCCTTGTAGAGTTACTAGGAATGCCATTCTCAGGGCAAGCGCCTGAATGTGGGTGAATTGCTCTCTATTTCTAGACCATCTGCTAAGAAGGTCTGCCCCTGCCTGAATGGGCACATTCTAGAGTTTTCTTTCATATATTCACTACCCAGTCTGGTAACCAAGGGAACTTTGAGAGATTTAACTGGTCTTGGGTGAGACTCTGGTATCCATCTATCTGTATGACCATATGTATGTCCATCTACCCACCTACCCATCCATCTCTCCAGTTTCTCCTGTTTGTTTTCTCTCTGTCTCTCTGTCTCTCTCTGTCTCTCTGTCTCTCCCTGTCTCTCTGTCTCTCTCTCTGTCTCTGTCTCTCTGTCTCTCTGTCTCTCTCCTTCCTCCCTCCCTTTCTCTTCCCCTTTTTCTCTCTGTCTCCTTCTTTCTTTGAAAAGCCTGCGTTGACTGTGTACTACAGATAATTGTAGGATCCTGGGCCCACAGGCAGAAGCACAAAGGAGGAGGGGCTTGCTGGAATCTTAGGTCCTGCCCAGCCAGCCGTGGAATCAGAATCTATCAAGAATGTATCTCAACAAGCTTCCCCAGGGGATTCCCATGGAAACTACAGTTTAAGAATCACTATTCTAAGGCTGAAGAGATAGCTCAGCCAAGGTCTTGAGTTCAATTCCCAGCAACCACAGGGTGGCTCACAACCATCCCTAATGTGATCTGATGCCCTCTTCTGGCATGCACATAGAGTACTTGTATACATAAAATAAATAAACCTTATTAAAAAAAAAAGAGGAATCACTATTTAAGGCTCTTCCATTGTAATGGACAGAAGTCTAGACCTAGACTTCCCAAAGGCTGGTCAGGAAGCCAACTATCCCCACCTCCTACTACCCTGCAACACAACTAAGGACCCTGGTTTATTTTTTTCAATTTCTTTTTATTTGTGTTGGAGTCACTTGTGTCACTACCAGAGGGTGACTTGTGGAGTCAGTTTTCCCTCTTCCTTTCTGTGAGTTTCAGGGATTAAACTCAGGACTTTAGGCTTGGCCAGTAAGGATCTAATACTGAGCCATTCCACAGGCCCAAGGGCTCTGACTTCTTCTTCTTCTTCTTCTTTTTTTTTTTTTTTTTTTTTTTTTTTTTTGGTTTTTTGAGACAGGGTTTCTCTGTATAGCCCTGGCTGTCCTGGAAATCACTTTGTAGACCAGGCTGGCTTCGAACTCAGAAATCTGCCTGCCTCTGCCTCCCGAGTGCTGAGATTAAAGGCGTGTGCCACCATGCCGGGCGGGCTCTGACTTCTTAAGACCCCATTATGCTTTCCCCCACTATTAGGTCCAGATGTGGGTGCAGGGTCATATCTAGGTTCCTGCGTATGTTCACATGCATTCAGTTCTCTGTCCCTGTCTCCAAACAGGCACACCCACACTCATCACAGAGAAGCCTGGTAGGTGTATTGGGTCCATAACTGGACTCTCCTGTCTGCACCAGCTCAGCTCCACCCAGAGCTGTCCAATGTTCTTCTCCATCAGCTGACACCTCTGCCACCCTCCATGAAATCTCAAGAGCCGCCATCATGGAATTTCTTAGGACCCAGCTGACATCATCAGGGTCCACTTCTGGAATGTCTTAGACAGCCTACGGTTCTCAGTCGTCCCCAGCTCTTTTCTGGTTACCCATTGTCTCTAACAACATATAAAGTTCTCAGAGGAGCACGAAGGCCCTGCTCTGCATAATCTTGCTCAGATCACTCTGCCGGCCCCACTCCTGGTACCAAAGCCAGACTCAGCCTCTCCTGCTCCCCTAGGATTTCCCCTCCCTGTCCTCTGTGTTTCACCACTCTCCTCTGTTGCTCCCTCAGCTGGGGATGTATTCACCCCTTCCTTTCCTGCGTGCTAATAATCTCCCACTTATTCTTTGAGTCACAGTAAAGTCTCTCTCCCTGAGATGCCTCTGGCCCTGTGAATGTCCCCATGGCTATGTTTATATGAATCTCTCCTGCTTTGACATTGTGTCTGATGGTGTCTATCCCCTTGTGAGTCTACTCAAGCAGAATGGCACCTGCTAAGGTATTGAAGCCTTAATGACAGCTAACATTGCTGCCAAAATACTTTTTTTCATAAGGCTCCACATAAGTCATTCTCTATGTGATGTAGCACGTGTTCCCCACAATGCTACAGGGTAGAGTCTTTTCTTATCCTCTGTTTATGAGTGTCTAGTACTCAGAGAAGCGAAGCAACTTTCCCGAGGTCACACAGTGAATGGTGGCAGAGCTGGGACTTGAACTCAGTCCATGAAGTTCCAGAGCTCATGTTCTCTGCACAGAACTTTTTGGATGGATGATGGGATAAATGAACGAGCGACTGAATAACCTTTCCACAGGAGCTGCAGTCACCTCTTCATCAGCACACTCTTCTTCGTCGTGATTAAGCCCATCTTCCTCTCCACCTTGCCACGTTCATCAGCGCCCGCCATTAGGAGCTGAGCATCTGATTCCCCCAGCCCTGAGTGGAGACCACACTGTATTTGGGAGGAGAGAACCAGATGACTCCCTGTTCAGACCTTCATCCTCATCTTCATCTTCCGAGAAGGTGGGGAGTGGCTGCACCTGTGAATCTTGATTTCCACTAGAAGAAAGGGTGGCGAGAGATGCTGGAATCCTTTTCCCCACACTCTGTGAAGCTGAGTGAAGTTTTCCTTGATTTGGGATGTTCCTGAGGGGCAAGCAGAACAGGGAACGGCCTGAGATGTCCCAGAACAGCTAATGAGAGTACTAGAAGGCGTCTGAGGCATAGGGTCTGTCTGCAGGGCCTCACAAGCTCCAGCAAGCTCTCCGAAGATGGTTGACAGACTCACCTCATCCAGCAGCACCCACAAGGGACCGCTATCAAACCCTAGCCCCATGTCTCTCTCCTGGTCCCTGAGGCAGACCTAAGTTGGCATCACTTCCTAAGTGGGCACCAAAACATACAGAAACTTCAAGAGGGGGCCTTTGTCTGAAACCAGCTACAAATGGCCCTTGGGTCAGAGCTGGAGGCCAGGGGGCCGTGCTCTGCCCGGACCCTTCCTCCCTCCCTGCTCCCTAAGGAATGTGTCTTCAGAGCTTCGCCAGCTCAGCAGCTGGCTCTGGTTCACAGAGGGGCTGTGTCCTGACCCCGGGGCCCCTCTGAAGCTCCCATTGTCAGGCATGGTGTAAAGGCAAGCTGGGAACTGTTGTGGTAATTTCTTACCCCAACAAGCCCTATAAAAAGCACACAGAGGCAGGAAGGGCAGGGGCACACTGGGAGAATGAGACTGTGCGACACCTGTGCTCTTTTTTTTTAACTTTCATTCAGCTCTGAGCCTCTGTTGACCAGAAGGAGAGGTCTCCAGGGGTTGGGACAGTCCTAGGGACATCTTCTACATTTGCCTGCCTTGAACCAACCTTTTCCCCACAGCAGGGCAGGTGAACAAGAAAGAATTCAGAAAACAAAAGTCAAACAATAAAAAAAAAAAAAACCCAGATGACTAAAGTAATGAAGCTGATGGCATGGCCTCCAGGGGCCCCTGGATGATCCCAACTTGAGAAGAGCTTTGCCAGGGAGCACAGGGGAAGAACCCATTAACCAGGGGCCCGGCATGGTGTCCTAGACTTGGGGACTGTCATAGCCCACCAGAGATTGTCATTTCATGGGAGGCTTGATGGTCCGCTTAGGTTTACACAGAAGAGAGGGCTTGTGCTCCAAAGAGCATGCAACCGGGACATTGGGACACGTATGGAAAAGATTAAGGTAGAAGGCGCAACCTTTACCCCCAACACCTGCAAGGGAACTGTGGTCTCTAAAACACAGCTGAAAATACCCAAAACCTTCTCCCTTAGTGTGGTCTCCAACCCCTACTTCTTTGCATCTTTAGTCTTAGGCACACTTAAGGGCAAACGAGAGTCCAAAGCTCATCTGCCCAAACTGCTCCCGACTTTCCGCAGTTCTTCCTGAGGCCCCTCCTGGCATAGCGGGGGGTGGGGTAGGGTGTGTGTGGGGGGGACACTTGGTTCCCCACCCCCCACCATGGGGCACCAGGCCAGCACTGCTGGAGGAAATAAAGGCCTGAAAGGAAAACACAAGATGTCACTGATGGTTTTGATGAAAGCAGCAGGCCTTGCTTGTCTCACCACACACTGTGTTCTCCCCAAAAATCTTCCAGGAGCCCCCAACAGTGGGAAGTGCCTTGTCTGGACCAGTCTTAGAGCTGTCACTCACCCGCCTGGCTCTCTCAGCAAAGCTCTTCTCAAGTTGGGAACATCCTAGAGAGCAAGATAAGTATCTGAGCAGGCGAATACTGCAGCACACAAGCTCACAGCAATGGATCAGGGATCTGTCAATCCCATGCTGCAAGCCTGAAGTGACAGAGGAGGCCGCTCCATAACCAAGGGGTTGAGGATGCTTGCAGTCCAGCAGGGAGAATAAGACCCACCCTAGAGAGGCCTAGGGAAATGTGTGAGACACATTTGGGACCTCCTGGGGCGAGGCGGACGGCTTACCCTCCAGGGAGGCTCTGATACAGCTGCCAACTGTACTCCAGCATACTGGAGGGGATTTTACAGAATCCAGGCTAACTTTCTGGAGGAAGTAGTGTTGTTCTGGGATTAGAAGGATGGGTAGAGGGGTTTGGGGAAATGACTCAGAGGGTAAGAGTTCTTGCTGCATAAGCATGAGGATGTGAGTTCAAATCCAAGTCCCCACCTAAAAAGATAGGATGCTGGTGCCGACATCCATGTGTAAACCCAGCACTGAGGGAAGGTCGGGGACAAGAGGACCACTAGAGCTTTCTGGGTATGCAATGACAGCTGTGCCTATGATAAGAACCTGCATAGCTGAGTCTCAAAAAGTGGAGGGATAGATGAGATGTCTGCTTTGCCCCTAGCAGGATTAGTTAGCAAGGGAAGAGGTAGCCTTTTTAACTGTCTTATGAAGTCTTTACTCACAGCTTGATATAATCGTCCTGGGGTGGGGGCAGGGGCTGGGGGGCTGGGGGTGGGGTGCAGGGTGAGTACTGCCCTTCAACATCACAGGTTCTGGGGTGGAGGGAGACTTGCTTAACTTGCTCATCCCTCTTCTCAGCCCCCAACCAGAGGCATCACTGTCTCTATGCCCTGCGGTCCTGGCTCCTCCCCTCCGCAATCCTCATTTTCCCCAAGCAGAACAGATTGTGTGTGTCCCCCAACTCAACACCTTCCTAGCTCCCACTGCCTGAAGGAAGAGACTCCTTAGTCTGGCCCCCAAAGCTAGTCCTCTGTTCAGCAGCCCCTTCCCACCACCCACATTGACAGACCCTGGAGTAGCACTGCATAGTCACCTTTGGATCCCTGAGAGCCTCTATAAGGGGACTGCTTATTCCTGTCTAGAATGTCCCCTTTCCCTTTTCTGAGAGCTAAATCTTCTTTAGCTTTTAATACCTGAAGGACACCTCCTCCAGGGAGCCCTTCCAGATTTTCCTCCTCAGCAGGGGCTGTGGTTCAAGGTTGCCTTTTAATTTAAAATAAACAATTATTATTTGTATATGTGCACATGGCCTGAGTGGGGACATATGTGTGGAAGTCAGAGGACGACTTTTGTGGAGTTGGTTCTCTCACCTTTACGCAGGTTCAGGCAATCAAATTCAGGTTGCCAGCCTTGAGTGCCCATGCCTTGGCCCACTCTTGGCTAGAATTTTTTGGTAACTGGGTGTGGAATATCAATGAAAGCTGGGGGCCACAGTAGGCTGCTGCCAAGGACTCCTGGAGACCGCCCATCCTCAGGGCTGACATTGTTGCTGTAGATCACAGCACCCCTGGAAGAGAGAGCAGGGTGGGGTCACAGAAACCTCTACTGAGCCTGGCACAGATGGATGCCAGCAGCCCCGGATAGAGCCCAGGCACTGAGTTGGCATGGCTCTGCTGCCGGAGATGAGGGTGAGACAAACAGCAATTAGTGGAGCCCAGGCTTGGGCTCTTAAGGCTAATTACCAATTAGATGGGGCTGGGCGATTAGCAACATGAAAGAGACAGTCAGCAAATAGTCACTGCCTGGCAAAGCGGAAGGTGGGGGGGTGGCCAGCGGCTGGGTCTCCTAGTGGTTAGTACGGTTCAAGAACCAGCAAGGAGTCCTCAAGGGTAGATTCCTTGTCGTTTTGGTTCCCAGGATTAGCTTCAGACTGGAACTGGATGGCCTGGCTTGCTGATGGCTCTGGGGTGGTAGCAGTTCGTACTTTGCCACACTTGGCCAGGTGATCTCTGCAGGACAGAGCCTTTAGGAGCCTTCATGGCAGCCACCCAATCGCCCAATCGGATGCATTTGTGTCTGGAAGGGTGCCGGCAAGGCTGGAGGGATGGAGGGAGGGAGGGAGGGAGCGAGGGAAGGAGGGAGGCCAAGGCTGATGGCTTCCTTCCTCCCTGTTCCTGGCTCAGCACTTCTTCACTATTGCTCTCCCCCCTCCCCCACCCTCCATCCTCCCTCCTGCTATCTCCTCTCCTCTCACCCCCACATCTTTTGACTGCTGGCTTTGCTGGCTTTCCTGTCTCAGGCTCTTGCTCTGTGGGTCTCTCTGTCTCCTTTCTTGAATCCCATAGTCCCTGCTGTCACTTGGGGTGGGAAATAGGCTGCAACAGGAAGACCTGAGGCTAGACACAGATACAAAGATCATCTGATAGCAGGAGTGAGCCAACCCGGGGAAGGTGGGTGTAGGGACCGCCTCTCACTACCAGGCCATGTGTGGATGACCCCATAGAGGACTCCGCTGTAGGCTCCCGGCAGCAAGAACCAAATGAGTCCTGCTGGAGCATGGTCACAAGTCTACCCCTGGCACATCCCTCTTCTCACAAGTGTCTGGTAGAACCTTGACCAGACCTGGAGGGCCAAAAAGCTGAAGGGATCCCATCTTCTGAAATGGCTTCCTTTTCGACTTTTCCTAGGCTGGCCTGGCTGGCTGCAGGGGCTGAGGGTGATGGTCGGGGCATCGAGTCTCTGTGTGCGTGTGTGCGTGTGCGTGCATGTGTGTGTGAGAGAGACAGACAGAGACAGACACAGAGACACAGACAGAGACAGAGAGAAACTTATCTCAGCCACTGTCTATGTCTCTTTGTCCTCTGGGTCCACAGAGGACAAAAGGATGCTGCTGTCCTGAGGGGATACTCTGTGGAGTACAGAGGGGTGGGAGGAGGGGGGAAATTGGGGAAAGTTAGCAGAAGGCCCACCAGGGGAGGCCTGTTTGGAGGAGAAGGAGGCCTCAGACCAGAAGACAAGCTTAACAGTGGGCGTGGTCTAAAGCGCTCCTTGGCCGCATCTCCTTGTCTTGGCAGCTTTGACCATAAATGTGCTACACAGGAGATCAAAGCATGCTGGGCTCCTGCCCCAGTGTCAGTGGGGTTGCAGGGACTGCCCAGGGGGCCCCTAGGGACAGGTGTCACACCCCCAGCTTCCCCTCCAAGTGGCTGCGTTGGAGTCCTCCCAGATGGGGAGAGTGACCTGGCGTAGGGGAAGGAAAGAAGAGCATCTGCCGGTAGGAATGTGGAAGGAAAGGAAGGGCCATCTCCAGGGCTGGAGCGGGGAGTGCCGGGGCCCCTGTTGGGGCTTTTGGCTCTGTGTGCTTTGTACTGCCACCCCTACAGTGGGTACTTTCCTGGGCCAGAGCCCTGCCGTGGTTAGAAGACGATGACCAAGCCAGTGGTCTTCTGGCCTCTGAACTCACCCCTCAGCTATGCCCCCCAGACAATGGGGTTCTTTCTGCACAAGATGGGCACGAGAGGACCCGTCATGGACTTGTGACCTGAGGGACAGGCCTGCCCCAGGCCATGGTTAGGCTTGCTCACACTTGTGGTCACTAGCTGGCCTTAGGCCAGGGTGGACTAAGGAGAATGTGGGGCTCTCCTCACTCTCTGGCAAGCCAATGCCCGGGATTCCAGTTGGCATGAGATGGCCCTATCGGGCATAGCTGGAGCCTACAGGCACAGGCCAGGGCTGAGCTGTTTCTGACCCCGGCAGTAGGTGCCTAATGAACAGATACCCAGAGCAGGGCTGAGAGGATGGAGGAGAGAGAGGATGGGGAGACAGAGAGAGAGAGAGAGAGAGAGAGAGAGAGAGAGAGAGAGAGAGAGAGAGAGAGAAAGGTTACACCTGGACTGGGTTTGAGGAAGGAGTGCTCAGAGCACACCCTTACTGGTCCCTCAGGAAGAAGGTTCAGTCTGAAGAAAAGGTGCTTGCCAAACAGATGCCCAAAAATCTCAGAGGCAGAGAGGCAAAAGCGAAAGACAGAGGGGACGTTATTGAGGATAAAGGCTCAGAGAAAAAGCCCATTTCATCAAGAGACGATCAGAAGGCTTCCGAAGGGACTAGGGGCATTGGAGGGGGGATTGCTCTGGCAGGCACGGCTTGGATCTGGAAAGGGGCTTACCGGGGAGGGAATGTGCAGAAAAGAGCACAGAGAGGCCAATCTCAGCTGTAACCTTAGCACAGCACAGGGTGGGGGAGGCCCAGGTTTCTGTCTCGAGCTCAAAGCCCTGTCCTGCCCTCTTAGTTCTCTTGCAGCCCACACCCTTGGGCAGTGGAGAGATGGGTGGGGGGCAGGAAGCACGGTTCCAGCCGCCCCTCGCCCTCGGTGGCCGGACAGCTGTTGTGCGCAGCTGCTGGGGGCTCTGGGGGCTGCGGCGGATTTGATTTGATTCAGGCCCCAAAATAACTAGTGTAGCAGGAAGCGGCCCCTTCCCCCATCCCCTCCAGGACACTCCATCCGGGGGTTGGGGGGGCTGCGTTGACACCTTAGAGGTTCTACCCCATCTCCGCCTCGTCCCTGATCTCCCGAGCCCCGGTCCTTTCTTCCCCCGCTCAGCCTGCAGCGCTTCACCAACGGGTGCTGAGCTCCCTGCTGCCCTGCTCCACACCCCTTCCTCCAGGAAGCCCGCCGGGTCCAGGCCGCCAGAGCTGGCTCTGCCCACACACGATCCCAGCTCCGCCCGCAGCCCTGAGCATCGCAGCCGGGGCCTGTGGCCAGGCACGGGCGGGTTGCGGAGGGCACACAAAGACGCGGGCTGCCCCGGCCTTTGATGAGTAATGGCTATTCCCTGGAGCCACGATTCCACTCGGCTGCTTTGGCGCCCCCCTGCCCCTCCCCACTCCAGCTCCTCAAATAAGACTCGTTTTTGTTCGCAGGACACAATGCGAGAAAATGTCACCCAGGGGGCGTGCCCCCTGGCCCCTATCCCTGACAACCGGAGCTCTTAATCACTGGGCCTCCTTCCTCCCCAGCCTCCCTCCCCAGCAGCTGGGGGAGCTGAGGGAGCGGGCAGCAGTCAGGGTAGGGGTGGCCAGTTACCACCTTCTTGCTCTGAGCGCTCTTCCAGCTGTAGGTTCTCCCCACTCCCCAACACACACACACACACACACACACACACACACACACACACACACACACCATCTCCTGTACTCAACTGGTTCTTCTCTTGCCATCAAAACCTGCCAGGACCTCTATACAAGTGTTGCATCAGAAAACTGTAGGAAGCTTTGAAAAGTGCAGTACCAAGAGAAAAGGCGTCATCAAGAGTGGTAGTGCGTGAGGACCGATGTCTGTCCTTTCTACAGCCACTGTGTCCAAGCTGGCCTGCCCAAGGGGACTTTCAGGCTGAGATTCCACTGAAGAGATCTCTCTTGTTTGGATAGATTTAGGGCAAGAGGCTTTCTTTCCATGCAAGGGCTCTGTGGCCAATGGTGGCATTAAGGCTCAGAGCTGAATGTGATGACACCTTTAATCCCAGCACTGGGGAGGCAGAGGCTAGTGGATCTCTGAGAATTCAAGGCCAGCCTCGTCTAAAGATCCGAGTTCTAAGACAGCCAGGGCTACACAGAGAAACCCTGTCTTGAAAAACAAAAACAAACAAAAGGATTGACTGAAAGAGACAGAACTGTGGCTCTCCCCACTTACCTCCCTGAGAATCTGTTCATCTCCACCGCCATGTGAGTGAGTGCTCTACCTGAGAACTGTGTGCCTTGCTCTGCAGACCCAGCCTCTCTGGCTCAACCCACCCTTAACTTCTATATACACTTCTGGAGCCTTCTCTGCAGAGGTCTCAGTTACCAATCACATCATCTCTCCCTCTAAAGCGTGTGTCTACCTGCTCACTTTCCTCCATCTCTTCAGTCTCTGTCTCTGTCTCTGTCTCTGTCTCTGTCTCTCTGTCTCTCTCTCTCTTTCAAGACCTCTGTACCAGGAATCTGGGAAAGGACTCTCTGTCTCTGTGTGTTTCTCTCTGTCTCTGTGTCTGTGTCTCTCTCTTGCTCTCTGGGTCTCTGTCTCTCTGTCATCTCTGTCTCTGTGTGTCTCTCTTGCTTCTGTCTCACTCTCTTGCTCTCTCTCTTTCTCTTGCTCTCTCTGTCTCTGTTTCTCCGTGTCTCTGTCTCTCTGTCTCCGTCTCTGTCTCTCTCTCTCTGTCTCTCCCTCCCCCCCTCCTCTCTGTGCCTCCCTCCGCCCCTCCCTGCTTCCACTCTTGTCCCCCTACAGTGCATTTGCCACACAGCAGACAGAGCAATCTTTATAAAATGGGAATCAAATCATGTCACTTCCTCACTTAAAAGCCTCCATAGACTTCTCATTGCCCTGAGACTGAAAGGGAAAGTCTGCTGTCAGTGAGGTGTGGAGGCAGAAGGATGGACAAGAAGGCACTTTTCCCTGTGTGAGGAGGGACCCTCCCCCCCCCAACCCCGCCAGCCAGGTGGTAATTGCAGTGCAGAGGCCAATGCCCCTCCTTTGAGGAATATGCTTAGACTTATAAAACTTGTGTGCCCGAGGCCCCACGACGACAGACGGAGCCACACTGCTTGCCCAGGTCTCCCACCTCATTTGCTGCCCATCTTCCCTTTCCCTGACTCCAAGGAATTCAGGGAGACAAGGGAAGATTATATCCCAGCGTGTGACTTCCAGGACTATTTCTGCAAGCATTTAATCACTCAGCACATGTACTGAATCCCTCCACAGAGTCAGAGTTAGGCACGGCGATTCATAAATAGGGATTCTGGCCTATCGGCGAGGGCAGACAGATTACAGAGAAACATAAGATGTGTAATGGGAAGCCTGTCTGGAAACTGGAGGGGAGGGACATAGGGAGGACGAGGAGGACGCAAAGGAGACAAATGTTTGTCCTTGACCCCAGCCTCTGCAGAGGAGTCTGAGTTCACCAGGCAGATGTCCAGGAGCCCCTGGAAGAACACAGGCTGGCTGATCAGAGCATGGAGAGAAGTGTGGTGCAGACAGGTCAAGGAGCATGCTGGGAACTGAGCTTAGGCCGGGCAAGCAAGGGTCAGACCATGAATGGACTGGGAAGTCTCATTAGGACTTGGCTTCATCTTCAGACCACAAGGCTACAGTGGGGATGCTAGGACAGAAATGTGCATAATCAGATTTGTGCTTCAGAGAGCACTCTGGCAGCAGAGAGATATGATAGACCGGAGAGGGGACAGGCTGGAGTCAGGGAGACGGACTGTTCCGGAAGAAACGGTGATGGTGGGGTGGGGGTGGGGGTGGGGGGTGGGGACATTTTCAGGGAAAGCCTGCCCAGACTTCGTGAACATGGAGTGGGACACGTGAGACAAGAGAGCTCGATGTGGACACCTGGA
This sequence comes from Mus musculus, assembly GCF_000001635.26. Classification (NCBI taxonomy): domain Eukaryota; kingdom Metazoa; phylum Chordata; class Mammalia; order Rodentia; family Muridae; genus Mus; species Mus musculus. The sequence goes on from NC_000077.6 coordinate 95,648,374, forward strand.
TTGCAAGCTTAGGTGATTGGGGGAAGGGAAGCAGGGGTGGGGGTGGGGAAGACATGTGAGGTAGATATCTGAGGGACAAGCAAGTAGAGACCTGGAAACCTTGTCTACACTTAGAGATGAAATGTGCCCTGGGGCAAGGGCCCAGGGGTCATATCAAGAGCATAGAGATCAACAGATGGCTCTCTCAGTGTCCCTAGGAGGTTGCTGCCTCTCATGCCTTCCAGAGGAATAGCCTCACACAGGAAGATGAAGTCAGGCCAGGAACTGATGCTTGCCTGCAGAAACCAACACCAGCCAGGAGTTACATGGCCGTGCCAGGAATGGGTGAACCTCTACCCCCCTCCCCCCATGATTGTGCTTTAGAAAACATCTGACGAAGCAAATCCTCATGTTTTTCAGATGCAGAAATGGAGACTGGCTTTCCCACCCCACCTCACCCCCTAAAAAAAAAAAAATTACACATTGGGGTGAGGATGGAGAATCTGCAATTACCAGTGAACCATGCACAGTCTATTTCCATGGAGCCTGTGTGTGACAGGGTCAAAGGGAAGGTGTCTGGAAGAGGCCTGGAGACCCTGCAATTGCTGACCCTTTCCCATGGTAGATGGCTCCCAATCCCTAGAGAGCGCCACCCTGTACTCAAGGACACTGGCTCCTCCTAGTGGCCATGTGGAGCATTGCTTTTGATTCCCCATTGGCTAGAGCAGTCCCTAGAGCATCAATTTCCCTCTGATTCATTTCCAAATTGAGCCCAGTCCCAGTGGCCTTCACCCCGGGGCAGACCTTCCTCCTCACAGGGGACTCGGTCACTCTCAACAAGGCTGTGAGCTGACCCGCAGATGCTCTCTTCCTCGGGGACTGGACAGAATGTTTCCACACTTATAGCAAGGGACAGGAGACAAAGAGTCAGTCCATGTTGGTGCCTCTCACAGCCCACCTGGACCAGAGGCACCCTGCTGCCTCCTCCAGGCTGGACACAGTGCTTGCAATGATGGTATTCAGTGTCCATGGGAGTCAGAAGCCCACACCACCGGTCCACCCCTTGCTCCTGGTTGGAATACCCACACTCATTTAGTGCCTGCTGTTCAATCCAGCACCACGTTAGTAACTTATTTATTTAGGTGTTAGAGTCTAGCATGTGCTAGCATGTCTAGGCAAGGGGTCTATGCTGAGCCACATGTCCAGCCATTGTCGTGTAGGACTTAAATAAATAAAACCGTTTCCAGGACCAGAGTCGATGGCTCAATTGATAAAATTCTTGCTATTCAACCATGAGGTCTGGGCGAAAAGCAAAGGATGGCTGTAGATGCCTGTAATCTAACACCAGGAAGGAGACAAGAGGATCTGAGGGCCAGTCTATCTCAATCAGTGAGCTCTAGGCTCACTTGTCTAGGCTCAGAGACCTTGACATAGAGATAAGACGGCAGAGCGTGGTGACACGTCACTTTCAGCACTTTTTCTTTTTCTTTTTTTTAAAGATTTATTTATTTATTTTTATGTATATGAGTACACTGCAGCTGTCTTCAGACACACACCAGAAGAGAGCATCAGATCCCATTACAGATGGTTGTGAGCCACCATGTGGTTGCTGGGAATTGAACTCAGGACCTCTGGGAGAGCAGTCAGTGCTCTTAACAGCTGAGCCATCTCTCCAGCCCCACTTTCAGCACCTTCATCCCAGCACTTAAAAGGCAGATGCAGGCCTGCCTCTATGAGTTCAAGGCCAGTCTGGTCTACATAGTAAGACCCTGTCTCAAAAAACAAGAACAAAGACAAAAATAAGGTAGAAGTGTGATTGAAGAAGACACCCAAGGTCAACCTCTGGCTTCCAGATGCCAGGAGCATGTGTAAGCACGCCTGTGCTTGCCAGTGCACACAGAGCAGGGAGGGAATGGAAGGGAGGGGAGGAGGGAGGGGGAGAGGAGAGAGAGAAGCTGACTCCAGGTTCCTCTGGTGACATCAGCGGTTATGCAGCCCCTCTCTAGGATACAACCAGTCTTCAGTTCTCTGCTGGGATCTGCCTGCAGCCCCCAGCTTCTTCGCTGCTCTTTCCTTTGGAGGGCAGTAAGTAGCAGCCACACCTGGGGGCTTCCTCAGCAGTGTCAAGAACCCCGCTTTTGCTCCTCCCACCCCCGTGTCCAAGAGCTTAAGATTTTTCATGCCTGGCAGCCCTGGGGAAGAGGTGGGCTATGCCATTTCTGAGATTTTATGTCTTTTTCCCAGGACGAATTGGTTGCATGGGTGTCCACCTGAGGCACCGTGTCTCCTCCTTCCAGCTGGGGCTGCACTTCTGGGATAACAAAAAGAGAGTGGTCCTGAGGAGGGAGGGCAGCCTCTGCTGGAATAGCCCTTGGAGATGATCCCAGCCCTAGCTGGCATTCACTTGAGCCCTGAGGTGCTTCTGTGCACCACTTGGGGGGGGGAGCTCCATCACCCCCATTTTGCAAAAGAGGAAACAAATCAAAGACGCAACTGTAGTCACAGAATGGCCAAGTGTCCTGACTGGAGTTCAGTGTCCTTTCCCACAACAGCTCACCCTGCACAGCCTGAGACGTCCAAGAGACCTGTTTGGAGATGGCTTCAGGCTCGGCGACCTGGAGAGATGGATTCCCGGGATTGACTCCAACACAGGTCCGCCTCCTTCTCCCTCCTTCCCTTCCTTCTTTTTTCAGTCTAAAGATCAGGAGACCCTAGAAGGTAAGAGCTCAGCTTCTGTCACTTCTGAATTGGCCGCAGCACAGGATCTGACAGAGCACAACCGAACAGTAGCTGTGTTGGAAGAAGGGTGGAGCCAACGTTCGGGGCCTGCTGAACTCTGACTCACTCTTGAGGAGTCCTCTGTGGAGTTGGGCCAAGCTCCGTGCCCTGGAACAATCTTCATGGTGTTTTGCTCTCTGTGAGCGCTGAGTAGTGGTGGCCAGGGAGGAGTAATGAGTGTTACAGTGTCCCGTGAGAGCTAGCAATGTGCAGGTGGTGACCCTATAGAAGGGCAAGTGTGTCACAGCAAGGAACTCAGAGCCCAGCCCAGAGCAAGGACAATGGGGGTGAGGGGTCCTCCAGCTCCCTCTACCATCACCTGAGCTAACCACTGACACAACCTTCCTGACAGGAGCTGGTAGCTTCTCTCTCTCTCTCTCTCTCTCTCTCTCTCTCTAACACGCCCTCCCCATCACCATGAGAGAGCCCTGGCTTCAGGGTCCCCAAGTCCCACTCTGACCCTGTTCCCTCCCACCATTCTGCACATCTCCAAACCAACCCATCCGTTCCCTTCACAGCGCCCTGGTCTCTGATGCTCAAACTCCCTTCTCCCTTCCCAGAGGACTCCTTGTTCCCCGAAGTCTTCTTTGCAGCCATCCTGGGGGTAATGGGTGGGAGGATGGAAAAGGTAGTTCTCACATAATTTTTTTTTCCCATTCCTACCCTCTGCCTATAGAAGACAAGCCCTCAGTCCCTTCCCTTTTTTAATGACTGTCTCCAACCTTTTGAAGGACCATTGACTTCCCCCTACCTTGTCACCACCCAAACATCTCTAAAGCCTCTCGTTCCCAACGTGATTATCTCAAAAAGCACCTCATGTCCTTCTTGCCCACTCACTCAGGTTTCCTTAGCAACCCTTCCTCAGGGCCTCCCAGGCAGGTACCATTTTCTGCTACCCGATAGCCCGTCTGAGATTCTAACCGCTCCACCTAACTTCCCCTCCTTTTTAATTTTATTTTCACTTTGTGTACATGGGTGTTTGGCCTGCACGTGTGAGGGTGTCAGACCCCCTGGAACAGAAACTTGTCCTGGCTGGTTTTGTGTGTCAATTTGACACAAGCTGGAGTTATCACAGAGAAAGGAGTCTCCCTTGAGAAAACGCCTCCATGAAATCCAGCTGTAAGGCATTTTCTCAATTAGTGATCAAGGGTCCCCCCTTGTGGGCCCAGCCCATTTTAAGTGGTGACATCCCTGGGCTGGTAGTCCTGGCTTCTAAGAGAGTAAGCTGAGCAAGCCAGGGGGAGCAGCACCCTCCATGGCCTCTGCATCAGCTCCTGCCTCCAGGTTCCTGCCCTGTGTGAGTTCCTATGCTGACTTCCTTTGGTGACGAACAGCAATGTGGAAGTGCAAGCTGAATAAACCCTTTCTCCCCAACTTGTTTCTTGCTCATGATGTTTGTGCAGGAATAGAAACCCTGACTAGGACAGTTGTACAGGCAGTTGTGAGCCATCATGTGGTTGCTAGGACTTGAACCTGGGTCCTCTGGAAAAGCAGCCAGTGCTCTTAACTGCTGAGCCATCTCTCCGGCCCTCTTTTGTGCTATGACAAGTGACCAAACTTCAGCTGGATCAGTCTGCTATTTACATACTCCAGCACCTGGCTTGAAGAGCCAGCCATTGCTGCAGGGGACTTCAGGACCTGCTAACAGCCATCATTATTCACAGTCACAAACCTGAACGGGTGCAGGTTGGCCATCAAGTCTGCCCTGTCTTAGAAGTCTTGCTTCGTTCCATCTCGTGGCTCACGCCTTTCCTGGAACCTGCCCAGTCCCCCAACTTCCTCTCCTCCAACTCAACCTTAGCTATCATGAAGCTGCCACGACTCCACCTCTACCTACCCCTAGCCTCACACCCTCCTGTCTTTGTATTGTCATCCCTGCTCTGTGACCCAGGTCTCCTCTCTGTTCCCCAGTCAACATCTTTGCCTTTTTGAAGGTTTTGCTCCGCTCCCATGCCCTTTCCTAAACCCACCCTTGCAACACCAGATAAAGTAGCTCCTGGCAGCCTCCACGTCGGTGGAGGGGGGTCCCAGTACCTGTGGGATGGGCTACCCCTCTTTTCTCACTTCATTCTCCACCCCCTACTTCACTGCTAATTTCCTATCCCTAAAGAATCATTGACACAGTCAACTGCCACTTCCTCCTGTCCTGTTCTGTCACCTTCCCCTATGCTTGCAAAAACATTCAGGGGAAAGCCAAGGGAATGGAAGCCAGGTGCTCCGTCGGATCCCAATTATCTGTACATTAAAAAAGGATGCCAAAAGTCTTAATAGCGGCTGTTTCTTAAGGTTCGCTGGTTTTTATTTCAGTTTTTATGATCCAAAAAAATAGTATTATAGAGAAAGAAAAACATCGCTTTAGCTAGATGTCTTGTGCTTGTGCCTAAGAAGTATAGGCACCTTGTGCTGTGTAATTATCACGGCATGTTCTTGGTAATTAATTAATCAATGCTGTATGTAATTATTTTGATATACACATATTATGAAATGATGACTCCAATCAATCCAGTTAACACATTCCGCTTATTTTTAGCAGGTTAGGAAAACAACTTTGGTTACATACAGAGTTGGTTTTTTTTTTTTACACTAACAATAGGGTTTCATTTACACAAAACTCTGCTACTTTTCCTGTCTGTTTTCTTCTTATAAGCATCTGTCTCTCCTTCTCTTCTTCCTCCTCCTCCCCTTCTCGTCTTCTTCCTCCCTGCCCCCACTTTTAGAGACTGAGTCTTGCTATGTAACCCCGGCTGTCTCAACCCCATGATCCTCCTGCCTCAGCCTGCTGAGTGCTTTAATACAGGCATGAGCCTGTATGCTCTTTTTATTGTTGCTCTTTTTGTATTTATTGTCAAGGATAGATACCTATGTAGTATAGATGTATATAGAACTCAGAGTTCCAGCCAGCTGTGATGGCACACACCTTTAATCCCAGCACTAAGAAGGCAAAGACCTTGGATCTCTGTGAGCTCAAGACCAGCCTAGTCTCAAAATTTTTAAAAATGAACCAAGTTCCAGAAGGTGCTTAAAGAGTGAGGAGCACCCTCCCCTCTTCTTCACCATTGCAAAAGATCACACTTTTGTTAGTTAGTAACTAGCTAATAGGCAAGGTCTTGCTAATTCTAACTCCTGGTCTCTAACTCCTATTCTATCCCCTGCCACAACCTTGGGAGTGCTGAGAGATTATAAGTAGACGCCAGGACTCCCAGGTGCTTTCAAATCTTCATTTGTGTGTATTTTAGACTGGGCCCTCAGTAGCTCAGATTGGTCTTAAACTCACTGTCTAGGCAGGAATAACCTTCCTTGGACTCCTGATCCCATTGCCTCCACCCACAAGTGCTGGGATTACGGCTTTGTGCCACCACATCTGGCTTCACTCTGTCCCTCTTTTATCTGTTGGCTCTGATGACCCCTTCACATTTCTAAACATAAACACACTACCTACTCTACTTGCAGAATTCCCCACGGCCAATACTTACCTATTCCCTTCCATTGAGGAGATGAATATTGAGCCCATGCACACCGTCCTCCCTGCCCCCTCTGACCCAGAGCAGCTATCTCATAACACACTTCCGGGAGCTTTGAAGTGCTAATCTTTCACTATGAGCACAGTCCGCACACGGAGACCTTTCCTATGGTCATATACTAGGAATGAAATCTGCCTCTCTTTAAATTCTGACTACTTTTCTATGTACCTATTGCTAACTCATGCGCACACTGATAGAAGTAACATCTTCTTTTAGTATTTCATTCATTTGTTTTATTTGTGTGTGTGTGTGTGTGTGTGTGTGTGTGTGTGTGTGTGTGTGCGCGCGCAGGTACATGCATGGACGCATGTATGTGTGGTCTGGAGGTCTACCTCAGGTGTTGTTGTCTAAAGGTTATTATGTATGTGTGTTTTCATGAGTTGGTTTGCACCACAATCATGCAGGAGCCTGAGGAGGTCAGAAGAGACCCTGGAGCTGGAGTTATGGGAGACTGTGAGCAATCGTGTGGGTGCCAGAAACCGAACCAGGTCCTCTACAAGAGCAGCGTGTGCTCTTAGCACTGGAGCATCTTTCCAGCCCCTGCCTTGTTTTCTTTCCTGGATCTCTCACTGGCCTGGAACTTGCCAATTAAGCTAGGGTGCTGGCCAGTGGGTCTCAAGGAGCCTTCTATCTCTGCTTTCCTACTGCTGGGAATGCAAACTTTGTGTGTATGCCTGTGCATACTTGCACAATAACCAGGGTTTGACTTCAGGTGTTTCCTTAGTCATTTTCCACCTTACTGGTATGTGTATGTCTATATGTGTGTGTGTGTGTGTGTGTGTGTGTGTGTGTGTGTGTGTGTGTGTGCTGGTCAAAGGTTAATGTTAGGTGTCTTTTTTTTTTGTGGTTTTTTGAGACAGGGTTTCTCTATATAGCCCTGGCTGTCCTGGAACTCACTTTGTAGACCAGGCTGGCCTGGAACTCAGAAATCTGCCTGCCTCTGCCTCCCGAGTGCTGGGATCAAAGGCGTGCGCCACCACCACCTGGCAATATTAGGTGTCTTAATAATTCTCTATCTAGGGGGCTGGTGAGATGGCTCAGTGGGTAAGAGTACCCGACTGCTCTTCCAAAGGTCCAGTGTTCAAGTCCCAGCAACCACATGGTGGCTCACAACCATCCGTAACAAGATCTGATGCCCTCTTCTGGTGTGTCTGAAGACAGCTACAGTGTACTTACATGTAATAAATAAATAAATCTTTAAAAGACAAATAATTCTCTATCTATTTTTTTTCAGAGAAAATGATCTCAGAGTGAACCCATTATGTAGATTGACTAGCCAGAGACCCTCCTCTCTTCACCTCCCCAGTGCTGGGAGTTCAGGCACTCACAGCCACACCCATCTCTTACATGGGTTCTGGGAGATTGAACTCAGTTCCCCAAGCCTGTGCAGTGACCTCGTCCCTGGATGAGCTGTTTCCACATCCTCCTCCCCCTCAGGATCTTCAACCATCTTTCCTAGTCACATCTCCTCCGGCTCCCATCTGCTCCTTGTGGTCTTCAGGCTCCTGCCTAACTTTCATTACCACTGTCTTAGACACCTTTGCCCTCTCTCACTTGGGTGTCTTATTTGGGGGGTGGGGTTTCGAGACAGGGTTTCTCTGTGTAGCCCTGGCTGTCCTGGAACTCACTTTGTAGACCAGGCTAGCCTCGAACTCAGAAATCTGCCTGCCTCTGCCTCCCGAGTGCTGGGATCAAAGGTGTGCGCCACCATGCCTGGCTGGTGTCTTATTTTCTGAACCCTCACTCTTTCAGCTTTTCTTCCTCTTTGGCTCTAGGGCATCCTTAAGTCATTTCTTGAGAAATGCACAAGCTAAAACACTTTTGTGACCTTAGGTGTAGAGCTCTTGATAGCTTTGTCAGAGGACAACCTGGGGGACTCAGCTCTGTCTTCCCACCATGTGGGTTCTGGGACTCCAACTCAGGTCACCTGTCTTGGTGGCAAATACCTTTACCCACTAAGCCATCTCAGTGTCCTGTAAACATTTTACATCTGGGTTTTTATTTTTTACAGTTGAGCTCTTTATGTATACTGGATGAAGCCCATTCCCATACAAATAGATCACTAGCATCTCTCCACTTAGGTCTCCTTTAACATCATTTAACGACGGTTATCATTTTATCATACAGGTATAAATGTGTATTCCTAAATATGTTATCGTTTTGAATGTCATAGTTTTGATGGTATAATAAGTTTTTTAAAAAGATGTATTTATTTATTTTATGTATATGAGTACACTGTAGCTACCTTCAGATACACCAGAAGAGGGCATCAGATCCCATTACAGATGGTTGTGAGCTACCAAGTAGTTGCTGGGAATTGAACTTAGGATCTATGAAAGAGCAGTTAGTGCTCTTAACTGCTGAGCCATCTCTCTAGTCCCCTATAAGTGATAGTTTCCAACATTAGTTTCCAAATGCCTCTTGCTCTTGCATCTTCTACCATTTCTAAATGTAATCACTGCTTATAATAGTCCTTTTGTGTATTCCTTAGGATTTTTTACATATGTAATCATGTCATCTGCTAATGGAGTTTTACTTCTCCTCTAAATCATATGCTGTCTTCCTCCTCTTCCTCTTCCTCCCCCTCCTCCTCTCCCTCCTACCCCTCCTCCTCCTCTCCTTCCTCCTCCCCCTCCTCCTCCTCCCCCCCCCTTGCCTGTTGTAGGCAACTGCACTGACTAAGGCTCCCCCAGCCCATGATGAATGAAGACTGAGCATCGTCTTTAGGGAGGGGATAGGGAGGGAATGAGAGCTGCCGTGGGATGGGACAACACGGGTACAGGTGTGAGTGCACATGTGTGTTCATGTGTGTGGAGGCCAGCGGTTCATATAGGGTGTTTTCTTTGGCTACCACGCACTTTATTTACTGAGGCACGACATCATGCTGAACCCAGAGCTCACTGATATTGATAGTATGGCTAGCCAGCTCACTTTAGGGGAATCTTCCTTCTAAGAACCAGATTACAGGAAGATGGCCACGCCCACCCAGCATTTCTGTGGGCCCTGGGGATCTAAACCCTTACTCCCTTACTCTTCCTGCTTGGCAAGGGCTCTAGCCATTAAGTCACCTCCCCAGCCTCAGGCATCTTCTTTAATTTAGAAGAAAACAGTTGATTTTCTATCTCTTCCTCTTTTTCTTAATCTTGTTCTGGTTTCAGGAATGGAAAACTCTTTCTCTGAATATGTCAATTACAGCAAATGGTTTGTTTAGATCTTTTATGCCTTTGTCTCGGGCTCTCCTACGCTTTTTGTTTGCCTTGTTTTTTTTGAGTTAGTTTTTGTTTGATTTTCTTTCTTGCTTCTCTTCTGCTGAATTTCGTCACTTGACTGCTTGCTCAGACAAGTAAGACCCCTAAGATGGCTGGTTAGCCCCCCAGATCTTTTCTTCCTGTGTATTTAGCTGTCCAGCCACAAACTACATTTCCAAGCCCATTTTGTGACCACATGAGACCAAGTAACTGCATAGTCACCAAAAAGAAAGAAAAAAAAAAAAACAGGGCACAAAATATGTGCTGTTTCTGCTTCGTTTGCCAAAAATAAAATCACTACTGTCTGTTTTCTCTGTTCTCTCTCCTGCAAGTCAGAATACAGATGTAACTTGGCTGGAGGAAGATCATCATTTAGGGGGTGGTTTCAAAAAAAGAGAGAGAGAAGACAAAATACAGTAGGAGGCTGGGGACATGGCTCAGAGGTTAAGAGTACTGGCTGCTCTTCCAAACTACCTGGGCTATATTCCTAGAACCATTTATAACTGTAGTTCCAGGTGGTCTGATGCCTTCTTCTGGCTTCTGTGGGGGCACCAGACAACTGCATTATATATATGTGTATATATATATGTATATATATATATGTGTGTATATATATATATGTGTGTGTGTATGTGTATATATGTGTGTGTGTGTGTATATATATATGCGAAACATTCCTACAGATAAAATAGAAAAAAAATTAATTTGTAGAAACCCAGCACAATAAAAAGAAATTGAAGCTGTGATTGAGCTGTAGGGCAAAACTAAATTAACTTCTGCTAAGCATGGTAGCACACACCTGGAATCCAGCTTCAAGAGAATTTCTATCTTCTTTTGTATGTGTGTGTATATGGGGGTATATGTGTATGTGTGTGTTTGTGTAGAGGAAAACATGAGGAAGCTGGAGGTCACTGTCATGTGACTTCCTCAGTTGCTCCCCACCTACCTCATTTTTTGAGGCAGGGTCTCTCACTCAACCCAGAGCTTGCTAATCCAGCCGGAGTAGATGGCCAGTGAGCCCCCAGGATTCTGCTGTCTCCATCTCATCAGCACTGGGCTTCAGAACCCCTGGAAGAGCAGTCAGGGCTCCTAACCACTGAGCCATCTCTCCAGCCCCCTTTATTTGTTTTCTTTGAAATAGAATCTCACTATGGAAGTCAAACAGGCCTTGAGTTTGTGATTCTCCTGACTTAGCCTGCCAAGCTTAGGACATGGTGACATATACCACTACATCTATCTACCACATCTAGCTCATTGCTATTCCCCTGAGTTTTCCAGAGGCTGCTTGACTTACGATAGCCCAGAGATTAAACGAAGGATCCAAGATTTACAATTCTGTGAAACAATGCCACCCTCCTCAGCAAACAGTTTTGAGACACCATGAGTTTCCATAAGTTGTATCTTGTTTGATGCTTTGCTATTTTGTTTGAAACACATTCTTGCTATGCAATCCTGGCTGGCCTAGAACTCATTATCTAAACTAGGACAGGCTTGAATTCATCAACATCTACCTGTCTGTGCCTCCTTAACACAGGTTCAGCATGTGTCCCCACCGTGTCCTGCGGCTGTTTGCTTTTTGAGGCAGGATGTTGTCCTGTAGCCCTGGCTGGCCTCATGAACCCCATGCCTCAGCCTGAGTCCTCAAATTACTCCTGTGTACCACACCTGGCTACCCTTGTTATTTTTAAATGGGTTCGAAGTATTAAGTTTCTCATTTTTATTTTGAGTGTACGGAATTCATATTTTAAAACTCTTTGAGGAACTTGATCGCTTTAAAAATAGACCGGTGCCCTATAATAAAATAATTCAAGACTAGCTGGAGATGTAACTCAGGATTAGAGTGCTTACCTAATGTGTGTGAGGTCCTAGGGTCAGGTCTTAGTGCTGTCAAAATAAAAATCAAGACTCAGGAGTTGCAAGTGATTGCTGCCCTTGTAGAGGACAGAGTTTAGCTCCCAGCACCCATATCAGACTGCTCACAACACAAAAAATGCCAGCTCCAACAGCTCTGATGCTTTCCAGCTTCTATAAACACCCTCATCCCATGTACATGTGTGTGCATGTGCATAACCATACACACACCACACACAGGCACACACATGCACAGCCATGCACACACACATATACACAACCACATACATACATACAACCATACACACCACACACACACATACACACAGCTATATGCACACATACAACTATACACACGCAAATACACACACACAACTATACCACACAAATGTACACATACAACCATACACACGCCACACACATGCACAACCATGCATACATATACACAAATAAAAATAAAATAAATACTTAAAACATTTCAAATTAAAAATTTTTTTTAAATTCCAAGATCCGCTGAGGTAGGGTGGTCTGCCTGGTTCTTTTGCTGGGGAATTCCATGTGCTGTATTCATGTCTCTTGGGTCCACTATTCTCCCCCAAAAGAATCACCCATCCTGGTGCTTCAAATTTTCCAGAACTCCCCTATACCCTTAAAATAAAGCAAGGATTCCCTGCCAAGCCTACAGTAACTGGCGCTTGCTCACCTCCTGCTGTAGCCTGGGGACCACTTTCCCACCCACAAACTACACTCTGCTGTAAATTTAATTTTTTAAACCTACTTTTAATGATGGTTCTTAAATGCTTTAACCTCCCTTTTAGCCCACCATCCACCAGAGGTAGTGGGAAAGAAAGGATAGGGGAAGCCGGGCGGTGGTGGCGCACGCCTTTAAACCCAGCACTTGGGAGGCAGAGGCAGAGGCAGAGGCAGAGGCAGTCGGATTTCTGAGTTTGAGGCCAGCCTGGTCTACAGAGTAAGTTCCAGGACAGCCAAGGCTATACAGAGAAACCCTGTCTTGAAAAACTAAAAAAAAAAAAAAAAAAAAAAAAAGAAAAGAAAGAAAGAAAGGAAAAGAAAGAAAAGAAAGGATAGGGGAAGTAGATCCATTTAGAAAGGTTCTTTGGACAACTCTGGTCTGTGTTGTCTGGAAATTGGCAATTCAGTTCACAGGTTAGCAGTGGCAGCTTGATCGACTCTCAAACACTTCACAGTCAAGTTTGGTAGTGTCAGGATAGCAAACACGAACCAGTAGCGGTGACACAACCTAGCAGAGACAGCTAGGCCTCAGCCTCAGCACAAGTCAGCAGGAAAAATCCAGAGGGATGCCAGGAAAAGTTCTTGGCTGTGCCTCTCTCAGCAAGTTGAAGATCAGTGAAGAAGAGAGACCCACAAGCATTGCACACCTAGCTCTATAAGCAAGACAAGCTCAGCCTCCATCACTGTCCGTCGAGTCCTTTTATACCCTGCAAACATCACCTGTCCTCCACAGCTCTTCCCTCAGCATGGGTCTTGCCTCAGCCAGTGCATCTGTCTCAACTGACATCAATCAGCCTGAAGTGGCAAGAAACTGCAGCACACCACCAGAAGGTTTTTGGTGCTTTCTCTCTATGGAGTCCTAACAAATGCAGCTCAACTATGCACGGTAAGGCAGGCCAATACATGTGTGTTGTTAACAAAGAATCCTTCATCACATGTCCTTTTACATGCTTGTTTTAGCAGAACACCCTCTCTCTTGTGTCTGCTTCAGCCAAACATTCCTTCACAAGTCTGTCTTAGTCTTTCACACCTGTGTCCACTTCAGCTAAACGTTCCTTCACGTGTTTGCCCCAACAAAACACCATCCAGTCGACTTTCCAAAGAACTTCTCTCTGGCTATCTTCAGCTTCATCTGATGTCTTCAGTGGACCAAGCTTGATCTGCCTCAAGTTCTTTGCACTGTAGGGAAACAGCTACCTAACATAGCCACACAATCGCCCTAAGGAAGACTAGGGGGAAGTCAGTGGAATCACAGTCTTGTCGGAACAACACAGGGGTGGCTTGTGAGACGATCCAAGGCCCTCTCACCCTCACCTGCTCTGCCTCCAGACACATTGCCATGAGGCAGATTCTCATCGGCTGCCATCCTGTCCCCCAAAGAGACACCTGCTAACAGCAGCCTGGCATGGCATCAGCTTCGCAGAAATGATGTCACACTTGTCTGTCTGACCCTGTTGTTGTGGTTGTTGTTCTTGTTCCCAGGTTCAGGGGTCAGCAGAAGCTGGTACGTTAGGCTATTCTTTTTTCACTGTCTTTGCGTGCCTAACTCCTGGTCTGGGTCCTGTCCTCCTTGGTGTCTGCCACACATACTGGTCCTTTCAACCGGGTGCTCTCTCTCTCTCTCTGCCCTTCCCATGCCTCACTGCTTCATAGCCTGCCTTCAATGCCATGTCCTCGTAGAGGTTTCCCCTTTGCTAGCTTGTCCAAGATGGATCATTCTGGAAGATGCTGCTGGCTCCATTTCCAATATCCAATCTCCCATCCCTCCTTCCTCGCTGGGAAGAATGCTTGTTTTGATTTGCTAGGGTACTGGCAATCCTGAGGTTTAGAAGCCATGCCCTCTTGCTGGAGTTTGCCTCTCGAGTCCTTGTGTCCCAATGCGTCAATGGTGTTTGTTTACCAGTAAGTGGCCTAGAAATGGACAGGGACACACTTCTGCCCAGAGACAAAAGTGAACCATTTGATTGAAATGAGAAACCATATCTGGGAAACTTTAGTTCACTCTTATAAAAAGACCCCGAAATATGGTATGCCCTGTTCCTGCCTTCTGGTGTTTGGTTATACTAGGAAACGGTTAGGCTCAGACCTCCTATAGTATCTTGTGACCTGGAGGTGCCAAGTGTGAGAGCAAGAGTCAGCACCTAAAGGTTTCAGGACTGATGGATGGAGGTTTCCCTCATCTATGAGATCGGTGGGTACATAAGTTTTGACTGTCCCCTAGCCTAGATCTAGAATCACAACAGAAACACACCCCCAGGTGTGTGCGTGAGAGTTTCCAGAGAGGTTTAACTGAGAAGACCAACACTGAATGTAGATGACACTGCCCTATAGGCTGTGTCTTGGACTAAATAACAAGGAGAAAGTGAATGGAGTGGTAATGTTGATCTGTTTCCTTCCTGAAGCTGCAATGACAGCTGCCGCCCAGTACTGTTGCCCCACCCCCAGCACGTCCTTCCCACCCAGTGGACTAACTACAGCTTCAAACAGTGAGCCCCAAATAAACTCCTCCTTCCTTAAGTTCCAGAGATCTCCTCACAGCAATTAGCAAAGAAATGAACAGTGTGTGAGCCACTGAATGAACTGCCCTCGGAACAGCTCTCCTGAGACTTCTTCCTGCGCCTTTCCTTCTTACTCAAGACAGTTGAGTCCACGTGACCGCTGCTGCAGCCCAGAGCGGCCACACAAAATTTCCACATCCTCCGTCACATTCTTTATTATTTTTATCGCGTTTACTGTTTTATGTGGAGGGTATTTGTGCACCAAGTGTGTGCCTGGTACCTGTGGAGGTTAGAAGGTGTTAGATATCATGGAACCGGAGTCACAGATGGTTATGAGCCTCTGTGTGCACGCAGGGAATTGAACCCAGGTCCTCTGGTACAGTAGCCAGTGCTCTTAGCCACTGAGCCACCTTGCCAGCTTCACACATCCTCCAATTGTTTGCTCATATCCTTCAGGAAACTATCAAACTTTCATCTAAATGTTCGCTCCTGGTTTGTTTTTTTCTAGACCAGTGGTTTTCAACCTCCCTAATGCTTGGAACATACAATACAGTTTCTCGTGTCATAGTGACCCCACCCCCAGCCATAAAATTATTTTTGTTGCTTCTTCATAACTGCAGTTTCGCTACTTTTATGAATAGTAATGTAAATATTTGTGGAGACTGAGGTTTGCCAAAGGGGTCTAGACCCACAGGTTGAGGGCCGGTGCTCTAGACACTTCATCTCTACCTGAGTGTGAGTACTATGCAGCCAGAGTCCCCTGACTTCCTCATCTAGCTCATCACCCAGCATGCCTAACAGGCTTTCTGTACATGTGTGTTAGGTGAAGAAAGTAAAAGAGACACTCTTCAGTGACCATTTATTTAATGACCCACTTCTCTGTGTGTTGAGCTCCAAATCCGACATTGCTAAGGTGTTACTTACTGACCACGCCCTCTCAAAGCTTGGAAAATGACAGGTTGCAGTACCAGCAATCTGCCGTTTGTCTGCTGTGTGGCTATAGCCTGCACTTGACTTCTCTGACCAAGCTCCACACTGGGGCCAGTGAGATGGCTCAGTGGGTTAAGGCACTTGCTGCCAAGCCTGACAACTTGAGTTTGATCGTCGGACTCACATGGTGGAAGGAGAGAACCAACGCCTGTGGATTGTCTTCTGACCTCCACACGTACACTGTGGCCACACATGACCACGCACATACACCCTCAAATGAATAAAGCAAAGTCTAGATTTTTATTTTTGTTTTCTGTATATGGGTGTTTTGCCTACATGTATGCCTGTGTCCTAACTGCATGACTGGTGCTCCCAGAGGCCAGAAGAGGGCATCAGCTCTCCTGAAAATGAAGTTTCAGACAGTTGCTCTGTACGTGCTGGGAGCTGAGCCTGAGTCCTCTGGAAGAGCAGCCAATGCTCTTACCCCTAAGTAATCTCTCCAGCCCATGAATGTATTTAAAAAACCAAATATAAAAACCTCCTTTTCTCATTTCCACATGGAAATGTAAAAATGGAGCTGAAAAAGACAACTTATTATTAATAAATACTCAGTGTTTATCAAATAGGTGTAATGCCAAATATCTTTAAGCAAACATTAATTTTCCATACATTCTGAATTTGTTGTTCTTGTTGTTGTTGTTTTTGTTTTTGAAAACAGGGTTTCTCTGTATAGCCCTGGCTGTCCTTGAACTCACTTTGTAGACCAGGCTGGCCTTGAACTCAGAAATTCTGCCTCTGCCTCCTGAGTGCTGGGATTAAAGGCGTGTGCCACCATGCCCGGCTTATATTCTGAATTTTTTATGGTTTGTGTGTGTGTGTGTGTGTGTGTGTGTGTGTGCCACACCACATGTGTGTTGGTGCTCCAGAGGGGAGAAGAGGGCATTGGATCCCCTGGAACTGGAGTCACAGGTCTCTGAGAGTCACCTGCCATGTGCTGGAAACCAGGCTTAGGTTCTCAGGAAGAGCACCACTGATTTTAACAGCCAACCAGCCACCTCTCCAGCCCTCTGCCCATTTTGAATATTTTATAAGTACTGTTTTGTTTTACAGTGCTGAGGTTGGAACTGAAGACCTAGCGCACTGTAGGCAAGTGTTCTGCCTCAGCAATTTCACTTGCTGTGCCCTCCTTCTCTTCCTTTGTGAAGCCAACAACCCTTGCAAACACTAAGTTTCAAAATCTGTGGTTCACCTATTTAATCGTTTATTAGGAGGGAAAGCTCTTCGTATGTTGATTGATTCTTGCCCATTTGAGTTATGTAACATCATTCACACTTTTTTTTTTTGGTTTTTCGAGACCTTTCTCTGTGTGTCGTCCTGGCTGTCTTGGAACTCACTCTGTAGACCAGGCTGGCCTCAAACTCAGAAATCTACCTGCCTCTGCCTCCCAAGTGCTGGGATTAAAGGCATGCACCACCACTGCCCGGCCATCACACTTTTTTTTTTCTAACAAAATGTATTTGTTTTATTAATTTTAAGTATTTCACTTATATTCACCACCTTATTTACCCTCCCCAGGCCCTTCCAGTCTCTCTTCCACCCCAATAGTCTTCCTTGTGTCTTCACATTCTCTCTCTCTCTCCCTCTCTCCCTCTCTCTCTCTCTCTCAGATGCCACCTGCTTCTGCCTCCTGGGTGCTGGGATTGAAGTCGTGCACCACTGCACCTAGCTTGCTTTCATGTTCGTTCGTTCGTTTTCTTTCTTCCTTTCTTTTAAATGTATATCTGGCTTCTTATATTTTAATAAGAAATAAATACCGATTGCAAATTTAAAATTGCATTTTATCTTTTAAATAAAAGTTAAGCTAAGAATAAGGAGCAGGTCTTTCTTAGAAGTCCAATGCACTATCCATTGCGCCACAGTGCCAGGGGTTTTCATGTTCTTTACAGATATTCTCAGGAGAGTTTGTATTTCGGGAGCAACAAGCCCAAAAAAATAAACTACTTCATTTTAGATTTGTGTCATGGAGAGGAATGCTATAAAAGTCACTATTTGCTTAATTGGCAAAATTGGAATGCAGACATGGATAATATTTACTTAAGTAAAAGGATAGTAGCCGGGCGTGGTGGCGGACGCTTTAATCCCAGCACTTGGGAGCCAGAGGCAGGCGGATTTCTGAATTCGAGGCCAGCCTGGTCTATAGAGTGAGTTCCAGGACAGCTAGGGCTACACAGAGAAACCCTGTCTCGAAAACAAACAAACAAACAAAAACAAAAAACAAAACAAAACAAAAAGTAAGAGGATAGATATCCTTGATCTTAGAGAATAGTAGGAGAAAGAGAAAAGTGGAGGGAGGCGAGGAGATGGAACAAAAACAACAACAAATACGCAAATTGTTGACAACAGGTGAACTTGAGAAGCCATACACATGATCTCCGTCCCTTTTTTGCAATTCCTCGAATATAACTTGGAAAAAAAGATGCCCAGAGATTTAGACCCTAAATCAAGAGCCTTTACTGAAGTATTGCAAGACCTGAATGACCGACTCCCTTCCTCTTCTTTCTAAGCCGTTTTTAAGGTTATGGAGTGGCTTGGAAGATCAACATCTTACGTCCCTGAGGGCTGTCCTTAACTTCCCTAGCAGTCTCTCAGTGCATGAATTATTTTACCTCACCTTTATCCAAAATGCCCACCCATTCCTTCACCACCTTGTGATTTCCTCTACCAAGTGGAAGCCCAACTCCTTTCCGATCCAGTCTGCTTCCGGCTTCTGGAACCACCTCCTTGAGGAATAGGCACGTGCATATATTACCAAGGAACTACAACTCCCGAAAGGCTTTGCGGCAACATCCCATCCGTTCTCACCAGTCAGAAACGGGTTTCCTGAAAGAGCCCGTTGCTGCATGATCTTTTGGGAGTTGTAGTTGACCTCATTAAAGCCACAGAGCCCGCGGAAGACTGCAAAACACGTTTCCCAGAATGCACGTCGCTCGGCTTCACCAATTGAAGGGTCGGATCTTGAAGAGGCGGGGGTCGGGGGGGGGGGAGGAGCTGCCTGGCGCACGCGCAGTATCCGGAGCTGGGGAATTCATGTGGAGGTCAGAGTGAAAGCAGGTAAGCGTGGTAGGAGCGGTAGAGGCCTCTGGTCCTATGTCCCTGTAGCCTGCCTCTGCTTTCCTATGTACAATGAGGGCATGGGATGCATGTGTGGGTACGCCTAGTGGAGAAGGGGGAAATCTCGGTCCAGAAGGAGTTAGGAATGTGCAAGGGGAGGGGACAGGATGAGGAAAAATCCAGAAGCTGGTGGAGTAAAAAGAGCTGGATGTCAGAGACAGAGGATAAATGTGCATGGAGAAATCCCGATACACAAGCAGTTGAAGTCTGAGAAAGGGGAGGGCGAGTTTGAGGATTGTACCAAGGGTGACGCAGGGGCGGGACATTAAAAAGTTCAAGGCTAACTGGTTTCTAGTTTGTCAGCTACGTGCCCCCACCCGTCCCGCCGCAGCCCCACCTCCAGTCCTTCACCGCTCTGCCTCGCTGCACCCCTGCCAGCCCCTGCTTTCCTATTAACTGGTATGGGGAGGAGTTCTACAATGTCTTCTAGAATTCGGTCTTCTCATTCTAACCCTGGTTCTACTACTTAAGAGTATAACCTCTCTATGCACTTCAGCAGTCATAACCTTCATAAAGTAACTGAAGGTTAAACAAGGCTGTCGGAGACCGTGTAACTTAAATGTTAACAGAAATTGCCCTTTTTGTTGTTGGCTTCAGCCGTGTAGCACCGGTCTCGCTTGTGGCCTATTGGTCTAGGAAAAGGGAGTGTGGTTTTTCTGTGTACTAAGTTCCTCGTGGGTACAAAGCACCGTTCCTACGCTGAGCCAAGTGTCGCAGACTCTTTCTCTGAATGGTTGTAAAGAAACACGTCCACAAACGCAGACATGATCTACAGTTTGCAAGGTGGTCAGTGTTATGGGGCGTTCAGTGAGTGAGTTTGGGCCCACAGGTGTAGACATATGAAAATGTATGTTGAGACATGAACTCTGTGCCTCAGAGCGGGCTTTCTCTGAGAATCTGGTGTCAAAGTGTTTTATGTTTACCCCGTGTTTAGGTGTGAGTGGAAGCAACAGAAGGAGTCATGGCTGCCAAAGTGTTTGAGTCCATTGGAAAGTTCGGCCTGGCGTTGGCAGTTGCAGGAGGCGTGGTGAACTCTGCTTTGTATAATGGTGAGGCGCGGAAGAGCTTTCTGCATAGTTTCTGTTGATCTGCATAGCCCATGTGTCATTCCTTTTAAAAAAAAAAAAAGATTTATTTATTTTATTTATATGAGTACACTGTCGCTGTCTTCAGACCCACCAGCAGAGGGCATTGAATCCCATTACAGATGGTTGTGAGCCACCATGTGGTTGCTGGGAATTGAAATCAGGACCTCTGGAAGAGCAGTCAGTGCTCTTAACCGCTTTGCCATCTCTACAGCCCATTTGACATTCCTGATGCTAGCTGCTGTCTGAAGGTGTGTGAGGTTAAGGGGGACTCACCTGCTACCCCACATACTGGTTGTGAGTCATCAGAGGCCTATGATCACTTAGGCAGGGGTTCTCAGCCTTCTGATGCTTGGAACATTTAGTAGTTTCTCACTATTGTGGTGATACACCTCCACCACCATACAGTTCTTTTCCTTGCTGATTTATAACTGTGATTTGCTACTTTTATGAATCGTAAATTTTGTTTTCCGATGGTCATAGGCAGCCCCTGTAATAGGGTCTTTTAACATCCCCCCTCATAGGGTTCTGACCCACAGGTTGAAAGCCACTAACTTAGAGGCTTTGTTCAAGGGGAGCCCTCCTGTCCAATGTTTAGCACTTTAGCCACTTTGAAATGATGAGGTATTACCCAGATGACAGGAGGTGACAGGAGCCCATTGGTTCTCTTCCTTATTTGCATGAAGTATCTTGGCAACATCTCTAGACCAGTTTGAGAGACTGTGTCCTGAGAAAAGTTTTGCTCAGCTGGTTGCAGAGAGAATAGGTTTTTGTTTTTAAATTTTTTTTTAAGGATTTATTTATTTCTTCTATGTATGAGTATACTATTGCTCTCTTCAGACACACCAGAAGAGGGCATCAGATCCCATTACAGATGGTTGTGAGCCACCATGTGGTTGCTGGGAGTTGAACTCAGAACCTCCGGAAGGGCAGTCGGTGCACTTAACCGCTGAGCCATCTCTCCGGCCCAGGAGAATAGTTTTTGCCAGGTATTGAATGGTGCCACAGTGCAAAGCTGGGTTTTCTTTGACTGTATTACATGGCCTTATTTGCGAGTCCCTCCTTTTAGTCCCCAGCTTTCTCATTGGTCAAACAAGGGGACTGAACTAGTTTTTCTCTTAAGATTCCCTCTAAGGCCGGGCGTGGTGGCACACCCCTTTAATCCCAGCACTTGGGAGGCAGAGGCAGGTGGATTTCTGAGTTAGAGACCAGCCTGGTCTACAGAGCGAGGACGGCCAGGGTTACACAGAGAAACCCTGTCTAGAAAAACAAAACAAAAAAAAAGATTCCCTCTAAGTCTGATACTCTTTTAAAACAGCAACAGATTTTGATGTACCTCCTGTATGGTTTTTGTTTTATTTGTATTGGGAGGGTTGGTTTTGTTTGTTTTGTTTTGTTTTGTTTTGTTTGAGACAGAATCTTTACCATGTAGCTCTTGACTGGCCTGAAACTCACAGAGATCCACCTGCCTCCACTTCTCAAGGGCTGAAATTAAAGGTGTACACCTGTCTACCTAGCTCAACTAAAGCAGTTGTAAGTAACTCAGACCCACACCCAGCTGTTCTGTTTTTAAGACAGTGTCTCCTGTAGTCCCAGGCTGGCTTTGAACTCCTGGACCTTTGGCTATATGATGTTTTGATGAGTTATTTTCAGAGTGAAGGTTTTTAGATCAACTCTAAATTCAAACAGGAAATGAGAGGAAGTGACTACTTCAGCCTGGGCCTGGTGGCGTACTCCTGTAATGCCAGCGTTCACAAGGCTGGGGATCTTGAGTTCCAGTCCCACATGGGCTACCTAGTAAGACCTTGTCTCTAAAACGTTAGAGGAGAGGGAAGGAGGGAGGGAGGCTCTTCCCTGGGTGCACAAGACATCTCCACAACACCTCCAAATGTTAGAGAAACAGCTATTAGATCCTGGGCAAGCTGCCCGTGGTGGTATATACCAGTAGTCCCAGCACTCGGAAGGTAAAGGCAGGCAAATCTCTTGAGTTCAAAGCCAGCTTGGTTTACATGGTGAGTCCAGGATAGCCAAGGCTACATAGTAAGAACCTACCTTGAAAAAAAAAAAAAAAGGAAACAAGCCAGGCGGTGATTTGTGCATAGGTTTAAGCCCTTATCCTCAGGAAGCAGAAACAAGCAGATTTCTTGAGCTCCAGGCCAACCTGGTGGACAGAACAAATTCCAGGGCAGTCCGAGCTACAGAGTAAGAACTTATCTTGAACAAAACAAAACAAAAACACAGAAGGATGCCAGGCAGAGTGATTGCTTCCTTATATTCCCAGTGCTGGCAGGGGAGGGATGAGGCTGAGTTCTGGGCTGATCTGAACGATAGCCTGGGACCCTGTCTCAAGAGAAAGAAAAAGAAAGAAGGAAAGAGACCAGACAGTGGGAACGTCTATGTTTTAGGGTTCCTATAAGGATCCTGCTTCTGGGAACATCAGGTTCAGTTAGAGCCGGTATGTACATGTTGGCCCAGGATGATCTCCGATTATAGAACTCTGGGGAGGTGATTCCTGGAAGTGTGCTGGTGGGAGTTGGGGGTGGGGTGGGGTAGTTGATCAGAAATTCAAAGGCAGGCCGGCTCTTTAGAGGAGAAAGGTTCCTAGGGGGCTGCCTGTTACTGAAGTCCCTGGGGTGACATACGGGGCAGGAAGTGACTGTCAGGAAGACAGCACAGAAGAGGAAACCTAATACGTGAGAGAAAGGGACAGGAGTTTGAACTCTTCAGGGGGCTGGCCATCTCACCAGCTTAGCTTGAAACCACGCACAGCACCAACCAGGTGACCTGGGGTTTATTCCCAAAGCCTGTGTAAAGACAGAAGAAACAAACAGGCTCCAGAAAATTGTCTCTAGGCGTCCACACATGCATCGTGGCATGCACACTGCCCCACCTCACCCCACCCCCCAGTTATATGAAATTATTTCTAAATGTAAAGGAGAGGATTGTCAGGGTGGCTCAGTGGGTAAAGACACTTGGCTGTCAAGGATGACAGCCTGACCTCTGCAGTTGTCCCGTGATCTCCACATGAGTGTCACGGCACGCACACACGTGTGCACACACACACACACAGAGTAAAATAAAGAACTTTTACAAATGTTAAAGTACAGAAAAGAAAGAGGCAAGGATCTTGAAGAGATAGGTTTCTTTTTGTTAGAGAGTGACAGGGTTTTTCTGACCTGTCATTATTATTCCTTTCTAGTGGATGCTGGACACAGAGCTGTCATCTTTGACCGATTCCGTGGCGTACAGGACATTGTGGTCGGGGAAGGGACTCATTTCCTCATCCCTTGGGTACAGAAACCAATTATCTTTGACTGCCGCTCTCGACCACGGAACGTACCAGTCATCACTGGTAGCAAAGGTGAGTCTTGCCTGTGGCTGTATAAGGGAGATGTGGAGGTATACCGTGCTGTCGTGCGCATTCTGGAGACATCTAGGATACAGAGGTTACACTTCACCTTATATAAGGATATCTGTGCTGTGTGATGTTGGTGAATGCCTTTAATTCCAGGACTTGCAAAGGCAGATGAATCTCTGACTTATCAGGGTAGCCTAGTCTACTTAATGAGTTCCAGGCCAAGCAAGGCTATGTAGAGAGATCCTGTCTTTTAAAAAAAAGTTGGGTGACGATGCTTGCCTTTAATCGGGTGGATCTCTGTGAGTTCCATGTCGGTCTGGTTTACAGAGCGAGTTCCAGGACAGCCTGTCTCCACAAACAGAGGGGGTGAGGGAGGGAGAGGGAAAATCTCTAGGCAGATAGGCAGGAGTACCTGGGGCGTTGGAAGTGGGGGTACAGCAAAGCACAGTGACCCACATGAGAACGCCATCCTGGGTATCTGGGAATCTGGAGGAGGCGTAGCTCATTTGGGAGAGTCCACACCTAGCATGCTCCAGTCCCTAAAGTTGCAGGTCATCTCTGGCTGCTCAGCGAGTTCAGCGCTGACCTCTTATATGTGAGTCCCTGTTTTTAAAAAATACGGAAGGAAAGGAAAAGAAACGTAATAAAACTCACTGCTTTGCATACTAACTTAAAAAGTTAATTTAAGACTGGAGAGAGGCCAGCTGACAACCTGGCCTCTGGTAGGTCAGATGCGGTAAGAGAAGAAAACTGCAAGTTGCCCTTTGACCTCTACACACACCCTGGCTGTACACACCTACACACACCATACACAATGCATAAATCAATAAATTTTAAAGGTTAATTTAAAAAAATAAATTGTAGAGGCCCATTGGACTTGCAAACTTTATATGCCCCAGTACAGGGGAACACCAGGGCCAAAAAGGGGGAGTGGGTGGGCAGGGGAGTGGGGGTGGGTGGATATGGGGGACTTTTGGTATAGCATTGGAAATGTAAATGAGCTAAATACCTAATAAAAAATGGAAAAAAAAAATAAATTGTAGGCTGGTAAATTGATCCTGGTACCAAGCCTGAGTTTAATCTCCAGAACCCACATTGTAGAAGCAGAGAACTGAGTCCTGCAAGCAGTCCTCGGATCCCACATGTGTGATGGTGTGCACTCATACACAAGCACATAAAATAATAAAAATTGTATTCAAAAATTAAAAAAAAAAACCATAGTGTGACTCTCCTGGAGGGGTGTGTGTATGTGTGTGTGTAGACTGAAATATATCAAAGGTAAACAGAGGCAGCAGGATACATTCAGAGACGACTAAAGGGTTAGCATAAGAGTTTCCTACTGTGCGCTGGGGGGATGGCTCAGTGGTCGAGAGCACTTGTTGCTCTTGCAGAGGACCTGGGTTCAGATCCCAGCATTAGGGGATTGGGTCTAACCCCAGCTGCAGGGGGATCCAGAAAGCACACATGTGGTGCTCATACTTAAACGCAGGCAAAACATCATACATAAAAAGTAAAATAAAAGCCAGGCATGGTGGCACACGCCTTTAATCCCAGCACTCGGGAAGCAGAGGCAGGCGGATTTCTGAGTTCGAGGGCAGCCTGGTCTACAGAGTGAGTTCCAGGACAGCCAGGGCTACACAGAGAAGCCCTGCCCTGTCTTGAAAAACCAAAAAAAAAAAAAAAAAAAAAGTAAAATAAATCTTTGGGGGGAAGTTCTAACTTTGAGGAAATCTAACTGCGTCTTTTGCTGCTGTGGTTGACCCTTCCCGTCAGTTCTTGATCCCCAGAGTGACTGTCCAAACCAGTCTTTGGCAGTTTGTCTTGCTTTCCCTGTGGCTGACAGCTTTCCCTTTGCCTTGTTTTCCACGGCCTCTGCTCCAGCAGGGCAGACCTCAGACTGCTCTCTCGCAGGCTGGGCCTCGCAGCCCTGGGCCTGAGATACGCCGCTGGATTTCTAGTTCGGCCTGAAGTGACCAGCCCTTAGCATTCCCCTCCCAGTCAGCGTGCAGGCAGCAAAGGGAGCTAACTGGTGGGAAGAAGAGGGATTCTGTGGGACTCGCAGCACTCGATGCCCTCAGGGCTGTTCCTGGGCATGTCTGTTCCTTGTGCTGCGCAAGGCTAGTGCCAGGTCGATGGCTCTGTACCAGGATGACCAAAAGAGAATGAACTAGTAAGGACCCCAGTCCTCTGCCGGTCGTGGTGGCACACGCCTTTAATCCCAGCGCTCGGGAGGCAGAGGCAGGCGGATTTCTGAGTTGGAGGCCAGCCTGGTCTACAGAGTGAGTTCCAGGACAGCCAGAGCTATACAGAGAAACCCTGTCTCGAAAAACCAAAAAAAAAAAAAGGTGGGGGGGACCTCAGTCCTCAGGAGGGCAAGCATGAGAACCAGTAACAGTGTGAGGAGGAAGAAGAGGAGGAGGAGGAGATGGCCAGGGGCGTGTGGAGCACAGAGGAGATCTGCCTGCTCTCCCCAGTTCGGACCTCCTGATTGGAGAACCTTATGAATGAGAAGTTAGGTCAGAAAGAGAGGAGGGGAATAGGACGTCTGTCTGCTGCTCCTGCAGAGTGCTGGGCCTGGCTTGCCTACTGACAAGAGGAAATAGAAGGTGGGACGGGGGTGATGGGGAAGAGTGAGGCTGGACTTAAAATCCTGCTTCTAAACTTTCCGCCCTTGGGCTTCCTGTCCCTGTTGTCTCACAGATGTGCTAAGTTGTATTTGTACCTTTGCTTGTTAAAGAGACGGGCAAGTCCAGAGATCACAGGCTTGTGTGTAGTTGTGAATTTCCCACTTCTCCGAGTGGCTGGGTCAGGACTCCCAACTCATGGCGGGGCTGGTGGTGCTAGTGGTAGCTGTGCTTTAGCTCTGCACCGACCTGAGCTGTCAGGGAGTGGGTAGGGGCTGACTGTCTCCTGGATGCATGTGGATATCGAGCCTTTTGAATTCACCCTGCCATTGGCTTAATGGCCTTTGTTTAGACTTTATCAGAAATCCTTACACATCAGTGTGCTGAGGTGCCACTTTCTCTCGGGTGTCAGGAACCAGGCCCTGGATGAGTCTGATAACCTAGCCGTAGTCTGCTGTCTACTCGAAGGTGCTGTCATGATTGCTCTTCACTCTCACAGCCCAATACACTCAGTTTGGCTAAGACTGGGTCCTGCCATTCGTGCCAGCACAATGGTACCCCATCCCAGGTCAGTGACTCTGGATGCTGTTGCCACCAGATCCCAGTAACCCAGGGCCCCTGACTCTGATGCAAGCACACACGCCAGCCCTTAGGCTCACTCTAGAATCCTTGGCATTAGCTTATATGTTTCTTAAGGTGTTCACAGTCCCAAACCCTCTTTGGTCACATGGCCTAAACTGCTCTCATCAGAGGGCATTCAGAGTGTACTGAACCGCTAATGTATCCCCATCCTGTCAGTGGTTCCTGACTGGTGCTGAGTGCTATGCTGGGCTCTGCTGAGGAACTAGACTCTCTCCTCTAGGGTCTAACTGAAATTCTGAATATGGCTTATAGTGGACTTAGAGTAGGAAAGTCATAGAAAAGCCCACCTATAGTGTTTGTGTCTAACTCCCATATACTCCCTACCCTAAGACTTGCAGAACGTCAATATCACACTGCGAATCCTCTTCCGGCCGGTGGCCAGCCAGCTTCCTCGTATCTACACCAGCATTGGCGAGGACTATGATGAGCGGGTCCTGCCTTCTATCACCACAGAGATCCTCAAGTCGGTGGTGGTGAGTGAACAGGGTGCCACCTACAGGTGGCTGGGTGGCCAGGAGAGCATGGGAGTAGTGGTGGGTAGGTAGCTGGGTGGCTGGGAGAGCGTGGGGGTGGTGGGTAGGAGGCTGGGTGGGCAGGAGAGCATGGGGGTGGTGGAGAGCGTGGGGGTGGTGGGTAGGAGGCTGGGTGGGCAGGAGAGTGTGGGGGTAGTGGGTAGGAGGGTTATAGCCATGAGTGTGCCGCTTGTTTCTCCTTCCTCAGTAACCTGACCAGATTTCTGTCCATCCCTCTGTGGCCAGGCTCGATTCGATGCTGGAGAATTGATTACCCAGCGAGAGCTGGTCTCCAGGCAGGTGAGCGATGACCTCACAGAGCGAGCGGCAACATTTGGGCTTATCCTGGATGACGTGTCCCTGGTAAGGTTCACGGGGGCACTGGGGGAAGGGCTGCTTCTCTTGCTTCAGAGACTGGCTTAGTTTCTGGGCACACAGGGTTAGGTCCCATGTCCACTTAACTGGGTGTAGGGCTTGAAAATCTGAAAACGTCTCAGCGTCTGAAGCCACCGTCTCAGGTCTCTTTTGTTGAGCATTCTTTAGGTTTCGTCTGCCGCACACATTGTCCTCTTAACTCTGATTGCCCCCATGCTCCCTAACCACTGAACTGTCTCCCACGCTCCCTAGAAAGTGATTCCTATAGGCTTTGTTGGGCACAGGGAATGGCTGACTGGTCAGCCTGGGAGCGACTGGCAGTTTTCCTGTCTAGAGTAGGACTGGCTCAGGGATTCCTCAGCAAGGGAGTCCTGGGAGCCTCTGGTGAAAGGCAATAGAAGGCCAGTGAGTGACTGTTCCTGCGCCTGGAGCAGAGGAGAGGGCGGGAGACACCTCCGAGGCGTAAGCAACAGTCACCTCCCGAGACTATACTCTCTGTATTAATGTGAAGCTGGGTGTCATAACTTCAACGGAAGGCAATATAGGAAGTATAGTGTTTCAGACCAAGGTGAGGGGAAGGGGTCGTGTTTCTAGAGTCTCTGGGAAAAGTCTTGGAGTGATTTGTCAGGTAACGAGGCAGAGTGCTTCCTGTTCTCCCTGTGGCCAGCCTGGGAAAGAAAGGCCAGGCTTCCCCTCGCATCCGTGCAGCTGTTCAAACAGCCATTCTCTGAATGAGCATCCCCCTCCAGGCACGGCCTCCTTCCTCTGTCTCTCCTAGGGGAAGGGCATGTGGCTCCCTCTTCTGGCAGCATGCCAGGTTGCAGCCCCCGACTGCAGCAAGCCTTGCTCCAGGCTCTCCCAGTTAACACAAGCACCTTGGCAGTGAGAACACACTAGTAAAAACCTAAGAGAAACTTGGCATCTTTCTAGACTCTGACCACAGACTCCGTCCTGGGGAAATGTGGGCTGACCACAAGAAACCATAGCTAAGAGGTGTGAGAAGAAAATTAGATTTCCTGGGGAATTTGCTGCCCTCAGCTGGCCCTTTCAGAAAGACATTTTATTCTTTAATTACACATTTAGCTTTTCAATTCTTAGGATTGTATTTCCGAATCCAAGCTTCAGATGAGAGTCCAGGAGTGGATCAGGGAGAGTTGGGCAGCTGCAGGGTAAGATTTAGCTGGCGTATTGGCCCATGCCTGTAACTGCCGTGCGTTCCAGCCTACCTGGGCTACAGGGTAAGACTGTCTCACAAAAAGAACAGAAACAACCCCAAAGACGTGTAGTGTGAGAAAGATGTGGGGCCAAGATTTTTGCTTGTATTGTACAAGGCAGAGATTGGGGGGGAGGGGTGAAGCAAATCGCACTTGAACCTAAAGTAATTAGCACCGTGTGAACTTTTTTCCTAGACTTACTTTTTTTAGCTCACATTTATGTTTTATCTGTGTATGTAAGTGTGCCACATGCATGCACCAGATACCCTGTGACTAGAGTTACAGATGGTTGTGCACTGAGAGTCAAACCTGTGCCCTCTGCAAGAGCAACCGGTGTTCTTAACCACTGAGCCATCTCTCCAGCCCCTGCGCCTTCTGCAATAAAAAGTTGGGTACAGTGACTCGCTCTAGGCTAGACCTTTAGAGTGCCAAGGTCTGTTCCCTCTTCTGTGTTATCCTCAGAGAGTCGCTTCGGCCAAATAGTCCCAGCTACTTAAGTGATTAGGGAAGGTCTGTGGACATTCAAGCTGGGGCTCTCTCCCTGACCAATGGCTTTACCTGCCTTTCTTTTAAACCCTTTACCAGAACTACGTGTGTGTCAGGGATGCCGTGACTTGCAGGCCACCCTCTGTCTTCCTGTCTAGGGTGGAAGCGCTATGAGAAGGAAGGGGCTGGTTAATCCATAAGCAGAGACCGTCGGGCTCGCATCCCTGGGAACCAGCTGCAGCCCCTGCTCTCAGGGGCTCGGCTTCCCATCTGCCTCCCCCCACCCAAGTCTTGGAACGGGGCATCAAAAGCTCTTGGAAGAGCAATAGTCAGTGATGGGGGTCCTGGAACCCCTGAGTTCCTTCCTCTGGGGAGCTGATTGATTGCGTAGATCCCTTCCAGTGTCCCTGGGCCCCATCAAAGCTCCAGGTGCCACTCTCCTCATGGCGTGACTGAAGTCTGTGTAAGCACTGTGTGAAGGGCTAAGAGTGCAGAGGTGTGAACATGGCGTGAACGAGGGGACCGAGATGGAAGGGCATCTTCTTGCACCTCCAGCCGCCGCTAGCGCCATTCCTTGCAGTGGCCAGGAGCCCTCCCAGCAATGCTGTCTAAGCCATTACTGCCTCAGCTTGTACTCACTTTCTCCCCACAGACACATCTGACCTTCGGGAAGGAGTTCACAGAGGCAGTAGAAGCCAAACAGGTGGCTCAGCAGGAAGCGGAGAGAGCCAGATTTGTGGTGGAAAAGGTGAGTGTTCAACCAGATGGCAGAAACAGCCTTTCCCTCCTAGTGCTTGGCTCCCCCATCTGCCGGGTGGCCTAGAAATTGGTCATCTGTCTGGGATAAGCAGAAGAGGATTGAGGGGTCCTTACCCCTCCGATCAGTTCCAGAGTCTGTGGGAGCTGTCGGGGTTATGAGCTTATGGTCCTAAATCACTGAAGGGTCACTTACTTCCTACTTCCCAAGATCAAAAACCCTCTCCTACACATAAACATGTTCCCCCTGGCATGTTTTCAGCCTCGCTGAGGAGTTACTTCTACACCGAGGTTACATAGTGAAACCGACAGCAGAGGAGATCAAACATGCCAGATGTGCTTGGTGGGGGTTTTTTTTTTTCCCCTGTTGTCGAATCTACCCAGATGTTTCAGAGAGTGACGGAACACAGTGTATGTGCATAGTAGCCTCCTCTTCCTGGCGAATGTAAAGGCTTTTTGCTGTCTGCCTCTTCCTGCCACTAGCTCTCCTAATCTAAGGATGTTTAATCCTTAAAATGCAGAAAAGGCATTTGGTTGTGGGGAGCACGCCCCCTGAGTAGGCAGGAATGTTTCCCTTTGTGTCTACTGTGGCTCCGAACCTTAACAGGTCTAGTGCTGCTGGGTGATGTTGGGCGTGTAATAAACATTTGTTGAGCAGACGGCTTAATGTTTCGAACTGAGCACTAAAGATGCAGCTCGGTGACAAGAGGGAAGGCTGCGTGTTGAGTTCAGAGTCTTAAAGCCAAACTCTCCTCCCATGCTCTGAAAATCATATATCCTGATAGATGTCGTCCTGCTGGCTTTGGTAGGGTGAGCCAGAGACATCTTTGGGTACATGCCGGAGTCAGAGTTTTCTACGGGTAACTGCAAAGGGCAGTCACTGCTCTTAGGGTGCTTAATTTGTTTATTTGTGGTGCCCCAGAGGTCAATCCCTAGGAGATGTGTCACTGAGCTACACCCAGCCCAGCTCTGCTAGGGTTGTTTTGGAGGTTTGCTTGCTTTTTTTTTTTTTTTTTTGTCTGTTTGGTTTTTGGGTCGTTTGTTTGTTTGTTTGTTTGTTTGTTTGTTTGTTTTGTTTGTTTGTAGCCCTGGGTGACCTAAAATGTCCTGTGTAAGCCAGGCTTGCTTCAGGCTTTCAGTGAGCCGCCCATCTGCCATCGCCACGTTAGTGCTAACATAGTTGTTAGCCACCACACCGGGATGTCCTGGCTTTGATGGAAGTCATTTTGACGTGGCACTGGAAGGAAAGACGGACCTAAAGATTGATTTGATTCCTGCTTTCCCTTTCTGTTTCCGTGGCTTTGGATCAGCATATAAGTGACCATGTCCATATAGCCAAGAGAAGCATGTCCTATAGTGACACGTGGACATGAAGGGAACGAAGGAGACTGGGAGGACAGTTTTGACCCCATTGTAAGGGAAGAACGCTCCCAGGGGACCTAGTAGGTCCCCTCTGAAGGGGCCTGGCTTTGTCCTGGTTAGGCCATGGCTTGATATGAACGCTATGGAGTAATCTCAGTCTCCCCTCCTCTTCTGTAGGCTGAGCAGCAGAAGAAGGCAGCCATCATCTCTGCTGAGGGTGACTCCAAGGCCGCTGAGCTGATCGCCAACTCGCTGGCCACGGCAGGCGACGGCCTGATCGAGCTGCGGAAGCTGGAGGCCGCCGAGGACATTGCGTACCAGCTCTCCCGCTCTCGGAACATCACCTACCTGCCAGCGGGCCAGTCCGTGCTTCTCCAGCTTCCCCAGTGAGGCCAGCCGGGCCACGGCCTCCATCATGCTGAATGACGCCTTCCTTCTGCCCCACCCCAGAAAATCACTGTGAAATTTCATGATTGGCTTAAAGTGAAGGAAATAAAGGTAAAATCACTTCAGATCTCTAATTATCAAGCGAAGCTTTTATTGTTACACTTCTTACCCTCTTTCATATCCAAAATTGCCAAGTGCCTCTGCAGACTGGCCTTCCACCCTAGGCGCGGGCAGTTGGCAGAAGAAAGGCAGGGCAGTGTGTAGTGGATGGGCAGCCTGCTGGCAGCCTGCATAGGCCTAGGGCCTCCATTCTGCCGTATATTGAAGATTTAAAGACAGTGGCACACACACTTGAACAAAAGCAAGCCCTCAGTGTTTCCAGCCATTTGAACCTGGACAGATGCAGCTGGGGAGGGCCAGAGGAAGTGGTCTATCTCAACTGTAAGGCCCATCCCCTCTTAACCATGACCAGCGGAAGCAGGTGTGTGTGACCAGGGCACGGGGTGAAGAATCTGCCCATCAAGGTGGGTGGGCCTCATGTCGCTGCCCCCACCAGAGTCCTAAAACCTGGATGGACTTGGACGGGACAAGAGGCCTGGACTGAGATGTGAGTCCCATGGAAGACTTCCTCTCCACCCCCCACATCGGTCCTCTCAAATACCCAATGGGATTCCAGCTTGAAGGATTGCATCCTGCAGGGAATGAGCACACCTGCCAAGGACACGTGCGCCTGCCTTCCCGCTCCCTCTCTCTCAGAGATTGCCCTTTCTTCCCGAGGGCTGTGGGCCAGCGCTCCGAAGGAAGCAATCAAGGGGAGAAAACACAGTGTAAGCCGCTGTCAATAAATGACACCCAGACCTTCCAGCTGCACTCGGGGTGTGTTTTCAATTTGTGGGAGCGAGAGGATCAGAACAGAGTGTCCCAGCAGTCATGCGTGCGTGCGTGTGTGTGTGTTTGTGTCACCAGATGGGGAGGGATGTCCAGCAAGGCTAGAAATGCTTTGGTTTTAGGAAATGCCTAGCTGTGTGAGGTGGGTCCTACCCCATCCTGAAGTGAACCCTGGTACCAAACTCTGGGTAAGTTTTTCATGAAATGAGTTCATAGGAAGTGTGTGTGGGGGGGGGGGTTAATTTTCTTCTGTGGTTTTTTTTGTTTGTTGGTTGGTTTTTGTTTTTTATTTATATGAGTACACTGTAGCTGTCTTCAGACACACCAGAAGAGGGCATCAGATCCCATTACAGATGGTTGTGAGCCGCCATGTGGTTGCTGGGAATTGAACTCGGGACCTCTGGAAGCAGAGCAGTCAGTGCTCTTAACCTCTGAGCCATCTCTCCAGCCCTCTTCTGTGTTTTAATATCATTACAAACAGGGTTGCTCCGCCCGCCAGAGTTGATCAGTTCTCTCCTGGCAGGAGGGATGCAGTTGGTATCGGATGATCAGACCCAGTTCCCTGCTGTTGTCCACTTGTAGACATGAGGTGGCTTGGATTTCTCTGCAGTGGGTTCTGCTTCACTTTGCTGGCCAGCTTGGCAGTCTCTTGGCATCTGAGGAATCCCAAATACGTTCATTTAGATCGTGGAGTGAGAGCTGACCTGGGACTGAGAAATGACCAGGACTGACCTCTTACCTTACTTAGGAACAAGGCGGAAGCAAGCACTTTCTCCTCTCCCCGCCTGACCTCACAGGGACCCTTAGGAAGGCACGAAGGCCCTGTCTAACCGGGACCCTGCAGTTCCTCTCCCGCAGGGCCAGGCTGATCAGCAGGACAGATTTGGGGTGGAGCTAAAGGAGGGGATCTCCCAACATTTGTACACCTTTCACCTTTCACCAGACCTACGCAGGCTCTAGTCTCTCACCTCCCAAGAAGGGGAAGGTCCCCTCCAAGCCAACACCGAAACTGGGTGTCCTCACACTCCCAGGCCTCCTATCTCTTCTTACTTATACATTTGCTTATAAGACCGGGGAGGCCTGCAAATGATGAGGTGCCTGACTCAGGCACACTGAAGACTGCAGCAGAAAGAACCTAATTTCTAATAAGTTCCAGACCACCATCCACTCTCCAGCCATCCCCTTTTCCTGCCATTTATTACTTTGGACACCCTTGGGAGGAGGAGGCAGGAGGCTCCCCTCTCTCCCTCAGGCCCTTTTAAGGACCCTTGTGTTTCCTGCATTTGGCAGGAGATTGGGTTTCGTTTCCAGGTGTCTGGGAGTCCGGACTGTAAAGCTGCCTGTTGGTGACTGGATCCCTCCTGCTTCAGGGCAGCCCATGGGGTGATGGGCTGGCTAGGCCCTTGCTGGCTTCGCTGTCGGCCTCCCTATCACAGATGGCAGAGGTATATCCCGGTAGCAACCTTGGGGCCTCTCTCTGCCTTCACTTCCGCAGAATAAATCTTTTCACAAATGTTCAAGAGCTGTTAAGTGGCTTCTCAGCCCCTCTGATGGCCTCTGGGTTTGTGAGACTATCACAATGGGCCTTTATCAACGCCATTCTACCCGCCTGGGATGGAGAGCCATGGCCTGGCCTTGCCTGGCCAGGGAGAGAACAGGAAGTGGCTTCCTCCCTGTTGGCTCCACAGGGATGAATGGTTTCCTTGTTCGGGCTCAAAGGCTTACATGCTAAGATGTGGACCTGGATGAGGGAGGAACAGAAACCTCAAAGGCTTGCTGCCATCTTTCTCACTTCTGAGAACTTGATCACTTCACAATGGTGGGGCAGGGTTCTAGTCACTTCTATGTGGGTTTCTTCAAAAAATGAGGAAGACGATGGACCATTTGTCAAATAGTGGTGAATGACATTTGTTATTTTTTAATCTTTGATTAGAGGCAGTCTCCCATGTAGCATAGGCTAGCCCGGATCTCCTCTTTCTCCTTTCTCTGGCCTGAGTGCTAAGTCACAGGCACGATGTGCCACCATGTCTGCTTTGTAGATGCCATGCTATTCTAATGAGGCCTCCCAGCACCTGCAAGGGGAGTTGTGTAGTTAGGACCTCCCCGGGACCTTTGCCATCTGCCATCAATTTTGGGTGAAGCCACCAGCCCTGTGGGAAGTAACCTGGGTAAGGAGGTGGCTGTGGGACAAGGCTTGTTTCATCAGTAGCACCTCCCCTGAAAACACTGATCCTCACCTTCATTTGCCCCTCCCCCCATACCTGTGCTACAGCTCTTCTCCCCTCCTATTGGACAGCCTGCCCTTCCCAACACCCACAGCTCCAGGTGCCCTGACCTTTGAGTCTTGATTCGTTTGCTTCTCTTGGGCAACACATGGTCCCTTGTCCCCTATCCCCACTGTCTCTTCCTGGTCTGAGCAACATGCATCCACATTCCTGGGAGGCGCTTGGCATTCTGCACTGGAGTGCAGTTTGGTGTACATGTTTGTGAACATACGTATGTGTATTCTCTCCTCTGCCATAGCTTAGGCCAGGAAACCCTCCCTCTTCTTGTCCCTTTGTTCTTATGGGAATCCGTGTTGGTCAAGTAAATGGAAAAAGGAACCGAGCTCATGGTGCTGAGTTAGAAGACCAAGCTGGGAGCTAAGGCTCTAGCTCTGGGTGAGTGTGGTTTTGTTTTGAGGCAAGGTCTCATGTATCCCAGGCTGGCCTCCAACTTATTATGTAGCTGAGGATGGCTATGACATCATCCTTCTGCAGTCTATGTCCCAAGTACTGGAAGCACACAGATTTTGTGGTCTCTCAGTTAGGCAGGATATCTGCTAACAGTACCCCTTCAATTCTTGGGGGTTATCCCTCCCTCCTTATCTGTGCTCCTGAGTGCTCCAGCCACAGCATCGAAGGTTGCAGCAGAGCCCAGTGGTGGCCCACAGAACCTAAAACACTATCCCTCCCTAGGGACTAGGAAACATGGCTGACCCCTGACTTGGGAGATCGGATCGTCTCAAAGGGAAGACCTCTGGAATCTGGAGGCCTTGGGCCCCAGGGAGAGTTATTAGATACAGTGTATTGTGTCCAAGGCCGCAGTGGTCTGAGGAGTAGTCACACTGAGGCTCTTACGTGTGGCATACACCATACCACCTGTTTGCACACTTGTTCACTGACTTACACACATGTCCAAGGCACAGAAGGAGAATGGGGGAGCAAATGGGGCTTTGGAAGGAAGAGGAACGCCATAGTCGCCAACGGATCTGAGGAGGTCTAGATGTCAAACACCTCTACTTTCCTGGCTTTGTCCTCTGGGAGGTATTTGCTGCTGGACCATCCTGTCAATGCAAGAAGAGACAAGGAAAGTGATGAGCCCTCTTGACCCCCCAAAATCATGGCTTCTAGCTTAGGTCATGTCAATCCTCGACAGTCAGAGACTCAAAGAGAACCTGCAGAAGCTCTTTGTGGTAGATTGTGCCAAACCTGACCTTTTCCAGTTTGAGGGATTGTCCCCTTACCCTGAGCCACCACCTCTGACTTTGTCAAGGTCCTCTTTAGCGCGTCTTTCCTCCAGGCTCCTTTCCTATTTAATGGTACTCCACTAACATCCCAGACAGCAGGGAACAGCGGGGAGTTTTCAGCTCCTTGGGAATGCTTCTTCCTTTAGGTGTGGAGGGCCAGGAGTCCTGCTGGGCGTCCCACAGGATCAGGTAGGCCCAGGTCTCCACACTCTGTAGTGCTGTCCTGAGGCTCCTGCTCAGCTCTCAGTTCCAGTGTTGACACTCAGCTTGGAGATCCTTTCTTTGCACTCACAGGTGCCTTACAGCCTCTTCTTCATGCCTCTCACCAGTAGTTTTGTTACCAGCTAGACTAGACTAGTCAGGAAGCCAAACACCACCTTCTCCTTTGAAAGCCCCTCCTGCCAGTGAACTCAGCAGTGCTCACTGCCAGGATGAAGATGGCCACTGGGTGGGACTTCCCATGGGCTCACTCAACGGTGACTCAAAGTAGAGGGAAAGTTGTAGAACCAGAGAGATCTGGGTTTGAATTCTGGCTCTTGAGAGAACTCTTATCAGTTACATAAATTCTACACTCTGGGTTTGTTTGTTTTTTTAAATATGTGTTTACACTTTTTAATGTTTTCTTTATGTGCATTTATGTGCACTGGTGTTTTGCCTGCCTATCTGTGTGTGGGTGTTGGATCCCCTGGAACTGAAGTTACAGACAGTTGTGAGCCACCATGTGGGTACTGGGAATTGAATCTAGGACCTCTGGAAGAACAGCCAGTGTTCTTAACCACTGAGTCATCTCTCCAGCCCCTGGGTTGCTTGTTTGTTTTAATTAATACATAAAAACAAAACTGAGAGAGCTGGGGATGTAGCTCAAGGGGAGAACACGTGTCTAGCATGCACAAACTCCGGGGGGGGGGGGGTCCCACCTGCAGTAACTCACAATAAAAAACAACTTCAGTTTCAACAACAGCAACCCCCCTGAGGCTATGACTCTTGTCATTTGGATACAAAAGGATTAAAGGCTTAGTTTCTAATGCAATGCCCCGTGGTATGATTTGGGGAAACTGGGTGGATCATGGGGGCTCTGACCTAATCATGAGCCAGGAAGAGTGGATAACAATACTCTCTACATAAGCATCAAAGCTTGAGTTCACATGCCCAGCACCCATATAAAAAAGGCAGGCATGGTTTTTAGTGCCTGTAACCCCAGTGTGGGCTTGGATGAAGACAGAAGGATTGCTGGGCTTGTGGGCCACCAGCCTAGTCAGAAAAGAATTCACAAGCTCCAGGTTCAGTGAAACATCCCACTTTATGGAAACTCAGAGTAATAGAGTAGGAGACTGGACTTAGACATCCCCCTTTAGTCTCTGCATGTAGGCTGATAAATGCACACTTTATATACATGCACACACACACAGGATTGATCCATTGATGGATTCCCAAGTTAATGACATTGGGAGGCCTCGTTGGAGGAAGTCACTCAGCGTGGCCATGTGGCCTTTGCCCCTCCTCTCATTCTCTGCACCCCCAACGCCCCCAGCCGGTACGAGGCAAGCAGTGACCCTCCACATGCTCCCTCTGTAGTGATGTTTCTGACCATGGACTGAGGCCTCAGAAATCGTGAACCCGACTAAACCTTTCTTCCTTTAAGCTGATTTTCCTCAGGTAACGTTTCGCAGCAACAAAAAGTTGGTTAACATCTCCGTATGACAGTGCTGTTGCAGGATGAGCTGCGAGGCAGGGAAGCTCTCGCTATCAGAGTGCTGAGGGATGTTTCCACCTCCCACGGAGGCCTTAGACACTGCTGTGGTTTGTGGGAAGGCTCTGTGATGGGCAGGCTTGGAATCCAGTGGTTTATTCTCAGGAGTTATTCACTCATAGGGGCCAAACCCTGAGCCAGGCGTGACTATACCTGCTTTTCTCCACCAGGTGGCAGCAGCCTGATTGCCATCGAGAGTTCCAGTCTGGGTGACATGAACAACTTGTTCAGAAAAAGATCCATCTGTTCTGGCCTGGCCAACACTGAAGATAAGCAAATAGGTTAAGGTGACCCTCTGAATATTGAGTTCCTGATAGAGAACCCCTTGGCATCTGTGGTTGTAAATATACTAACAAGTTCTAACCACAGGCCAAACTGGTGTTATCCATGTTTTACCAGGGGAAACCAGAACCTCTAGGCAGGCTCTGGTCTCACCTGTTGTGTGTCTTAGACCAGTGAGGCTTTCAGGGTGCTGAATGCGCAGGTTTTAGTGGCCTGAGGTCAGTTTCGGGGGGGCGGGGCTTATCCAGTTGTTAATAAATTTATAGGACACAGAAGGGACATCGGATTTTCTTTCTGAAACCCCCAAAGATTCCCTTGCAGTTTCCCAAAATACTTGGGAGCGGAAGGAGGATCCATCATGAAATCTGATAGGTCAAGTGTTCAGGGAGGCTTGACCTGCAGACTTGAAGGTGTTTTTAATGAGTGGACAGGCCTGAAAAGGCAAATGTTACACTTGAGTTTTGTTTAATCCATTCATCCAGCAAGTATGTGCAGTCCTAGGTCAGATGCCTCAGGGGATAAAAATGCAGATAGGACACAGGTCCTTTGTCCAAAGGCTCCATCCAGGGGCTTGGAGAGGTAGCCTAGCAGTTAAGGGCACTGGCTTCTCTTCCAAAGAGTCCAGGTTTGATTCCCAGCCCCACAAGGTGGCTCACGTCCATCTGTAACTCTAGTCCCAGAGAATCAGATGCCCTTTTCTCCACCCCAGGCACCAGGCACACACAGTGGTGCACAGATATATGTGCAGAATCAAACAGCAACAGCCAAACCCCCACACACACATACATAAAATAAATAAAATTTATCCCCGCATGAAGGGTGAGCTGGGCCATTTTATTAAAAAACTTTACATTACCGATTTTCTTCTTCTTTTCCTTCAGCTCTCTGCTCTTCATTATCTGGTTCAGGCTGAAAATTAAACCACGAGGCAGTGAAATAGGGAAGAAACGGAAAGGGGGTGGCTGGAGCCTTCAGACTTGTCACAGGGATCCACAAGGCAGAATGTGGATCCTCGGCACTGTTTCTAGTGTGTTCGGATCTGAAAGGGAAGCATCGGCCTCTCCTCCTCCCTGCCAGAGCCTCAGGGAACCCTGGCCCCAGCCCCTCTCTGCACGTCTTCACACGCCAGAAGAGGGCATCGGATCCCTTTACAGATGGTTGGGAGCCACCTCCGGACTTAGGACCTCTTGATTGTCAAAGACACAGAGAAATGTAAAAAAAGAAAATAGACTAATGTCTCTTTGCCCTCAGGTAATATTATACATATACATACATAAATAATAATGAATATTTGTTTTGAGGAGAAGGATAATCAGGTGCTCTAAATATGAACTGTTTTCTGCAAATAATTACAAAAAGACACATAGAGGCTAAGAGTTATGTGCACTACTGAATGTTTTGTGTTGTTGTTGTTGTTGTTGTTTTTTTTGGTTTCGTTTGGTCAGAGAGGGAAATTTAAGAAATCAAACAAGTTATTTGGGGAGGAAGGACCCATGAGGGAGAAATGGTCAAGAGTATTTCACTTTTATGATCCTTCTATGCTATTTGCATTACACTGGTGTGTGTGGGGGGGGTTGTGTGTGGCACAGCACCCTTGTGAGGACTTTCAAGAGCCAGCTCTCACAGGGCAGTGGTGGTGCAGTCTTTAATCTCAGCATAGGGAGGCAGAGGCAGGCGGATTTCTGAGTTTGAGGCCAGCCTGGTCTACAGAGTGAGTTCCAGGACAGCTGGGACTACACAGAGGAACCCTGTCTCGAGGGCTTCTATAGAGCTGCAGAATCAATCCCAGGTTCTCTTTTCCTTCATGTGGATTCATGAAGAGTTTTTGCTTTTGCTTTTGCTGTGTTGCCTCTAATTGGCTTTTACGACTGCCGACAAATCTTAACCCTTGTTGTCTGCTTCTTCAGAGGACCCCCAGAGGTCCCTGCGCTTGGTTTTAGCACAGTAACCGATTGTACCCAGAAAAGACCTCTGTCTTAAGGAGGACAGTTGCTCTGGGCCCTTAGCATTCCCAGGGACTTAGCATTGAGAATCTATGCCTTTGGCTTCTTTGGGGAAGTTGCTGCCTCTCTTTCCAGATCTGCGGGCTTAGCTGCTTGGGGCCTGCTCTCCCGAGTACCCATTGCTCTGGAATGGAACCCGACTCCCAACCGTGGAAAGTGTGCTCCACAGCAAACCCACTCCTCAGGACTCAGACTCCTCAAGACCAGATTGTTCTGTTTGACTGCTTGCTGTACGCGCTGTGCCATGCGGCTCTGAGAGTCACAAACAAACAGGAAGCCAGTCCACTTCCTCTTTGCTGAGGCTGGCCGCAAGTCTTTATCAGCTTGTTAGCCCAGAGGGGAAGGAGCAGCCAGGATTCAGAAAACAACTTCCTGCTAGAGATCATAAGGGATTTTGGTCCCACTGCCAGGAAGGGCTCCCTACTTCATGGACCCGTTGGCCCAGGTTGGCCAGACTTCCTGACAATGAAAGTCTAGCTGCTATCTCCCCCAGTGGGAAGGCTTTTCTGATAAACGCAACCCTGCCTGGGTCCCCTTAGCCTCCAACACTCTGACATGAAACACCTCTGAACTTTCATGAAGCAGCTCTTTAGGGGACAGTCACAAGAACGTGCTGTCCCTAGAGGCAGCACTGACATATTTTCTTGTGCCTCTCTCAGTGTCTGCCCCACACAGCTCTCCCTGTTCACTGGGATGCCCAGTTCATGCTCACAGACTATACAAGCAGTCTCAAAAGGGGGCACCAAGCAGAACTGGCTCCCGATGCGGCAGGAAAGCACTGCTGCATGAGACCGTGGGGCGGCTGACGCAGAGGGAGTGGTGGGGACAGTTCCAAGAGTGTGAAACTGTGGTGTGGCCAGGGTGGAGGCTGGAGATGAGGACTACAGATATATTTGGTGCAGTCAACAAGTCCTGCATGCCACTGGTGCACGTGGGAGAGAGGCTGCCTAACTGAACAGTCCCTAAGGCGTCAGACAGAGAGACAGGGTACATTCAAAAGGAACTCAGGTTATTACAAATACTGCCAGAGGGGCTGAGAGATGGCTTCCAGTTGAAAGCTCTTGCTGCTCTTCTGGGGAACTCTGGTTCCATTCCCCGTGCCCACGTGTTGGATAAGAACCCTCTGTAACTCCAGTCCTAGGGGATCCAACACTTTCCTTCTGTCCTCTGTGGGCATACATGCATGCAGTGCGCAAACACAGGCACACACACACAAAACAGCCATACACATAAAATAAATAAATCAATAAAATGTAAAAAGCCACTGTCAGACATAAACACAATGTTAAACATCGATCTAATCCTTCTTAGTGTGACTCAGAGTATAAAGTAGGATACCTTCAAGCCCCGGGCAATCTTTATGACTATCAGCTACTTGGGAGAACATTAGATGTGGGCTGAGTCATTGCCATTTACTAAAAAAAGAAGTGGGGGAGGAGGAGGAGGAGGAGGAGGAGGAGGAGGAGGAGGAGGAGGAGGAGAAGGA
Organism: Mus musculus; assembly: GCF_000001635.26. Taxonomy (NCBI): domain Eukaryota; kingdom Metazoa; phylum Chordata; class Mammalia; order Rodentia; family Muridae; genus Mus; species Mus musculus. Next base: position 95,689,821 of record NC_000077.6, read on the forward strand.
AAAACCTCTTTGCTACCAACCTGTTTAGTTGTTATTGTTTTGGTTTTTAAGAAAACTGTATGCAGAAAGAGAAGAACGCAAGCACACACACAGAGACACACATACTACAAAACTCTAAATACCCAGTCATCTTTTCTTTGTGGTTGTTTGGACTTTGAATAAAAGTTTCTTTATTAAGCACCTGGGTGCAGAGAAGAGAGACAGGCGTGGAAGAGTGGGGACCAGGTGTGGCAGGGTGAGGACCAGGTGTGGAAGGATGAGGACCAGGTGTGGAAGGATGAGGACCAGGTGTGGAAGGTTGAGGATGAAGTGTGGAAGAGTGGGGACCAGGTGTGGCAGGGTAGGGACCAGGTGTGGAAGGGTGGGGACCAGGTGTGGAAGGGTGGGGACCAGGTGTGGAAAAGTGGGGACCAGTGTGGCAGGGTGGGGACCAGGTGGGGAAGGGTAAGGACCCCATGCAGATGGGGATGGAGGACAGACTGCAGTAGAAAATGACCAGCATGCCAGGATGGGGCTGGGATAGGACAATATGGAAGCAGATGTATGCAGAGGGAACATGGTGTTCACGGAGCTAGGTCACTAAAAAATGGTGGCAGGATCTAGGTGTGTAGCTTGGTGCAGGACCTTGAGCTCAAGGCCGTAGGTAGGCTCAATTCCCCAGCACTAGAGAATAAAAGGAGGAGGTGGGGTGGAGGGGTCCTGGAGGCAATTGCTCTGCTAAGTCCTCAAGGGTACCGCTCTCATAATGAAGATCAGGAGAGTGGACAAAGACATCCTGGTGACTGTCCCAAGGATGCATATGCCCATGAGGTTCAACGTGTTCCTTGGTCTTTTACTTCGCTGCACATACAGTCTTGCCAACAACAAGTTTGCACTTTGGTACCCTACGAGGTTTCCAAAGCTTTGCCTCATAGCCATGTACAAAAGCTCTGTCCCAGGCTGGAGAGATGGCTCAGTGGTTAAGAGGGCCTGAGTTCAAATCACAGCAACCACATGGTGGCTCACAACCACCATCTGTAATGGGATCTGATGCTCTCTTCTGGTGTCTGAAGACAGCTACAGAGTATTCACATATATAAAATAAATAAGTCTAAAAAAAATAAAAAAGCTCTGTCCAGACACTGTCAGCGTGCCAGCACCCCACACTCAGCCCAGACCCCATTAGACAGACAAGGCAAGATAAATGGAAACCTCAGGTTAAAAATACCCGGCTTGTTGTAAAGAGAAATAGGCACAGGGAGGAAGGAAGTGTGGGGAGGCAGTCTAGAGCAAAAGCCCCAAAGAAGAAGGTGGTATTAAAGGCTGAGAGTGAAGCGGGTAGAGATTCTGAGGCATGCTCTTTGGATATCCTTAGTGGGCAGGCCATTCAGGCAGGTCCTCGCAGAGAAATGGTTTGTGTTCACTGAGACCAGGATTCGAATCCCCATGAAAAGTCTCGACCCAGGTTTGAGACCGACAAGCAGACACCTTCAGGTTGGTGGGACTCAGAGGCTTGGAGGAAACCTCGTCACGCTTGTCTCTGGGAAGAGTCACTGAACCAGCAGACCTTTCACCTTGGAGAGGTTGGGAAGGGTGTTTAGCTGGCCTGGAACCTCACCCACTCTTTGGGAGAAGGAAGAACAGTGAATCAGAGAGCTTAGTGCCACAGCTCTGTGCCGCAGAGATGTGGATCGAGGCTCTGAGTGCAGGAGTCCTGGCTCTTCCCATCCTAGCTGCAGTGACCTGCCTGGGTCTGTTTCCTTATATGTGGAAAGCAGATGGCTGTAGGTGGTGGCCTGGTAGCATCTCGGAGCGGATTGAGTAAGCCAATCAAAGTTACTGGTCCCTACAAGTTGCTTCTTAAAGCTGTCTATGGAAGGTGTGATGGTGATGTACAAGGGAGAGATGCTCTTAACCAACGCCCATGGGTGGCCTTTCACAGGAAACCTGCTCTCCACCTGGCCAGGAGGGAGCAACAAAGAAGATGATGTCTTAGTCAGGGTTTCTATTCCTGCACAAACATCATGACCAAGAAGCAAGTTGGGGAGGAAAGGGTTTATTCAGCTTACACTTCCATATTACTGTTCATCATCAAAGGAAGTCAGGACTGGAACTCAAGCAGGTCAGGAAGCAGGAGCTGATGCAGAGGCCATGGAGGGATGTTCTTTACTGGCTTGCTTCCCCTGGCTTGCTCAGCCTGCTCTCTTATAGAACCCAAGACTACCAGCCCAGAGATGGCACCACCCACAAGGGGACCTCCCCGCTTGATCACTAATTGAGAAAATGCCTTACAGTTGGATCTCATGGAGGCATTTCCCCAACTGAAGCTCCTTTCTCTGTGATAACTCCAGCTGTGTCAAGTTGATACAAAATTAGCCAGTATAGATGACCTGTGATACAGCACAGCCCCAAGTGTTCAGAAACTAATGCCCAGTGGCAGATACAGACATCTACGCAGTCATCTTTTAGTGAGAGGAGAGTATGTTTGTGCCAACCTCCAGCTAAACCCTTTGTCCATAGTGTGGGTAGGGGAGCCAGGCTAGCTGGAGGGAGTCCTGGCAAGAAGGAAGCGGAGGGAACACAGCTAAGTAAAAGGGAGTGTACACACCAGATGACGTCTCTGGAGCGGCAGGAGCAAGAGGGAGAGTCAACAGGAACAGGCTCAGGGCACTTTGTTAGGAGTTTGCTTCTGTGGATCGCAGCATTTGGGAGACTGAGGCAGGAGGATCATGATTTCTGGAGCAGCCTGAGCACCATACCAAGACTCTATCCTTAAAAAAAAAAAAAAAATCAAATATAACCACACATGGTGGAATATACCTTTAATGTCAACACTTGGGAGGTAGAGGCAGATGGATGTCTGTGAGTTTGAGGCCAGCCTGCTCTACAGAACCAGTTCCAGGAAAACCAGGACTACACAGAGAAACCCTGTCTCGAAAGACAAAATAAAACAACAACAAGTTTGCACTTTAGCAGCTAGGAGGTAGCTCAAAGACAGAGTCCCCTCCCTTAACACACTAACAAGCTTGAGGTCTGACAAAGACAACAGCACCTTATAGTTCAGGCATGAGGTGAAAGGAAGGGATCTGCGTGCTGAACAGATTTCATTGGTAGAGCTGCGGAGCGTAATTGAGAGGGGGAAAGGCTTGTGGCAGGGAGGCCAGCAGGTCAAACGGCCCCTGATATGGCCAGGCAAGAGACAAAAAGAAAGCTCTTGGCAGGCAGAGTGACTGGAAAGATGACAAGGAGAGAGAAGACATTTCGATGTGTGGTCCCTTGCCTGGACATGTAGTAGTGTCCTTGAGTGGAGTCAGGGGTTTTATAAAGTGAGAGAAAGGGTTACAAAGAATCTTTGTATAGAATAGTACATCTCAGGAGGCTGAGATGACCAGGTGCCCAGGGTAGGTGGGGGGCATGCCAAGGGCGGAAGTGATAGATGTAACAGCAGAAGTCAGGTGAGCTGGCAGACTGCTCCCTTCAGTTGAGCAATAGTTACTTTCGTTCATTTGTTTAAGACAGGGTCTTTCTAAATAGCCCTGGCTGTCTTCAAACTTAATTAATTTATCTGAGACAGGGTCTCTCTCCACATAGCCCTGGCTGTCTTGGAACTCACCATTTAGACAAGGCTGGCCTTGAATTTACAGAGATCTACCTGCCTCTGCTTCTTGAGTACTGGGATTAAAGGCATGCTTCATGTCTCCATGCTCAGCTGCTATTTTTTTTTTTTCTCGAGACAGGGTTTCTCTGTGTAGCCCTAGCTGTCCTAGAACTCACTTTGTAGACCAGACTGGCCTCGAACTCAGAAATCCGCCTGCCTCTGCCTCCCGAGTGCTGGGATTAAAGGCATGCGCCACCACCACCCGGCTCAATAGCCTCTAGTTTTAAAGATTAGTTGTATAACTCATAACCCTACCACTGAGCCCCTACTATGATTTTATTGTATAGTTGGATATTGTCACTGGCTTTGTATGGTAGATAAAGCTTCCTCAGGAAGAGGAGATGGGAGGCATCCGGGGGGGGGGGGGGGTCAACAAGGCTCCCTTGCTCTTTAATTTGTAGTCAGAAAGATGATAAAGCACCATAGTTTACACTGCATCCTAAATGACATATGCATTATGATTGGGCTTGAGCTAAATCAATTATTTTTACAAAATAGAAAAAACGACTTAAGACGATCTTGCCCAGACATTGCAGATAAAGATCATGGAAATTCAGGAAATGCTCGCACTCAACAAATGGCAAGCTACGCGTGGAGATGCACGCCTGGACTCTCCTCTCGCTACCCAGAGAAAAAGGGAGCACTACAAAGTCTGAGACCAGCCTGGTCGATACAGTGAGGCTCAGGCCAGCCGGAGCTACAGGATAAGACCCTGCGAAAAGGAAGGAAGAGTGGGGGAAAGGACGGAAGGAAAGAGAGAGAGAGAAAGGCTGAGGAGACAGCTCAGTGAGTGGAGCACTAACTGTGCAGGCATGCTGGCCCTGAATTTGATTCCCAGGACCCAGTAAAGGGGGGCAGTGACACAGGAGTCCATAATTCCAGCACCCAAGAAGCAGACATGGGAGAATCCCTCTGTTTTCTGGATAGTCTGGCTGAGTCTGCAAACACCGGGGTTTGAGACCCTGTCTCAAAGAATAAGGTGGAGAGTGACTGAGGAAGACGTCCAGTGTTGAACTCTGACCTTCGTATAGCCCCTCCACACGCATGTGTACCTGAGCACACAAAAAGAAGAAAGAAAACGCAATGGGAGCTGGGGAGATGGCTTACTAGGTAAGCGTGTTTACTATGTGGAGGCCTGAGTTTAGAACCCGTCGTCTATGTAAAAGCTGTAGGCTCCTGTCATCTTGGTGCCATGAGCGACAGAGACAGGAGAGTCATTGAAGCTTGCTGGCCACTAACCTAGCTCCAGGTTCAGGGTGGGATCCTGTCTCAAAAGAATAAGGTGGACAGGAATAGGACAGGACACCCAGAATCCTCCTCTGGCCTCCAGGTGTGCACTGGCACCTGCAGACACATGTGCACATCACACACACACACACACACACACACACCCTACATATGCCACAGAATAAATACCTTTTCAAGTTAAGGGGGAGATAAAGTGATGAGAGAAGGAAAGAGCAAAGTTGACCTCCTCTCCCTCCATCTGTCTCCATCGATGGTTCCATTACGATGCTAGGATAGTGAGTGTTTAGTGAGGTCTAACAAGAATGTGGCAGAAATAACTCTTGACACTGTGAAGGCCACAATGCGAAGTGGACAGTTGTGCCACTGTTTTTAAAAAACGAGACTCAGCCGGGCGTGATGGTGCACGCCTTTAATCCCAGCACTCCGGAGGCAGAGGCAGGCGAATTTCTGAGTTCGAGGCCAGCCTGGTCTACAAAGTGAGTTCCAGGAAAGCCAGGGCTATACAGAGAAACCCTGTCTTGAAAAACAAAAAACAAAACAAAACAAAACAAAACAAAACAAGACTCACCTCAAATATATACTGTGGCTTGAGATAGCAGGCCGAGTGTTAGAAAGAGCTGAGCTGGGTGTGATGCATATCTTGTGGGGGGGTGGGGAGTGAAGGCAAGAGAGTCAGGAGTTCTGGGCCAGCCTCGGCTACAGAGCAAGTGTGAGGCCAGCCTGGAGTACAGAAAGCCTAGGGAAAATGCACTTGCTTTGAAAGCACAAGGGCTGTTGTTTGGATCCGGGCAGCTCTGTAAAAAGCTGAGCCTGGCTGAGTCCATGGACCTTGGTGCTGGAGTAGGGGTATGGAGACGGGTGGATCACCAGGGCTTGCTAACTAGCAACTGAGATCTCCAGGTTCAGTGACAACTTTGTCTTGAGGGGGAAAAATGGAAAGTGGTGAAGCAGGACTCCCAATGTCCTCCTTTAGCCTCTACTAACTAACAAGCACACAGACATGTAACTTGTGCATGCACACACACACACACACACACTACATATATGCACACACGTTCATTCATATACATACATGCACACATACACACATATGAAATAATTAAACATATATTAAAGGTTCATGTTAAAATGTTATTGCTGGGCTGGCCAGGTGGCTCAGCAGTTAAGAACACTGACTGCTCTTCCAAAGGTCCTGAGTTCAAATCCCACAACAACATGATGGCTCACAACCACCCGTAATGAGATCTGACGCCCTCTTCTGATGAGTCTGAAGACAGCTAAGTGTACTTATGTATAATAATAAGTAAATCTTTGGTCCGGAGAGAGCAGGGACTGAAAGAGCAGGGTTGACCAGAGCGAGCAGAGGTCCTAAAAATTCAATCCCCAACAACCACATGAAGGCTCACAACCATCTGTACAGCTACAGTGTACTCATATACATAAAATAAATAAATCATTTTAAAAAATGTTATTGCTGATAAAATGTAATGCCTTAGCTGAGCATAGTGGCTCATTCCTTTAATCCCAGCACTCAGGAGACAGAGGATCTCTGTGAGTTTGAGGCTAGTCTGTGAGTTCCAGGACAGTCAGAGCTAATAGTGAGACCCTGCCTCAAAACAACAACAAGATGTTAGCAAGTACTTTGCTATGGGGGATTGCCACCTGACAATGACTGTAATTTTAGCAACCGTTTTAAAATCCTGGGTCTTGGATCCCAGAGCACGAGCTACCTTTCTACTTCCTCGGTGCTCCACATCTGAAACACTAAGGGTTGTATTTATCCTGCAGAACAAAGGATGCTTGTATTCGGGAGTGAGGCTGCAATGCCTCACCTGTCTTTCATTGCTTTGGTCCTTCCCTTCCTTCTGGAGATGAGAGAAAGATTAGTCCAGCTCCCTGGAGAAAAGCCTTAGGTAAATACAGGACGTTGCCGGAGTTATTGTTACTATTTGACAACACTAGCAGCTGTGTGCTCTGTGAGCCTCTGAGGGGTTCCACTGAACATCTGGACCAGGGGTCAACAGCAAACACTCCAGTACTTGTTCTTTTTGACACCATATGAATCTAGGGGTCTCTGAGGAATATGAGTCTTAGGGGGCGTGGAGGCTGCTGGGGCTTAGAAAAACCGAAGCCCGAAAGGGGAAACGGGGGGAACTGTCCTTTTCTTTCTTTTTTTTTTTTTTTTTTTAGAAGACAGTTCAACATGTTTATTTAGCAAAAACAAAACAACAAACAAGCAAACAAACAAAAAACAGTAGCAGGTTCCCCTCTAGGACATACGGCCTCCCGAGCAATGGGCTTCTGACAGGTTTAAATATGAAGCATGAGCTCCTTCCATTGGAGCAGACCTCAGATCCAATCAGAAAGTGACTGCAATACCCATAGTCTTCACTCCACTGTGGCACTGGTGGGCACACCTTGTCTAGCAGGTCAGTACTGTAGCCTTCCTAGCCCAGAGGAACTGTCCTTTTCTATGGAAGGAAGAGTCTACCTCCTTCTAGACAGAGGCCAAGAGTGAATTGGGCCAGTGACTGGTCACAAAAAGCGTTCTATGTGTCAGCCTAGGGGCCCAAGCTGTGAGGATGAAATCTTCAGTGGGGCTTGGGTGCCCACAGACTACCTGCCAAGAAAACTAGAATGGGGTTCTTCTGCCCCCCACACCCCATCTCTTTCCATACCAATTACATGTTATAGTAAAATAAGTATGCGTTCTATTTAAAAGTACATTCGTGTGAGGAATTTAACAGGCTAAACGTGATCCTTCTTCACAGTTTATGTCCAGCACATATTCCTTGAGCTTATGCCTTGACTTCGAAGTCACGTTCCAAGGAAGCACGGGGGAGACACGGGGGGAGACGCCAGGGCACCGATGACCTGTGGGTAAGTTAAGATTTGCAGATAACTGTGGCACAAATGGAGAGGGACCTGAGAGGTTCAGATGAGGAGGAACCAGAGTGGGACGAAGAGTCGGACAGGGTCATGGCTCAAGGCCTAGCCTTGAAGGGTCAGAGAATCTGACCAAGTCCAGATGGAGGTACTGACATCCCAAAGAACGAGCCAGCAGCCCCACAAACGGAGAAGCGTGGGACACACGTGGTGAACTGAGTAGTTACTTCACCCTGGCGAGGACAGCATACGGGAGATTAGGATTGTAGATGTGTATTGGAAACGAGAGAGGCTCTCTCCTGCTCCCCCTCCCCATTGATCACTCGTGAGCACTACAAGCTTTGGAAAGATTCTGGGTGAGTAAACGATCAAAAAGCCGTCCAGTGAAGTTCCTTGGGAACAGCGATTCAGATGCAAGGCCTCAGGCCTTTGTACTGACCAGACACAGATGGGTCTGTGGGAAAGCGCCCTGGGCCAGGCTGGGCAGGTGGATTGCTTCTCTGAGAAACCCAAGTTTCCAAGCGGCTGGGCGTCCTTCACCTCTGTTGGCTTGGGTCTTGTTAAGCCAAATCTTCCCATGGAAGCTGGGTGGTGGATGAAGCTGGTGGCTAGGCTGAAGCTCTTGGAAACTCGGATGGGTTGGGCTGGGAATGGCTGAGTGTGGGATCTCTGTAATAAAACCGAGGGAAAGGAGCCCATGCAGTGTCCTGGGGTGTGAGGCACAGGGCGTGGGGCCCTGCATTCCCAGGTGGCTGAGACGCCGCCGACGCCGCCACTGATGAGTGTCATTATTATCCCTGCCTGCTCCGGCTTCTTGGAACTTTCATCCTGCAGGACCCTGCCTGGCTGGGCAGGCGTCACCAACTAGCAAGGGGTGGGGCGGGCAGGTAGTTCCTGGCAGCAAAGGAACGGGACATAACCAGGGTTTCCTGGCCGTTCCAAGCTCCCTTATAACCATGGACGCATGGGCAGTTTCACTAGGGGATGAGACACACCAAAGATGAATGAGTTGGTGAGGTCCCTCAGCGGAAGACCCCCTCCTTCCCTCACTCTGTCCTTCATAAAGTCATGCTTATTCTCTGTAAGCTGGGGTTGCTCTTGCAGGGCTGGAGGAGAGCCAGAGAAGGTGTGGATTCTAGAAGAGAGAACTGGGCTGGGGCCAGGACATCAGAGCTGGTACCCTCTGTGCCAGCTGCTTCGGGCATCATGAGGTCAGGCTCCTGGTTTCGAGTCTCTCTGGAAGGTTCTGCCATATGGGTGGATCTTCCACAAGCCCCCAAGGGAGGGCAAGGCTGGAGACGTGCAAAATGCCCAGGTCTGTCCCAGGGGAGGCTAGATACAGCATCCTGGGATAGGAAGAGCCTAGATCTCATAAAGATGGGTCAGGCCCAGGAGCAAAGGACCAGACAAAGACTCATAGACTGAGAGAGGTGTGTGTGTGTCTGTGTGTTGTGTGCACCCGAGTGTGTTGTCTGTACATTTGTTAACACCAGCTTCCAGTGTGGACATGTCTCTGCTTGCTGAGACAGATCAAAGGGAGAAGGGACTGGAAGGGAACATGAATGGCAGACTGATGACTTAGGTAAGGGGTTGAATGGAATCCTACAAAACACATGGATTCTGGCCCACTGGGCACCCACTGGGGAAGGAAGGGAGCGGTCCAATAGTCTGCAGGCTGAGGCCCTTTCTCTACCTGCCTGTCGCTGAGAGAGTAGCAGCCTCTGGAACCATCTTCTGACTTCAAGGGAAAGTGGGTCAACACCGAATAGGCCATGGGCACTGGAGGAGAGAAGGTGATAAGCAGTATTCCAGCAGCCTCCACGAGCGATCCCCGGATCCCATCAGTCACACATTCATGAAGCAAGCATTTATAAAGCAACTGCTATGAGCAAGGCAGGCTACTTGGCTCTGTGGTGCAATACATGAGATACATCCTCTGCTCTCAGGAGGCTCTCTGGAGAAAGACAAGTCTTTCTCTTTGATGAACTTCTTAGTTGAGTCCTGAGACATCTTTGCCCTTCCTGGTGGTGGTTGTGCCCCCTCTACCCATGCCAGCAGTCTGCCAGTTCTCTGGAGTTACACACACACACACACACACACACACACACACACAAGCAAGTTTCACTAAAACTCTTCCTGGTGTCTTGACACCCACCCAGCCAAAACCTCCAGCCTTCAGCTATAAAAGTCATCTCTTGAGCTTCCCGTTGTGTCAGACCACATAAGGCTCACTGTGACCCTATTAGATCGAACACACCCTTCTGCCTACAATTCCTCCCCTACTTGCTTTCTCTCAGTGATCCAAAGAATCCAGAGCAGACCCTCGAGGCTGATTAGATACAACAGGAGCTTCTGGGGGATTTTCAGGGCCCTACCACAAGTTTTTATTCTGATTGCCCAATAGTGTCTCTCCTCATCCCCAAAAGCATCCCTTCCTGTCCCCAGTAGTGTCCCTTCCCATCCTCAGCACACAAATCTCAGGAATGTCACTGCCAACATCTGAACAACAGCATGAACCTTTTCAGGAGAAACCTTTTCATGTTTATAGCCAATTCATTTGACAGACATATATAGACTAGAGGCTATGGGCCAGGTACAGCGACAGTCGCTGAAATAGCTCTTTTGATGTTGGGGGAAAGATAGGCCTGTTGCCGTGGGGTGAGTGAGGGGCACGCGTGAGCAGGGCAGGTAGACAGTGACGGAGACAGATGTACTGAGGGTCAGATGGAGCAGGGCTCAGGGCTTCCCCAAATCCCGCTCTGCCACCCACCATGCTCTCCTCCAGCTTTCCTTCCTGGGTTCTTCACATCACCCAGCGTGCCTTGCTGGGAGGAATGGAGAATGGTCACATGGCATGTTCCCATAGGCACCACATTGTTCTTCTGCAGTGGAAAAAGTTCCTCCATCCCTGCAGTCAGCATCCTCTGGAAGTGATACAGGAAACAGACAACAGAAATCAGAGACTAAAGAATCTGTGTTTTGTTTTGTTAAAAAACAAAACAAAAACAGCTGGGTGGTGGTGGCGCACGCCTTTAATCCCAGCATTTGGGAGGCAGAGGCAGGTGGATTTCTGGGTTTGAGGACAGCCTGGTCTACAGAGTGAGTTCCAGGACAGCCAGGGCTACACAGAGAAACCCTGTCTTGAAAAAACCAAACCAAACCAAACCAAACCAAACCAAACCAAAAAACCCTTTGGAGACTGGGCTTGGTTAGTAAAATGTGTGCCAAACAAGCCTGAGGACCTGAATTCAATCTCGAGCCCAGAGGCTGTCTGGGGTTTGATGGTCAGCCAGTCTAGCCAAGTCAGTAAGCGCTAGGTTCAATGAAAGACCCTATCTCAGAAACTCAGATGACAAATGACAGAGAAAGACACTCCGTGTTGACATGTGGCCTCCACACACGTGTGTGCGCATGAGCATGCTCACCTCACACACACACCCTTTAAACAATGGAAGTTATGAAGGGCTACACAAGGCCCCCACTATTCCACCTCTTTAGGAAGCAATAGCTCTCATCCCCTGACCCAAAGGGCAGTCATCTTGTGGGGCAAGAAGTCTGCTGTTGGGCTGGTGAGATGGCTCAGTGGGTAAGAGCACCCGACTGCTCTTCTGAAGGTCCAGAGTTCAAATCCCAGCAACCACATGGTGGCTTACAACCATCTGTAATGAGATCTGACTCCCTCTTCTTCTGGAGTATCTGAAGACAGCTACAGTGTACTTACATATAATCAATAAATAAATCTTTAAAAAAAAAAAAAGTCTGTTGTGCTTGGCTTCCGCTACAGGGGCGAGTGGCTCTCCTGGGTGAGACCTGTTCATGAAGGAAGGCTCTAACTCCCAGTGTGGTTGCTTGATGTGGGGTGGATATTTAACCAAGCTAATCAGAAGAAAAGTCTTCCAACTGCCTCACCAAGGCAAGATGCTACAGATCTCTCCTTCTCTCTTATCTGCCCCAGACCACCTGGCAAGTTATGAGACATTCTCTACTCTGAATGCACAGCTCCCGTAAACCAACGTAAGCAAGTCGCCTTTGGGTCTGATCACCCCATTTCCTTAAGCATAAATGTTCAGATGGATAATTTTGAAAGGATGTGATAACAGGGGAGAACGTGGGAGTCAGAACATGCTTGACTGGTCTCCGAGTCCTCTCATAATTGGGGCTGTCCCCCACAACTTGGTGACTCTGCCTCCAGGGAACCTTGGCCCAGGGGTAGAATTCCTGGTCATGAAACTGGGATAGCTCTCAAAAATGCTAAGAGAGACGCTGCTATGCTTAGGAAAGCAATCCTTTTTAGGGCTGCCTGGCAACAGCAAAAAGTGGGGCTATGCAGTGAGATAGGTGTGAGAAATAACACGGAGGAAATGCTGCCCTACGTGTGGAGTTTCCCAAATCAAAGGGTAGGTCATTACAAGTGTAGAGCCCTTCCCCTCCTCTCTTCCCTTCTCCCTTTTTTTCTTCTATTCCTCTTTTCTCCTTCCTCTTCCTCTCCCCCTCCCCTGGCATTTTGCTTCCCTGTGGAATTGAACAGAGTCCCTACATGAGGAAACCTCTTTGTCGTTCACAGCCAAGCACACCCTTTACCTATCTAGCTTTTATTCCAGCACGCCTCAGCTCAGCCTCAGGCCTTTTATATCACCTTGCCCAGCTAGTCAAGCCCTGGTTGCATGCTCCTTTCTCGGAACTCTAGTTCCATTGCATAAATAAGGCTTGCCTTTTGATATGTTTGACGACACACACCTGATGTTTGTGTGGATGGCAAGACCATTTCATTTTAGTCCCTTAAAGCACTGAGCACAGGGATGAGCCCTCATAGGACTTGATGGAGCTCATTAAACTCGGGAGAATGTGTCCTGAAAGGTGGCCGCCAGAACAGTGAAGGTGGAGAAACATCTCATACAACATCAGTTAGATTCCTGATAGACAGAATCCACACCTTCAGATGCACCACAGTGGGGCAGGCTGGAGGCTGGAGGACATCTTTCACAATGCCATGGAATTCAATTATCTGTGGGGAAGCCTTCGGTCCAGGCAATTCCAAACAGCAGTGTGCACCTTAGTCTTGCGCGCGCCCAACTCGACCAGCAAGAATGAAGCTGCAACAGGATCCTTCTGCACAGGTTTATTGGGAGAGCTTGATTGCAGAGGTGAAGAGACCCCAAGCCCAGAACTGGTGCTGCTTATATAGGCCTAGGAGAGGCGTGTCTCACACCTGGATTGGTTATGCACTATGCCTCATTTGCATGTTCCTCATCTGATTGGCTACTCTCTCTCTCATTACCTCACAGAACCTCATTAACATGCCTCATTTGCATGTCTCACATCTGATTGGTTATATTCTCAGTACCTCATTAACATGCCCGGGCCAGGCAGTGACTTGGCAAAAAGCTTTACTGCATATGTACACATTGGTTGTTTGTCCAAACTTATGCGTGGTGGCCAGCAGTAGCCAGCACCACTCTGCAACGGCACATGTGGCTTCCCACACCTTAGGAAGAAACTGGGAATCCGAAGCACGTCTGAAAGCTTTCTGTAGGATTGTCAACACGGAAGAACTCACCCGAGACTAAAGACCAGCGTGAATGTTGGCGACATAAGGAACATGACAGATATTGCTCTTTATAGTGAAGCTGTCTCCAGAATCACTTCTCAGTCCGAGGAATTGAGAATTGGAGAGGAAGTTGTATATACATTGGGGACTGTTGGATTATTATAATCTCCTCCTCCTCCTCACCCGCCCCCTCCTTCTCCTTCTTTGGAATGGATCTCATGAGTTCTGATCCTCCTGCATTCATTTCCTAAGTGCTGGGATTACAGGCGTGCACCACCACACTTAGTTTATACACCATTGGGGACCAAACCCACAGCTTTCTGTGTGCTGGACAAGGATTCTACCAGTTGAGCTGCATCCCAGTCCAGAACCTTTTTTTTTTTTTTTTTTTTTTTTTCTTAAACCTGAAGCACCATCTCCTTTATCCTCATCTCTTGTTAAAGAAGAAAGTAGTAGTTTACCCAGGGAACATTATTGGTGGGAGTATCACACTAATGGGCCAGGGCACAGTGGAAGTCAAGGAAGAGCCCTTGTACTTGGTAGCCTCCATTTTATGGCGGCTAAAGGATACCAAAGAGGAAAGAGGAAACCCTAGCCTCCTCAAATAGCCTATAATCCAGGGAGGCCCTGCTTTAACCAGACTGAATACAAGATGTAGCAGAACACAAAGGAAGTGGCCCAAGGCCCTGTGGGGGAAGTAGGGAAGGCTTCCCAGAGGAGGCGGTCATTGGAGCTCTCAGCCAGGTAAACAAGTACAGATGGGGTGTTCCAGGTGGAAGATGTGGCATGGGTGAACACTTAGACAAAGGAGCATGGCCTGTTGCAGATGCTGGAGATGTTCAACGTGTGCAGCATTAGAGGAGTCAGGGGTAAGTGAAGTTGACCTCACATTTGGGCACGTCCCGAAATGCCTTGCAAAAGAGTTTGGATTTCCACGGTAAGCTATGGAGAGCTGGATGTATTTCCTATGGCTGCTCTAGCAAATCGCCACACACCAGGTAAGATGAGAAGACACACATGTGAAGTCTCACTGGGCTGCCGTGGGCTACTAGGGAGAACTGATTCCTTGCTGGCTCACTTCTGCTTCTCCCGGCAGCCCACAATCCTCAGCTCACATCCTCCATCTTCACAGCCAGCATCACATGGTTTCAATCCTGTTTCCCTAACTGTATCTCAGACTCCAGCACTCTTCTGCCTCTGTCTTCACGGGGCTCCAGGGATGGCACCAGGTCCATTAGAATTAGTACAAGCACCACACCCGTGAACTCTGTCACCTTGCAAAATCCCTTTTGCAATGTAAAGTGGCAGATGTAAAGGTTCAGAGAAGTGGGTGTGGGCCTTTGGGGGGGGGGTCACTATTCTATGCATACACAACAGGAAACAGTGAAGAAACCAGAGTGAAGCTTGAGGTGTCTGGTAGCACAGCAGGGTGGCTCAATGAGATGGTTGTACGGTCTAGAGGGATGGCTCAGTGGTCTGCTCTTACAGAGGTCTGGAGTTCAAGTCTTAGCACCGATGTGGTAAGTCACAATCAGCTATAATTCCAGTTCCAGGGGGATCTGAGCCTCTCCTCTGGGCACCAGGTATGCATATGGTGCACATGCATACATGTGGGCACTCATGGTATCCACACTAAAAAAAAAAAAAAAAAAAAAAAAAAAAGTCTTGGGGAAAGAAAAAAAAAAAAAAGAAACCACTGGTGTGGGCTATGACGACACCAGTGGGTTGTTTTTTTTCTTTCCCCAAGACTTTTTTCGGAGTATGGTCTCTGTACTTGGGTTTTCTTGTCTATAAAACAGACAAAAATACCTTGCTTTCTCCCTAGTTATTCAGGTTATATGGGGTAGCAGTGATGAAAGTTAGGACAGGAGGAACCCTTCAGTAAACTGCAAATATCTTGCTCAGTGCTAAAAACAGAACCTAGCCCACTATAAGGCTCATCAGCATAGGAAGGAAGGAGACACTCGAGCAGAGCACTAGGGAATCTCTGCATGAGAACACGAGATACTATAATCCTCCGGATGAGGCTCGCCTGCTTCCTCTGTTGGCAGAAGGAAACAAAGGCTGGAAGCTGCCTACATCTGTTCTCCTTTCTGCTGAGATTTGTTCTGGATGTTAAAGAGTAAATGATTTCTTTGTTTGTATGTTGAGACAGGGTTTCTCTGTAGCTCTGTCCTGGAACTCATTCTGGAGACCAGGCTGGCCTGGAACTCAGAGATCTGCCTGCTTCTGCACACTAGGTTTGCCTGGAGCTACAATGTAGCCCAGGCTGGCCTCAATCTCCTGGTGACCCTCCTTCCTCAGCTTCCCAAGTGCTGGGATTACCAACATAAGCTGCCACTACCAGCTATGGATACTTATTTAATTCTTCAATGCTATTTATTTATCCCCCACCCCACCCGGAGATTTCTGCAACACTGTGGGTGACATTCCGCCGGGCTGTTTGAAGACTTGGTAATGTTTCAGCCAGATACCCAGTGTGCTAATTTATACTCGACTGGTTTGGTAGTGACCCGTTCTGGTTTCCTAGATGCCCTTTCACGCCTTCGGTCATCTACTCTACTTTGTCCCCACTATGGCACCAACAGGCTCCTTGTTCTCTTTCCTTTTTTTGGTTTGTCTTTCAAGACAGGGTTTCTCTGTGTAGCCCTGGCTGTCCTGGAACTCACTCTGTAGACCAGGCTGGCCTCGAACTCAGAAATCCACCTGCCTCTGTCTCCCAAGTGCTGGGATTAAAGGCCTACGCCACCACTGCCCAGCTCTCTTTCCTTTGTTGATTTCTTCTCTAAGTTCCTCCACGGATACAGATCTAGGGGTTTGCCTATCAGTAGGGTTTTCAAACAAAACAACTCGGCCAGTGAAGTTTGGATTTCAGACAAACAATGCATAATTTTAGTGTAAGTATATTCCAAACAGTACTGCCTGTCAAATAGTGCATTACTAACCCGTTATTGGATTAAGTGCGACTTTCCATTCTGTAGCATCACCATGTAACCTTTCACTCTGTTCTCTGATACCGTTTACAAGGCAAACTGACACTCAAGTCCAGACAATTTCAGTGTCCTCATTACATAGTAACCCAGAGGAGAGAGGGAAGAGGATGGTTCTGAAGGGATGGTGGCCAGATTGGGCTCTGGTCCCTGTGGTCTCATGACACAGACCCTCTGCTGCCCGGCTCTGTGCTTCACAATACACACAGGCAAGCCCCACTTCAGCCTCCCTACCTGAAGTCTAAAGAGCACCCAGGATACTCATTCTGTTGAAGTATATTGAGATTGCTGCTTGGCTTTCTTTTGTAAAAGAAACATGGCACATATGTGTAAAATCCCACACTTGGAAGGCTAAGGCAGAAGGATTTCACGTTTGACTCCAGCCTGAACTGCACAGAAAGACCATCTTTCAACATGGAATCAATCAATCCATCTGTATGCCATACAAAGCATGTTCTACATTGCAGCCTGGAATAATGCCGACTCTCCCC